>NW_027556098.1:92271527-93471527 GCF_003287225.1 Phascolarctos cinereus
TTTATCTTGATGCAGATATCATTTTTCTTCATATGTCCTTTATAATCCATTTGGGTATTTATGGTAATCAGAATTACTTATTTGCTCAAAGTCATTCTTAAAACAGTATTGCTATTACTATGTACAATGTTCTCTTGGTTCTGCTCATTTCCCTTTTATTTTTTCAGGAAAGTATTTCCATGTTTTTCTAAGGTTATTGAACTAATCATTTCTCACAGTACAGTAGCATTCCATCAGAATCATATATCACAACATGTTCAGCCATTCCCCGATTGATGGGCATGCCTGCAATTTCCAGTTCTTTGCTACCACAAAGAGAGCTGCTATAAACATTTTAGAACTTATGGGTTTTTTTCTTTTTTTTTTCCTAGATCATCTTTGGAAATAGAACTAGTAGTGGTATTACTGGATAAAAGGGTATAAGTAGTTTAATAATTCTTTGGCCATAATTCCAGATCATTCTCTAAAATGGTGGGAAAATTTCATAATTCCGCCAACACTGATTTAGTGTCCAATACTTCTAGCTTTCCCCTTCAATCATTTTAGGCAATCTCATAGGTATAAAATGATATCTTAAAGGTGTTATAACTGGAATTTCTCTAATCCATAATGATTAAATTATTATTGTTATTATTAAATAGAGATCTTAAGCAAAAATACTGGCAAATGAAAATGAACACTTGGCTATTCCTGAAATCATGGATCTAAAAATCAAGGATTCTTTATCCTTGTAAGTAATGCACTTTGAAAACTGCTGGTGAGCTGAATTCTTTGATGTGTTCTTTTTCAATTTGTAGATCCAGATTAAAAACCTCATTTAGGTTCTATGACCCAAGATAATGCATTTGATTGTTGTAAGCAAGGAAAACTAAGCTTTTGCTTATTCAGTTAAGAACGTAGGTCCTAACATATCATCTCTTGAAAAACATGTTGAACTTCAACGGAAGACATGGGAAAAACAGTTTGTCTTCTGCCATCTTCTTTGTTTCATTGGCATTTGCCTCATACCAAAAGGTTTCTAGTTTGACCTCATGTGAAATTAAAGAGGCTCTTTGTTTCTGATGTTTTCTCAATGAAAATCTAATATACCTCCGTTACTATGTGAGTCTGATAGCAATTATGAATGAGGCTATAGGTATAAGGTAGGGATTGTTTCTAAATGCTATTGAAAACAGAAAATTCCAACAGAGAACAATTTTGTATGCAGCTCTGCCCCTCATTTTGCCTCCCAGGAAACTTCTATCTTTGGACTATTATTGTCTACTAATTATAAAAACAGGTGAATGCTATAAAATGTATCAGACTTACTCCTTGTGTTACGACAAAAATGAGGTTGACGAAAGGACTGTTTTGACAAACTAATAGGTTGGTCATTATGGTTTTTTTTTTAAGACGATAAATTTTAATCCACTTTCACTGTGGCTATCTAATGACTTTCTCAGTACTGTCAGATTTAAGTCAAGCTGCTATTTGTGATCCTTACCTTAAACTTGGAGGAATTGTTCCCTTGTTTGGAGGGGTGAAGGCAAAACAAGATAAGGGAATGGAATGTCGGGAGAATAGGAGCCTTAGGCAAGTCTCTGGAAAGAAATAAAGGAAGCCAACTGCAATTTAGAGTCCCAGGAGGCCTGATGGCTGTCACAGGCCTGAGTCTCTGAGGTGACTAGAAAGTCAACTGGGTTCCCTGGATTCTAAATCATGTTGTTTAGCCTGGAGGGCATAAACGATACTGCCAGGTATCATCTTCCTGAGGAGATTTAACAGTGACTCAGGACTTGTTATCTAGACAGGAAGGTGAAGAAGGCAGAGGTCTTTCTCTGCATTTTGATAAGGCATAATTTTGTTGATGTGTGACCCGCAGTAATGACTTTCTAAGTTACATCCATTTAACATCCATTTCACCCTAGCCCTCATCACTACCTTCAAAAAAATCCTTAGCGTTCACTGATAATACTGGGTACTCTTTTTGATTTTAAACTTGCAAATGGGATAAGTTAGTTCCCCCAACTGTGAAGGGGAGAAATGAGTTCATTATTATATAGCTAGAATTACTAGTTTGACCTCATGTGAAATTAAAGAGGCTCTTTGTTTCTGATGTTTTCTCAATGAAAATCTAATATACCTCCATTACTATGTGAGTCTGATAGCAATTATGAATGAGGCTATGGGTATAAGGTAGGGATTCTTTCTAAATGCTATTGAAAACAGAAAATTCCAACAGAGAACAATTTTGTATGCAGCTCTGCCCCTCATTTTGCCTCCCAGGAAACTTCTATCTTTGGACTCACCTAAAAGCTTCTGGACAACAACACTCAGCTCAGAGTGTCAGCTCTGGTATCAGCCTATAGACTGCAGACTCTCCTGATTTGATTTAAGCCCATTTCCAGGGCTGGCTGCTATTTGGGAGATATGAAAGATAGACTGGATTATTTTAATTTGATTTTAACTGGCAACTCTGGTGCCCATGCTATCAAACAGAGACCTACATTCCCCTATAAATCTCAATAATGTCCCTGATGGACACATACTCTGGACACATGATAACCCCCCTCTTTAATTACTGTGTTTATGGAAGAGAGAATAAATGAAGAGAGTGGAAATCATAATAAGTATGAGGAATAAAACTAAAAAAAGAAAAAAATATATATATATCATTTGGATTACCAGATACTAGGAAAAGAGGGAGAATAGATGCTCTGGGAAAGATCAGTTTTATAAGAAAGGTCCCATGGAACAAGGGGTCATAAATGTTCTATTATACTTCATACACTACTACTTCCTACTCCTGGGAAGTTGCCTTAGACCAGAAGAGAGAGGATTCACTAACCTTTGAACACTGGAAGTACAGGGCCAGTCAGCTAGTATGTCATAGAAGAGAGATAATAAAAGAACTATGAAGGAATATATTTTGATTGAATGGAGATGGTAGAAAAAAAGTGGAGGGAAGACCAACAACTTCTCTTCATTCAACTTTAGATAGATTTACAGCCTATCTCATGTAAAAGAGTGTAATCAATGCTCTAAGGCCTTATTGTGTTTCCTACAGGTTTACCTTAAGGCATGCTAAAGGTACATTAGAGCAGAAAAAGATTTGATCTGATGTCTAGGCACCTAGCAATTGAAAATAACCATGAATTTATTGTTTATCTGTGTGGGGTATGTTGTGATTTTTAATTCCCTCTCCCTTTCTTGAGAAAAGTGTTTTCCTTCCATCAAAGCAAGGCATGGCTTGGAAAAGCAGACCAGAGAGAATCTATTTGATATCCAAACTTACAGCCTTCATAGAAAGAACTAGAAGGAAAGGAAAGGAAGAAAGGGGGCTGACAGGGAAAGGGTAATGGATTTGATTATTTAAATACAAGCAGAATCTTCTATAGACTTGTATTGCCAGCCCAGCATATTTTACGAAGATAAATTAACTTGTATTTAACTCGCTGACACTGGGAGATATGTATTCTCACCAAGGTTGTCACATCATTTTGGAAGTGTGGTAGTCATCCTCCCAGAGAGGAAACAGTTAAGAAGTAACAAAAACAAAAGTGGGTAGAAGAAAGATTTTTGAGGTTAAACTGAAGAAACTTCCAAAATCATGATCAATTGTGAGGTGTAATTAAGTTGAATAGGCCAACAAAAGGGGGAGTTTCTTATTTTAACATGAACAATACTTAAATTATATTTGAAATAACTTGGCATTTTTTTTCCTAATAGGAACTGTTGAGATCACAAAGGACTAATAACTCTAATATAGTTCTTTAAAAGTGTGCATAATGAATTATTTGAAAAAGGCATGCAAACTTTTTTAAAAAATCACTTCTGTTCATTATTGTTCACTTTATTATTTGTTGAAAATTTTGCAAGTACTTCAGTTGCACTTATTATCATTATGGATAGGCATTCAAACACAGAATCACTACCAAACTAATAACTATATGTAGGAAAAGAACTCAATTATCCTTGCTCTTCCTGTCTTTAATGCCCATGTATTTTCTTGGCATGGGTTCTGTCCTGCTTCTTTCTCAGAACCTAACGAAAAGCAAGGTTTGTTTTCTGGTGCAGTCCAGGGGTTTTGCTCCTCCTGCAGTAATGCAAATAAGGACATCTATCCAAAGTAAGCACAACCAGGAGGGTGAAGGGAAAGTAGGAAATGTCATAGAAAGATCAGTTGAAGGAACAGGTAGTATTTAGCCCAGAGATGAAAAGACTGGGGCGGGGGGGGGGCTACTTTTGTTTGAGTGTTGTTGTTGTTGTTGTTGTTCCTTTTTCACAAATACATAAAAATCTATCCAGTAGAAGAGCAATGAGACCTTTCCTATTTGACTCCATAGAGCATTTGGTAGAAACTAGCTGAGAAGCACATGTAGGCTTGTCATAAAGAAAATTTTCCTAACAAATAGAGACATCCAAAAGTAAAATTTGCTGCCTCAAGAGGTAATGGTTCCTTCTTCACTGAAAATTATGAATCAGATTCTGGATGACCACTTTGTACTGGATACTGTAGACAATATTTTTTGTCAGGTATGGGTTGGACTAGACGACCTCTGTGATCCATTCTAATAATGCATTCTTCTGACTGCTTTAGCTATATGCATGGACGTGAGATTATCAGAAGTGCTGGTCAAGATTTTCTGAGAATAAATCATTTTTCTAACCTAAGAGATACCTAAACTTTTTTTTTTTTTAACCATTCCCAGTACCTAATGTGGCTGGTGAAAGATGAAATGACTGAGGAAACAAAGGTTCAATGTTCAAGCATATCAATTTATTAAGCAATTCATGTCAATTGTCTAACAAACTGAGACCAGGTCTTTTCCTCAGCTTAGGGCCAGAAATTGAATACAGGGGGAATTGGCTTTGGAACAATAAAAACAATTAATCAATTAAGACCAATTAAATAAAAGGAAACAATACAATATCAGATAATCTGATTTCTAATTGCAACAAAGATTAGGGACTTTCCAAGTTGGGAGAAGTAGAACAAACAAGCACAATTCCCTGAATTCAGAAAAGGAAGCATTCCCACTTCCCAAGTATCTTTAAACAGTCAAATTAACATGGAAACAATAACTTATTGATAAGTATGGGGCCAGATTTCAGATAAGACTTTTGAGTTGTTCGAAATGTACAATTGTGAGAAAATTCCCTACATCAATGTTAGGATCTGATTGGGTTTCTGGTCAGCATGACCTAAGTCCTTAGTTAAAGGTCTCTAAGCAGCAGGTGTGGGTGGTCCAGCCTCTCAGGCTTATAAGATTATGTTCAAACAATGCATTAAGTTTTTTTTTCTTCAATTCCCAAAACTTAATAAAGTTTTCTCAGAGGACAAAATTTGGACTTGATCCATAATTTAATAAAAAGTGAAGTGAACTAGCTCCAGAAGTGAGCCAAAAGAGGGAGTCAGTGTGGTTCACTCAATTTGTACTACCACTTTCTATCCTAATCCCCTTGATTCCCTCCCTAGCAAAGTGTTTTTTTGTTTAATAGATTGTGCTTAACAAATAGTTATTGCATGAATTCAGGAATAGAGGATCAAGAAAAAAAAAAAAACACAAAACTATGAGACATAATTAACGGCCAAAACTAAAGTAGCAGGCAATATATAAATGGAAAGGACTGACATGCTTAGAGAGGATCAGACCTGGAAAGGACATTAGAGATAATATAGTTGAAATTGCTTAATTTAGAGATGGCAAACCTGAGGTTTGTTAGTGGGAGTCTGTGGTCAAAAAGCCTAGTAGTAAAGCCAGAATTACACCTTCTGACACTCGGTCTTGGATTTATTCTACTATACTAAGTTATTGCTCTAGAGCAAAAACATTTAGACATGATGAGATTTCTCTATAATGACAATTATTCACTTAATTGGAGTTTAAATCTTATCTTTAAAAAAATCTTCCAAAATGAATAGACGATACAACATACTGATGAACAGGTAAAGACTGGAAAATCCCCAATTCAGAAGAAAGGTTCTTGACTATATCCCCCTAAAACAAACAAACAAAATCAAAAACATTCTTTGGGACTGTTCAGAGTTCAGGATAGATCAGAATTTTTGTATTACAATGAAATCACATCATGGGAGCTGGGAGATAAGGATTGGGTTCAAAAGTTAGGGCTATGTACAAAATAGTCTTTTAAAATACCTTGACTCCCTAATAAAGTACAACATAAATTCCTTAAGGTATAGTAGAGTAGCTTTAAATATTTGTAACTGAAAAGGATCTACGGCCTATTTAAACATCCACTGGGGCAGAGAGCAGATGGTTCTAAGTTGGTTGTTATGGGAACCATTAAATGTAAATTTTTATTTTCAGTAGGACTCAGCTAAACTATTGATCAGGAGGCAAACAGGAGTCATTATTTCTTTGCAAATAAAAGAAAACAAAAGCAGATAGACAAAAGCTGAAAGAAAAACTGATGATGAAGGGAAATTAATTCATCAAGATGTTTCAAGCACAAGTGTGCTTATATTGTGTATTGAGATGATGCCACTGTATCCCTGCTTTCTACATGAATCAAAAAATGATCTAAGAAAGAAAAGGAGAAAGTAGTAGGGACCTTCTGGATGAACAGGAATGTCTGAAATGTCAACTAAGACTCTTTGTGTCTCTCTCTATCTCTGTCTAACATTAGTAGCCAAAGCACAATGAATTAAATGGATTTCAAATATGATAAAAGGAAAGTTCCAAAATCACATGCTATTACACAAGATTCTCGTATTTTGAGAGTACTTAGCATCTGAGATTGATTGAAAGAATCCTAGGTTTCCGTCTCCCCAGGACATAGGGTTAGCTATTGGAAAGGGAAGTGAAATTGCCTGTACTATTAAAATTGCTCTTTTTCCTCTTTTCTTCTTTCATGAATATGTATTATTAAATCTGCAAAATTCAAATGTTCACATGATGCAGTTCCTTTGCTTAACATCGTCCATAAACCCCAACTGAATAATAACAAGGGCCAAAAATTACATAGTAATCGAAACATACCATATACATAACTCTGGCTATTTTGTTCATCTGTATAAAAATATAGAAATAGAAAAGTAATTCACAACACAAAACATAATTTAATACAGTATATACATATAAACATGCTGAATAAAATATTACTTGCATGTCATACTATGAGGCATAAAAATAAAGTCCTAGACAAGATCATTTCACAGGCACAGTAGTTATCCCTCAGGATGTTTTCTGAAGATGTTTCCACCTGCTTCAATAATCCCATCTCCTGAGAGTCACTATTGCTTATTTTTATTTTGACTTGAAAATTAGGTTGGTCTCTCCAGACACCCCTCACTGCAACAGAAAACCTAATGGGCTCCAAAAGTACAAGATGTGATAACAATAGGTTTCAATATATTTTCCAAATTGTGGTTATGTTATTGTTAAGTGTCACTGAAGACCATGTAGATTTGACAAAAATGGCCATCTTTTCTATAAGTGGTCTTTAAATAATTATCATATTTCAGTAATTTATGTTATTAATATAATTTCTAATAACAGAGAAATAAGAAATTATCTAGGTTTTGTTCTTTTTTTTTTCTTCTGGATGCCCCAGATATAGTTTTTTTTTTTTAACTTGGTTGTCTATAGATAATCATTATTGGTCAGAGATGTCCATAATTTAGTGCTGTAAATATTATGCTATATGGCTTTATATTAAATCAGCAATAGGCTTTTATAGCCACATTTTTATCCAAGATTTACAGTTATAATCAATAAGCACTAAACAATGTGAAAGGAACTAAGCTACATGGTGGGTGGGTGGGTGGGTAGGGTAATCATTTAATGCAACTCCACCAAAAAAAAGTTCCTATCTTTAAGAAGCTTACACAATGGATGGGAAAACATGTAAATAAAGAGAGAAATGCAAGATGCATCTAGAAGAGAAGAGATGGCTCATGTGTCTGGGGCTACTGTTATATGTCTAAATTGAAGTCTTATTTTACTTCCTTATTCGGGTTTGGAGAAGACCCTGAATTTTCAGGAGCGTTGATTAATTCAGTTTTGATACTCTGTAGTAAGAATAAGCCATTCTGATTAGTGAGTGTTAGAAAAAACCTCTTATTTGTATGACCTAGACCATGCTTTACATCTCATTTAACTGTCCATCAGAACATCAGGATTTGCCTGGGAGAGTATCTTGCCATCATATGCCCTAATGCTACACGTTTACCCACCCGCATTCTTTCCCTCCCTTATTTTTGCTCTAAGAAAAAATATCAATTCAGAAAGATTAACACACCCACTAGAAAGGATAGGAACATCTTTTTCCTAATGATTATAGTGAATAAGAATGACTGATTAAATCACAACTCCCTTCCCAAACTACTAAGGGAGGGGAGTTTGCTAATTATTACAGTTTTTAGATCTAGGAGAATTTATTTAACTTAACTGCCATTGCTCTAAAAGTAAACAGTCCTTTAACAGGAAATGATCTCCTTCATCAGAGGAAGAACTAAAACACATCCATATTAACTTTCTCACAACTATAAATTAAACCCTAAGGCATAAAGAAGTTACTTGGTGGCCTGATGCAAATTACTCTTCAGTAAAGCAAGTAAAAGAACTCCCATAATTAGTATCAATACACACAAAATAATAAAGGGGACAATTCTCAAACCCATTTTTCCTTAGCTCCTATAATTAGTATCAATACACACAAAAAGGCAAATGGAAACATCATTTCATAAGTCATGTAGTCAACTTCACTTTCAGTTTTCATGATGATCATAGTAAAGGGACAATTCTCAAACCCACTATTCCTTATACATCAATATCACGTTCAGAGAATGAATAATGTCTATGAAGAACTCACAAAGAGCCCTTCACTCAAGTTCACAAATGCTTTAATTTATGGTGGCTTCTATGTGAAGGTGTATACAGAGAAAGTAGATGATCATTAATTAGGGAAATGGCAAAACAAGAAATGGTCAACATGGGGAATTCAGAGACCAAAATAATTTTATCAACAGAAAGCAAAGCCAAAATAATAATAATAACAATAATAATAATAATAATAATAATAATAATAATAATAATAAAATAAAAAAAAGAAGAATGACCATGTTTTGCACTTTAAAACTTAGGAGAATTATTGCTGGACAATTATATATAATCTGATCAGGAATATGATCCATGTAGATGTAGACCAATAACATTACTTCCTTTGTTCAATTTTCACAGTCTCCCAAATTCATCAAAGCCAGCAGGATGACCTTGGAAAACAGTAATACTCTCAAATAGCTCTCTGACACAAAGATGAAGATTCATTTGCAGACATGAAGAGTTCAAAAGAATTGCCTGAATCTTAATCCTAAGGCCCTCTGCTCACTTTTTCAAAGAGTCTTATGTGGGTGCCATAGCTCAGCTATGTGGTCTTTGGTTAAAAGCAGGTATCCTGTCCTTGACTGAGAGAAGATTTTTGGTCATTTCACCTTGACATAAAGGAGAAGGTATATCCAGAAGATGGTCCTGAAGCCCATAACTGATCAAAAGAGAAAAGCTTCACAACTATATGTCCAGGGTATCAATGCTTAAAGAGACCAATAAACCCAACCCAAAAAGATTATAATCATGGGAAGGGTGGAGCCTCTCAGGGTGGGGGGGAGTATAATTTTATTGCCTGAAAACATCAGTAGCTTTCCATTGTCAGATTCCCGTCCCCCTTCCTATATGTGCCTTGGACCCAATTCTTTCCTGATTGTGTGATCTCCCAGATATGTACCCTGGCCACATAGTTTCTACACATGTTCCCCTTTAATATGTATTTCTTAGTCACATCTACTCTCTCACCGATGATTATATTTGTGGGAAGCTATGTCTTAAGTTTATTGAAATAAATGTTATGTTACTACATTTACTGTGCTATTTCATTAAATGTCTTTCTTTGAACTCACTGTGACATCTAATTGGCAAATGTAAATACCTTGGTTTCTCATTGCTATCTATCTTTTTGTGTGGATGTAGACCCACAGAGCAGTTTTTTTTTTCCACTTAGGTAGTTTTTCTAGGCACCTCAAGTAAAAAAAAAAAAGCAAGTGTATCTTAGCTTCTATGGCTACAACAACGTGAATTAAATCATAAAAGGCATCCAAACTCAGATTAATTAAAATGATCAATCTTGGTCCCAGAGAACAAATGATGAAACACATTTTCCTCCTCTTGGTAGATAGGTAGAAACAATTGGTACAGCAGCTGTTGAATGTTGCACATCCAGTCACACATGGTAATTTTGCCATTGATGTTACCTAACTTTTTCTTTGTTACATGGGAAGTTCTATTGGGAGCAGGGTCACACCTGAGCTACAAAAACATGAGGCATAACTTTTTTTTTAATCAGAATACCTACAGATATTGTAAGCCATCTGATTGACCATAACCACTGCTAAAACAACCAAGAAGAAATTCTGCATGGGAATGCCAAGAATTTTTTGCAGGCTTGTGGTCACAATTAATATTGTTAAATATGGGCATGCAATTCTACATTAGAGAACATATATTTTAGTGAGGGATTTGCCTATGACAATCCAAAAGAACTTAAGGTTTTTTTCTTTTCTTTTTTTTTTTTTTTTTGGCAATTGGGGTTAAGTGACTTGCCCAGTGTCACACAGCTAGTAAGTGTCAAGTGTTTGGTCTGAGTCCGAATTTAAACTCAGGTCCTCCTGACTTTGGGGCTGGTGCTCTATCCACTGTGACACCTAGTTGTCCCAAGATTTCTTATTCAAGCTTTTATTTTCTATAATTGCATGATGTTAAATTTTGTTGCTATCATATGTATTTATGAGCTTTAAGTCAGCTTAAGCTGTTTATCTCTTAAAGTGGATTTAAAATGCAGAATGTAGTTTACTAGAGGGTAAATTTTTCCCCAGTGAAGAATGACGTAATTGAAATAGTATTATGTTAGGAGTCAAGAGACTGGAATTCTATTCCTGGCTCTTTCATCCATGTGACATTGAACAAATCACTTCACTCTCTTGGCTTCACTTTCTTCTTTTGTATAATGAGAGGATTAGATTAAATGATGACCAAGGCCCTAACAAACTCTAAAAACTATTATCATTATTCTTGTAGGAAAAATTATCATTAAAAGCATATTGAAAAATTTCTAAAATATCCTTCAAGATGCTCAGCATAAGAAAAGATATACAGATTTTTTTTTTGAAAATACAATAATGTTATATAAGACATCCACCTTTTCTGAAGCAACCATATGTACTCAGGGATACAAAGGATTTCTTTTATAAAAAGGCCATCAAGAAAAATAAATTATTGTGAAATCTATGTGGGTAGAGTAACAATAATGAAAGAATTATGTGTATATATATATATATATATATATATATATATATATATATATATATACAATATATATGTATGTACATATATATGTACATATATATGTATGTACATATATATGTACATATATATATATATATTCTTACAGTGAACTTGAGTGAAAGAATATATATATTCTTATAGTACCTATGAAATTGTTAAATGGGCAATGAACAGCAGAATCAGCATGTAAACCAGAGGTCAGTGTCATTGATTTGAGTACAAAGACCACAAACCATGCTGCTTAAAATATGCCAATATTAGCATCTGCTCAACCAACGAGCTCCTCTGTTCCAAAAGGGATGCTAAACTTTCAGTACTTTGCTTCAAGCTGAAATGATATGATGGTGTCCATGCCAGTACAACAAAGTTAAGCATTCCTTAGGAACTGAAAACACTATATACATAAGATTTGAATCTCTCTCAAAAGCGAATAAACAAAGAAGAAAGGTATTTTCATTTTAAACAGCTAACGTACTCTAAGACTTTCAGTTCAAGTGGTCTTACATAACTGTCCAAGGAAAACATAGATCAAAATCCAAGTCACTATTCTTACCTTTCATATCTCAGTAGTTAGTGTCTGATCCTCAGTGTGCACACCAGCCAGAAGCTGAAAGGAACGTATAGAAGAAACCATTGTGATTCAACAAATCAACAGTAAGTTATATGGAAAACTAGAGGTGCCCATAGTTTTCCTTCTCTAGTGTTTTCTTCTTTGGTAGTAATATGTACCTCAAAGAATCCTAGAGAATGGAATAGGGAATAGAGAAGAATCAGTCAATACCCCAGACACTTTGTTCAGAAGAGAGTCCTCTTGACTACTTTCGCTTTTCCCAGAAGATGGAATTAGAATACTTTCATTTCCTTTTACTTCACATATTCTGCCCAACAGCCACTTTATTTTCTATAAGCATTCTGGATACAACAACAATATGTTTTAGGTACTATGGACTTTTGCGAATCTGTCAATGTGTTGGTCACAATGCAATAGATGTGATATACACATTTCCTTTTATTACACAGAAACTGAGGTCCCTTGAAAATGCTTCTGTTTACATAGTCCATGTGATTCAGTTCAGTTCACCTCAATTCAACTTAATTCATTGCAGTGTAATTGAACTTTTTTTTAAACATTATGTGCAAAGCACACCACATTCCTAGAAGTTAAGGATACACAGAAACAGCCTAATGTCTCCAGGAATTTACATAAAGCATGTACAAAGTAATTTTAAGGGGGAAGTAATACTAATAATTGTTGGGAGATGGGACACTACATAGGAAAGTGAAACTTAAGCTAAGCCTTATATGAAGCAAGAGAGTCTACTGAGAGAAGTGAAAGGGGTGGGGGAAATTACATTCCAGAAAACAGAGATCCCTTAGACAAAATCATAGAGGTCAGAGCAAGTTCTCTAAAAGAAAAGGATTGAGATAATTTATTTTTGAATGACTTTTAATAGTATTTGTGTTAGAGTGCTTTGTTTTAGCTGCTTCCCCAGTCATGATGAAAATGTGGCCTCTACCTAGTTAAAATTAAATTTGTATTGATGGGGAAAATAGCTTATTGAATTATTATCTTAATTTTTATTGCTTAAAAGAACATAACAACATTGCTTTGTGCTCCACATTTTACTAATAATTTGAAGAATGAGAGGGTTCTATCATTCTGATGAGCTGAGTAAGAGCTACGTGGTTCAACCTTTTGAAAGAGAGTGACTAGAGTTGAAGGATTCTGTAGTCTGTGTGTGTCACAGGGGCTGATGCTGAGCAATTGCAGTAGTATACCCTTTCAAAACAGGGAATTATCCTCAAGGAAGATGGCACAGGAAGACAAATACAGTGTCTGAACAGATCAGGTTCTTTCAGTCCTGTATTTCAATGGATGACTATGCAGATGTGACAGAGTTAATCAATTTTAGGATATAGCATTTGAAAAACTGAATAATAGCTCAAATCACATCTATTTTCTCACAAGATAAATATGGTCTCTTTTGTTTGTTGCTAGTGTTTTGGTTTTTTTTTGTATTTATTCTGAGAAACTAGTATCGGATATACAACTCTTAAAATCCCCTTCAGTGAAGCTGATATTTATAGAAGATGTAAATTAATAAGGATATTCATGCCTTTTGACACATTTTCACATAACATCCAGGGACAGTTGCATCATTATGGGTTAAACATTCCTTACTCAATAGTGGTTATCAAAATCAAAGAGAACTAGATCACTATAGGTTGCATATTATTCTGAAAATGATGAACTAATATTATCTATATAATATTGCATTTTTACTTATTTCATTAAATATTTCCTAAATACATTGTAATCTGGTTGAGGCTGCACTAAGGAGTTTTGCCTGGCCTTACGGTCCATGATGTTGATGTCTCCATTGTACACTACTGGGGAAAACATAAATATATTTAGGTATTTAGATACATTTACCACTTACAGTGGTAGCCTTTAATTGTTTTGTTGTTTGGCTGGTTTTTATTTTCAAACTAATAAGCAGTGGATAAATTGTGCGGCCTGAAGTCAAGAAGACTTGAAGTCAGATTTGAAATCAGGTATTATTAGCTGTGTGACTCTGGATGAGTCACTTAAACATTGTCTACCTTAGTTTTCTCAATTTTAAAATGGGGCAACAATAACACCTATCTGCTAGTGTTGCTGTAAAGCTCAAATGAGATAATATTTCTAAAGCATTTAGCACAGTGTCTAGCATATGGTAAGTGCTTCCTTTTTTCTCCTTCCTTCCTTTGTTTCTTCCTTCCATCTTTCCCAAAACTATGTTCTTTTAAGACCCCAGTAACCACTATTCTCATTACAAAGCAACAGATTCACTTACATGTAATTTTTTTTCCTCTGACTTTTAGAAAGTCGTTCCAAATTATTCCATCTAAACCCAAGTTCATTTTTACAATAGAATTTCATTACATGTTTCCTGGTTGCCTTTTCTGTCAACACAATTTACCAATTCTGATTGCCACATAGTTTGTTTCTTCTTTACTGTACAGACACTTGTGTATCTGATGGAGAAATGTTTAATTTCAAAATTATTGATACGTTAACACAGTTTTCAGATGAGGAAATGAAGGCAAACAGAGTTAAGTGATTTGCCCAGGGTTAAATAGCTAATAAGCATCTTAGGCCAGACTTGAACTCAGAAAGATAGGTTTTCCTGACTATAGGCCCAGCACTCTATCCATTGTACTCCCTATCTAGCCAGATCATTTTACAGATGTTCAATTTTTTTTTGATAAATATAACAGCCGACATATTTTCATCTCCCATTCATATGGAATATTTTTTCCTGTCTTCTCCCCCCACCCATGTAAAATCATTCCATTTCCACAGCAATTTAATCAAAGACATATTCAGACAGAAAAACTTGAATGCAGTTTGTTTCATAACATAAGCACACCAAAATAGACTTCTTATTGACTTTGTTCATAATTTAAATTTATTTTTATAGGCAGAACTATTTGAAAAACTATCAACATTTTATTTTCCTAAAAGCAATTCTACCACTGACTAAAGTCACAGTTGATGTACATATGCTCCTCACCTTATTTAGTGGCATATGCCCATTCCACATCATCATCACCTACATTTATCCAAACAATTTCAGGGAGTGAAGTGTGACATTTTCATCAGCATAATGGGAATAAACTTTGGCATGGCAATAAGTTGTTTGCATTCTTAGAGTTATTTCACAAACCTTATGCAATAAATCTGAGACTCCATTAAAACTGAAGTTCACAGAACATTTGGCCTTGGCCCAAAAAGCACAAAGGTGAATACAAAACTTATATTGGTCCGACTTGGAAAAGAAAATACTAAAATTCAAGAACCTAATTGGCTCAAATCATCTTAGAATTAATTTAAGGAAAATGACTAAGCAATATATAATAGTGTTAAATAATTAAGTCCTTATGTAGTGATTCTGGGAGCAAGTTAACTATGTGTAGATGCATTCAAAGTTGGCAGAGATTCTGGAAAAAAAAACACCAGTTTTCCTTTACGTAAACTATTCACTGATGCAAATCAAGTATAGATGGTAACACACACTGGAATTCCCAATATGCCCATCCCTTGTTAAATAAGAATAGCATATTGTATATATAATTTTTGCCAGATGGGATATCAAAATGTCCCTTGTATAAATATTTCTTGTTCTTTTTACAATCTCCCCTCTTTGCCCAAAGAATCTTTGGTGTCTGTTAGATTATTGATTGTGATTTTCTAAAGCAAGTTATATGCGCCATGCATTAATGATTTGGTCAGGAATTATCCCTCCCTCTGCCTTCTTGAAACATTTTTTTAATGCTTTTGAATTTTATGAAAGAGACAGTCAGTAAATAAACCAAGAGTAAAAGATTCCAAAATCAGTTTCATAAGCCAGGCAGCCTGTAATTTTTTTTAAAGCTGGACTTCTAACATGTTGATGCTGTTAAATGCTATTCTCTCACAAACAAAAAGATTGGGGGTGAACAAATCCCAGTAATTAAGGATAATCTAAAGGGTGATCGATAAGAACATTTGGGGGGTAGAAGAAAGCATTGTTCAATTCATGATAAAAAAAAGAGTAAACTAAGATATGTGCTAAAGTGAACCAATTTCTGGAATACCAATTTCAGAAGGGAAGGTAGCAAAATATGTAACAACAGGGTCAGAAAATGTTTGTTTGCAGGGCAAAAACAAGCCATAGCCAGATATCTAGAAGACTGAATTTTTTTTATGTCTTTCATACCACCTATAATAGTCATGGTGGACAATGTGGGAGAGGACTAGATTATCTAGGATACATGGGACCATAGTATGAATATCCATTGGAGAAAAACAAAAGTTCTATTTCCTATGAGACAATGTGTCCACATCACCACTAGGGACTGAGGTAATGATATCTCTAACATTGATTGAGGATAGCTAATAAACGGACAGGTTTTGTTTTTACCTCAACTTCATTGGAAAATATGTCCATCTTCCTTACCTACCAAAATAATCTTTTCTGTTAAAGAAAAGTTTAAAGGATAATAAAAGGTATTATTTAGCAAAACTAACAAGTATATCAATTAATCCTGATTTTAAATGCAATCATTCTAAAAGGAAACGATCTTCCCAAATAAGTGAAGGAAATGCATTTTCACATCTTTTCTTCAAATATAAGCTTGGTTATCTTATTTGCATAGCATTAATTTTCACATTTTCATTACTGCACTTTTTTTTTTCAATGGTCATGTACATCATTTTTCTGGTACTGTTTACTTCTGTCTGCAACAGTTCATGTACATATTCCAATGCTTTTCTCCGAATTCTTCATACTCAGTGTTTCTTATGAGAGTAATTACTCCATTAAAATGGTGTACCATAATTTGTTTCAGCCTGCCCCAACAGACAGTTCTCTATTTTGTTTCTAACTCTTTTTTTACTACAAAAAGTGCTGCTATGAATATAGTAACTTTATGTCTATTTCTGACCTCCTTACTATGTGCCTAGTAGCAAGGATTTCTGGCTCAAGAGTGGAAACATTTTTATTCACTTTCAAAGAATATTGCTTTACAAACTGATTTACAAATTTGTAACATCATCAATAATATATTCTATGTCTACATTTTTATAAAGTCTTCAATCTTAACTATACGAATTTTTGTCATTTTTGTTTGCTATAGGGTCTGAAACAGAACTGTAGGGTTGTTTTGACATACTTTTTACTTATAGTGATTTGAAATATTTCCTATTTGCTAATACTTTCCTAGTCTTTATTGGAGAATTTTATTGCCATCCTTTGAGCATTGACATGCTGGGGATGGCCTCTTAATCTTATAAGTAGATGTTCATTTCTTATATAACTTGCATATCAAATTTTATCAAAAACATTTGATAATGTACAAGGATTTATTTTTTTTCCAAAATGGCATTTTCACATCTTATCCTAGTTGCATTGATTTTTCTTTGTGCAGAAGCTTTTAATTTTAATGTGATCAAAATTATCAAATTCATCTATTTTGTCTTTGTTAAAACCTCTATCCCTTATTTGGTTAAAAACTCTTCATTTCATCATAGCTCTGAAAATTACCTGATCTTTTTCCAATACACAAACATGTATGTGTATACCCACGCATATATATATAAACACATATAGATATATGTATACATATGCATAGGTACATGCATATGAGCACATATGTATTCTTATACTTACATGTGCTATGGTTGTTAATATACTGCTCTCAATTCTATTATGAGATTGTTGTGATACATAGTATAAGAGCTAAACCAAAATTTTGCCAAAGTACTTTCATGTCTTTCCATAGTTCTTAAATTTGGAATTCTTCTCCAATCATTTATATTCTTGGAGTTAATTAAACAGTTTTTTATTAAGTTAAATTTCTTCAGTTTCTTTTTTGTCCAGTCATAGATGTACACATAGATGTACACACATACATGCACACACACACACACACACACACACACAGATATCTTGAGTGTGCCTTGGTAGATGGTCTTCCCAACATTTTGAAGTTATTTTCAATTGGGCTTCTTCTACATAAATGTTTCTTTACATAAGTGTTCGTTACATATAGAAATGCTATGGATTTATCTTGTTTCCTCATGCTATACTGAAGTTATTAACTATAAATTAATTTCTTAGATGATTTTTTTGTGGCTTTCTGAGTAAAACATAACATTAGGCAGAAGTTGAAGATTTTGCTTCCTCTTTACCTGTGCCTTTAACTTTTTTATCCTTTTTTTTAAATTGTTGTTTTAGTGGCATTTCTCTTACTATGTCATACGGTATGGTCGATAGTAAAGGTTTCATTCTTGCTTTATCTCTTTTTAAACTATAAATCCTCAAGCTTTTTTTTTCCATTAGAAAGAGTTCTCGCTTTTGACTATTAACAGGTACTTTTATCACATTAAGGAAATAGTCCTTTCATGCCCATGCTTTAAAGGGTTTTCACTATAAATTAGTACTGGATTCCATCAAAGACTTTACCTGCACCAATTGGTATAATCACAAGGTTGGGGTGTTCTTGTTTTTAAAATGAAAAATTCCATCTATTGGTATACGACTCTATTTTCCTTATAATAAATCCTACTTGATTATGGTAATTTTTGGATATGTTCATATTTTCTTTTTATTAGAAGTTATTTGAAGTTTTTAAATCAATCTTCATTTTAATACCATTTCTACAATATAGTTTCTTTTATTCCTCCACTGGTTTAGGTATTAGAAACATATTTGTATTTTAGAGGAATTATCTTGGCTTGAGTGGCTTCATTTTGAATTTGTTCTGAAAATGTACACTTCAAATTTTTGCAATCTAAATATCTCTGTTGTTTAATTCAAACTGGGATATTTTCTTAAATTTTTTTGGTATGTCCTCCCCCTAATTGTCTAAGAATTATTTGTGCAGCATAAATATGAATTGCTAGTTTAACAGGATTTTTTTTTATATTTTTCTCCACACTTATTGGTACTTTGATTATATCTAGTTCAAATTATTTTTAAATTAGATCGTTTGAGATCTCTATTTCATGTTCTGTTAATTTCGATTTTTTTTTTGTCTTTTGTCTTGAATTCTCAATTGTTTGGCACATAATCACATATATTATGTGCTGGTAATTCATTTTATATCTTTGCCATTGTGATTTTACCTTGTTCATTTTTAATTTTTTTGATAATTTTATTTTACATTATCTATTTTAGGGTTAGCCTTAATAAGTTTTTAAAATAGATTTTTCTTGATAATTTTTTTTTGTTTCTTATAACATAAGTTTTTGCCATAAAAGAGCTATCCCTCTTAAAAAAATTCTGAAATGGAAAAAAAGAAAAAATGATGTCCAATTCTCAGTAACATAGGATTAAAAAAAAGCTGATCTTTTATTCAGAGTTCCACACCTAAGAGTGAAAAATGACAAACATAAAGGGTTCTATAAATACAAAACTATTTATAAGACCACTTTTTGTGGGATTAAAGAACTGGAATCAAATCAGATGCATGGTGATTTGGAAGCAGATAAATAAATTATGTCATGAGAATGGATGACACATTACTGTTCTGTAAGAAATGAACATGATGAATGCAGAGAACTATAGAAAGGTATGATCTTGGGGAGCCAAGATGGCAAAGTAAGAAGTTACTCTTACCATCTTTTATTAGCCTCTGAAAGCCCAAAAAAATATTGCCCCAGGAAGAACACTGGAACAGCTGAACCAGAAGAAAGATGAGGTGTAGCAGTCCAGTAGCCCAGGGATTAATGGGAAAGGCCCATTTTGCCCTGGGGCAAGGGGGGGCAGTACAGAACAGGAAGCTCTCAGCAAGCTAGCAGAAAGCACCACCTCAGAATACCAGAGGGAGATCCTGAACCCCAGGTGGTAGAGTAGGTGGTAGAATAGGTGGTAGAGAGCCTCAGTATAGGCAGGGAAACCAGTGGAAACTGGCTTGGAAAATCACCAAGTGCCTCAGTGTTCTACAGCAGTGTTCTACACCCAGTGTCTCAGAAAAACTCTCGGAAGTTTTCCAAGGGGGAAAGCCCTGGGTATGGAAACATCTAGCAGCAGTGAAACATCCATCTGAAAGGAGCCAAAGAAAGTGAAAGGAGGGAAAGGACAGGCTTTGGTGAGCAGGCAAATTTTCTCCCTATCTCTCCCACCTCCTCACCTTCTGAATACACCTTCCCCCAATCTGCCCTCTTTTCTGTCACTCCACCCTGTATTATCCCCTTCCTCTTCCATTTCCAATAGGGCAGGATAGATTTCTATACCCCATTGCCTGTATATCTTATTTTCCGATTGCATGTAAAAACAATTTTAAACATTTGTTTTTTAAATATTGAGTTCCAAATTCTCTCTCTTTCTCCCTCCCCACCCACATTGATTGAGAATCTGACATAGGATATATATGTATATATACATATGTGTGTGTATATATATATATATATATATAATATTATATATATATATATATATATATATACACATATATATGTAGTAATGCAAAATACTTCCATAATAGTCATGTTGTGAAAGACTAATTATATTTCTCTCCATCCTATCCCACCTCCCATTTATCTCATTCTCTCCTTTGACCTGTCCCACCTCAAAATATTTTGCTTCTGATTACCCCTCCCCCGATATGTACTACCTTCTATCATCACCCACTCTCTTATCCCCTTCCCCCCTATTTTCCTATGTGGTAAGATAGATTCCCACACCCAAGTGAGTGTGTATAATATTCCCTCCTTAAGTCAAATCTGATGAGAGTAAAATTCACTTATTCCCTGTCACCTCCCTCCTCTGCCCCTTCACTGTAAAAACTTTTTCTTGTCTCTTTTTTTGTAGATAACTTACCCCATTCTATCTCTTCTTTTCTCCTTCTCCCAGTTAAATCCTCTCTCACTCCTTAATTTTTATTTTTTAGATATCATCCCTTCATATTCAACTCACTCTATACTTTCTGTCTACAGAATATATATATAATTTTCATTTGTTTGTATCTTGTCCTTCTCTGTCACTATAGTGTTTTTTATGATCAGGTTATTTTTAATTTTCATTTTTGCTCATTTTTTTTATCCTACTCATTGACTTTGTATTTTATGTTAGTTCTATCTCTGTTCATTTCAGTGTGGGACAAGGTCTGTCCTTCTGTTCATTTCATAGCTCACTCTGTGGGCATATAAGTTTTCAGTTCTTCAAGATAGTGTGATCTGAGAAAAGGCATGCTCACTGTCCTTATGGCTTACACTTTCAAATTCCTAACCCAGTTTGGATCCGGTGGCTTGAATTATCATAGACTAATGCTGCTAGCACGACAGCACACAATTAGCCTGCTAAAAGGTTCTGCAGGTTTAGAGTGACTGAACTACTGTCTTCCCCTTTATTTGCGTCTCCAGCTGTGGTTTATTCTACTATAGGCTTATTTGACTGACTAAAAGGTAGAACTGAGTCCCCACTCTGTTCTTGGACTCAGAGCCACACAGCTGTGTTTATGGAAATTGCTTCTTTCTCTTTATCCAGGTAGAGTCCCTGTTCCCTCACAATCATAACTGTTCTTCTCTATCTGAAACTGTGACCCAGAACTGAGTAATCGGCAACAAAGCTGCCAGATAGCACCTGTTTCAGTTTCCAGTGTGAGTGCAAGAGTGCCCTGGGATCTGCTTTTGCCCAGGTGTCCACTCTCCTTGACATCCATGAGCACTAGGCTGCTCCTCTCCCTTGCTGCCGTCAACACAGCTAGCTCACACTCCTGCCTGCTGTGGCACTGCTTCTGTGCTGTGCTTCTAGCCAAGTCCAACTTCAGTTTCTGAAGATCTCTTTGTCTATCTTCCTAAGTTGTCATGGTCAGGAAAAATTATAGTGGTGATTTTTTTCTTGACTTTCACAATCAGAATTTGGTTTGACAAACATTCTAAGTCATTGTAGAAAAGATTGTGAAAGAGCTAAGGCAAAATTTCTGCCTCTCATTCCATCATCTTGACTCTAATCCTCTCCAATGGTATCATTTCTATATTCAGATATTTTATTCATTTATAATTTGCTGGTATGGTATAGAGTCTAAATTGATAGTCTAAACTCATCTTCTGCAAAATCTCCTATACAGTTTTCCCAGGAGTTATGATCAAAGAATCCCTTCCCAAGAAACTTCTGTTTTGTTTTGGTTTTTTTCATGATTTGTAAATTACTGAATGTATTTGCTTACCTTGTTAAGTTTTAGCTGCTTAATCAATTTGTGTGAGAAAAAATAATATGTTCTTTATTAACATTTTTTGAACCTAGCTACTTGTGACTAGAAATTATCTAATCCAAAGTTAATCATGGGTAAATCCTGACCTCAGAGACATTCCACAGAAGCTGGCTATAATGAATACTTGGACCCACACGCAAATCTTGTTTTGAGTCCACCCAGGTGTTGTGTTTGGAGGTTCCTCAATAGCTTCTGTTTTGGCTTTGCCCAAGTTTTGTTAAATGTTTATTTTTACCTGTTGATATACATCTCAAGTGACCTTCCCTGGAATCTTCCCTTTTCTAGAAACTGCACATGTACTGGCCTCAGTAGAGAGCCATGCCTTTTTCTGGATCTTTTCTCTGCTAAACTGACTTAATAAAATCCTTTCTAAAATATTTTGAGGTTGTAGAGGATGTGGCTGATTTACATTTTCATATCAAAACTGTTGCCAGGCTCTCCATCCTTCAACAAAGAATGAATATTTCTGATATGATTGAAGAACAACCACCTTTTCATATATTGCTTTGAAAGGTAAGCATTTTGAGGGTGCAAGATTACTTCCTTAACATTTTTTGGGGTTTTTTTTTTGTTTTTTTGTTTTTGTTTTAGGCAATTGGGTTAAGTGACTTGCCCAGGGTCACACAGCTAGTAAGTGTCAAGTGTTTGGTCTGAGGCCAGATTTGAACTCAGGTCCTCCTGACTCTAAGGCCTGTGCTCTATCCACTGCACCACCTAGCTGTCCCCTTCCCTAACATGTTGATATATTTCTTTGCAGATTCATTTCTTTGCTCTTAAGTAATATAGTATGTTATTAACTAGTAATTTTAATAAACAACTGAATCTCTTTGGTTCCTTGCAAGATTTGCTCTTTTATATTTGAGCTCAGGAACATGATCAGTAAAATTCTGAATGTAAATTTGTTTGGTGTCATGTGGATCAGTCAATGTGTACTCTGTCTTCAGTTTACAATTGATATTTAGACTTTTGGTTCTACTTTTTTTTTTTGGAGGGGTTGAGTGCTGTTGAGCTGTAGTGATGAGAGAGAGAACAAATCTTTTGCCTTGTCCAGTTCTATCCTTTACCTCTATTACTAGTCAAGATCAAATTTCTGAAGACCTTAAATGTCAAGTAATTAGGCGGGATCTTGGGCAAACTGCACAAAAAAAAAATCAGACCATACAATCTTTCTTGGTGACAAAGATCAAAACATACAACTAGAAGAAGACAACAAAGTCAAAACTCCTACATACAAAGCTTCTAAGAAAAAATATGAATGAGTCCTAGGCTATGGAAGAGCTCAAAACAGATTTTGAGAAATAGAGGAAAAACTGGGAAAATAAATGAAAATGATGCAAGAAAATCAAAAAAAGAAGGCAACAGCTTGCTAAAGAAGACCCAAACAAATACTAAAGAAAATAACCCTTAAAAAATAGACTAACCCAAATGGCAAAAGAGGTCCAAAAAGACAATGAGGAGAAGAATGCCTTCAAAAGATGAATTGGCCAAATGGAAAAGGAAGTCCAAAAGCTCACTGAAGAAAATGATTTCTTAAAAATTAGAATGGAATTGGAAGCTAGTGACTTTATGAGAGATTAAGACATAAAACAAATTCAAAAGAATGAAAAATAGAAAACAATGTGAAATATCTCATTGGAAAAACAACTAACCTGGAAAATTGATCCAGGAGAAATAATTTTAAAAATATTAGACTGTCTTAAAGCAATAATGAAAAAAATAGCTTAGACATGATCTTTCAAGAAATTATCAAGGAAAACTGCCTGAATATTCTAGAACCAGAGGGTAAAACAGAAATTGAAAGAAATCACAGATCACCTCCTGAAAGAGATCCCCAAAGGAAAACTCCTAGGAATATTATAGCCAAATTCCAGAGTTCACAGATCAAGGAGAAAATATTACAAGCAGCCAGAAAGAAACAATTCAAGTATTGTGGAAACATAATCAGGATAACACAGGATTTAGCAGCTTTTACATCAAGGGACTACAGGGCTTAGAATATGATCTTCCAGAGGTCAAAGGAGATAGGATTACAGCCAAGAATCACTGACCCAGCAAAACTGATTATAATCCTTCAGGGGAAAAAGTGGACTTTCAAGCATTCTTGATGAAAAGACCAGAGCTAGATAGAAAATTCAACTTTCAAATACAAGACTCAAGAGAAGCATGAAGAGGTAAACAGGAAAGAGAAATCATCAGGGAGTTATCAAGGTTGAACTGTTTACATTCCTACATGGAAGGATGATATTTGTAACTCATGAGACCTTTGTTAGTATTAAGATAATTGGAGGGAAAAAATAGATAGATAGATAGATAGATAGATAGATAGATAGATAGATAGATAGATAGATAGATAGATGGCACAGTGTGAGTTGAACATGAAGGGGTGTTTTCTGGAGAATAAAATTAAGGGATGAGAGAGGATTATACTGGGAGAAGGAGAAAGAAAGAGGTAGAATGGGGTAAATTATCTCACACAAACGAGACAAGAAAAGGCTTTTAGAGTGGAGGGGAAGTGGGGGAGGTGAGAAGGAATGACTGTATCTTATTCTCATCAGATTTGGCTTAAGGAGGGAATACAATATACACTCAATTGGGTATGGAAATCTATCTTACCCTACAGGAAAATAGTGTGGAAGGGGCTAAAAGAGTGGCTGGATGATAGAGGGGAGGGCAGATTGGGGGAGGGCAGATTGGAGGAGGGTGTAATCAGAAGCAAAACCTTCTGAGGAGGGACAGGGTCAAAAGAGAGAATAGAATAATCAGGGGGTGGGATAGGATGAAGGGAAATAGTTTTCCACAATATGACTACTGTGGAAATGTTTTGCATGACTACACATGCATAACTTTTATTGAGTTGCTTGCCTTCTCAATGAGGGTGGGTGGGGAGGGAAGAAGGGAGAAAATTTGAACTCAAAGTTTTAAAAACAAATGTAGAAAATTTTTTCCACATGCAACTGGGAAATAACATACAGGCAATGAGGTATAGAAATCTATCCTGCCCTACAGGAAAATAGAAGGGGAAGGGAATAAGTGAAGGAGGGGAGGGATGATAGAAGGGAGGGCCAATTAGGGGAAAGGGTATTCAGAATACAAATCATCTTGGGTTTGGAAGAGGGACAAGATGGGGAGAAAATTTGGAACTCAAAATCTTGTGGATGTGAATGTTGAAAACTAAAAATAAATAAATTAGTTAAAAGAGAAAAAAAGAATAGACTACTTAATTTACAATTAATTTTTATTATGTGCTTACAAGGTCCTTGAGTGTAATTTTATTTCATTATGGCCTGCAAAGGGTGCATTTAATACTTCTGTCTTTTTTTCTGAATTTGTTCAAGAGCTTTTTGTGCTCTAATATATTCCAAATTTTTATGATGATACCCCATGTAGCTGAGAAAAAGATACACTCCTATTGATTCATATTCAGTTTTCTCTAGAAGTCTATCATATCTGTTTTATAAAATTTTCTTCATCTCCGCCTTCATTTTTTATTAACTATATCTTGGTCTTGGGGATGGGGATTAATTGAGGTCCCCCAATAGCATAACTTTTTTTTTTCCTCCTATAACTCAATTCCCATTTCCTTCAAGAATTTGAGTTCTAGGCTATTTGGTGCATTAAATTAATTATTTATATTAATTCATTGTCAATTATACATACATAATTATATAATCTCTCTCTCTCTCTCTCTCTATATATATTATATATATATACACACACACATATATATACACACCTATATATATATATATATATATATACATACACACACACACACACACACACACATGTATATATATATGTATAATCTATCTATCTATTGTGGCCAAGGGAGAATGGAGTCTAGGATTAAGGGTGTGAAATGGCCAAGGCCTATCTGGAGGTAATAGACAATGGAGAACAAGGTAACAGAATTGGGAAATTGGGCAGAGCCACAATGAAAGGCCAGTTGATGAGACGGTAGCCTCAGGCTAACAGAGATTTGGCCATGTGGGAAAGTCCAGGATTTTTCCTTTTTTGGGTCCAGATCCCATCCTTATCAGACCTTGTTCTGTCATGATGACAATTTCCCTTTCAGCCCTATAAATGTGGCCCTGAATTTCACAATGAGAGATGCAGCTTCCAAATTATTCCAAATCTTCTGCCCAGTGCTAGCACAGGGTTCCCTGAGTATCTTTTGGGTTTTGTTTTTGTTTTTGTTTTTGTTTTTTAATTTTTTTTTTCCATATGCTTTTGAGTTGAAAATTTTTCTCCCTTTTTCTCCCCCCCACCCTCCCCAAGACAGCACACAATCTGACATAGGCTTTACATTTACATACTCATTAAACATATTTTCACATGAGTGAAGTTGTAAGTAAAAATTAAAATCAATAGGAAGAACCATCATAAAGGTGAAACAGAACTCAACAGAAGGTAAAAATAAGTGAGAGCGATTCGACTTCCATGGTTCTTTCTTTGGATGTGGACAGCATTTTCCATCCCAAGGCCTCTGGAGATGTCTTAGATCCTCATAATGCTGAGAAGGGTTCAGTTTAACATTCTTAGTCATTGTATAACGTGGATGCTATTGTGTACAAAGTCCTCTTGGTTCTGTTCACTTCACTCAGCATCAGACCATATAAGTCTTTCCAGGTTTTTCTGAAGTCAGCCTGTTCATCATTTCTTATAGCACAAGAGTATTCCATTACATTCATATACCACAACTTGCTCAGCCATTCCCCAATTGATGGGCATCCTCTCAATTTCCAATTCTTTGCCACCACAAAAAGAGCTGCTATGAATATTTTTGTACATGTGGGTCCTTTTCCCATTTGTTTGATCTCTTTGGGATATAGCCCTGGAAGTGCTATTGTTGGATCAAAGGGTATGCACATTTTTATACCCTTTGGGTATAGTTCCAAATTGTTCTCCAAAATGGTTGGATCATTTCATAACTCCACCAACAATGTATTAGCGTTCCAATTTTCCCACATCCTCTCCCACATTTATCATTTTCCTGTTCTGTCATGTTGGCCAATCTGATAGGTGTGATGTGGTACCTCAGAGTTGTTTTGATTTGCATTTCTCTAATCAATAACTATTTAGAGCATTTTTTCATATGACTATAGATGGCTTTAATTTCTTCATCTGAGCACTGTCTGTTCATATTTTTTGACCATTTATCAATTGGGGAATGGCTTGTGTTCTTATACATTTGTCTTAATTCTCTATATATTTTAGAAATGAGGCCTTTATCAGAAAGACTGGTTGTAAAAATTCTTTCCCAATTTTCTACCTTCCTTCTAATCTTAGTTGCATTGGCTTTGTTTGTGCAAAAACTTTTCAATTTAATGTAATCAAAATTATTTCTCCTTTCTCCCCTTCACTAGTGTTTTGCTTTTGATCACCGCCTCCTTCAGTCCCTTCCCCCTTTTATTATCCCTTTCCCTTTTCTTCCCCTTTAGTCTTACTGCTGCTTCCCTCCCTTCTTTACCCCCCTCCCTTTTCTTTCCCCCCTCCCTTTTCTTTCCCCTTTTCCCTCCTACTGCCTATAGGGCAAGTTAGATTTCTATACCTAACTGATTATATTATGCCCTTCTTGAGCCTAATCTGATGAGAGTAAGGTTCAAACAATGCTCCCCCCCTTCTTTCCCTCTGCTGTAATAGGATTTTGTGTCTTTTCCTGTAATGTAATTTACCCTTGTCTGCCTCCTCCTTTCTCAGTACCTTTTCTAAGATCAGATTGATCCACTTATTTGGATCCATTTAACCCACTTGATTAGATTTTTTTATCATTACATCAAAGTCAACTAATATCCACCCTCTTATGTATACTCCTTTAACAAGGTGTAATAACAATACAGTTCTCAAGGGTT
Source organism: Phascolarctos cinereus (assembly GCF_003287225.1). Lineage (NCBI taxonomy): Eukaryota > Metazoa > Chordata > Mammalia > Diprotodontia > Phascolarctidae > Phascolarctos > Phascolarctos cinereus. The sequence goes on from NW_027556098.1 coordinate 92,299,459, forward strand.
GCAAGTCTCATATTCCCTTGTAGGGGTTTAAACAGCCCCCCCCCCTTATTAACAACATATTGTATCCTTCTGTCCCATTTACCTTTTAAGTCCTTCTTGAGTCCTGTACTTGAAGATCAAATTTTTTGTTGAGCTCTGGTCTTTTTATCAGGAAAGTTTGGAAGTCTCCTATTTCATTGAATATCCACCTCCTCCCTTGAAAAATGATGCTCATTTTTGCTGGGTAATTGATCCTTGGCTGCATTCCAAGCTCCTTTGCCTTATGGAATATCATGTTCCATGCCCTGTGGTCTTTTAATGTAGAAGCTGCAAGGTCCTGTGTAATCCTGACTGTGGTTCCATGATATTTAAATTCTTTCTTTCTGGCTGCTTGCAGCACCTTCTCTTTCATCTGGTAATTTTGGAATTTTGCTATTATATTTCTTGGCATTGTCAATTTGGGATCTCTTTCAGGTGGTGATCGGTGGATTCTTTCTATGGTTATTTTCCCTTCTGGTTCTAGGACTTCTGGGCAGTTTTCCTTTATGATTTCCTGAAAGATACTGTCCAGGCTCTTTTTTTCATCATGATTTTCAGGTAGTCCAATAATTTTTAAATTGTCTCTCCTGAGTCGATTTTCCAGGTCGGTTGTTTTACTGATGAGGTATTTTACATTTTCATTGATTTTTTCATTTTTTTGTTTCTGTTTGACTGATTCTTGCTCTCTCATAGAGACATTAGTTTCCATTTGTCCAATTCTAGTTTTTAACAGATTGTTTTCTTCTGTTAGTTTTTGTACTTCCTTCTTCAACTGGCCAATTGTGTTTTTTAGGGACTTGTTTCCTTCAGTACTCTTCTGTTAGTTTTTGTCCTTCCTTCTTCAATTGGCCAATTGTGTTTTTTAGGGACTTGTTTTCTTCAGTGTATTTTTTTTCCAACTGGCCAATTGTATTTTTGAAGGACTCTTTTACCTCTCTCATTTGACTATTAAAATCCTTCTTGAGCTCTTCTAAGAAGGCTTTTTGGGCTTCAGACCAGTTCATATTCCCTTTTGTTGTTGCAGATGTGGGTTTGTTGACAATGTTGTCCTCTTCAGAATTTCTGTCTTGATCTTCACTCTTCTCATAATATGAATCTATGGTACGTTTCTTTTTACTCATGCTGTTTCTTTATTCCCTGGCCTTTAAAGAGATTGAACTCTCCTGCTGGGGAACAGAGGGCACTGACCCAAGCTTCTTGTGTTGGGAGCCTAGGTCTTGGTCACTGGCTTTGTGTTCTGGGGCCTCTTATGCTGGGAATTGGAGGCTGTAGGTTTCTGGCAGCTTACCTGTGTTGGGCTGGAATCAGCAAGGCTGGAACTTTCAGGCAATTCTAGGTTGCCTGCTTTTCCTTTCCTTTAGCTTTCTTCAGCTCCTTTTAGATGGTGCTGCAGGTGTTTATCTGCCTGGGGCCCCTGCAGTGTTGTCTCCCTCTTTCTGCTAATGCACGGGAGATTCCTTTGCGGTGGAGTGCGAGCTCCTGTGGTTTTCTGAGCTGGTTTCCACCGGTTCCCCCCACCCTCACTGAGGCACTCGGAGGTCCAGGTGTTGGTGTTTGCCTGCTCTACCACCTGGGCTTCAGGATTTCTTCACAATTGAAGGCTTCAGGGCTCTGACAGCTCACCTGGTGTTGGGTTGGAATCAGCAAGGTCGAGGCTTTAGGAAGCCTTTAGGTTGTTTTCTTCACCTCCTTTCAGATGAATGCCACAGGGTACTTATCTGCCTGGGGCCTCTTGTTTTTGCTGAGGCACTGGGAGACCCGTTTGCTGGGCTACTGCACTGCTGCTCCTTGTCTTTCTTCTAGTTCAGGTGTTCCAGGGTTTGTTTGTTTGTTTGTTTTTTTTCTGGGCTGATATTTTCTGGGTTTTCAGAGTTTGATAGAGGAGAGTGAGAGCGACTACCTTTTCACTCCGCCATCTTGTCTCCCGGAAGCGGAAGTCCCTGAGTATCTTTTTGACCAGGTATTCAGTTCCTTTAGCCTCTCTCAGTGCTGGGCACTCCCAATGTCACTTCTGTTCTCTCTGCTTTCCTAGCCAGCCCCCACCCCAGTGTCTAGGGATCTCTTTCTCTTTCTTTATTACTAAGCTATTCTGTGCTTGCTAGAATAATGTTTCACTCTAACTTTTTATTGGACTTCCCACTCTGATTTTATTTTTATGTGGTTTTTAAAGTTGTTTAGAGGTGCATTTTGGGAAAGCTAGGCAAAGATGATTAATTCCCTGTGCCATCTTGTCTCTGCCATACCTATATTTACCTTATAAAGTCCTCTATAACCATTCCCTTTCTTATCTTTCCAGGGCTCTTAAACCTTTTTTCCTACCCTCCCCCATGTTCTCACCACTCCACTGACACCATCCTCCTTTCTGTCACTCACACTAGTCCAGCCATTTTTCTGACTGGGCATTTTCATTGTTGTACCTCAGGACTGGAACTGTCTCCTTCCTTATCTCCTTCTCCTAGCTCCCATGGCTTTCTTTAAGTCTTAGCTAAAGTCTCACTTTCTCTAACAATAATTTCCTAGTACTATTTAACATTAGTCCCTTCTCTTTGAGATTGATGAGATTAGCTGAAGCCTTTGTGGGGATGATGAGAATAGTTGAAGCCTTTATGATTAACCTGGGCACCCCTGCCCTGGGCAAACGGATTGGGCAATGAAATAATGATGTGTCTAGATAGGTGTAAAACTAGAAGCCCTTTGCCTGCATATCCATGATTACTTCATCTCCCTTCCCACAAGACACATTTCCTCCATAAGAATTCCTTGCTTCTCCTGGCTGGCTGCAGCCTCTGTTAAGGTTCTGCTGTCTCCCTTGAGGTGAAAAGCACCCCAAATAAACACTTGAATTCTTTCAAGGCAACACAACAACACATGCCCTTGCACCTCAATAAGACTACCTCACTTTGTCCTGTATGCAGCTTGTTTGTACACAGTTTTTCCATGTTTTCGCCATCATTTTAGATTGTGAGCTCCCTGTGATTACGGATGGCTTTTTTCTTTTCTTTGTTTCCTCAACAGAACACTATGCCTAGCACGTATAAGACTCATAATATAAGTTCACAGTATGACTGACAGATATACTCAAAGGAAATATAAAATAATTTAAAGGGGAACATTTTCAACTGGTATAGTATCACAAAATGCTTCTTTAAAGGAGAAAATAAGAGTTGATCCTTGAGTGTAGTTAAGAATCCCAAAAGGAGATAAGGAGAGAGAACTTTCCAGACATGAGGGAAAGTCTGTATATAGTAGTGGAGGTCAGATTGTCTGAAATCTGTTCCTTCTAAAATGATTAATTTGGAGTGATGAGACGATCGAACAGTCAACATAATATTGTTTCTACTTCTGGCAAGATATATACAAATTCATACTTTCACTTTTTCTCAACATTGAGCATAGGTGCATTGGAAACATACTTTCTCATTTTCTGACAATATCTCTGAAGTAAAAAAAGTAAACATAAAATCAGAATTATTTTTCTAAATTCGAACTTGAAAGATTAGAAATTGAGGGTTTTCCAATTTTATGTAGTAGTTTGAGATACTAAAAATAGATTTGACACATCAGAATAAAAAAAGCCATCTACAGATAAACACATCAGCTAAAATAAAATTATAAAAGTAGTAAATCTTCCTTCAGGGCACAAATCAATCATCTGTATAGTCAAGAAGACATTTCTTTCAATAGAAGAGTTCTTTGGAATTAGTTGCCCTAGGAAATGTGTTAATTGATTCATAGTATTTTATAATTTGAAGGACTTACAAAATTACTTCATCAAAACCCTGTCTTCTGATACCATCTCTCTTACTGATCTGGCCAGAAGTGGAGATAATACCACATAGACTAGCTCAGGGACTAGCACATTCCACTGACATGGGTAGAAAATACCAAACTTCTGCATAGCATTTTCTCTTGTTATCTAGATCATGCTGAGTAATTATCATGCTTGTTTCCATTTTGAAAACATTAGAAGCAAACAAACTGAAACAAACAAAAACACCCAATGAATGTGGGCCAAATGCTTGGCACAAGCAAGGTAGTAATTTATCTATTTCAATGTATAGGTTACGCAGAGATTGTGCACTTTAATGCATATTCCTCCAGTAATAATTCAACAGAGAGCTGCAGAAGCGCTAAGGTGACAAGAGTGCAGCCTAAGGTCACACTTTGTGGGTAAATTAGTTGAAATTGGAGGTGCTGATATCACAATAACAGCCTACGTCTGGAACATTGTTAAGCTCTCTTTCAGCATACACAAGTTAATACTTTACACCTGAAAGAGAAGTGTTGTATATAATTTGGCCAACAGGTGGTGCTGTCCTTAATTCATCTTCCAACTGGTTGCTTAGAAGGAATCCAATGTGCTTTGGTGACTTTTCTCAGAGACCTTTTCAGTATAGCCACTATTCATCAGTAGGTGCTTCCCTAAAAGTTTTAAAACTACTCCTCCCTTCTATCCTCATTTCGTGAGTAAGTAATGATCTGATTCATTATTCATCTAGGCCAGAGTTATAAAAAAAAGAAAGAAAGAAAGAAAGAAAGAAAGAAAGAAAGAAAGAAAGAAAGAAAGAAAGAAAGAAAGAAAGAAAGAAAGAAAGAAAGAAAGAAAATGGAGTATCATGCTGAAATATTAAAAATGCAGAAATTTTAATTTGTCTCTAACCTTCAAGGTAGTATACAGAGATTACAACACTCCTTGTTTATTTTATATCATTGATAATCCGAATTATATTGCCCCATACATCTTATTGTGCAATGAAAATGAACAAAAAAATGTGTTAAGAGCCATTCCATAGATCCCTTAACCCAATTACTTCTCAAATATATGTCTATCTCGACCCTCACAACTTATGAGAGTCTTAGGAAAAATTCCTAATTCTCCTAGTCTGAAGTTCAAGGAAGTCTTAAAAAGAGAGCTTTGGCATCTTATGAGTAGGAAGCAGGCAAGACTGTTCCAAAAGAGAACTAAAGAGAGAGAAAAAGAAGTCTCCACTGAGAGTTTTATAAACTGTCAATTCAGTCCTACTCTGATTTTGTTTCATCCAAAAAATTTGTCCCATCTCTAAAGGTCGATACTATATTGTTCTCTAGTCACTACAGCTCTCTGAGATCTTCCCAGCAATTCCTTGCTATATTCAGCTCATACTGCAATGGGAACAAAAATGGGAGCAAGAAGTGAGCAAAAAAAATGTAAAGTAGGAAGAGGTTAAACTTGGTTCTTTGACCCACCAGATACATAGAAAGAATCATGAGAAAGCCAGATAGGAAATCTCTTCAAGGTTAAAAATAAATGTGAGAATCGAGGTATGTATATGTCCACAAAGATTTTCCATTTTTCTGATTTTCCCAGTTATCTCCACAACTTATTTCTTCTGGTTAGACTCTTGGGAGGATGAAAAGACATTATTAAATGTATCTAGATATAAATGTTGGCTTTGTTAGTTATTTACCTATACAATCATGGCATCTACCTTAACTCCTCTAAGGAATGTTTTTTATCATCTTAAAAATAAGATTGGAGTAGATAATTCAAGAGTCCTCTTCTAGCTCCAAATCAAATGATCCAATAATCTTGCCTCTTTTGTGTTGACTGTTCAGAAGTCTTCTGGAAATCTTTATGATGTATAGAATGGACTACTGAAACTAAAATTTAGCCAGCACCCTACTTCTGTGAGATTGAACCATTAATGGAATATCCCTTTTCGCTTTCAACTAGTCCACAAATCCTCATCTTGATGACCTCCTCCAAAGAAAAATCCCTTCTAGCTTACATAACAACAAAGTCAGAAAACAAACAGACAAAGGTCAGATATCCAGAATACATAAGAATGCAAAAATACTGCCCCTTACTTATGGGTTTTTTTCCAGAAATAGAAATGGTTGCAATTGCTACAGCTTTGGGCAAGAGGATTTTTTTTCTATAATTTCAGTAATAAATCGATGATAATGTTCCAAAATAAAAAAAAAATTTAAAAAGCTTTTGAACGCTCCTCCAAAAGATATCACTAACACTGCATAAAGATTGTTGTATTAAGATAATGAGGAAAGGTGACTCTATTTTATAAAGAAAATGAAGGAGTAGCTAGCCAGTGAATTGCTTAAAGAAAGCAAAATTTTATACAGACTAAACATGCTTCTTCCAGACAGTGATGTGCTGTTCATATTATCAATTGTCATGAATATCTAAAAGCCGAGTTTTAACTCTTTCTCATATTCCTAAATTAAATCTCTTGGGGCACATGCTAGGTACCCACTTTTTAAAACTCTGCCAGCTTCATATATTTCCCTCTATTCTACCCGAATAAGGGAAAAAATAAAAGAGGGTACTGGGAACTGAAAATATAGTGAGTATGAAGTATTCCAGCACTCTGTCTCTGTGTCTCTGTTTCTCTCTGTCTCTGTCTTTTTTCTATCTGTCACATGCACACACCTACTCAGAGATCCAGAAAACACAGCAGAGAAATGGCAATTGAGGTATCTGAAAGGAAACCATGATGAGTTTCTTAAGTTAGCTGAAGTTAACTATACGAGTTAACTACACGTAACAGAGTATATAGACATGGGTTCAATCTGCATTTCAGTCACTCTGAGTACAAAAACAGAATCTCAAATTTATTCCACAAGCAAGTAACCAGGACAGGGAATGAAACCTGGTGTAGGCCTGTTATAGACCCTGGAAATGTTGGATTCAATCCACAGTAAGTAAGCAAAGAAAGATCTGAGGAACAAGGGTCAGATTACAACTCAATTTCTTTAAAGCCCATAGCAAAAGCTTGGATTCAACCCACTAGTGATTAACCAGGGCAGGAATTGTGGGTCAGAAATCAGCTTATACCTCTAAATCAGCAGATACTTCAAATTAGTAGACAATGGCTGAGGCATTCAACTTTCTATTAAAATTCTAACTAAGCCTGTAGTTGCGTTGCCTAGACCCAGACTTAAGTGCAAAGTTTGCCAAGGTCAGACCTGGAGAGCTGTGCTTTAGACCATTTTCTAGATCAGACTGCTTGGATATGCCAAAGTCTGTGGTACCCTGACCTGTGCTATTTTTCAAATCCTTGGAAAAAATAAAACATTCAATATCTAGGAAATAAAGCAGTAGGAACCCAGGTAACTGAGATCATGATGATACTGGGCCCTATTATCAATTTTAACATAGTGTAGTGCTAAACCAACCAACCAACCAATCAATCAATAAACATTTATTAAGCACCTACTATGTGCCAGGCATAGTGCTAAGTTCTGTAACAAAAGAATAAAGTTCAAATTTAGGAAGTACAGTTGGAAGAAAGAGGGTTTTAGCTTTTATTGTTGTTGTTTCTTTATTTTGTTTGGTTTTAAGAAGCAATAATGATAATATGAAACAAAGGATTCCGAAAGAAACAAAGGAAAAAGAAAATAATGCCAAAATACATACAAGTAAAGTCTCAAAGAAAATCATAGCTTAACCATGAGGTCAACTAGAACTTCTGAAAGAAATAAGAAAAAGATTTTCTTCAACGAGTATAAATTACCTGACCAATTAAATGATCAATTTAGAGGAAGTAATTGGAAAACAAATGGGAGTTATGCAGATAAGACAAGTAAGGAAAATTAACAACTTTGTGTAAGAACAAAATTTTATCCAACTAACAGATGACTTGAAAATTAAAAGACCAAATACAAGTCAATACCAACTTATAGGCTTGGAATCAATTAGGTGACATGAAGTAGGGAAGAGTCAGGGAAGCTGAGTCAGAAAATTGCTGTCCTATCACATACAATAAAAGTGTTTTTTAACCTAAAAAACTGAAAAAAAAAATAGGATTTATTAATTGCCTAATTAAAAGAAAAACCTGACCTGGAAAACAGGACAAGAGATCATTTATGAGTCATTGGACTATCTGAAAAAATTATATATTTCTAATGATATATACAGAAAAAGGTTTTTTTTTTATACGGTATAGCAATCATTTCAGTTTAAAAAAAAATAGTTGCACCTTTCCTTTTTGTCTACACAACACTAAGAGCTACAATTATTACATTCTGGATGAACAAAAAAAAATTTCCAATAAGGTTTGGGTAAAGAAAGTAATTATCAACATTACTATTTAGTGCAATGTTAGAAATGATAACCATAGCAACAAGATATAAAAAAGTGTTTAGGGGAAAATCAAAGGCAAAAAAAAGAAACAAAATTATCATGTTTTCCTAATGATATAATGGTTTACTTAGAGAACACTGGAGAGTCAATGAAAAAAATTCGAATCAATAACTTAAGTAAAGTTGTAAGATATAAAATAAATTCATATAAATCAGCAGCATTTTTGTATATTATCATGAAAAACCAAAAGTAAGTTGAAAGAAAGTAATACCATTTAAACTGAATACAACGTGTATAAAATACTTGGGAGTCTATTTACCAAGACACAAATAGTAGCACTATGAAATCAATTACAAAATGATCTTTATGGAAATAAATAATTGGACTTAATTAAAGAAAAAATTTTCTAATGGGCACACCATTCTAATATAATAAAACTGCTAGTCTAATATAAATTATTTATGTAATGCAACATACCACTCTACTAAATGATTACATTTCAGAACTAGAAAAAAATAATTATAAAAATTCATATACAGTAACAAAAGGACAAGTATCTCCAGGAAAATTATGAATAAAAGTGAGAAGAAAAAGGGTCATAGAGTAGAAAATCCCAAACTTTGCTACAAAGTAGTAATCATCACAACAATTTGGTAATAGTTAAAAATAGATTGATCACCACAACAGATGAAGTACAAAGCTTAAATTAATAAACCAATCTGGAAGCCCCCCCCCTTTTTTTTTTTAGCCCTAAGACCCTATCTAAAGCGCTAAGGGACTTGGATAGATTAAATAATTATGATGAAGTCACAATTGTGACCAGTCCCAATTCCAGAGAATCAATAACAAAGCATGATATTCACCTCATGATTGAGAGGTGATGCATTCAGAATAGAAAATGAGAAATATATTTTTAGCAGCAAAACAATGTCCTTTTCAATACTGAATAACATTTTTAGTGTAGATATTCAATGCCCAAAGTTAATATTAAACATCTAGATATACATAGTTTATTTTTTTAAGGCAATGGGGGTTAAGTAACTTGCCCAGGGTCATACCTAGTAAATGTCAAATGTTTGATCTGAGCCTGGATTTGAACTCAGGTCCTCCTGACTTCAGGGGCGGTGCTCTATCCACTGTGCCACCTCGCTGCCCCTAGATATACATAGTTTAAAATGTATATTTTTGGCTTTTATTTGCTCAGTCTTGTGTATCAAATAACTGAACATAATGTATAACAAAACAGTTAATAATAAATGAAGGTTTTATAGTACTTCAAGGTCTACAAAGCGTTTCATATTCATTATCTTATTTGATCTTCATAGCAATCCTAGGATATAGGAATTTTTCTTATCCTCATTATACAGGAGAAGAACTGACTTAGATAAGTTGAATGATTCACTCAATGCCTTTGCTTCTTCAAATACCATTTAAAATCCCATCTTTTATAGGAAGCCTTTCCAAATCCCTTTTAATTCTAGTGCTTACCCTAATTTAATCATTTCCTATTTGTCATCTATAGAGCTTATTTGTACATATATGTTTTCTTATTGTCTTTCCCATTAAATTGTGAGCTCCTTGAAGACAGGGACTGTCTTTTGTTTCTTTCTATATCTTCAGCACTTAATACATTGCCTGGCCATAATAGTTCCTTAATAAGTCTTTATTAACAGATATTTAATAATTATTGTCCTGGTTACACAGCTAATAAGAATTGGAGGCATCATTTACACACAGGTCTTCCAAGTATTCTTATGATCTTTTGAACACAGTATTATGAAATTTAATTTTTCTTTCCTTCCTTTCTTCCTTTCCATTTTTAAGGATTGTTTTGAAGTCTCGCTCATTTTGTCAACATAAACATGTACTGCTTTCGTGTTTTCCTCTATAACTTTCTCGTATGCTACTATTTCCTATGCATGCCTTAAATCTGCTGACAACTTTCAGAGTCAAGAAGTTGTAGTGGCCATTTAAATTCCTTTTGAATGTTTTGTTTCTGTTTATAAAGAATAGAGATGTGAATTTTTGTACTTAGTCGAGGTGGAAATTATTTTGCTTAACTGTGTGTTTGTTACAAAGTCTTGTATCTTTTTTTTTTTCAACTGGGAGGATTAGGAGATGGGAGGGGGAGGAAATAAATTTTGTTGATTGAAAAATGTTTTAAAGATATAAATAAAAGATATATGTGACAGTGGTCATAACCTACCTACTATGAGATCAGGAATTCACAAGATCTGAGTTTAAATCCAGTCTCAGACATTTACTAACTCTGTGGCCTGAGTGAGTCACTTAACCACTGTGTTCCCCAGTTTTCCTATATGTAAAATAGTGATAATAACAGCACCTATATTCCAAGGTTATTTTGAAGATAAAATAATATAATGTTTGTAAAATATTTTGCAGATTTGAGGCAGTATATAAATGCTAAGTATTATATTTCTTTTTTTTTTAATTAGTGTTACTTCAAACTGTGAATTTTCCATAGGCAATATAAATCACTAGTTGCATCAACATAGCCATGGAAAACTTGAACCACATTATTGGGAGTTTTCTGATGTTTGTAACTGCTACATTAGTTTTACTACAAGTTCTTGGAAGTAGGAAGGAGTGAGAAAGATGAATATTGAGTTTATTGGGAGAAATACCTATCATCTATTATAGAACAGCTCACAACATATAGAATTTTATAATCCAAATAAGCTTATCTCAGTAACATTAAACCACTTATCTCAATAAGATTACAGATAGCTGCTTCTCTACAACCCAGTAGATTGTTTTTTGTTTGTTTTGTTTTGTTTTGTTTTCAGAATTGTTGTAGATGAATAATGTGTCAATACATGGATAATCTAATGTTACTTCTCTCTGAATTTAGTTAAGAGAGTATTTAACCAACAAGCACATAGTTTATCAGTAGTTTCATAGATAAAATCCTTGATAGATAATGCAAATAACTCTATATTTTTGATAGGAAAGCAACAGAATGAAACAAGGATAAATGGAAATTAGTGCTTTGAGATTCAGAGATAGTGGATGTAAATACTTTACAAATCATGAAGTGCCACATAAATGTCAATTATTATTACCATTCTATAAACAGAGTATTCTATAGGCATTATAATCAAGTAATAGTATTAATATGTCCAAAATAAGCTCTTGGAGAAAGCTATTGAAATTATTTTGCTTATTGTTTTTGTTATTTATGTTGTTGTTAATTATGCTGCCAGTCACTAGAACTTCACTCACCAAATTGCCAATCTGGTAGTGACTTCATTACAAGAGCCTCCTACTAAACTTCCACTGAGCTCAAGTAATACAACAATACAAATGTGTGCTTGCAAATATTTCATAAATAGGCTCTGAGGGAGAGAAAAATATTATTATACACTTTTAAGTTTAATCTATGTTATTAACCCTTTCTTAAGAAAAGCAACAGGACTTTCAGTGCCAAGATGGCAGAATGAGGAATGAAGTCTCTGAAGCCCTCCCAAATTACCCTCCAAACAACTAGAAAACCACTTCAGAGTTAATCTACAAACACGAAAGCAGCTTACCAGCCACACAGGAAAGTTAGGGATCTCTTAGGCGGTAGAGGAGCAACGTCCAAGAGCAGCAACAGGAGCCAGCCTCACAGCAGGGGGCCTGCAGTAAAGCCCCAAGTCTGAGGCACTCAAACCAGCATCCCCCTAGTTAAGTAAGCAGTCTGTGCAGAAGAGCAAGGACCTATCCCAGCAACTCTGCCCCCAGAACAAGCCACCAGTAAGGCACTGAACCCATTGCTAACCAGCAGTTAAGCCCTGCCCTGGGGCCTGCCAACAGTTAAACTCCACACCTGGGACCTACCAGCAGAGAGACTCTGTTTCCATAGCAACCAAGCAACAAGGCTCCACTCCTGGGACAAGCCAGCAGCTAAACCCCACACTCAAGGGAGGACAACAGAGAGGCCCCAAGCCCTAGGACAAGCCAGAAGGGAAGTTTACTCTCCAGAGAAAGCAAGTGGCTATGCCCTGAAGCCTATTGAAAACCAGCAGTAAGACACAGAGCCTCAACACATAAAGTTTGGTAGATTGGAGGACCAGAGTCCAACTCTCACATTAAAATACCAAATTACCAAAAAATAAAATAAAAAAAAAAAGACGGAAGAAATCAGCAAACAACAAAACAAAAGAAAATACTTGATTACAATAGAAAGTTACTATGGTGTTAGGGAGGATCAAGCATAAACTTTGAAGAGGACAATTGTCTCAAAATGGTTAAGGTATAGACTCTCAAAGAAAAATGGAATTTGGTCCCAGCTCGCAAAAAAAAAAAAATTTCTTGAAGAGCTTAAAAAGGATTTTAAAAAGCAAATTAAAGTAGTAGGACAAAATTTGGAAAATAAATGAGACTAATGCAAAATGATTATGAAAAAAGAGTCAATAGAATGGGAAAAGATATAAAAATTCATTGAAGAAAATAACTCCCTAAAGAATACAATTTGCCAAATGGAAAAAGAAGTACAAAAGCTTACTGAAGAAAATAATTCCTTAAAAATTAGAGTTGAAGAAGTGGAAACTAATGACTTTATTAGACATCAATATATGTTAAAAAACAATATCAAAAAAGTAAAAAAATAAATAGAAGAAAATGTGAAATTCCTCATTGGAAACACAACTGACCCAGAAAATTAATCCAAGAGAGATAAGAATTATTGGACTACCAGAAAGCTATTAAAAAACAAATGAAGTGTGGACAACATCTTTCAAGAAATTATTAAAAACAAAAACAAAAACAAAACAACTGCATTAGAACCAGAGGGCAAAATAGAAATGGAAAGAATCCACCAATCACCTCCTAAAAGAGATCCCCAAATGAAAACTCAGGGACATCATAGCCAAATTTCAGAGCTCATGTATCAATGAGAAAGTACTATAAAAAGCCAAAAAGAAACAATTAAAAAATCATGGAGCTATAGTGAAGTTTACATAAGAATTGGCAGGTTCTGCATTAAGGAACTAGAGGTCTTGGAATATGATATACAGGAAGGCAAATGAGTTGGGAGAACAACTGAGAATCACTTACCCAGTAAAATTGAATATAATTTTTCAGGGGAAAAGATAAACATTTGTTGATATAGAGGAATTTCAAGCATTTTGAATTAAAAGACCAGAGCTGAATAAGAAAAAAAAATGACCTCTACATACAAGAGTCAAGGAAACACAAGAAAGGTAAAGAAGAAACAAAAAAGGGGCAGATGGGTGGCTCACTGGATAGAGCACCAGCCCTGAAGTCAGGAGAACATGAGTTCAAATCCAGAGTCAGACCAAACACTTGACACTTACTAGCTGTGTGACCCTGGGCAAGTCATTCAACCCCAGTAGCCTAAGGAAAAAAAAAAGAAACAAAAAAGAGAAAACATCAGAAATTCAATAAAGTTAAATTGTTTATATTTCTGTACAACAAGGTATTTGTAACTCTTGACAACTTTATTATTATAAAAGCAATTAAAAAGTAGACAGAGGGTGTGGATGGAAGAGGACTCTGATGGGATGATTACTCCTTCTCCCCCCCAAAAAAAAAGAATGAGAAAGAAAATTGCACTAGAAAAAAGAAAGAGGGTGAAGATTGGGTGGGGTAAATTATCCCACATAAAAGTGGCATGAAATATCTATCATAATAGAAGGGGGATGGAGAGGGTGGTGGGCATAGTTTAAATCTTACTCATCAAAACTGGTTCAGAGGAAATAACATAAATGCTCGGTTGGATATAGAAATCTATCTTACCATGTAAGGAAGTAAAAAGGGATTAGGATAATGAATGTGAAGGTGAGACTGATAAATGGGAGGATATATTAGTGAAGGCAATGATCAGAAGTAAAACACTTGTGAGGATGGAAAAGATGGGGTGCAAGAGAGAGGGGGTGATAAGCAAAAAAAATAGCATGGAGAGAAATACATTTAATTATCATAACTATGAATGTGAATGGGATGAACTCTCCATAAAACAGAAGCAGATAGGAGAATCAATTAAAAATATGAATCCTACAATATACTGTTTACAAAACACACATTTGAAGTAGAGAGATGCATGTAGGGTAAAAGTAAGGGGCTAGAGCAGAATCTATCATTCTTCAGCTGAAGCAAAGAAAGTAGAAGTAGCCATCATGATATCAGACAAAGCAAAAGCAAAAAATAGATCCAATTAAAAGAGACAGAGAAGGAAATGATATCTTGATGAAAGGTACCATAGAAAATAAATTCATATCAACATTAAACATATATGCACTAAATTTTTGAAGTTGAATTTGTTGTAGGAGGAAATAGATAATAAAACTATATTAGTGGGGGACCTCAACTTTCCCATCTCAGAACTAGATGAATCTAATCAAAAAAATATACAAGAAAGAAGTTAAGAAGACAAATACTGTTTTGGAAAAAGTAAATATGATAGCTCTCTGAAGAAAACTGAATAGGAAAAGAAAGGAATATACCTTTTTCTCAGCATTACATGGCATCTACACAAAAAACTGACCATGCATTAGGAATTAGAAACTCACAACCAAATGTAGAAAGGCCAAAGTAGTGAACACATACTTTTCAGATCATAATGCAATAAAAATTGCATTCAATAATGGACAATTGAAAGAGAGATTAAAATTAATTGCAAATTAAATAATTTAATCCTAAAAAAAGCAAATGTGTCAAAAAAACACATCATGGAAACAATAATTTCATTAAAGAAAATGACAACAATGAGACAATATACCAAGATTTATGATATGCACCAAAGTGGTAATTAGGGGAAAATTTATATTTCTAGTCACTTACATCAATAAAATAGAGAAAAGTTCAGATCAATAAATTGTTCATACAGCTTAAAAACTAAAAAAAGAACAAATTAAAAATTTCCAATTAAACACCAAATAGTAAATACTGAAAAACAAAGGAGAGATTAATAAAATTGAAAGTAAGAAGACCATTGAACTAATAAATAAAACTGGAAGCTGGTTTTATGGGAAAAAAAAACAATAAAATAGACAAAACATTGGTTAATTTGATTTTTGAAAAAAAGGAAAGAAGAAAACCAAAAAACTAGTATCAAAAATGAAAACAGTGAATTCACCACCAATGGAGAGGAAATTATGACAATTATTAGGAGCTATATTGCCCAATCATGTGTCAAGAAATTTGACAATCCAAATGAAACGGATATCTACAGAAATATAAATTATCCAGATTAACAAAAGAAATTAAATACTTAAATAACCTAATCTTAGAAAAGAAACTGAATGAGCCATTAATGAACTTCCTAAGAAAAAATCTCCAGGAACAGATGGATTCAGAAATGAATTTTACCAAACATTTAATGAACAATTAATCCCAATACTACGTAAACTAATTGGAAAAATAGGCAAAGAAGGAGTTCTATCAAATTCCTTTTATGGCACAAATATGGTACTGATATCCAAACCAGGAAGAGCCAAAACAAAGAAAGAAAATCATAAACTAATTTACCTACTGAATGTTGATGAAAATTTTTAAATTAAATATTAGCAAAGAGATTGCAGTAACATAGCACAGAGATCATACACAATGACCAGGTGAGGTTTATACCAGGAATGTTGGACTGGTTTAATTCTAGGAAAACTAGCAGCATAATTGATCATATCAATAACAAAACCCGGCAGAAATCATGAGATTATCTCAACAGATGCAAAAAAAGTTACAAAATACAGCATCCATTCTTATTAAAAACCCTAGCAAACATAGGAATAAATGAAAATTACCTTAAAATGATAAATAATATTTATCTAAAACCGTCAGCAAGTGTTATTTATTATGGGGATAAGCTAATCTCAATGCAATTGGGGGGAAGCAAGGATGCTCATTATCACCTCTATTATTTATTATTGTAATTAAAATATTAGCTATAGCAATAGGAGAAAAAAATAGTTAGGACAGGTAATAAGGAAACAAAATTACCATTCTTTGTACATGATATGATGGTATGCTTAGAAAATGCTAGAGAATCAACTCAAAAACTACTTGAAATTATTACCAACTTTAGCAAAATGGCAGGACACAAAATAAACACACATAAATCACCAGCATTTCTACATATTACCAACAAAGCCCAGCAGCAAGAGATACAAAGAGAAATTCCACTTAAAGTAACTCTTGATAATATAAAATACTTGGGAGTCTACCTGCCAAGACACAACCAGGAACTATATAAGCACAATCACATAAATAAATAAATAATTAAATAAATAGATAAATAAATAAATAAATAGATAGATGAATGAATAAGTGAACAAATAAATAAATAAATAAATGAAAAAGCCAACAAACAGCTAAATAAACAAATAAAGATTAAACTTTTTGTCCAAATTAAGTCAGATCTAAATAATTGGAAAAGTGTTAATTGCCTATTAATTTCTAAGCCAATATAATAAAAACAACAGTTCTACCTAAATTATTTTTTTTAATTCAGTGTCATGCCAACTAAATTACCAAAAATATTTTATAGAGCAAGAAAAAAAATAATAAAATTCATCTAGAAGAGCAAAAGATCAAGGATTTCAAACAGTAAAAAATGTGAAGGAAGGTGGTTTCAAACTGTATTATAAAGCAGTAATTATCAAAACAGTCTGGTACTGGCTAAGAAATAGAGTGATAGAACACTAAAATTCATTAGATAAAAATTACATTATAGGAAAAGATCATGATAATAAGTATATGTTAAACCTGAAGATCTAAGCTTTGGAACAAAAACTCATTATTTGACAAAAACTTCTAGGAAATCTGAAACACAGTAATGGCAGAAATTAGGTATAGACCAACATCTCACACCATTTACCAACATAAGATTAAAATGGGTATGTGCTTTACATATAAAGAGAGATCCCATAAACAAATTATGAGAGTGTGGAATAGTTTATCTGTCAGATTCATTGACAAGGGAAGAATTTAGGCCCAAAGAAGATGTAGAAAGCATTACAAAATGTAAAATAGATTTTGATATATAAATTTTTTAAAAAAGGTTTTGCACAAATAAAACCAAGGGCACCAAAATTTGGGGGAAACCAGAACACTGGAAAAAAAATTGCAAGAAGTATCTCTGATAAAGACCTCATTTCTCAAATGTATAGCTAACTGAGTCAAATTTATGAAAATATAAGTCATTCCTCAGTTGACAAATGGTCAAAGGATACGAACAGGCATTTTTCAGACAAAGAAATCAAAGCTGTCTTTGAAAAATGCTCTAAAGCACTATTGAGTAGAGAAATGAAAAGTAAAACAACTCTGAGGTACCACCTCACATCCATTAGATTTTCTAATCTGACAAAAAAAAAAAGAAAATATTGGATGTTTGAAGGGATGTGGGAAAACTAGGATACTAATGCACTATTGGTGGAGTTGTGAACTAATCTAGCTGTTCTGGAGAGCAATTTGGAACTATGCCCCAAAGGTTGTAAAACTGTGCATACTCTTTGATCCAGCAATACCACTGCTAAGTCCATATCCCAAAGACATCCAAAAAAAAAAGGGGGGGGAAATGACCTATTTGTACAAATATATTTATAGCAACTCTTTCTGTGTTAGCTAAGAATTGGATAGGGGTTTTTTTTTTTGGTATGTTTGGGTTTTTTTTGGTTAGGCAATGGGGTTAAGTGACTTGCCCAGGGTCACACAGCTAATAAGTGTTATTCGTCTGACTTCTGATTTAAACTCAGGTCCTCCTGAATTCAGGGCCGGTGCTGCACTGTACCACCTAGCTGCCCCCCGTTAGCTAAGAATTGGAAATCAAAATGATGTCCATCAATTTGGGAATGACTAAATAACCTGTGGTATATGAATAATGGAATATTATTGTGCTATAGGAAATGACAAGCAGAATGATTTCAGAAAAAAGCTGGATAGATTTACATGAACTGATGCATAGTGAAGTTAACAGAACCAAGAAAACATTGAACACAGCAACAACAATATTGTTCAATGAAGAATGGTGAACAACTTAGCTATTCTCAGCATTACATTGATCCAACACAAACCCAAAGGACTAATGATGAAGCATACTATCAGCCTTCATAGAAAAAAAAACTGATATTGATTGGATACAGACTGAAGCATAAAATTTTTTTTAACTTTCATTTTTTTTACTTTATTCAAGTCTTCTTATACAAAATGACTAATATGGAAATGTTTAACATAAAAAAGATAAACATCAAAATAATATATTAAGTTCTGATTTGTAGCTACTGTTAACTATAAATGCTCATGCTGAAATTTTTATCAGCAGCAGCTGGCTCCAGCATATCCCTGTAAGTGGCATACAGAAATCATATAGTCCAGTTTATGTGGAGATACCAAGCTGCAATGAGAGTATGGTTCTGGCTCAGTTCTTCTTACAATCTATGCAAACAGAACTATGACCATTGTCTAGAGTACTAAACTACCCTTTGAATCTAAAGCTGCCGAAGGTTGCAGTTTAGAGCTTTTCTATTACTCTCATACAATGTCAGCCTTATTGGCAAAGGAAACAAAATAATTCCTCACATTCATTACCTCCTCTCTTTCAGCATGAATACATACAATTACAACCAGTGAAAAATATAACGTGAATGACAGATGTCAAACATATATGGTATTTCTTGTTATGAATCTTTTGATCTGCCATTATTTTAGCAAAATAATTCTTTTCTGTCAATGTTACCATCTTTTTTTTTTCTTTTGTGCTGATGCTCAGGGCACCCTTTCTACAATTTTATGCTATTTTTTTTTTTGTGTAGCTGCAATGTACTGTTTCATTTTAATTGTTATTTTCATTCACATATCTTTAGAGTTACCTACTCTGTGGCATCATTAAAAACTCTAAAAAGGCATAGTGTTAAATATCCTAAATGTCCCTAAAGTTAGTCAGGGCAATTGCAAGGGCTCTTCCATCTTTAAAGTACTTTCTTGTTATCCTGGCATCATTTAGCTATCACTTGGGAAAGAACATAATTCTTTATTTGGATATTAAGTTCATTTCAATGAGATTGTAGTTATTAAGAAGCTCATCTGTAAGCAATGTTGATGATGAATAATGTGTAGTCACACAGATCAGTTTATGGAATTCTTACTAGGATTCCTACAAGTCTCAGTGGAGAGATAAGAAAGATAAGTAGGGAGGGTGGAAAAGTAGAAAAAAAACCCATGGTTCTCTAAAATTGTACAGAATCATTCTAGTGAAAGAAATGAATGTTTATATCCATTCAAGTAAATAATAAAACTACTGTCAGGCACCCAGAAATAATTAAAACAATTGACAAAGATTTGGGGGAAGTTTTTGCTCTACCAACATTGTTCCATTCCTGCCAAAATTAATTCAGAATTGGAATACACCTGAATCAACGGCAGGTACCCAACCTGAAAAGAAGTGAATGTTTAAAATGATTTCCAATGCATCACATAATATTATATTAGGATGTAACAGGTTATGTTGTGCTTCTTTGAGTTACATAATATCATGTTGAATATAACTCCAAGTCTACCTAATGTCAGATGATGCATCAAGAAATAAAATGATAGAGACTCATTTATTACTGAATCCTGAACAAGTGTCCTCTGACCAAACCTAAGCTAACAAAGTGGATAAGATCTTTATGAAGGCCTATTGAGTCTTGCCACGAAGCATTCTCCAAACTTGTGTTAATAGATGATTACTGGCAAAAATATCAGTAACTCTGATGGAGTTGGCTTAAAGGATGTCATCACGAAAAGAACTCTGGCATCATTTCAGAAGCCTAAGTGTCACAATCTTTAGTTACTGCACAATCTGAGACTGCCATGGAGAGTGTTGCTGGAATCTCATTGCAATATGTCTTAAGGTAGAGAAATAGTATCAATGGAAAACTCTATGAATCTTTTGTGTCAAAATAATGGGGAAAAACCTTTTAGGTGATATCACATCACCATGATCACAGAATCATAGATTTGGAGATAGAAAGGAACTCAGAAGTCAGCTAATCACATTCCTTTTATTCTGACACTGAAGAAAATGAAACAGGAAATTAAAAACTGAAAGAAAAAATACGTTTGGAAAAATTTAAAATTTACTTTGGCTTTATGAGTTCTAGGTTTCAAGTTATATTCCAAGATACTACGGATGTGAAGGAATTATCACTGAGAACCCATGGTTTTCTATCAGTAAATAGGAAAAAAAACTTAATTCAGTAAATAAGCAATGATTTCAAGCATAACTTAAAATACATTATTGTAATATTCTAGTTAAGCTGAATTGGGAATAAAATATTTTAATTTAGCTGATATTTTATTCAGAGTTAGAATAGATTCAATGGGAGATGCATGTTTGTGATGTTTATCTAACTCAAATGGATTTCATTGGTGTAAGGAGTTCTCATGAGAGAAAATTCTAGCAGTGAAGGTCAGCAGCTTCTGAGCAACTTTTTTTTTTATCTTAGAGAGTTACTGAGAGATTAAATGATTTGTACAGGTTCACACAATTTGTATATGTCAGATACAGGTTTAAATTGAAGTCTTCCTCATTCTGAGGTATAACATGACCTGGTATGACATGGCATGACACAAAATATTATGACATGGCATAGTATAATATAACAAAGCAAGATTTATTATGACATATAACAGAACATGGCACAACATGCCATAACATATATGACATTGTATGATATGACACGACATAACATAATGCAATCTGTAGAATGTGTTAATATAACATAACAAATTATAATAGGATATAATTGCAGCTTGATATGTAAAATAATGTCATGTAGCATAACAATTACATATACATATTCATCCATGAAATGCACATTTATGAATGAATTATTTCATATATGTAACATATGAATGCATACATGAGTGCATAAGCAGACACATTTCTTATATTTTATATGTATATAGGTGCATGCCAATCTATGATTGATTTATTCATGAATAGAATTGAAGTCATGGTTCTGGATCATCTAGAAATGTTAGGAAGATGAGTGATTGATCATAATTCTGAGAAAGGCTTAAGAAAGAGCAACAGAGCATGGCAACAAAAATGTCATATTCCTCCACTCACTGTTTTTATAATAAGGGCCATTCACTTGTCCAGTTTCATTTTCTGCAAGAAGGTGATAATACTTTACCTGGTTAGTGTGAGCATTAGCTGATAAATTATTTTAGGAAAAAATAGAAAAAATCAATATAAATTAAAAGACTTCTCATTTCTTTATTTAGTCTAGTTATTCTCAAGAATGTTAGGATTAACAGATGAGAGATTCTGTGTTGTATTTGATAGAATTCTGGTCTTGGAGTCAAGTCCAGCTTCCGATGAATATTGGCCGTGGGAACTAGTAAAGGCACTTAATTTTTAGTGCCAAGACAACTCTCTAAGACTAGAAGTTGCAAAGGAGTTGCTCATCCAAATGAGCGATCCTCCTTGCCCCAATATATTTTCTGTATTAATCAAATCACAGGAGAAGAATAACACAGTTGATATTACTCAATAATAGCTGAAATGTATATAGCAATTTAGGATGGCAAAGTACTTCTCATATATAATTTACTCCTCATAACAATCCCATTAGGTAAGTAGTATAGCTATACTAAGTTATGATAATGCCCATTTTATAAAGAAACTGAGACTTAAAGATATTGATTTCCCTGATCATCATCACATATTTTGGGAGTTTCTGGAGCAGGATTCAAATGCTATCCCACTCTAATATCTTTCTCACTACACTGTGTTGCTTCCTATTATGTGACACTTTGTTTGGGACATGCTTTATAACTGAAAATTTAGTTTAAACTCTGAAATTCATATGAAAGACCAAACTGGTTTTGTAAGCATGTTCTATGTTGTCACACATATATCTAAGAACATTGTGCAGCTCAAGCTATAATATAAAGAAGTCTCCCAAGTTCAAATTTGACAAATCTATTTCTCATATGAACATGTATTAGAGATATTATGATGCGACAGCTGACGTTATCCAGAGAGATGGTTCTAGTCAACAA
The DNA here is from genome assembly GCF_003287225.1 of Phascolarctos cinereus. Classification (NCBI taxonomy): domain Eukaryota; kingdom Metazoa; phylum Chordata; class Mammalia; order Diprotodontia; family Phascolarctidae; genus Phascolarctos; species Phascolarctos cinereus. The sequence goes on from NW_027556098.1 coordinate 92,321,564, forward strand.
AAGTACATATTACTTGTCAACTTTTGGCACAATAGTTGAGATGTTATTTTAGGTAGAAAAAAATGAATTTGGTTTTGAATAGGTATTTCCATCCTTGTGATCACATAAAGGTCAGTTACTAGGTCTGGTTTTATTGAGGGCAAATGACTGGAAGGGAGGTTGGTTCCATGTCATATTCATATGTATATGTGTGTGTGTGTGTGTATGTATATATATACACACACACATATACATATACATATATATATATATATATAGTCATCTCAAAAACTATGAGTTTCTTGACAACCCTTGTTTTTAAAAGAAAAATAAGAAGCAATCACATTCAAGAGATGAAATGAAATGTGAGTAATGCAACTATTTCCCTTCCCTGGCTGGTATACGCAAATTTGGTTGGTAATTAATGAAAATGGTACTTAAATAGCCAATATTTAATTACACCCCTATTAGCCAAATAAATTAATGCCATTTTCAGCTTATAACAGGATCTTAGCCTTGGTGTCCTGGCCTCCCTCCAATACAGATAATTACTTTCTGTCCACCTAAATTCCCCCTGTGGTTTCAAACTGATGAGTTATTTTTCACTGCTCTGCATTGTTAATGGGAACAATTCCTTATCTAACCACTTTGAGGCTAGTATCACTTAAAAATAGTTTAAGTGAAATACCAAGCTTACACAGTTTACAACATGCCATAAGATCATTTGGAATGAAAACCCCTAAATAAATAAAAAAGTCTCATTAATATAAGTTCTTTGAATTGGATGTTTTCTTTAAGGGATAATAAACATAATGTAGAAAACAACAGCAAGCTTTTAAAGTGCACTACTGGTTAAATGTTAAATTGCTCCCCCTCCTCATTAATTATTTTGCCTTGTCTCAATGGAGAAAGCAAGCAGCTGTGTTCCCAACAGTCAGCTACCCTCATGTTCTGAGGTTGTGTCAATTGTTAAACTCCTGTTATTTGGGCTCTTTAATCTTATGATTCAAGAGTAGGGGTGAAGTTTGTCCTCAGTGCTTTTAAATGCATACACACAACACAATGTGAGAAGAATTTACATTTTGAAAAGAAAATCTATTTTTACTACGATTGAAAATTCATGGCATCATACTTACATGTTTGGTTTTGTTTTGTTTTTCCTCCTCTTTTCTGTTTGCTCAATATGTTTAGAAACTGAAGAAGGCTTTCTCCATGTAGAATAAATGAGGACAATTAGCTATGGAGAAAGAGAAGCATGACTTGTTACATAGTAGCTCTGACTTTTTTTTTTGTTTCTTAGGTTTTTAGTCACAGTTTTGTTTGAGATTCTTTTACTAATCATAATTAACTCCTTCTCCTCACCCTGAACACCATGATCATAGACATGTTCATTTTCTACTTCCTCCCAAATCTTCTTTGTGTTGTTATTGTGGAATACCTCTGGCAGAGTACTATTTCTGCCAAAGAGAATCTTTTTTTCTCTGATGGTCTGTGTCAGTGTCTAGCAGACACTGTCAGATCTAATGTTAACCGTTCCCCTGCTAGCTTATCAGCTTTGAAAAATAAGGACACTGAACCCTCAAATCCCAGACTGCTTTTTTGTCGATGTTATATACAGTGCAAGCATTAGATATCTTAAATTAATTCTTCTTATTTCCCTTGTAGGCATTTCCTAGAAAAAAAAGTGAACAATGAGCAGAAAAAAAGTAAACATGAATCTGTAGTATTTCAAACATAAACTAACCAAAATATAACTGCATATTCATGAAAATATATGTGTGTATATATGTACCTATGTATATACGTGTGTATATATGTATGTATGTATGCAGTATATGCATCTGTAAGGCCAAACTCAGATGACATTGCTGATAATGGGACTATGACTCCTTAATAAAACACTAGATTTGAAATCATAAAATCTAGGTTGAAATCCATATTATGATACTTATTAGTTGTATGACCTTTGACAAGTTACATTATTTGAGTATCTGTTTCTTTATCTGTAAAATAAGAAGGGCTGGTCTAGATGTCTTTTAACATCCCTTCATATTCTGAGTTTATGATCTCATGATCCAGAGACTCCAAGTTGTAAAATGGTTGCCTTTTTGCATTTTGAAAAGGAAAGTCCTTATCAACAGTTCATGAAACCAATGAAACCATGGGTTCCAAACAAAAGAAAACAAAACAAAACAACAAAAAAATAATAACAACAACAATAACAAGAAATGCTAGACTTAAATAAGAAAAGCTTTAGTTTTAGTTCTACCTTTGACACTAGTCACTTAACCTTTTTTGCCTCAATTTCCTCATCTAACATATAAGAATAATAATAGCACTGACCTAGAAGAGTTATTGTGAAGATTAAATGAGATGATTTATGTTAAGTGCTTTGCAAATGATAAAGCATTGAATAAAATTGAACCATTGCTATCATTATAATATAAATATACATATACATGTTATCAAACTAAATCTGTTTATAACATCTAAAATACCTAGTGAACCCAAAGTAAATATTTTCCAAAAACAACTGAAACAGAAACAACCAGGATATGAAAATATTATCTGAATTTAACTGATATTTCATTTTGTTGGATCCCCTACTAACAAATAAAACTGTCTGGTTTCAGTTTGACAGAACCTTGAAATATACTGTAGGGGATGGTATTCCAGGACTTTAAATGGGCTCATTTAAAGATTCAGTCATACTGAAAATAATTTTCTCCTTGCCAAACAAGGATTTTGTTTTTACTTTCCATGTCTATGATGTGACAGTTAAAGAAAATAAGAATGAGAACTGATAACTTATGTCAGTCTAAACCAATTATAAGAGATGATCTGATCAGAAACTTATGGCTCAAACATGTGTTAACATGTGTTAACATGCAGTTTTTGGAAGGAAATCACCAATTATTTAACAACAAAAATATGTTTCCAAATGTTTCATTCCCCCTCCCCACAGCCACGAAGATGCTTTAAGAAATTTCCTACATAAATTCACATAGGAAGTACATGGCAACAACTCATAATATCATTTTTAATAGGAAGAAAAAATATAAAGGTTTCTTTGAATACCTAGTAGTTGTCAACACTGAGAAAAATCTAAGTGGATAGAAGATTTCCCTGTGGGAGAGACAAGATCTTTAGGATTATTGCATAGGTCTTCTTACAGGCACAAAGCAGCTTGCCTGGGGGAGGAACAAACAAAAAATGTGATTTTTTTTGTCCATTTAGAAACCCAACTGGGGGAAAAAGTTATAATGTAAACTGCCTTAAGAGCAGAAGTAGTATAATCTTGCATAAGGTCACATGACAAAACAAGTATGTAGCCAAGAATAAAAAAGTTTCATGTCTCCTACAATATTCTCTTCACTGGCACCCTCTGTTTGATATTCTATTTTAAGTCATTTATGCCCTAAGCAAGAATTTTTAAGGGATCTTGTCTTTTTATTGTCTTTAATTTGTGTACTGCTAATGCACAGTTTTTGAAATACATCATTAGTTCAGCAAATGGACATAACATTGGTTGAATTACTGTAACTTTTTAACTTTTTTTTCATCTTTTTACTTAAACTGACCACTGGGAACTCAGAGTCCTGGCAATTGCCCCTGTGATAGCCAGCAGTAGAATTTAATGGACATTTTATCTGTCACCATTCAGTTTAAATCTATTCATATAATCAGTGATACAGCCATGCTTAAAAAAATGAAATGCACATGGTCTCTGTGAGCATGGACCATCATTTTTCTTCTCTGGACCTCCATTTTCATATCTGTAATAAGAAGTTTGGACTAGATGATATTTATAACCTCTAGAAGTTCAGAAATTCTAAATGGAATGTCAGCTCTCAGTGACCCTGCAAAGCACAACATACTGTCAGATTTAAAGTGCTTTTGGAGGAAAAATCCCATAATATTCCATAGCACACAGGATGATGACAGCAGACTCATTCAGTCAAATGAGATTAGTTATTCAATTAAGTGATTCCTGAGACCACCAAATATAAAAGTGTCAGAATGATAGCTACAGTTAATATCTATAGCAGGATGTTCATGTATTCAAAGATGATTAAAAATAATTAAATGAATTATACAAAGACTGCAGGAAACATTCAGTGGTAAATCACATGCCTTTGAAAATGTAATCTTGTATCTTGAAGATCATTGTGGCACATCTTCTCTAACTGGAATCAAGTAAAAGTCATATTTGAGGGGCCCTGGGATCTGTATTCATTCCCCAAATCTCAAACTCAAAAAACAGCACTTCTCTCTTACTAGAACTCTTCTAAAGTTTGCCAAAATTTTTAATTTTGGGTAAAATCACTCTTGAATAATATGTCATGAAGTTATAATTGTAAAATATTTATCAATTAATCTGTCTCATGTTTATACACTTAATAAATAATATTAAATATTAATAGACCCATGATGAAGAAATGCTATACACCTCCAGAGAAGCAATTGATGAACTCTAAGTGTAGATCAAAGCATATTTTTTCTGACTCACCCCCACCTTTTGCAACATAGCTATTATGAAAACATGTTTTGCATTCCTTCATATGTGTAATGGGTATCGTATTGCTTACCTTCTCAATGGATAAGGGAGTGACTGGAGGGAGGAAGAAAATTTAGTGATAACAATAAAATAGGAAATAGGAAGATTCCATTGGTCAACATCTGAAAGAAATCCCAAAATGAAAACTTCCAGGAACATCATTGCTAAAATCTAGAGCTTCCAGGTCAAAGAAAAAAAAATACCTCAAGCAGCCAGAAATAAAAAATTTAAATAATAAGGAGTCACAGTCAACATCACACATAATAAGATAGCCATTATTATAGAGCATTAGAAAACTTAGAATGCAATATTCTGTAAGACAAAGAATAAGATCTTACAGTCAAGAATGTCTTACCCAGCAAAACAGAATATAATACTTCAGGGGTGAGAGGAAATAGACCTTTAACAAAGATCCATCAGACCTTCATTAGAAGGAAAGCTGCTAAACAATCCTGATGAAAAGACCTGAGCTGCAGAGAATCTTTAAAGGTAAATATTAATGAACAATGATTAAGCATTAACTAAGGATGAACTGCTTAGTTCAAATATGTGGAAATTATATTTTTCCCTTTTAAAACTTATAATCATCAGGGTTCATAGTGACAGTCAAATTAGATAAGACTTGGCAGTGTATTTGTTATAGGTTGATGATCTTGAGAAAAAAATGCAAAGAAAGGGGAAGAAGAATACATTTTGAAGAAAGAGAAAGATGTAAAGAAGTTTAGGGAAAAATTCTGTCACATAATTAGGGTGTACAAGTACATATAATATATATATATATATATATATATATATATATATAACATATATATATAAAATACAGAAAAACAAACACAGAATTTGATGCTAAAATCAATTTCATTCAAAAGTAAATAAAAGGGAAAGGGGAGAAAGTGGGAAAATTAGAGGGAAATATATATACATATATATACATACATGTGTATGTAATTGCATACAACACATATGAATAGATATATAATTTATATTTGTATACATGTGTATATATACCTATATGCTTGCATGTGTATATGTGTATAGACATACATATACATACACACATATATATGTTATGTATGTAATCTTTTTGAACTGACAAAGGATAAGAATTTGAGGAAGTACCCATAAAAAGGGGAATAGATAAACAAGACATGCTATGGAAACATGATGGAATACTACTGTGCTGAAATATATTATGAACATAATGACCAAACAGAATTACAGTTACTATTGATGAAACATGTTATCTACCTCCTGATAGAGAAGTGAAAGACTGAAAATGTAAAATAAAATAAATTATTTTTGGAACATGGCCAATGTGGAAATTTATTTTGATTTACTATACATACTTGTAATTAGTTTCATTCATCTCATTATCTCAGTTGGAGGGGGTGGGGAGGAGAGCAAGAAGGTGGATCTTGGCTGATTAAAGCAATTTTTAAAATATTAAAAGATAGTGAATGTAAAAGTGTGATTGATCTTTTATCTCTTTAAACAAATATTGATTTAAATAATTTCATCTTTTTATTAAAAAAGAAGACATAATTAAAGTCAGGGTATAGTAATTGTTAATGTTAATACTTTAAAATTGACAAGACTCATAAATGAACTGAATTGGGCCCATACGTGTTGGTTTTCTTTGGAGGAGATGAATATTTTTGTACTTTGATTACTGAGGAGTGAGGGACTGTTACTGAAACCAAAACATAAAGTTATCTGTTTACTCACAGCTGGGGTGTCCCAGGGTCCTGGGAAATAAAAAGCACATGTTTACTTATGAAAGGATTACAGTAGAAATGAAAGGTGTCTTGCAGAATATGAATATTTCCAAAAACCAGCCTCAAGACATCTTTACTACCCATATATCTTATAAGAATATTTCTGGAGCTCTTTGCTAATTGTGATGTTTTGAATGGGCAAATACAATATTGTAACTGTGTATCGCATATACAAAATGAATCATTTTTGTAAGACTTTGACTTCGGTAATCTCTAGTGCTCATTTTCTTCACTGGCTATGTAAATTCTTTTACAACAAAGAATGAAGGACGTATGCAGAGAGGCAAAGAAGAAGAAAGAAATGCAGATGGGAAACATAATAATGGATTTTTTGTAATGATATCTTTTTGATGCTGTTGAAGTAAAATACCATAAGATTAGATAAGCAAACTGTTAAGAAATTTAGGATAGAGAAATAGAGACTGAGGCATAAAGCCAGGAAACAGATGTAGCAGACATCCACACTGAGTTATAACTGACAAAGAACCATATGAATATAGAGAGAAATAAAAGGGAGTGACAAATTCAGGTGTATTAGGAAGAATTATGGAGTGCAAAGAACTTCTAAATAACAAGGATGTGGAAATTTGAGAATAAAAAATGGGAAAAAAAAGAATTAAACATGAAGCATTCATTAAACATATAATGTTTAGACCTGAAAAAAAGTTATTAAGAATTACAGTGAAAACAGCTTTGGTTGAGTTAGCTACAAACTCCTAGAAGATTGAGAGCAGATATGTTAAATTTTTTTCTTTACAGGATCAATCATAGTGCTTAACACATGCAATTTGTTAATGATGGATTTATATAAAGAATTAATGTTTGAAAAAAAAGTTGAAGAACAGATATTGGAGGTAGATACTATAGAAAATGAGAGTCATTTTTCAAGATTAGATACCAGAGTATATGAAAATATAATAGGAAAAAAAAGTCAAAGTGCTTTTAATAAGACAGATAATGTGGTCTGATAGAAAGATCATTAGAAATGGATTGGTGAACAAAATGAACAACATTGTAGACAAAGCACTTTCTCCAGATCCCATTAAATGGAAGTAGAAAAAAAAATAAAATGGAATATTGTACTAGAAGTGGAGAAATTGCAGCTGAATCCACAAAATGGCGGGGGGAAGGAGGGAGGAGAAGCAAATCCATTACCAAAGGGAAGAAGTTTAAAAGTATATAATTGGAAGATATTTTAACTATTTCAAAATACCAGACATTTCCAGAGGAAAGCTCCTCAGCAAACCCCAAACTTCAACCACAGAAAGCAAGTTGAAGTATTCTATAACCATTAAGAAGCATGATTATTAAACCCTCAAATAGATTACAAATGTACCTGAAATACAACAAGACAAAGGAAAGTAATACAATGCCGAATAAACCATCAAAAGCTACAGTCTCTCAATAGATTATGGAATAACAAAAAATTCTAAGTGAATTAAAAGAGATATGAAACATAAAATAATTTTGCAATTGATATAATTCATATTTTCTATTTCTCAAAGCAAAAAGAAAACAATTAGAAAATTTTTTTAAAAATGAAACATTACAATTTTCTCTAAGAAAGTGAGTATGAAACAAACTCATTTTGATTTTAAAATATTGTTGCAGAGGGAAATGTGGCAGAAAAAGAGGCCAAATCAAGCAACGTTTAAGAAAATATGATCTCTATAAAAAATTACATTTATTTTAAAGATTGGACTTCAGAGTCAACCTAAGGATCCTATATCTAAGACAAAGTGTAGATATACAGAAATCAAAGAATTGATACACAGACCTTTTCCAATATTGGGGTCAGGACAGAAACCAAAATCCTATACTCTAAACCTCATTGTGGCAAAATTTAAGAAATTTAATAAAAAAAAAGCAGTCATAAAAAACCCCAAATATTAAAGAAAGAAAAATTATAATAAAATATTATTCTTCATTTTAATAAAAGCCACAGAGTGATTGGAATAATATATTTATGAAAGTAAAGGAGCTCAAATTTTAAAACACAATAACATGCCCTGAAAATGTGAGCCTACTTATCAATGAAATAAGATAGAAATTCAGCAAAAATATGGCATTTGTGGCATTTTGGGGGAAAAGTAAGATGATATGAGAGAAATGGTGAACTTGTTAAATCCTGAACAACCAAAATAGAATAAAAGTAAGTAATTATAATTGCAAAGGAAACAATAAGCAATGAAATAGATTTTAAAGGTTATTTTTGAGGAGAAAGAGGAAAACAATTACAGGAAAACCAATAATAGGAGCAACAACAGTAAGCATGGATCATTGGGATATTTTTTTTCTTTAATACACAAAAGGACAAAGATTTATCGTGACTAAAAGAAGTAGGAAAAGTGAAGATGGAGCAGAATCATTTTAGCACAATGGAATAAACTCTACAGATGAATTCAGCCTGTAGGTAAATTAACTTCTTTTATGGACAAAATTTCAGTGTGTGCATGTGGGGTAGGGTGGATGGATGTATAAATGGGGAGAGAGGAGAAGGGGGACAGAATGGAATGGGAGACAAAGACTTATCAGTTCCATAAGTGATCAGTGAAAGGAGGATGACTCTAGTTTTGTTGTTCAGTCATTCACTAACATCAGACTCTTTGTGGACACATGATCTATAGCACACCAGGCCCTTCTATCCTTCACCATCTCCTAAATTCTGTCCAAGCTCATATTCATTGCTTCAGTGACACTATCTCTCCATCTCATCTTCTGCCAGCCCCTTTTCCTTTTGCCTTCAATCATCAGGGTTTTTTGTTTGTTTGTTTGTGGTGTTTTGTTTTATTTTCTTTTCTTTTTTTTTTCCTCAATGAGTCCTATCTTCTCATTATATAGCAAAAGTATTTAAGCTTCAGCTTCAGTTTTTGACCTTTCAGTAAGAATTTTTTAAAGAATTAACATATCTCATCTTTTTTTCTGCCCTAAGGACTCTCAAAAGTCTTCTCCAACACCACAGTTTGAAAGCCTTAATTCTGTGGTGCTCAGCTTTTTTTTTTTTTAATAGTTCAACTCTCACTGTCACACATTGCTACTGGAAGAAAACAAAACAAAACATAGGTTTGAGTATATGGACCTTCGATGGCAAGGTGATGTCCCTGCTTTGTAGTATGCTGTCCAAATTTGCCATAGCTTTCCTTCCATGGAGAAAGTGCTTTTTTTCTTTTTAAATTTCATAGCTGTAATCACTTTCTGCAGTGATTTTTGAGACCAAGAATACAAAATCTGGTATTACTTCCACTACTACCCCCTTTATTTTCCAGGAAATTATGGGACCAGTTACCAAGATCTCAGTTTTTAGATGCTATGTCTCAAGTCAGCTTTTATACTCTTCTCTTTAACCCTTATCAAGCTTTTTAATTCTTTTTGGTTTTCTGCTATCAGAGTGGTATCTTCTGCATAGGTGAGATTGCTGCTATTTTTCCCAGCAACCTTAATTCTGGCTTTCAATTCATCCAGCCTGGCATTTTGCAGGATGTGCTCTGCATATAAGTTTAAAAAAAATAAGGTGGCAACATACAGCCTTATTGCATTCCTTTTCCAATCTTAAACAAATCAGTTGTTTCATGTTCAGTTCTAACTGTTGCTTCTTGGCCCACATACAGGTTCCTCAGGAAACATGTAAGTTGATCTAATACTCCATCTCTATGAGGACTTGACACATTTTGTTGTGTTCCACATAGTCAAAAGTTTTAGTGTAGTTAAAGAAGCAGAAGTATATATATATATATATATATATACATATATATATATATATTTTTTTTTTCCTGGAACTCCATTGTTATTGTCAGTTTGATCTCTAGTTCCTCTGCCTCTTCAAAAATGATCCTGTTCCATTGGTAATTCTCAGTTCACATTTTGGTGATATATAGCTTGCAGAATCTTCAACATAACCTTGCTGGCATGTTAAATCAACACAATTGTTCAGTAATTTGAACATTATTTGGCATTGTACTTCTTCAGGATTGGAATGTAAATTGATCTTTTGCAATCCAGTGGCCACTATTGAGTTTTCCACATTTCTTGCATGTTGAGCGCAGAACTTCATTTATTTATTTAAAAAAAATATTTCACTTTTCCAATTACATGACAATTTTTTTTAAACTTCCAGCTCCAAATTCTCTTCTTACCCAATCCCCCCTATCCCCTTTGAGAAGGCAACCAATTTGATGTAGGTTATACGTTTACAGTCATGAAAACCATATTTCCATATTACTCATATTGTGAAAGAAAACACAGTAAAAAAAAAAGAAAATATAGTAAAAAATGTGTGTGTTTTGATTTGCATTCAGACTCAATTAATTCTTTCTTTGGAGGTGGATAGCATTTTTTCATCATAAATTCTTTAGAATTAAATTCATTATGTTACTATCATGAAAATATTCACAGTTGATCATCACACAATATTGGTGTTATTGGGTACAATGTTCTTCTGTTTCTGCTCACTTTCCTTTATGTCAGTTCATGTAAGTCTTTCCAAGTTTTTTTTCTTTCTTTCTTTTTTCTTTCTGAAAACAACAAATGGAACACTTTAACAGCATCATCTTTTAGGGTTTTAAATAGCTCAGCTGGAATTCTATCACTTTCACTAGCTTTATTGTTAGCAATGCTTTCTAAGGCCCACTTGACTTCATTCTCCGGATCATCTGACTCTAGATCAGTAACCACATCATCATGGTTATCAATGACATTAAGATCATTCTTGTAATGTTGCTCTGTATATTTTTGCCACCTCATCTTAATTTCTTCTACTTCTGTTAAATCTCTACCATTTTTGGTTTTTTATGTCCATTTTTTGCATGAGCTGTTCCCTTAATATCTCTAATTTTCTTGAAGAGATCTCCTTTCTCATTCTATTGTTTACATGTATTTCTTTGCACTGATCATTAAGAAAACCTTACCTGTACTTGCTATTCCCTGGAATTCTGCATTGAGTTGACTATATTTTTTCTTTCTCCTTCACCTTTTGCTATCCTCATCTATTTACAAAGCCTCATGGGACAATCATTTTGCTTTTTTGCTCTTCTTTTTCTTCAGAATTTTTGTTGCTGGCTCCCATACAATATTGTGAACATCTGTACATAATTCTTCTTAGATCTACCAGATCTAATTACTTAAATCTATTCATCACTTCCACTTTATATTCATAAATGAGTTACTTAGGTCACACCTACATATTCTGAATATTTTCTTTACTTTTTAAAAATTTAACTGAATTTTGAAATATGAAGCTCATGACCTGAACCACAGTCAGCTTCAATTCCTGTTTTAAGTGATTTTGTAGTTTCTCCATCTTTGGTTGCAAAGTATATAATCAGTCACACTTAGATATTGACTATCTGGTGTTTTACATCTGTAGAATCACCTTTTGGGTTGCTGAAAAAAAGTGTTTTCTATGACCACCAAGTTATTTTGACAGTCTCTACTTGGCTTCAATATGTACTCCATGGCCATTGTTATTCCAATTATATTTTGATTTCCTAATTTAGCATTCTAATTACCTATAATGAATGTGACCTTTTTTGTGTGTTTCATTTCTAGATGATATCTTCATAAAATAAATCAACTTTGGCCTCTTTGGCATCAGTTGTTGCATGATAGACTTACAGTACTGGGGTGTTATATGATTTGCCTTGGATTCAAACAAATATTCTGTCATTTTTGAGATTATACTCCAGTACTACTTTTCTCTCTCTTTTATTGACTATAAGGTTTACTCCATGTTTATTAAGGTATTTTTGCCCACAATAGTATTGGTAGTGATAATTGGAATTAAATGCATCCATTCCCATCCATTTAACCTAAGATGTTCATGCTTAATCTTTCCATCACTTTTTTGACTACATCCAACACACCTTGGTTCACAGATCTTACATTGTAGGTTCTTATGCAATATTGATCTTTACAGCATTTGACTTTCCTTTTATCATCAGACACATCTGTAGGTGAGCTGTCTTAGTCCTTAGTCACTTCATTTATACTGGAACTGGGGGCCAACTCAAGTCATCCTGATCTATGTCTTGCCACTGGACCCAGATGGCTCTGGAGGAGGAAGTGAGGCTGGTGACTTTGTACAACCATCCCTCACTTAAATCCAATTCACTTGCAAGTCATTGGCATCACCTTCCTGATGCCATGTGTCAAAATATTTTGGAGATACCCTGTTTTTCAGAGCTAAGTCCCAGCAAGCAGGCTGTGTCCTAAGCTTAGCATAATAATAATCCTTTGCACCCTGGAATGATCTCACCCTCTGTCAAAGAGTATTTCTTGAACCAGCACCAGGTGTTCACTGAGGCATTTAGCTATGCCTATTTCACAGGGCCATCCATCACATTTTGACAATCCATATTCCTTGCCACTGACAAGTATTGTACTCCTGTTCCCATCACATAATTCTGGTTCCATGCCCCCACAGGGTGGGCATGACCTCCAAGGCTTGAGATAAAACTTTTCCCACAGGGCCCATAGCAGTAGTAACTCAAGACCTAAAAATAATTATGTCATGGTCCAGCCCAGAATGTATATAAGACCTGTCTTCAGTCCAGCATGGTAAGCCCTCCTTTCTTAGGAGGGGGAGGGAGGCTTCTTTATGAACACTTCATTTTCTTCATTCTGAAATTAATTAAACTTCTGTTTTGTGTCCTGCCTCTCCTGCCTCTAGCCTGTTCTGTTTGTTTAGCTCTGGACATCTATAAATTAGAGGCTGGTTCCAGTCCAGTTGGCACATGGAACTCTTTGAAAACAAAAGACAAACAGCAGCAGTACTGGAACTACTTGTAGTTGTCCTCCCTGATTCCCCATTAGTGTGTTGGACACCTTTTGATTTGAAGGACTTACCTTCCAGCACCATAACTTATCATTTTAATACTACCTATTGAATTTTCTCGGCAAACATCCTGGAATGGTTTGCCATTTCCTTCTCTAGTGGATGACTTCAGTAGTCTTTCATTAATGAGAGGAATACAGGAGAATGGACAAGCTGGCAGAAAAAAGGGATGGAATTTCAGAAACTGAAACAAGAAGTGTCAAAACAGTGGTTGCCCCAATGATGCTCATTTGAACCTTCATGGACAATATCATGGAAGAAAAGAGTTTTTTAATATGTTAGGGCAAATGGTAATCAAAAGAGTGAAGGGATTATAAAACCAGAGATTAGCTAATATTCCCAGTGAAAAAGAGAATTAGGAGTTTGAGAGCTGGAACTGGACCACATGGTTCAATACAGAGAGTATTATTTTAAATAGGAGAAATCAAGTACATTTAATATTATTTCCCTCATCAATTTGTACTTGTAAGAATGGGATACAATAGGAAAAACAATAGGTTAAAATAATTTAAATTCTTGGAGAATTTAAATATCACAATAGATATAGCATCCTCTTAATGGGATCACTAAAGAATATACATATTATTATTGTTGTCATTATTATTATTATTATTTTGTGATGCAATTAAGGTTAAGTGACTTACCCAGGGTCACACAGCTAGTGAGTATTATGTGTCTGGTCTGAGACCGGATTTGAACTCATGTCTTCCTGATTCCAGGTCCCCATGCTCTATCCACTGCGCCACCTAGCTGCTCCAAGTATACATATTATTTAAGCACCATCTGGCACCTTCAGAAGCACAAACAATGTATTTGGTTATAAATAAATTGCAAGCAAATATAACAAAGTGGAAGTATTAAGCACATCCTTTACTGTCCATACACACACACACACACACACACACACACACACACACACACATAAAGTTTTGAATTAAACAAACAGATTTAAATAAAGACCTAATGATGAAATTCCAAACAATTGCTAGGTCAAAAAATAAATCATATAAAGGATAACTCCATGGATGGCAATGACAATGAAGAGACAAAATAGAAACATTTCAGGAATGCAGTCTACACTGTCCCCAGAGAAAAATTTAATATTTTTTAAGCAGACGTTAACAAAAAAGGAAAGAAAAAAGGATAGAAGCAACATAATATAAATAGAGTAATTCAATTATGTGAAATAAAAAATAATTTTATAAAGAAAATGAATAAATATAAGTTTAGACAGGAAATAACCAAAAGGGAAAAAATTTAGTAACAAATTAACCTGTCAAGGGCAGTTTATCTAAATATATAGGCAACTAATAATTTATATGACCAAAATACATTAGAGGTAAAATAAAATGATCAAATATTTCTCAAAAGAGCAGTAATTATTGTCAAATATATAATATTTAAATTACTAATAATTTTAAAAAACATTAACCAAAATGACCCTAAGATTTCATTTAATATCCAACAAATTGTCAAGGATATCAAAAGATGGTAGGAGATCATCAATTTGAAGGACAGCACACCAATACATTGTTGGTAATAGTATGAATTGGTCCAAACTTTATGTTAAGTAATTTGAAATAATTTTAATAATGGTGAATAAAAGGTTCATAATCTTGGAACCCAAGTTTTCCACTGCTAGGTTCAAACCTCTAGGAGGTCAATGACAAAAAGAAATACCTCTGTATATCAAAAGTATTTATACCAGCACTTTTATTAAGTAATGCTTAAACATATTGCATAGTACAAATGTAATGGAATATTAATTTTTCTTCCCTTTAATGCTATCTCATGGTAAAACACTGGGTGAAACCACGTTATAACTCTCAGCACCTTTCATTGCCTGAGACCTGATGTATCCATATCCTTTAAAAAGCACCTTTTTTTCCTTCCCCCATAGAGTAAATCTTCCAAGGCACAACATGAACTATCACCCAAACTTTCCAAACTGGTCCAAACTGGCAGAATCAAAATCTGAAGCACCATTCAGAATGAATCCTAAGGAAATCTATACCTCCACATTCCTGCAGCTAATTGCACTCCATTATTATTTACAAATTGAGAAATAAAGCTCCTGACAGCCATATGGTATGAGTACAAGCGTAAACAGTTGCATGCCCCTCTCTGTGCGTGGCAGACTTCTGAACTCCATAAACAGAGAGTATGGACTATTGATGAGATGCTGTAGGTGCTCATCTCCTGAGTACCATATTAGGAAATGGAGGGCATGATGACTATAGAGAAGCATGAGAAAACATGTGAAATGAGGCAAAAAGAAGTAAATTGAACTAGGAAAATAATATACATAATTAATACAACAATGCAAGAATAAAAACCAGAAAACAATACTCAAAAATATAGTTACTAAATTTTGACTCAATGAAGATATATGAGAAAAATTTTTCCTGGTTCTTTGCAGATATTAGTGACCACGGGTGAGGAAGACTTTATAGAATGTCAGACTTTTTTTTATATTTTGACTAGTTTTGTTGAACTTTTTCTTTCCTCCTCTGGGGAGGGCTAAGGAAAGTGATGAAGTGGGAAATGTAGATAATATAAAAACAAAATGCATCAACAAAACTAATTTTTAAAAAGACTAAATAGATGAACTTGGTTCTAATCCCAGCTCTGCCAGTTGTACAATATTTTGTGGTAGTCAGACTTACTCTATTTACTTGCCTGTGTTATTATGAATTTAAAATCAAACTACCTTCCTTAGATTACCAATAACTAATAATTATCTGTTGAATTTAAGATATTTGAAAGTGTAGAAGTATTAGCATAAGAAACTAGCTTTATGTTTTGATTTAGAAATTGCTTCTAGGAAAAAAAATCCTTAATATCAATTAGGTTTTGTGCGTTTTCCTCCCAGGTGTGGCTTCATACAGCCTGAATCAATATGACTTAGTATGATAAAGATCTCTGAATTAGAAGTAAGGTGGTTTGAACTACCTGTCTGTCTGGGCTTAATTTCCCTTGTCTGTAAAGTGAAAGTGTTGGACTAAACTGATTAAGTTCTCCATAGAAGTTGAGTCCAATGACTCTAAATAAGGTACTTGTACTTTTAGGACAATGGATTGAGTTTATAGTCTCCTAATTGTGAAATTTAAAGCTTTAAAACTTGTAAAACATGCTCCTCTTCCATGATGAATTTTATTTTAGTTCTCTTCTATTCTGGGTTGCTATCAAATAACTCTCTCTCTCTCTCTCTCTCTCTCTCTCTCTCTCTCTCTCTCTCTCTCTCCCTATACACACATATAATTTTTTTCCTCCAACTACCCTAATACTGACAAAGGTCTCATGAATTATAAATATCATCTTTCCATGAAGGAATGTAAGCAGTTCAACCTTAATAAGTCTCTTATGATTTCTCTTTCCTATTTACCTCTTCATGTTCCAATTTAGTCTTGTATTTGAAAGTCAAATTTTTTATTCAGCTCTGTTCTTTTCATCAAGAATGCTTGAAAGTCCTCTATTTCACTGAATAACCATTTTTTCCCTTGAAAGATTGTGCTCAGTTTTTCTGGGTAGGTGATTCTTGGTTGTAATCCTATCTCCTTTGCCCTCCAGAATATTATATTTTGTGCCCTGTGGTCCTTTAACGTAGAAGCTACTAAACCTTGTGTTATCCTGAGTGTGTTTCCACAATACTTGAATTGTTTCTTCCTAGCTGCTTGCAATAATTTCTCCTTCACCTGGGAACTCTGGAATTTGGCTACAATATTCCTAGGAGTTTTCCTTTGGGGATCTCTTTCAAGAGGAGATTGGTGGGTTCTTTCAATTTCCATTTTACCCTCTGGTTCTAAAATATCAGGGAAGTTTTCCTTCATAATTTCTTGAAAGATGATGTCTCGGCTCTTTTTTGATCATGGCTTTCAGATACTCTAATAATTTTTAAATTCTCTCTCCTGGATCTATTTTCCACGTCAGTTATTTTTCCAATGAAGTATTTCATATTATTTTCTAATTTTTCATTCTTTTGGACTTCTGCTGTGTCATGATTCCTCATAAAGTCACTCTCTTCCAATTGCTCTATTCTAATTTTTAAGGAAGTATTTTCTTCAGTAATCTTTTGGACTTCCTTTTCCATCCGGCCAATTTTTCTTTTTAGAGCATTCTTCTCCTCATTGGCTTTTTGGGCCTCTTTTGCCATTTGGGTTAGGCTATTTTTTAAGATGTTATTTTCTTCAGTATTTTTTTGGTCTCCTTTAGCAAGCTGTTGACTTGTTTTTCGTGGTTTTCTTGCATCACTCACACTTCTCTTCCCAGTTTTTCCTCTACTTCTCTTACTTGCTTCTCAAAATCCCTTTTGAGCTCTTCCAAGGCCTGGGACTGATTCATATATTTCTTGGACGCTTTGGATGTAGGAGCTCTGACTTTGTTGTCTTCTTCTGGTTGTATATTTTGATCTTCTTTGTCACCAAAGTAAGATAATATAGTCTGACTCTTTTTGCACTGCTTGTTCATGATCTCGGCCAATTTCTTAAGTTGTAAACTCTTTGTTAAGGTAAGAGTCTGCTTCCAATGTGGAGAATGTACTGTCCCAAGCTTCAGCGATTTACATAGCTGTTTTCAGAGATACTTGTAGGGACCCATAAATTTTCAGTTCTTGCAAGGTGGTATGATAAGGGTGAGGTGTTTACTCCTTTCCTGGCCTGTGCTGTGGTCTATTAGTGACCACAAGCACTCCTTTCTGCCCTGGAGCTATGAGGAAGGTTTCCTGTCCACAGCCACTACAAGCTCCACCATTCCAGAGCTCCTCCTCACCCCAGGACCCCTGTCCAGAACTGTGAGCAAAGCAAGAGATTCCTGCCTCAGCACCAGCAAAGAGATCCCTGTAATACCCCTCTGATCAGCCACTTGATTCCCCCTCAGTCTGTGGGCTGGAAGCTTGGGAAGCAGCTGCCACCCTCAGGGCCGTGCTGTTGGGAAATGGAGGTGAGACCCTGCCTTCCCCTCTGAGCACTGCAGAAACAGACTTTCCCAGTGACCTTCTAAGTTGTCTTTGGCATTAGTGGATTAAGGAGTCTGGCAACCATGATAGATGCCCGTGATTAAGTCCTCTGAGGCCTGTTCCAGGTTTGCCGCGGTCTGCGTGCTCATGCAGCACTGTGCTCAGCTCCCAGCCTGGTGAGATATACCTTTCTTGGGTTGGAAATTTGTTTCACTCTGTCTTTTTGTGGGTTAAGCTGCCTTAGAATTTGTTTAGAGCCGTTTTTATAGGTATTTGGAGGGGTTAGGGGAGAGCTCAAGCAAGTTGCTGATTTCACTCCGCCATCTTGGCTCCACCCAGAAAAAACCTTTTGCTGTGGGACAGTTTTACAGAAGAAAGGTCTGTGGTTCTTTAGTCTCCTTAGGGGTAAGGGAAACTCCCTCCCTTGAAACATTGCATCCCCACCAAAGAAATAGCTGTTCTCTTCTATGTGATGGCATGAGTTGTTTGTTTGTTTGTTTGCTTTTCAACTCTTATGCTTTTTTATGAATATATTTTCAGTTATATTCCAAATGGTAAATTTTAAGGTTGCAAATCAAAATTAGCAGATAACAGTAGGAATGAGAGGTCAAAGGGCAATTTCCACTCGCCAAAACATCGTTTTTGCAAGCTATGTCAATATATCCATACTATCAACAGTGCTGATACCCACAACGAAAAAGAGGGCACAGAGAAGGAAGAGCTTACAAAAAAGACAAATAAATGACCCTCAATCCCAGGATTGGCTATAAATAATAGTAATATTAATATAGTAAAATAATTCACCTAGAAATTGCATTGTACTTGAGATTGTGACTTCTATTTCTCTTTTCCCCCATCATCTGATTTTTTTTAATTAGAAATCAACATAAATGAAAACCCCAATTTCTTTGATTAAATTCCTACCAGTCATTTTTGTTTTTACCCAAAATTAGAAAGAAAGAATGGCATAATGAATGGAGTTTCATTAACAGCCAAGAAAACCTGGGTTCAAGTGCCACTTCTGTTACATGTAGGCTTTGTTCCTATGGCTATGGGTAAGGTACAACCTCTACAGGCTCTGAGCAGCCCTCTAAGACTATAGGTTGCAGAAAAGGCATTAAGATATGTAATTTATTCATTTGGTAGTTCTTTATAGCAATGAACCAAAGATCTAGTCTTCATCTTTATTTCTTACAATTTTTTTTAAATGGGAGTAATCTGATAAGAACATCAATAATAGAATATTAAGTATCTAATGTAGGTGTATAGAACATCATATTGTAGTCTTACAAATACAAAACCAGGGAACTTATATTCTATCTGTGGGATTGCATGTCAGTAGAGTATAATGAAAAGAGTGCTGGACTTGGATTCAGAAGACTAGAATTCAAATCCTGACCTTAAGTCAAGGTTGCTATGTGATCTTGGACAAACCACTTAACTTCTGTGCATGTAAGTCCCTCATCTACTAAATGCCAGAGTAGAATTAGATGGCCTCTAAGGTCACTTCCAGAGCACCATATAAATGTCTATGAGATAAGTAAACTAGAAATATATTCAAAGGAATAAAGTGTGGTTTCATAAGCTATGCTAGAGACTAGAGAGGAAAGAAATCATGCAGGAGGGAACACCTGAGCTGAGTTTTTAAAGGAAGCCAAGGATTTACCCATCAATTTTCCCATTTTATGAAACCAACAAGAAATGCATATCACATTTAAGTCTTGGACACCAAAAACTAATTCTCTTACCTTTACTTAGGGTCTTAAGATGATAAATTTCATATTCAATAGATAAAGTCTGGTAAGTACTATAGGTAATTTTTATTATTACATTTTTATTTTTAAAATTTTTTGTAATTGCCATTAGTCAACTATAATTATGTATTATTAAGAAAATCCTCCACATGATATATATGACAGATATATGACTATAAATATAATGTATCAGTCTAATTTATTCTGAAGCTCCTTAACAATTACAACAATAAATATGAATTAACATTTTCTAGCGTGCAAGAAGTTCTACTGTACTAGGAGTTGTGAGAGATAAATATAAAGATGAATAATTCATGATACCTATTTTCATGGAGTATAGACCCTTATAGACAACATAATAAATATATAAATAGCTTTAATATAAGGGATAAGAGGACCATGGGTTTAGTACATTACATATATCGTCAGTGTTTATCAATGTATTTATATGTTTTTGGCTATTTTTTCTCTTTTTTCTTTAAAAATAGTATTTATTAAAAATATTATTACATAGTATAACTTTCTGGGAGGAGGCAGTGGAATATTGGGAGCAATTCTAGTTATATAAAAAATAAATATCAATGCAAATTTAGTTAAACATAAAAAAAGATAAAAGGGAGAATAATAAGAAACAGTAAGTGAAATATGCATTCAAAGGAGGGAAAGATAGAATTGTGGGTATCAAGCCTAGAAGAAAGTGACATTAGATTTAACACTTGAAGTGTGGATAAGACATCAGG
This sequence comes from Phascolarctos cinereus, assembly GCF_003287225.1. NCBI lineage: Eukaryota > Metazoa > Chordata > Mammalia > Diprotodontia > Phascolarctidae > Phascolarctos > Phascolarctos cinereus. Next base: position 92,342,153 of record NW_027556098.1, read on the forward strand.
TAAATCTTAGAGAAATGGTTGATATTCTTTTTGTATGATGTATTTTTTGGCAGTCTAGTGACACTTGTTGACCCCCTTTTCAAAATATTTTAGATGAATAAAATAAATTACATAGGATTACAAAAGAATTCAATTTTATAGCTTTATAATTATGCATATATTCACAAAATGTATGACCTCTGGAAAGCTATTCATAGACCACTTACTAGTGTCTGGATTTGAGGTTAAAAACACTCCTTCCTACTATATTCTGCTAAAAGGCACCATATCTTTACTAAACACATATGCATAAAATGTATAGAATACAAATTATTAAAAGAGAAGCTCAGGGAGTTACAGAAAGAATAGGCAGCAACACTATACCAGCGCTGGACCTCAACATCCCATTCTCTGAACTAGATACATCTAAACCACAAAATAAAAAAGAAAGAAGTTAAAGAGGTGAATAGATTTTTAGAAAAGTTAGATATGGTAGACCTCTGGAGAAAATTGAATTGAGATAGAAAGGAACATAACATTTTCTCAGTGGTACATGGCACCTACACAAAAATTGACCATGTACTAGGGCATATAAACCTCACAATCCAATGCAGAAAGGCAGAAATATTAAATACATAATTTTCAGATCATGATGCAATAAAAATCATATGTAATAAAGGGCCATAAAATGACAGACTAATAATTAACTGGAAAGTAAATAATCTAATCCTAAAGAATGAGTCAGTCAAACAACAAATCACAGAAATGGTCAATAACTTCATCCAAGAGAATGAAATTAATGAGACAACACACCCAAACTTATGGGACATAGTTAAATCAGTTCATAGGGGAAGTCTGATATCTCTAAATGCATACAGGAATAAAATAAAGAGTAGATCAATGAATTGGGCATGCAATTAAAAAGTGAGAAAAGGAATGAATTAAAAGTCCCCAAATAAATATGAAATTAGAAATACTAAAAACAAAAGGAGATATTAATAAAATTGAAATTAATTAAACAATTGAACTAATAAACAAAACTAAGAGCTGATTTTATGGAGAAAAAAAATAATAAAATAGATAAAAGTTTGGTTAATTTCATTTTTAAAAAAGGCAGAAGAAAATCAAATTACCAGTATCAAAAATGAAAAGATGGAATTCACCACCAAGGAAGAGAAAATTAAAAGAATAATTAGGAACTCTTTTGCCCAACTGTATGCCAATGGATTTGACAATCTTAGTAAAATGGATGAATATTTACCAAAAATATACATTGCCCAGATTAACAGAAGAGGAAATCAAATACTTAAATAACCAACCCCATTTCAAAAAAAAAATTGAACAAATCATCAATAAACTCCCTAGGAAAAAATTTCCAGGGCCAGATGGATTTACATGTGAATTTTATTAAACTTTTAAATAACAATTAATTCAAATATCATATAGATAATTTGTGAAAACAGGTGAAGAAGGAATTCTACCAAATTCTTTTCATGGTAGAGATGTGGTACTGATACCTAAATCAGGAAGAGTCAAAATAGACAAAAGAAAATTATAGACCAACTTCTCTAATGAATATAGATGCAAAAATTTTGAATAAAATATTAACAAAAAGATTACAGCAAATAGTCACAAGAATAATCCACTGTGACCAGGTAGGATTTATACCAGGAATGCAGGGCAGGTTCAATATTAGGAAAACTATCAGTATAATTGACCATATCAAAAACAAAACTAATAGAAATCATATGATTATCTCAGTAGAAGCAGAAAAAGCTTTTGAGAAAATCCAACACCCATTCCTCTTAAAAACACTAGAGACCATAGGCATAAATAGGGTAAATAGGATAAGTAGCATCGACGTAAAATCATCAGTAAGCATTATGTGTAATGGGGATGAGCTAAAAGCATTTTCAATAAGATCAGGGGTGAAACAAGGATGTCATAAATCAGGGGCATTTCTGTATATTACCAACAAAATCCAAAAGCAAGAGAGAGAAAGAGAAATTCAATTTAAAGTTACTGTACAAATTATAAAATATTTTGGGAGTCTACTTGCCAAAAAAAAAACAAAACAACAAAACAGAAACTGTATGACTATAATTGCAGGCTTAGATTCCTAAAATCTAGCCACTGCTAGATTCTTACAATCTAGCCAATAGGTCACTAACATACAGATTCCTCAATAGGCTGCCCATTATGATGGATGTTCTAATAAACCATGTCTTTGGCTGAAAAATATAAACAATTACAAAACCCTTTTCACGTAAATAAAGTCAGATCTAAATAATTGGAAAAAAAACATTAGTTGCTCAAGGGTAGACCAAGACAATAAAATAAAAATGATAATTCTATCTAAATTACTTATTCAGTGCCATACCAACCAAACTATCAAAACTATTTTATACAGGTAGAAAAAATAATAACAAAATTCATCTAGAAAAACAAAAGGTCCAGAATATCAAGGGATATAATGAAAAGAAATGCTATGGACGATGGTCTAGCCATACCAAATCTTAATTTATATTATGAAACAGCAATCATCAAAACTACTTGCTACTAGCTAAGAAATAGGGTGGTGGATCAGTGAAATAGGTTAGGTACCCAAGATGCAGTAGTCAATGACTATAGTCATCTACTTTTTGATAAACCTAAAGACCCCAGCTTCTGGGATAACTCACTATTTGACAAAACTTCTGGGACAACTAGAAAAGAGTGTGGTAGAAAAACTAGGCATAGACCAATATCTTATACCATATACCAAAATAAAACCAAAATGAGTACACAGTTTAGATATAAAGTCTAATACTATAAGCAAACTGGGAGAGCAAGGAACAGTTTACCTATTAGATTTATGGAGAACAGAAGAGTTCATGACCAAATAAGAGATACAGAACATTATGAAATGCAAAATGGATAATTTTGATTACATTAAACTGAAAAGTTTTTGCACAGACAAAGCCAATACAACCAAGTTTAGGATGGAACCAGAAAAATGGGAAAGAATTTTTACAACCAGTGTCTTTGATAAAGGCATCATTTCTAACATATATAGATAACTGAGTCAAATTTATAAGATACAAGTCATTCCCAATTGACAAATGGTCAAAAGATATGAACAGGCAGTTTTTGATGAAGAATTTAAGGATATCTATAGTCATGAAAAAAATGCTGTAAATTAATATTAATTAGAAAAATGCAAATCTAAAGAACTCTGAGGTACCACATCACATCTATCATATTGGCTAACATGAAAAAAAAAAAAGGAAAACACTAAATGTTGGGGAAGATGTGGGAAAATTGGGACACTAATGCATTGATCTTTGAGTTGTGAACTGATCTAACCATTCTGGAAAACAATTTGGAGCTATACCAAAAGGGCTATAAAAATGTGCATACCATTTGACCCAGCAATACCACTTCTAGGTCTGTATACCAAAGAGATCATACAAATGGGAAAAAGGACCCATATGTGCAAAAATATTTTCTGCAGCTCATTCTGTGGTGGCAAAGAATTAGAAATTGAGGGGATTCCCTTGAATTAGGGAATGGCTGAACAATTTGTGGTATACGAATATAATGAAATACTATTGTGCTATAAGAAATTATGAGCAGGCCGACTTCAGAAAAGCCTGGAAAGACTTGAATCGATTGATGCCACATGAAGTGAGCAGAACCAGAAGAACATTGGACACACTGAACAGCCACAATGTGAAATGACTAATTTTGATAGATTCATCTCTTCTTAGTAATGCAGAGATCCAGGACAACTCCAAAACACTCATGATGGAAAATGCTGTCCACATCCAGAAAAAGAACTATGGAGTCTGAATGCAGATCAAAACATATTATTTGGTCTCTATCTACCTCTCTCTGTTTTTTCTTTTTCTTTTGTTTGTTTCTTCTTTCTTGTGGTTTCTCCCATTAATTCTATTTTTTTCTTTACAACATGACTAATGTGAAAACAAGTTCAATACAAATGTATATGTAGAGGCTATATCAAACTGCACATCATCTTGGGGTGTGGGGAGGGGAGAGATGGGGAGAAAATTTGGAATTCAAAATCTTATGGAAGTGAATGTTGAAAACTAAAAAAATAAAAGCTCCTTCTTTAGGTTGTGGAGAAAGTAAGGGAATTAGAGGTGAAAGAAACACCAGGAGCAAGATAAATAATAGGAAACAAAAGTGTACTTTGCAGGAACTGCAATTACTTCAACTTGGCTACAACAGAGAATTTATTGAAGGAAATTGGAGAGAAGGCTACTCTAGCACTCAACAGACTCCCTATGTATGTGGCCAGTCTCCAAATACTAAGTTCATAGTCTCTTGGGAAATTTAGTTTTAGGTCCTAATGAAATGATGTAGTAAGAATGATCTACTAAGTTGCAAACATAGAGAAACCAGAGTTGGGCCAGTTTCTTGGGAAGTTTGTATACAGATGGCACATAATAGAGTAGCAGAAATGTCAGGGGAAAAGCTGAGCAACATATCAGTGGTAATAGAGGCAGTAAAACTGGAACTCCAGTGAGGAAAAAAAAAGGAAGATAAAAGGAGATGTTATCAAGAGAGGTATAGAGACTGCATTGATTCATTGTGGCAGGTCACTTAAGTGGCCAAAGCAATGATGCAAATACCTTGCAGGAAATGTGAAAAAATTAAACTCTCCTTATCATCCTCCCCTCTCTGCTCTTCAGCTGGAAGCAATTGTAGACTATTTTGAAATTTATTTTCTTACTCTACTACAAATTGTTTTTTTTTCTCCTTATCTAGCTTTACTTCTCATAAACATCTGTCTTTGACACAGACATGTGTATTCTTTGTGTATACTTGTTTATGACCAAGAATGTTGGGAAAAGTTGGAGGGGGCTGGGAAGGGATTTATTATGTTTCTTCTACTATATAAACTGACCAAATCCTCATTATTGTTACAGAGGAGAAATGTGGAGCAATTAATTCTCCCCAGTCCTATTAAATATACCCTCAGTGGCCCTATGTTTTGGAAAGGGGTAAAGTGGAAGAGAAAGCTGCTTCATTAGTTCCCCTGATCCCCTTAGGGGACTCAGATTATATGAAATAAACATCTCTGGATACATTCAGGGAAAACCCAGTCTAGCCAATGGATTTTCACTAACATTAGGGATGCTAGATATTAAGTTTCTGTGCCCATAAGTAGTGAACTATTGTGCAAACAGAATTGAAAGTTATCTTTTTTTAAAAATCACACCATGTCTCAGAGATAATATTTGGCTTGAATTAGTTTTGTGCTATTCTCCATGTTTGTTTCAGATCCTATCCTTGTAGAGCAAACTTTTGTTGTTGTTTATTTGTTTGCTTTTAACTTTTAGTGTATATATTCTAGGAATATTGTAGCTGAATGGCTATAAAGGACTGTTTTTTTTTCCTTTTATTTGTATCCCCTGTGCCTACTTTAGTGAGACCTCCCCAGAATCACTTAGAAAATTCTTATTGAATTTAACTGAATGAGCCTTCCTTTCAATACATTTGCTTTTGGTATATCGCTGGAGTAAACTTTTGTAACGATGATCCTGAACAAAGTTACCAGGAAAGCTGTTCCAGACTAAGCAAAAAGCATTTCTTGACTCTTTTTCAGCCCCACTATAATTTTATCTATATTATTTCAGTTGAGCAACTTGTGGTTGGTTGAGTGCAGCCCTACTTTCCAAATCAGCAGTTGCTGCTTAGCCCTCTCTGTGTTTCCTCCAGATTTATGCCCTATGGTCGAGTTTTAATGGTGTGGAACTGTGATGAGCTTTAGTGACCAATTGGAATAGGCAGCAATATAACTTGCAGTTAAAAGTAGTCACTGCATTTTACAGTTTGTTTGGGAATGAGTTATTGAAGTGAAACTTCTATCGGTATGGTAACCTACAGAATAATCCACTGGGGCTTTTAAGTGTTGTGCGAACTTGTTTGTTGTAAGCATTTAGCTGCTCCACACAGTGGTCTCTGTGTCTGTATCAGAATACTTTGTAAATATTGTGTATTTAATACTGAAACAACCAGTACATTTATTGATTGAATATTGTTGCCTGCATTGTTTAAAATATATTTTCCATGCATAGTTTGAATGTTTTCTTGCATTTTCTCTAATTAAAATGTATGTTTAACCTTTTTCAACTATATGAAACCCAAATATGTGAAGGATTTCCTTTGCATTACTTTTCTACAATGCCATATTTGTGCAAAATAAATCCTTATAACCCAACAGGCTATTTTTTTTTTTACTATTAGTCACAGCTTTTTTTTCTTCTTCTTCAAATGGTACAATAGGCTAGGGGCTTGACTTATTCTGGTCCCTGGGTAGCTTAGGTTTAAAACTCTAACAAAATGCAACAATGGGTCATTCAAAAATTTATGAAATAAATTTCTTTAGCCATATGAGGTGTAAGTTATTCCAGAACGATATGCACTGAGGGCACTGTGAATTGATTTAGTTAAGTGAAGCTCCCAGACAGTGACAAAACTCATCATACCAAGCCTTGAATCTTTCTATAATTTCTTGCAGTTGTTTCTACTCAGTTGGTGTGGTGGTGATGTCAGTTGCCCATTATTTTAGTCTCTTTGTTCTTTGTCTTGAGAGGGGTTTCAGTACTGTCTAGGGAAAAACTAGCTTACCTTCCTGGGGAACAAATCGAGAGGATACTCTTCCCACTAACTGTGAAAGGGACTAGTATGGGGATGGGATGGATAGAGAATTAGCCTGACCAATGAATATTCACATAAAGGAGAGAGAAAATTAGTTTTGCATTAAGAGTTGAGAGAAATCGCACAAATGACTTCTCTTCACTTTTTAGAACTTGGCATTTTGCCAGAATATGTCCAGGGGAAAACAGATCTGGGAATAGGTTCATCTGAGTTCAAATGAGCAATCAAAACAAAGACATTAGGGCTCAGTTTGTTGTACTCTGTTTTTGAATCCATATGCATGCACAATACATTGTACTTTACAGATATGCTTATGTTCATTTAAATACCTTTATAAAATGGTAAATAACTCAGATTCATTGGGTGTTTTGAAGTTCTCAAAATGTTTGATTCACCACAAAGCTGTGAGTTAGATCATGAAAGTATATTATATATAAAGAAATAAATAAGTTAAGCTGTTTATACAAGATCACATTGCTAAATAAGTGTTCAAGCTGAGACTTGAACCCAGACCTTTAACTTTAAGACCAGAGGTCTTTGCACTATACAAAGTAGTATATCTCCTGATAACATAAATCAAATAAATTCAAAATAAAAAAAAATACCCCAAATATCATGCTTCTTACAGAAACTAATATCTCATTGATAATGACATGGAAATGTGATATCTGTTCAGGTTTATTACAAAAGCATGCATTAAGTACATATATGTACACTATTACATTTCTCTATCTGCAATTTTACAGTCATAGTCATTTCCATATCTTTTCCTTTTCCTAGCTCTTATGGAGATCAAAGGAACAATTATCCAGTTTTATTACTCACATAAAATTAAAAAACATTCTCACACTTTGGCTTTGGAAGAGGAGCTTCTATAATCCCATTGACTACTTATATATGTATTTTTCCCCAATTCCCTTATGTTGCAAATTGCCTATCACCTACCAACTTAATACAGAGTTCCATGACCGGAGCAAATTCTTTAAAGTCTTTCTGAGCACAAGTGCAAAATAAGTGCAATCTGCTTACATATCTCAAAAATAAAAAGTTAGAGGGGAAGAAATTCCTCCAAAATGCCTTTCATGATTAGTGACGCTTAAACTGAGTCTTGATTGAAACCAAGGCATTTAGAAGGTAGACATGAAGAATGGGAGAAAGTATGTGTCTTTAGAATTTTAGTGTTTTAAAATGTCAAGAGGGAATAAGAAAAGACAAAATCACAAAAATGTGTTTTTAATCTATTTTGCATTGGGTATGAGAGGGGAAATAGAAGGGAAGGGAAAAGGAATATGCTAGGGAAGAAATATACATACCATCTTCTCCATTATAATGTAAGCTTCTTGAGGGAAAGGACTCCCTTTTTTTTGCACCCTCACCATTGTGACTGGACTACATAGTAAGCCCTTAATAAATCCTTCCTCTTTATTTCATTCTGTCTGCAAAATTTTTCTTTGACCTGTAAACTGTGTATTTTGATGAGGATATGCTTTGGTGTTTTCAATTTGAATTCTAGTAACTTTTACTCAACTGTTTAGCTCTAAGTTCTATTTAGACTGTCTAGTTCTAAGGGATTTGGACAGTTTGCTTTTGTGATTTCTTGAAATATTAAATCCAGAATTTTTATTTGCCCTTAGTTTTCAGAGAGTCTGATGATTTTTGAATTATTTCTTCTTAGCATATTTTTGATGTCACATATTTTTGGTAGTCAATATTTCAGAGGTTTTAATTTTTCAGCCTTTTGATTTTGTTCTACTATTTCCCATTGTCTTTATAAATTATTGTTTTCTTTCTTCCATTCTGCTTTTCAGGAAATCTATCACTGTTTTCTCCTTCCTAAATTATATATTCTACATTCCTATGCTTTCCCCCTGAAGAACTCTAATTTTTTCATTAGATAAAATTTCTTTATTCATTCAATTTATTATGTTTTCATTTGTTTACTCATGTGTCCATATGATATTAGTTTCTAGAGTGGGGCTTTGTCTCAGAACCAGAGTATTTCTTTCCCTTCTCATAGTTTTGAATGTCTATGCTCTGGCTTCAAAAAGGAAATAGCCACCCTATCCTGAATTGTGGCATCAGAATTCAAATTGTGATGAATATCCTAACTTAGCAAAAGAGATTGAACAAGCCCCAAATGAGCTCCTGAAAAAAAAAATCCCCTGTATCAGAAGAATTCACAAGTGAATTCTACCGAGCATTTAAAGAACAATTAATTCCAATACTATATAAACTGTTTGTAAAAATAGGCAAAGAAATCTAACCAAATTCAATTCATGAAACAAATATGGTTCTGATAACTAAACCAGGAGTAGCAAAAACCAGAAATAAAACTATAGACCAATTTCTCTAGTGAAGATGGATGCAAAAAATAAGTAAAATACTAGTAAGGAGATTATAACAATATAGAACTAAGATGATACATTCTGATTATGTGGGATTTAAATCAGGAATGTAGGGCTGGTTCAATATTGGGAAAACCATCAGCAAAATTGACCATATCAATAACAAATAAAACAGCAATCATACAACAAGCTGTTGACAAAATGTCCCACTCATCTCTATGAAACACACAACAAGGAATAGGAATAAATAGGTCTTTCCTTAAAATGGTAAGTGGTATCTGACTAAAACAATTAGAAAGCATTATCTATAATGGGGATATGATAGAAGTCTTCTGATTCAGATAAGAAGATGAGATAAAGTGTAGGAGGAAGCTAATAGAAGGGCAGAATAGATTGGCAAAGATGATGGTCCGAAGCTAAATGCTTTTGAGGGAGTAATGGGTGAAAGAGTGAGAGAGAGAAGGATTAACAAGGATAAAAAGGGTAGAGAGAAATATTTGGTAAGCAATCACAAGTGTGAATTTGAATGGGATGAAATTACCCTAAAACAGAACTGGATAGCATAGTGGATCAAAAACCAAATTCCCACGAGATACACATTAGAAGAAGAGAAACACAGAAAAAGTAAAGTGGGTAGAAAAGAATCTAGCATGCTTCAAGTGAAATAAAAAGGAAAAAAAATGGATGAAAATCATGATCTCATAAAAAGCAAATGCAAAATAGATCTAATTAAAAGAGTAGCAGAAAAACTACATTTTGCTAAAAAAAATTGGAAAAGTTAGAAAGAAATGTACCTTTTTTTTTTAGCTGTACATGGCACCTAGATAAAAATTGACCATGTATTAGGGCATAAAAACCTCACAATCGAATGATGAAAAGCAAAATTATTAAATGCAGATCAATGAACTGGGCATAAAATAAAAAAAAACAATTAAAACAAGAGAATAAACAAAAAAATTCTTAATTAAACACCAAATTGGTAATCATGAAAATCAAAGGAGAGATTATTAAAATTGGAAGTAGGAAAACCATTGACTAGGAGCTGGTTTCATGAAAAAATAGTAATCCAAGACAATTCAAAGGACTCATGATGAACAATACTATCCATCTCCAGAGAGAAAACTGATGAACTCTGAATTCAAATTGAAGTATATTTAGTTTCATTTTATTTTTCTTCCTTATTTTTTTTTTTTCAACATGGCTAATATGAAAAACGTTTTGCATAACTTCACATACATGTTGTGTATCATATTCTTACCTTCCTAGTGGGCAAGGCAGGGGCTGGTGGGAGGGTATTTGGAACTCTAATTTAAAAAAAAAAAAAAGAATGAGCAAAAGAAAAAAAGAAAAAGTAGAAAATTTAATGTCATTTGAAATAACCAAAGAATTTAAAACATAAATATATCAATGTCCAGCTAGTAAAATACATGTAAAATAAAAAAATTACAAAATACTAATTACTGAAATAAGGACAGACCCAAATAATTAAATAAATAATAATTTCTTATTGTTGGGCTGTGAAAAATATTAATATTTTTAGTATTTCTTACATTATTTTATGGTTTTGGTGTTACACCAATCAAGCTACCAAAGAGTTACTTGTTTGCACTACAAAGAGAATTATAAATTCCTTTAGAGAATTTAAAAGTCAAAAATGTAAAGGGGAAAAAAGCCTAGCAGTAGGAGATCTCAAACTGTGCTACCAAGTAATAATGATTTTTTAAAAAGTACTGGGTTAAAAAAAATGGAAAATTTAATCAATGTAATAGAGGAGATAAAACCTAGAAGCAGTTAGGCACAGTGTGTAATCTTTGATAAAAATCTGGACATGAGCTATTATGGCATAGATTCGATCATCAGGTAGTTGGATGGCATAGTGGATAGACCATTTGATATGGAATAAAGAATGCATGGTTTTTCATCATACCCACATTAATAGCAATGCAATTCTGGGAAAGTCACTTAAATGCTGTCAGTATCAGTTGTCACATTTGTAAAATGGGGACAATGGTAACACATACTTCATAAAACCATTGTGAGGATCAAGTGGTATAACATGTTACATGTTTTGCAAACCTTAAAGCACGACATAAATAGTCATTATATCAGTATTATCCAACAAAATGTGCTGGAAAAAAATTAAAAAAGAAAAAAAATATATATATATATATATATGGATAGACAGATAGATAGATAGATAAATTAGATTTAGACCAACACTTCACAACATATACCACAGTAAGATCCAAATTGATACACTACCTTCATAAGTAAATTGTTGCCATAAACAAATTAGATGATCAGGAAAATGATATAATTCACAACTATAAATATGACTGTAGTTGATAACTAAGAAAGAGACAAAGAAGACAATAAAAGATAAAAAATTTCAATTATTTAAAATTAAAAAGGCTTTATAAAATCAAAAGAGGCAATTACAATTAGAGAGAAAATGGTTAAATATAAAATATTTGTCACATTTGTCTAAGAGCTAATACAAAATATGTCTATATGTACATACATATATCAGTATTGTATTATAAATAATTATGTGAATATTATATTATAATATACATGTTTTCTGAAAGAACAGTGAACAGCAAATTACATAGTTTGAAGGCCAAATCTTATCTAACTATTTTGTAGGGCCCATGGGAGCTAAGAATATTTTTACATTTTTTAAACGCAAATTTATTTTAAAATTTAAACATTCTTAGCTCTCTTTTGTACAAATATAAGGAGCAAATACTTTCCCCAAACTTGTAATATATAAATATTCAAAAGAAATGAATTATTAGTTTTCAAAAGAACTTGCAAATTATCCATAATTTTGTGACCATTAATAATAAAGGAAAGTCAACTAAAGTTATTTCAGGGGTTGAATTGCATACTTATCAAATTATCAAAGGTGGTAAAAAAATAAAATGGCATGTTTTGGGGAGAACAAGAATACTGATACACTCTCTGTAAAGCTCTGAATTGATCCAAACATTCCACAAAGCAATTTGAAACTCTACCCCAAGTGACACCAAACAATGTACATCTTTTGATCCAGCAGTGCTCCCAAAATGCTTATTGACCCAACATATCAGAGGTGGAAATGATCTGTCTATGTACAAAAATGTTTAAAGTAACATTTTTTAGTTACAAAGAATTCAAAACAAATGGACACCCACAAATTTGGGAGTGCCTTATGAATTTATGGTATGTAAATATTAAGGATTATCATGAAACTGTAAGGAATGTTGAAGTGTAAGATAGGTGGCATGGTAGATAAAGTGCTAGACCTGGATTCAGGAAGTCTTGAATTCAAATCTAGCCTCAGACACTTTTTAACTCTGTGACCCTAGCCAAGTCAATTTACCCTGTTTCCCTCAGTTTCCTCATCTGTAAAATTAGCTGGAGAAGCAAATGGCAGACCACTCCAGTATCTTTTCCAAGAAAACCCTAAATAAGGTCATGAAGAGTTGAACATAACTAAAGTGACTGAACAAAAACAATAAGGATGATGAAATAGCTAGATTCATAGCATCCTAGAATGTCTTTTCTAAACAGATACAGAATAAAATTAGCAGAATCAGGAGAATAATGTGTATAATGGCTACAATAATAACAAGCAAAACAATTTTGAAAGGCAGTGCTTTAGCCAATTCAATAACTAATCATGATTCCATCTTAGAATCATTTTTCCTTCTTGGGAAGTGTGTGTGGGAGAGGGAGAGAAATGGAGGCCTTCTAGATGGTGGTTATGAGGAAAAAAAGAAAAGAAAGATAAAGGCATCAATAGAATGTATAAAATGTACAAGAGAACAAAATATTTAGAAGATGGCAAAGACAAGCAAAAGGTTTATGTTGCTTTTTGTTGTTGTTGTTGTTGTTGTTGTTAAGTTTAATATACACTTTAAAAAACTACTTAAGATGTCTTAGCTTCGTACACATTTTTTTTGTCACAGTTCTTGGTATACTAAAATGTATCTTCTGTGATAATTTAATAATAAAATTTTATAAAATGAGATGAGATACAACATGAATTTGATAGATTCTTGCTTTCATTGCATGGGCAGAAGAGAGAAATACAGAATCAACCATTGTGTAGAAAATTTCTTCTCTTCCAAAACTTCTAGAGAAATCACATTATCAATTTAAAGAGAAATATCAGACTTATTCCTTTATTTTCTCTAAACTTGGTGACTTTTTGTTTTTTGTTTCTTTCTTTCTTGATTTCTTGTTAGTGATGTTAATAAAGGAAATGTTTATACTCAATAAAATGGGACATGTTAAGTGTTAAATCATTTTGCTTTCAGTAGTATTTCAGGCCTACTTTTCTTTCTAATTTGCTGAAAAGAATAAATTGCTTCACGTCATTCATGTTTGTAAATAGTCCTGAAATTGCAGGATTTTACGTCCAGGAGACTCAACTTCTGCTCTTCCTTTTTAGCCTTAATATAATATTTTCAGGGTTTTTTTTTTCTGATTTGTTATTCCTAGGAATACTCTCCATTTGGTGTGGGGGGGGGATTTTATTTTTTCAACACAGTAAAATAGCTAGATTGGCCACCACAACCTCTTGATCTCTATTGGAATCACCTCATAGGAATTTCATAACAGTTGATGTATATTCAACACAGCTTTTTACTTTCAGTCTTCCTTTCCATTTGTAGCCCTGTGAGATTCCCCCCCTGTGAGGTTTGAAATGATGGAACAATCTCACTGAGGCGGTAATTGCGTACCATCAATTTATTTCAGAAATAGCTTGTTAAATTGGTCTTGGCACAAATCGCTTGGCTATAGTGAGACAGTGATCTGGTTAGAGAAGAAGCAGATATTATGATGTGGGAGAATCTTGCAATAATAAAGTCAAGTTCAGTGATTTTCTCTTGTTTCTCTCTGGATGATTCATTTTCTCCAAGATAGTGTAGTTTCTAAAAGAAGCAATTGGCAGAGAATGAACACCCTTACATGATATAGATTTCTTGAGGGATAATAATAATGAAATCACAGGACATGTATTGCTAGAAAGACTCGATAGAAGAACCTGATTTTATAATATTTATTAGGGTCTTTAGAAACATTAATCCAGTCCCAACTGATAGGTGACTTGTTATATTGACCCTAAAGCAATTATATTCAAAATTGAGGGTTTGGTCTACCTACATGACACAGTTTAACAATTTGATATTGAACTTTTCTTTTGGATGGCTCTACAAGTCATCTGGCCCATGTCTCTCATTTATATAGATGAGGAAACAATAATGAATTGCAGATCTGGAACTAGAACTCAAATTCCCAGTGTTCTTTTCGCTACAATAAACTCTTTGTAGAACCACACAAAATTATTAAGCATTTGCTTACTACGATCCAAATAGAGAGATCTTATGTGAAAAACAGAGCCATCCTGGAATCAATCCCCAAAGTCCACTACCTTATAGTATATTTTAAAAGTGTAGTTGGACAGAAAGTTATATCTTTTTTATGCCAAAAACGTCTATGAGTTCCTTTAAAAATGGAGGCTTAGAAAAGAGATCCTTAGCTCCAGGAAAAATCTTTGGTTCTTTACGCTCAATCACACAATAGTATTTGAAGACCATAGGAACAGTCTAACTAGTAGTACACCTTAACGTATTTCCTTTCTGTTATATTTACATTTGGATAATATTTAAGAAAACTATATTGAACTTCAATTTATGAGGAAATCACAGCCATTTTCCAGGACCATGTGAAGTTCAACAAAAAGAAAATTTCATATTTGGCTGAAAAATACTGACACTTGAATTGTGTCAGCTATATGAAAGAAAAAGAATTTCATGCACTGGAAGCCATCTTATCATTTTTGTTTGTAGCATATCTGATTCCATAAGCACAGTAATTCACTCTTTGATAAGAGAAAACAGAGAGTGATGTTGGCAAAATCAAGAGAGCATTATGTTGTCTTTGAACTAGCAAAAACAAGACATAACTGGTATTCTGGAGTCAACTACCTTTTTCTTTCTTCTCGCAAAAAAACAAAACAAAACAAAACAAAACACTGCTCTGCTTAGAAAAATTATGTTTTCATAGTGCGTAAATTTTTTTTTTAGCAAATGGAGAGAATATCCTTATTCCTACTTATGTATCTTTATGAAAAAGAAGGCAGTTTTGATGCCAAAGACACTGGTGCAAGAGGTATGGCTATTTATTAGTTATAGCTGTGATAAGATAATTATTTTCCATTATAAATCAACAGTGGAGGGAATTCTAAGAAATCACTCTTCTTAGCAGAGGAACACCAAAAAATTAAAAAATAGGGAATTGGAGAGTCTGACAACATAGGGTTTGAAATGGTCAATTTTGCTGCATTTCTATAAATACCAGCTTAGGTAATAAAGCAAAAAAAAAATTGTTATTTCCAAATGAAAATAAGAAATGAGTGGAATGCTTAACATTATCAGAGGAGATTAAATAGGAAAGGAAATAATTAGAAACTAAAGCAGAGATCATTAGTAGAAGAAAGGCTCTAAAATTGCTTCTGGCCACTAGACACTAGAAAGGAAAAGAGCCCAAGTCAGTTTTTGACAAATGGAGGAACAAAATTCATCAAAAAAGAGTGGAAATATTATACCAAAAGGATATTTATTTGCTTAAAAGAAATCAGGAAGAACAAAAAGAAAGCTTAGCAAGGAATGAGGACCTAATTGGTTGGGATCAAACAAGAGCTTTAGAAGTGATAAAAAATCAAAAGATAAAAGAATGTAAATTGGAGAGGCCAAGTGCAGTAGCAGATAAAAAACTGGCTTCATAGTCAACAAAGTCTGATCTCAAGGCCTGCCTGTGACACATCCTGACTGTGTGACCCTGGGAAAATCACTGAATCTCTCAATGCCTCAGGGAACTCTCTCAGCCTATGAATTGAAGAAAAGATGATGATCAGCATTGGTAGAAGAAGTTCCTCGAATGCTTAATAACTGTATGGCCATGGAAAAATCACTTTACTCAGAAGTCCAGGTTTTCTCATTTATTTTTATAAATAAAAACTAACAGTACTAGACTAAAAAAAACTAATAGTACCTCCAACTGTCTCCCTCCTAAAGTTTCATTTATTTATTTTTTATTTTTATTTATTTATTTTTATTTATTATTTATTTTTTTCATACGCTTTTGAGTTGAAAATTTTTTCTCCCATTTTCTCCCCCCCACACCCTCCCCAAGACGGCGCACAATCTGACATAGTCTTTACATTTACATACCCATTAAACATATTTTCACATTAGTGAAGTTGTAAGTAAAAATTAAAACCAATAGGAGGAACCATCAGAAAGGTGAAACAAAACTCAACTGAAGGTAAAAATAAGTGATAGCAATTCGACTTCCATAGTTCTTTCTTTGGATGTGGACAGCATTTTCCATCCCAAGGCCTCTGGAGATGTCTTAGATCCTCATAATGCTGAGAAGTGTTCAGTTTAACATTCTTAGTTATTGTATAACGTGGCTGTCATTGTATGCAAAGTCCTCTTGGTTCTACTCACTTCACTCAGCATCAGACCATATAAGTCTTTCCAGGTTTTTCTGAAGTCAGCCTGTTCATCATTTCTTATAGCACAATAGTATTCCATTACATTCATATATCACAACTTGCTCAGCCATTCCCCAATCGATGAGCATCCTCTCAATTTCCAATTCTTTCCCACCACAAAAAGAGCTGCTATGAATATTTTTGTACATGTGGGTCCTTTTCCCCTCCTAAGGTTTCAATGAAGAAAATAATTTGTAAGCCTTAAGACTGTTTCTATGAATTAGTGATATCCTGTCATTTTCCAGTTAAGTTCAACTCTTTGTGACCCCATTTGGGGTTTTCTTGCCAAAGATACTTTAATGGTTTGCCATTTACTTCTCCAGCTCATGTTTTAGATGACGAAACTAAGTCAAATAGGGTTAAATGAATTCAAGGGTCATACAACTAGTAAGTATCTGAGGCTGGACTTGAACTCAGGTCTTTCTGACTCCATGCCCAGCACTTTATCTGCTATGCATTTAGCTGCCCTATGAATTAGCAGTTATTGGTATTATTATTATTATATGTCCTTGAACTTCATGTTGTGTTCTGGTTGACAATTGTGACTAATTCAAAGTACTGACATACATTTGATATGAAAATTCTTGTGAGGCTCATAAGATATTCAAATGCCCTTGATTTGCTAGACTCGCCTTTCTTCTTTTGAGTAAAAGTAAGATGCATACAACAAAATTCTCTAGTGGAAGATTGCATTCATGTAGAACACACAAAATGTGATTGGCTGGATCACTTGGTTAGAGAATTGTAATCATAGAGTCAAGACCACTGGCTTGGTGGCCATACAGTTGCCTTAATACTAAGAAAAGTTGGACATGGAGCCAAGATGATGGAATGAAAGCAGGTACTCACCTGAACTGTCCCTAAATCTCTTCAGATACCCCTAAAAAGTGACTCTGAAAAATTCTAGAGTGGCAGAACCCAGAGACAGTGAGGCAGATTTTCAGCCCAAGACAACCTGGAAAGTCTACAGGAAAGGTCTGTTGCTTTGAGCTGAGAAAGGGGCATCCATCATGCGGGCACAGCACAGCTCCAGCCAAAGCAAAGCAGGAGCAGGCTTCAGGGTACTGAATCATCAGCACAGTGGTGGTTTTGAGTCTTCTTAGATCATAGACACCAGAGAGAGTTTAGAAGCTCAGTGGTAGGGGGTCTGTCAGAACTGGGTGAGAGAGAAGCATAGTCTAGAACAGGGCTGCAGATCATGCCAATACTGCACCTGCTACAGCAAACCAGGAACAGGCCTTGGGAGTGATTTAATCAGCAGAAGTAGCAGCAGCAGTGGTGACTCCTGAAGCATTAGCCCACAGACTGAATTTGTGAGTCATTTATTTAGACTTCTGGGAGCCAAGATGGTTGACTAAGCAGTAAATTATTCTCCCTCACTTATTGACTTGGAAAAGCCCAGAGAATATTTCCACAGGAAAAATCATGAAATAGTAGAGTCAGCAGAAAGACTAGATAAAGCAGTCTTTTTTGCTTGTGAGGCTAAGGGGATTAACAGGAAAGGGAGGGAAATGAGTATTGTTTGAACTTACTTTCATTGGATTTGGCTCACGGAGGGAATAACATATTCAGGTGTAGGAATTTAACTTGCCATATAGGCAGGAGGAGGGGAAAGAGGAAAGAGAAGGGAAGGGGGGATAGAAGGGAGGGAAAAGGAGTAAGAGAAAAGGGAAAGAAAAGGGAGGGATAGGATAGAAGGAAAGACAGATTGAGAGAGGAGGTGGTCAGAAGCAAAATGCTAGAGAAGAAGGAAAGGGAGAAAAGGAGAATGCAAAGCATAAACAAGGGAAAGGAGAATAGGATGGAGAGAAAGACACAGACAGTAATCATAACTGTGAATGGGAATGGGAAGAATTCTCCCATAAAACAGAAACTGATAGCAGAATGGATTAAAAACTATAAACTGTAATAAATTATTAGCAGGAAACACATTTGAAACAGAGGGACACAGGCATTGGAAGAGCTCAAAAGGGATTTTGAGAAGCAAGTAAGGGAAGTAGAGGAAAAACTGGGAAGGGAAATGAGAGTGATGCAAGAAAATCATGAAAAAAAAGTCAACAGCTTGCTAAAGGAGACCCAAAAAAATACTGAAGAAAATAACACCTTAAAAAAAATAGCCTAACCCAAATGGCCAAAAAGGTCCAAAAATCCAATGAGGAGAAGAATGCTCTAAAAAGAAAAATTGGCCAAATGGAAAAGGAAGTCCAAAAGCTTACTGAAGAAAATACTTCCTTAAAAATTAGAATAGAGGAATTGAAAGATAGTGACTTTATGAGAAATCAAGCCACTGCAAAACAAGTCCAAAATCAATGAAAAAAATAGAAGGCAATGTGAATTACCTCACTGGAAAAACAACTGACCTGGAAAATAGATCCAGGAAAGAGAATTTAAAAATTATTAGACTATATGAAAGCCATGATCAAAAAAAGAGCCTAGACATCATCTTTCAAGAAATTATCCAGGAAAACTACCCTGATATTTTAGAACCAGAGGGCAAAATAGAAATTGAAAGAATCCACTGATCACCTCCTGAAAGAGATCCCCAAAGGAAAACTCCTAGGAATATTGTAGCCAACTTCTGGAGTTCCCAGGTCAAGGAGAAAATATTGTAAGTTGTCAGAAAGAAACAATTTAAGTATTGTAGAAACACGATCATGATAACATGAGATTTAGCAGCTTTTATATTAAAGGACCGCAAGGAATGAAATATAATATTCCAGAGGGCAAAGGAGATAGGATTACAACCAAGAATCACCTACCCAGCAAAACTGAGTATAATCCTTCAGGGGAAAAAAATGGTCATTCAGTGAAATAGAGGACTTTCAAACATTCTTGATGAAAAGACCAGAGCTGATTAGAAAATTTGACTTTCAAATGCAATACTCAAGTGGAACATGAAGAGGTAAACAGGAAAGAGAAATTATAAGAGATATACTAAGGTTGAACTGTTTACATTCCTGCATGGAAAGAAGATATTTATAACTCATCAGATCTTTGTCAGTATTAGGATAGTTGGAGGGAAAAAATTATATGTATGTATATATAGACAGAGAGACAGACAGACAGACAGATTGATAGATAGATAGATAGATGGATAGATAGATAGATAGATAGATAGATAGATAGATAGATAGATAGAAAGAAAGATAGATAGATAGACAGACAGAGGGCACATGGTGAGTTGAACATTAAGGGGTTGTATCTGGAGAATAAAATTAAGGGATGAGAGAGAATTATACTAGGAGAAGAAGGAATGGATAGTTAGAATGGGGTAAATTATCTCACAAAAGGTATAGTTAAAATTGGGTAAATTATCTCACAAAAAAACAGAAAAGAAAAGGCTCTTACAGTGGAGGGGAAATGGGGGAAGGAGAGAAGGAATGAGTGAATCTTATTCTCATAAGATTTGGCTTACCAAAGGGATAAGATACACAGTCAATTCAGTATGGAATTCTGTCTTAACCTACAGGAAAATAGGGGAAAAGAACAAGAGGGCAGGGGGATGGTAGAGAAGAGGGCAGATTGGCAAAGGGGGTAACCAGAAACAAATACTTCTGAGGAGGGACAGGATCAAAAGAAAGAACAGAATAAATGGGAAGGCAGGATAAGATTAAGGGAAATAGAGTTAGTTTTTCACAACATGTCTACTATGGAAGTGTTTTGCATAACTGCACATGTATAACCTATATTGAGTTGCTTGCCTTTTCAATGAGGGTGGGTGGGGAGGGAGGAAGGGAGAAAATTTGGAACCCAAAGTTTTAAAAACACATGTTTAAAAAAAAAGTTTTCAGATGCAACTGGGAAATAAGAGATACAGAAAATGGGGTACAGAAGTCTATCCTGCCCTACAGGAAAATAGAAGGTAAGGTGATAAGAGAAGGGGGTGGGCAGAAGAGAGGTCAGACTAGGGGAAGGGATATTCATAATGCATGCCATAATGGGGTGGGGGAGGGGCAAGATGAGGTGAAAATTTGGAACTCAAAAATCTTGTGGAAGTAATTGTTGAAATCTAAAAATAAATTTGTATTTAAAAAAAATTAAAAAAGAAGAAAATAGCCTAACTGAAAAGGCAAAAGAAGTCCAAAAAGCCAATGAGGAGAAGAATGCCCAAAAAGAAAAATTGGCCAAATGGAAAAGGAAATCTAAAAGCTTTTTGCAAAAAATACTTCCTAAAATATTAGAATACAGCAATTGGAAGCTAATGACTTTATAAGAAATCAAGATACTATAAAACAAATTCAAAAGTATGGAAAAATAGAAGTCAATTTGAAATATCTCATTGGGAAAACAACTGACTTGGAAAATAGATTGAGGAGAGATAATTTAAAAATTATTGGACTGACTGAAAGCCATGATTAATAAAAGAACCTAGACATCATCTTTCAAGAAATTATCATGGAAAACTGCCCTGATATTTCAGAACCAGAGGGCAAAATAGAAATTGAAAGAATCAACAGATCTCCTCCTGAAAGAGATCCCCAAAGCAAAACTCCTAGGAATATTGTAGCCAAATTCCAGAGTTCCCAGGTCAAGGAGAAAATAT
This sequence comes from Phascolarctos cinereus, assembly GCF_003287225.1. Classification (NCBI taxonomy): domain Eukaryota; kingdom Metazoa; phylum Chordata; class Mammalia; order Diprotodontia; family Phascolarctidae; genus Phascolarctos; species Phascolarctos cinereus. The sequence goes on from NW_027556098.1 coordinate 92,363,235, forward strand.
TACAAGCAGCCAGAAAGAAACAATTCCAGTATTGTGGAAACACAATCAGGATGACACAAGATTTAGTAGCTTCTGCATTAAAGGACCACAGGGCATGAAATATAATATTCTGGAGGTCAAAGGAGATAGGATTATAACCAAGAACCACCTACCCAGCAAAACCGAGTATAATCCTTCAGGGGAAAAATGTTCATTCGGTGAAATAGAGGACTTTCAAGCATTCTTGGTGAAAAGACCAGAGCTGAATAGAAAATCTGACTTTCAAATACAAGACTCAATTGGAACATGAAGAGGTAAACAGGAAAGAGAAATCATAAGAGACTTATTAAGGTTGAACTGTTTACATTCCTGCATGGAAAAATGATATTTATAACTCATGAGAACTTTGTCAGTATTAGGGTAGTTGGAGGGGGAAAATTATATATATATATATATATATGTAGATATAGATAGATAGATAGATAGATAGATAGATAGATAGATAGATAGATAGACAGAGGGCACAGGGTGCATTGAAGATTAAGGGGTCATATCTGGAGAATAAAATTAAGGAATAAGAGAGGATTTTATTAGCAGAAGAAGAAAGGGAGAGGTAGAGTGGGGTAAATTATCTTACAAAAAAAAACAGAAAAGAAAAGGCTCTTACAGTGGAAGGGAAATGGGGGAAGGTGAGAGGGAACGACTGAATCTTATTCTCATAGGATTTGACTTAAGGAGGGAATAACATACAAATTCCCTTGGGTATGGAAATCTGTCTTACCCTACAGGAAAGTGGAGGGGGGGGAAGGGGAAAGGAGAGCAGGGGTATGATGGAGAAGAGGGCAGATTGGGAAAGGGGGTAATTGGAAGTGGTTACTTCTGAGTAGGGATGCGGTCAAAGGAAGGAGTAGAATAAATGGGGGGGCAGGATAGGATTAACAGAAATAGAATTCATTTTTCACAACGTATCTACTGTGGAGGAGTTTTGCATGGCTGCGTGTGTATAACCTGTATTGAGTTGCTTGCCTTTTCAATGAGTGTGGGTGGGGAGGGATGAAGGGAGAGCATTTGGAATGCAAAGTTTGGAAAACCCATGTTAAAAAAAATATTGCCACATGCAACTGAGGGGTACAGGAAATGGGGTACAGAAGTCTGTCCTGCCCTACAGGAAAAAAGAGGGGGAAGCCAATGGGAGAAGAGTGGTGAGATAGAGGAGAGGGCAGGCTGGGGTAAGGGTATTCAGAGTGCATGCCAGCTTGGAGTGGGGGAGGGGCAAAATGGGATGAAAATTTGGAACTCAAAATCATGTGGAAGTAACTTTTAAAAACTAAAAATAAATAAGTTTGTATTAAAAATAATAATAAATTCAAAAAAAAATCCAGCTTCAGACACTGACTATTTCTGTGATCCTGGGCAAGCCACTTATCCCTTTTTGTCTCAGTTTCCTTATCTTTAAAATGAACTGGACAAGTAATCGCAAACCATTCCAGTGTCTTTGCCAAGAAAGCCCCAGATGGGGTCACAAAAAGTTGGACAGGACTGAATCAAATGAACAGTGACAAACTCTTCTTAATAGAATTTGCATACTAGGCTATGTGTACTGTCTTTAATGTTGCCTTGCAACATAGTCTTTAAAAAAGTATTTATCAGTGAAAAAAACTTTCAAACTTGTTATTCCTCCCCTATAAAATGGATGAAGGCTGATCTCAGTGATAATTAAGTTATGACCTTCTAGTACTATGAAATCCTGGGAAAACAAGCTACATATGTGTAAAGCTTTTGTTTGCTATTGTTTTATGCTATTTTCTCCTTTGTTCCTCTTCCTGTTTTGGGTCATTTTTTTGATGGTGATGCCATCAAATCTTAAGACTCTTATCTGGTCCTGAGACAATGAATGTGGATACTCAGGTATAAATTTTAATGGTATTTGTTGCTGTAATGTAGTTGGTAAAAATGCTGCAATTGAAGTTAAGAGAGACTGGGTTCAAATCTTACTTCTGATACTTACTAGTTGTGGGACCTAGGCTGAATCACTTAAACTCCTTTGACTTCAGTTCTCTTATCTATAAAATGGTGTCTTTATTTATAAAATTGGGAGCTTAAATTTAAATCATATACAAAAAGGAAAAAAACAACAAAAAAAACACAAGAAAGTGAAACAAATTGAATAAAAAAATAAATAAATGACATATAATGAAATAGAGGGATACACATGGGGAAAAGGTAAAAGGCTGGAGTAGAATGCATTATGCTTCAGCTCAAGTAAAACAAAAAAGCAGGGGTAGTAATCCTGATCTCAGCCAAAGCAAAAGCAAAAAAGATCTCATTAAAAGAGATAAGGAAGGAAACTATATCCTGCTAAAAGGAATCATAGGCAATGAGGTAATATCATTATAAAACATATATGCACCAAGTTGTATAGCATCCAAAGTCTCAAAAAATTTCAGGGAGTTACAAGAAGAAATAAACAGCAAAACTATACTAGTGGGGGACCTCTGCCTCCCCTGTCTGAATTAGATAAATCTTATCACTAAATAAATAAGAAAAAATTAAGCAGATGAATAGTATTTTAGAAAATTTAAATATGATAGACCTCTGTAGAAAATTGAATGAGGATAGAAAAGAATAGACTTTTTTTTTCTCAGTAGTACATGGCACTTACACAAAAATTGACCATGAACTAGGGCATAAAAACCTCACAATCCAATGCAGAAAGGAAGAAATATTAAATGCATCCTTTTCAGATCATGATGCAATAAAAATTATATGTAATAAATGACCATGGAAAGATAGACTAAATAATAATTGGAAACTCAATAATCTAATGAATGAATGAATGGGTCAAACAATAAGTCATACAAATAATAACTTTATCCAAGAGAATGACAATAATGAGAAAACATACCAAAACTTATGGGATGTGGCAAAAGCAGTTCTTAGGGGAAGTTTTGTATCTCTAAATGCTTGCATGAATAAAATAGAGGAAGAGGAAATCAATTAATTGGGAATGAAAATTAAAAAAAATCAAAAAAGAACAAATTAAAAATCCCTAATTAAATACCAGATTAGAAATACTGAAAACCAAAGGAGAGATTAATAAAATTAAAGTTAAGAAAACTTTTGAACTAATAAATAAAACAAAGAGCTGGTTTTATGAGAAATCCAATAAAATTAGTAAACCCTTGTTTAATTTAATTTAAAAAAGAAAGAAAGAAGAAAACATAATTACCAGTACCAAAAATTCAAAGGACAAATTCACCACCAATGGAGAGAAAATTAAAACAATAATTAGTAACTATTTTACCCATCTGTATACCAATAAATTCGACAATCTTAAAGAAATGGATGAATATTTGAGAAAGAAAATTATAGACCAATTTCCCTAATGAATATAGATGAAAACATTTTACACAAAATATTAGCAAATAGATTACAGCAGCTTATTACAAGAATAATAAATTATTTTCAGGTAGGATTTATACCAGGAATGTAGGGCTGGATCAATATTAGGAAAACTATCAGCATAATTGATCATATCAGCAACAAAACTAACAAAAACCATATGATTATGTCAATAGCTACAAAAAAAAAAAGCTTTTGACAAAACACAACATTCATTCCTATTAAAAAAAACACTAGAGAGCATAGGAATAAATGGAGTCTTACTTATCATGATAAGTAGTATAAACCTAAAACCTTCAACAAGCATTATATGTAGGATAAACAAGAAACATTTCCCATAAGATCAGGGGTGAAACAAGGATATCCATTATCACCACTGTTTTTCCATACAATGGTAGAAACTTAGTTTTAGCACTGAGAAGAAAAAGAAATTGAAGGTATTAGAATAGCAAAAAATAAATAAAGCTATCACTCTTTGCAGATTATATAATGATATACTTAGAGAAACCTAGAGAATGAATTAAAATACTACTTGAAACAACTTTAGCAAAGTTGAATGACATAAAATAAATTCACATAAATCATGGGCATTTCTATATATTATCAACAAAGCCCACCAGCAAGAAATAGAAAGAGAAACTTCACTTAAAGTTACTGTGGACATTATAAAATATCAGGAGGCTACCTGCTGGAACAAACCCAGGAAATAGAAGAACATAATTACAAAACACTTTTCACCCAAAAAAAGTCAGACCTAAATAATTGGAAAGGATCAGTTGTTCTTGGGTAGGCCAAGCCAATAAAAAAAAAATCACAATTCTACCTAAGCTAATTTACTTATTCAGTACACACCAATCAAACTACCAAAATATATTTTATGGGGGGTAGAAAAAATAATAACAAGATTCATCTGGAAGAACAAAAGTTCTAGAAGATCAAGGGAACTAATGAAAATAAATGCTATGGAAGGTGGCCTAGCCATACCAGATCTTAAATTGTAATATGAAACAGCAATCAAGACTACTTGGTACTGGCTATGAAATAGAGTAGTGGATCAGTGGAATAGGTTAGGTACACAAGATGCAGTTGTCAATGACTATAATAATCTACTGTTTGATAAATTCAAAGACCCCAACTTCTGGGATAAGAACTCACTATTTGACAAAACTGCTGGGAAAACTGGAAAAGAGTATGGTAGAAACTTGGCATAGACTAACATCTTACACCATGTACAAAATAAAACCAATATGAGTACACAATTTAGATATAAAGTCTAATACTATAAGCAAACTGGGAGAGCAAGGAACAGTTTACCTATCAGATTTATGGACAGCAGATGAGTTCATGACCAAACAGGACATAGAGAACATTATGAAATGCAAAATGGATAATTTTGATTACATTAAATTGAAAAGTTTTTGCACAAACAAAGCCAATGCAACCAAGATTAGAACAGAAGCAGAAAAAGCGGAAAGAATTTTTACAACCAGTGTCTCTGATATAGGCCTCAATTCTAAAATATGTATAGACCTAAGTCAAATTTATAAGACTACAAGTCATTCCCCAGTTGATAATTAGTCAAAGGATGTGAACAAGCAGTTTTCAGATGAAGAATTTAAAGCTATCTATAGTCATATGAAAAAATCTCTAAATCACTTTTGATTAGAGAAATGCAAATCTAAAGAACTCTGAGGTACCATATCACACCTATCATAGTGGTTAACATAAAAAAAAACAGAAAAATGCTAAATGTTGGGGAAGATGTGGGAAAATTGGAACACTAATGCGTTGTTGGTGGAGTTGTGAACTTATCTAACCATTCTGAGGAGCAATTCGGAGCTATATCAAAAGAGCTATAAAAATGTGCATGCCCTTTGACCCAGCAATAGCACTTCTAAGGCTATGTCCCAGAGAGATCATACAAATGGGAAAAGGACCCACATGTACAAAAATATATATTATAGCAGCTCTTTTTGGTGGGCAAAGAATTAGAAATTGAGAGGAGCCCCTGAACTGTGGAATGGCTAAACAAGTTGTGGTATATCCATTTAATGGAATACTGTTGTACTATAAGAAATGATGAGCAAGCAGACTTCAGAGAAACCTGGAAAGACTTGTTTGGACTGATGCTTAGTGAAGTGAGCAGAACCAAGAGAACATTCTATACAATAACAACCACATTGTTTGATGACTGAGTTTGATAGACTTAGGGCTTCTCAGCAATACAAGGATTTAAGATATCTCCAAAGGTCTCATGATGGAAAATGCTATGTATATCCAGAGAAAGAACTATTGAGTTTGAATGCAGATCAAAGCATTTTATTTGCTTTTTTTTTTTTCATTTGTTGTTGTTGTTGTTGTTGTTTCTTCTTTCTTTTGGTTCCTTGTATTGGTTCTATTTTTCTTTACAATATGACTAATGTAAAAATATGTTTACTAGGAATGTATATATAGAGACTATATCACATTACACCCTGTCTTGGGAAGAGAGGTAGGGAGAGATGGGGAGAAAACTTAAAACTTGAAAGCTTATGGAAGTAAATGTTGAAAACTAAAAAGAAATTAGGTAAAAATGCTAAGAAAAGTCATGTTCCACTAACATATTGTTCACTATGACACTGTTGTGGAAAAAAAAAAACCTTAAATACCATTGCTTATAACATATGTATCTTCATGTTTATTGTAAGTGGTAAAATAGAATTGAGGACATGATTTTTATAAGAGTATATAAGTTGAATACATGGTAGTTCTTACTTGCATTCTCTAGCATATATTATATATGCAGGTGACATAAAAATGGGTGGCTGTATTATTTGGGGGAAAGGAGAAAAATAAATTGATAAATACATTTGAATTGTATTGTTATCTTTTTTGCATCACCTTAATTTCTATTGTTTGTACATAAAGATATGTGTATGTGTATATGTATCTATATGCATATATATGTATATATGTGTGGATATTTCCAGAACCAGCTTTTGTTCTTTGGTTTTTTAAAGAAAGGAAAACAAGATAATTTTAGCAAAATTAGCCAATGCATCAAATAAATCTGGCAGTATCTTCTTTGTACTATACCTGTAGCTCTTCCTTTTTGTGAAGAACATAATGAACTGCATTTTCTCATGTCTTCTTTGGGGACAGGATTGGGGATAGGACAGTAATTGCTATGCAATTTTGCATGTTTGTAGTTATTCTATTTTTTTTCTCGTTCTATTACTTTACTTTGTATCTATTTAATTGCCTTTCCATGATTCTCTGCATTTTTCATATTTATCACTTCCTATAGTGTCATAACTTTGCACTATATTCACATATCACAGTTGTTTATCATTTGCCTGATTGATGCACAAGACATCCACTTTGCTTCCATTTCTTTACTGCAACAAAAAGTGACACTATAAATATTCTGGTGAATATGAGGCATTTCTGTCTTGACCTCCACAGCGTATATGCCTAACAGTGGGATCTCTCAGTCTGAATGTATGCACATTTTATTTGCATTCCTAATATAATGGGAGTAAGGATCATTTCATCCTTTTTTGTTGTCATATCTTCAGGACCAACTACTTTTCCTGCAACATAATAGGCATTTAACAGATATATGTTCATTAATTAATTGATTTAATATTTTTAGAATGTTTGGACCAAATCAGAGATCTAATAAACATGTAAATATACTAGTATGCCTTTTCCCAAAAAAACCTCTTCCAACACTGATAATTTGTGTCTTACTGAAAGACAGTTGCTAAGAACACACAATATGCAAAACGTTTAGCATAATATTTTTGACCTAGGTGCTTAACACATTTTTGTTGGTAACAAAACCCCTGTGAAATAAAGAAGATAATCCTTGGCCCTTGAGAGGTCAGATCTTCCTTTGCCTAAGCTATCTTAAGGTCAAATAATTTAAAAATTTAGTCAAATATTCTAAATATCTTAGCATTAAAGTATCATTAGCAGCAATCTACTGCATTTCCTGCCTTCAGTAAGTACTGATGTAAACATTACCAAGAAATGGATTTGGTATATTTTCTTAGAACTCTTTAAAGGACAACTGAGGCCAGGTTTTAGGAACGAGTCTAGGAATGAGCCACCAAAAACTGGCTTGGATCTTGTCTTGTCTCACATGTATCAAAGATATCATTTATGAGGTAGAGGGTACCTTTCAGATTCTTCTCTCTCTGTCTTCCTTTTAAAGGCTTAGAAACTTTGTTTAATGGAAGTTTAAGTATAAAAAAATAGCAGGGCCTACCACATGTTACTGTATTACTTTCCACCTCATCTTTCCCATAACCACATTATTCTACATCTTTATTGCATCTCCTTTTACAGGTCAACACAGCTACAGAACATTGCCTGAAGTGACAGTGATAAATTATGTTACATTACTATTAGTGTGAAATGGACTGGCTATAATGTAATACCAGAACATCTTAGAAACATTAACCAATTCACCATTGACAGATGTGATGATGAAGATGTGAAATTAAAGTAAATGGCCTCATATGCAAGCAATCAATGATTTGTAACAACAATCCCTCTACTTTGATCTAAATAATGTGTAACTTGGTAGCCACTACCAGAAGCCCATAATCACATTGAGGACATGATGAATAAATAAATATTTGTAAAATGAATGAAGTTTTGTGTGTTGTTATTTTTCTGATCAGTTACCACATGGGAATGGGCCATCTTAGAGATGCTATTCTTTTATTTCAATTATTTCTTAGTTGACTTATAAGATGTTAGAATTGTAAGGGAAGTTAAAAGTCATACAATTCAATTCCCTAATTTTATAAATGAGGAGGCCCAGGCCAATCAAGGTTATATGACTTGGCCAAAGGCACACAGCTAGTTAACGGCAGCATTCAATGAGAACAAAGTATTTTCAGTATATCAAAAATCTCTAGGTTTAATGTAAATAAAACATGAAGGATTTCAGGATAATAGTATTAAAACTTAAGAGATTTTTGCTTGTCAGGAAAATTATCTACTCCCTCTTTCTGGGGCAACCCTGGTGTAGGTGAAGCAACCTTTCACAACCTTCCCTTACATATAACATTTTCCTTAATTATCACCCATCACACAATCATGGAGTAGCATATTACTGTAGGTGATGGGGCAGCTAGGTGGTGCAGTGGATAGAGCTCTGGCCTTGGAGTCAGGAGGACCTGAGTTCAAATCCAGCCTCAGACACTTGACACTTACTAGCTGTGTGACCCTGGGCAAGTCACTTAACCCCAATTGCCTCACCAAAAAAAAGCAAAAAAAAAAAAAATTACTGTAGGTGGCAGACTAATGAGGCACTTTAAACTGCCAAAGAGAAGGCAACAGGAGAGGAATGAGACAGGCTGAAACTAGATTAAAATGTAATTAGTAAATACTTAACAATAGAAGTAAAAATACTATAGAAGATAAATGGAGTTCTTTGTGAGGAAATTCCTGCTGCCAATTCAGATTGGTAACTCTTCCATACTTTGAAATTCCTAGAAACCCTAAAGTTTACGTAACTTATTCAGTAACATAGCCAACATGTCAGAACCCAGTTCTTCAGTTCAAAGCTATCTCTCTCTAAGGATAAGAATAGGGATAGGAATGGGGATAGGAATAAGGGTACGAATAAGAATGATAATAAGGAAAAAAATGAGGATAAAGATAGAAAGAGGGATAAGCATACAGAAATGAATGGGGATAGGGATGGGGATAGAGATCAGGAGAAGGACAAGGATAGGCATTGAACCAGTGGCTTCATTTGCACAGCTAACTCCAGTGAGAAATTTTCTCTACTAACGAAGGTAGGCATCTTCTCTTCAACTTAGAGTTTTAGAGAGTTGCTTAAAACACTGAGAATTTCGGCAATTTCCTAAGATTCACAAAACCAATATCAGTCAGAAGCAAGATTTGGACCCAGACCACCCTATTTCTAATACCTTCTCTCTATCCACTTTGTCCTAATGACTCTCAGAAATAAATATACATTTCAACACATAATGGGTTTATTTATATTAAAATTGTCATTAAAAATAAGAAAGCCTATGTTCAAACTATTAAAGATTGGCTCCTATAAGTATTAGAGGATTACTGCACGCTTTTAAAGCATTTAGAATAAGAATAACACTTTATAATGCTTTAAAATTTCCAAAACAATTGGTATTAAGCATATGAAGTGGAAAGTAAAAGTATTATTACATCTAGTTTACAGGTGAGGAAACTGAAGCTTTGAGAGATGAAATTGGTTGACCATGAATGATCACATAGCTCATAAGTTCCTGGAGTGAAATTTCACCCTTTATTTCCAAGCTCCAAGCCTAGTACTCTTACTTCTTTTGGTTGTTTTTTAATTAATTAATTTTTAGTTTTCAGCATTCATTTAAATGAGATTTTGACTTTCAAATTTTCTCCCCATTTTGCCCCCCCCAACTCAAGATGTTGTACATTCTGAAAACCCCTTCCTCAATATGCCCTCCCTTCTATCACCCTCCCCCACCTTCTCTTATCCCCTTCCTCTTCTATTTTCCTTTAGGGCAGGATAGATTTCTGTACCCCACTGCTTCTATATCTTATTTCCCAGTTACATGTAAAACAATTTTGGACATTTGTTTTTAAAGATTTGGGTTCCAAATTCTCTCCCTTCCTCCCTCCTCACATTGAGAAGGCAAGCAACTTCATACAGGTTATACATGTATAGTCATGCAAAACACTTCCACAGTAGTCGTGTTATGAAAAATAAACCATATTTCCCTTCATCCTATCCAACCTCCTGATTATTCTATTCTCTCTTTTGACCCTGTCCCTCCTTAGAAGTATTCATTTCTGATTATCCTTTCCTCCAATCTGCTCTCCCTTCTATCATCTTCCCCCTCTCTTATCTCCTTCCCCCCTATTTTCCTGTAGGGTAAGATCAATTTCCATACCCAATTGAGTGTGTATGTCATTCCCTCCTTCAGCCAAATGCAATGAGTATAACATTCACTCATTACTTGTCACCTTCCCCCACTTCCCCTCCACTGTAAAACCTTTTTCTTGTCTGTTTTATGTGAGGTGATTTATGCCATTCTACTTCTCCCTTTCCCCTTCTCCCACTATAATCCTCTCCCACCCCTTAATTTTGTTCTCCAAATATCACCCCTTCATCTTCAACTCCCCCTGTGCCCTTTATCTATCTATCTATCTATCTATCTATCTATCTATCTATCCATCTATCCATATATATTTTTTCCTACAACTACCCCAATACTGAAAAAGGTCTCATAAGTTACAAATATCATCTTTCCATGGTAGGAATGTAAACAGTTCAACTTGAATATGTCCCTTAAGATTTCTTTCCTGTTTACCTTTTCATTCTTCTCTTGCATTTTATATTTGAAAGTCAAATTTTCTATTCATCTTTGGTCTTTCATCTAGAAAGCTTAAAAGTCCTCTATTTCACTGGATGACCATTTTTCCCCCTTAAGGATTATACTCAGTTTTGCTGGGTAGGTGATTCTTGGCTGTAATTCTATTTCCTTTGCCCTCTGGCATATCTTATTCTAAGCCCTCCGGTTCCTTAATGTAGAAGCTGTTAAATCTTGTGTTATCCTGATTGTGTTTCCACAATATTTGAATTGTTTGTTTCCGGCTGCTTGCAATATTTTCTCCTTGACCTAGGAACTCTAGAATTTGGCTATAATATTCCTAGGAATATTATGGACGAATTTTAGATCTATACAGCTTTGGGTATCTCTTTTAGGAGGTGATCAGTGGATTCTTTCTATTTCTATTTTGCTCTCTGACTCTAGAATATCAGGGCAGTTTTCCTTGATAATTTCTTGAAAGATGATATCTAGGATCTTTCTTTTTTTTTTCTTTTCTTTTTTTTTTTTATCATGGCTTTCAGGTAGTCCAATAATTTTTAAATTGTCTCTCCTGTATCTATTTTCCTGGTCAGTTGTTTTTCAAATGAAATATTTCATACTGTTTTCTATTTTTCTATTTTTTCATTCTTTTGGTTTTGTTTTACAATGTCTTGATTTCCCATAAAGTCACTAGCTTCCAAATGCTGCATTCTAATTTTTAAGGAACTATTTTATTCAGTGAGCTTTTGGATTTCTTTTTTCTATTTGGCCAATTCAGCTTTTTAAGGCATTCTTCTCCTCATTGGCTTTTTGGACCTCTTTTGCCATTTGGGTGAGTTTGTTTTTAAGGCATTATTTTCTTCAGTATTTTTTGGGGGGTCACCTTTAGCAAGCTGTTGACTTGTTTTTCATTATTTTCTTGCATTACTCTCATTTCTCTTCCCAGTTTTCCCTCTGCTTCTCTTACTTGCTTCTTAAAATCCTTTTTGAGCTCTTAAATGGCCTGGGATTCATTTGTATTTTTCTTGGAGGCTTTGTTTGTTGGAGCTTTGACTTTGTTGTCTTCTTCTGGTTGTATGTTTTGTTCTTCTTTGTCATCAAAGTAATGTTCTATGGTCTGACATTTTTTGTGCTGTTTACTCCTGATCCCAGCTAGTTAATTTACTTTTAAAGTCTTTGTTAAGGCAGGGGTCTGCTTCCAGTGTGGAGAATGTACTGTCCCAAGCTTTGGGGGTTTTGTGCAGCTATTTTCAGAGATTCTTCTAGGGACCTGTAAATTTTCAGTTCTTCCAAGGTGGTATGATCAAAGGTGAGGTGTTTACTTCTTTCCTAGTCTGTGCCCTGGTCTATTATTGGCCATGAGCACTCTTTTCTTCCTTGGAATTGTGAGGAGGATTCTTTCTTTACTGCCACCACAAGCTCCACCATGCCAATGCTCCTCATTGCCCCAGGACTGCCACACAGGACAGGGGCCCAGATCCAAGCAAGAGAATCCTATTTCAGTGACAGCAAAGAGATCCCTGCAATTCACTTGTGATCAGCTACTCAATCCCCCCTCCTGAGGCTAAGGGCTCAGGAAAAAGCTGTCACCTGGGGCTGTGCTAGGACTTGAGCCTGACCTTCTAAGTTGTCTTTGGCATTTGTGGGTCAACAAGTCTGGAAACTGCCACAGCTTCCCGTGATTCAGTCCCCTGAGGCCTCCTCCAAGTTCACTGAGGTGCCCACGTTGAACTGTTCCTCTCCCTGCCTGGTACAATAGAACTTTCCAATCAACCATACAGGTTGCCTTAGGTTAGAAATTTGTTTCACTCTGTCTTTTTTTTTTTATTCTACTGCTCTTGAATTTGTTGAGAGCCTTTTTTTACAGGTATGTGGAGGTGTCTGGGGGAGAGCTCGAGTAAGTCACTGCTTTTGCTCAGCCATCTTGGCTCCACCCCCTCTATTACTGTTTTTGTTATGGAATGGCACTTATCATATCTATTATTCATATTCTTTTCCTGTTATTTTTTCTAAAATCTAAATCAAAATTAATATATTACTTTGAAATGTTTGTCATTATTGTGTGTTTTTTAAATTCATATATGTAATACATTTGTACATGATTAATAATTTCTGTTGCCTTTAAAGCCCATTTCCAGGGGCAGCTAGGTGGCACAATGGATAGACCACCAGCCTGGGATTCAGGAGGACCTGAGTTCAAATCTGGTCTCAGACACATAACACACAACACTTACTAGCTGTGTGACCCTGGGCAAGTCACTTAATCCCATTGCCTAACCAAAAAGAAACAAAAATTAAATTTCCATTTTAAAGATTGGTTTTATCTTTATGGAAATGAGTATGATTAGCAGCAGTAGACATCCAAAAATAATCTTTTATAAGTCTGTCTGCATTTGTATTTTTCTTATATAATTTAAAATGAAGAATACATTTTATTCTTTTGTTTTGTATGCAAAACAATGGGAATGATCACCTGAGTTCTAAGGAATGTAAAATAAAATGAAATTATAAATGAAGATTAATAAAAACAACATTTACCATCATGAGACTAGAAGAAAGCACAACCAGCCTGGGTGATACAAAAATACAGTGGACCTTTGGCACAAACTGGAATAAGAATAATGCATATGATGAAGAATAGCCATGTGTTCACAGCACAAGGCCACAAAGTGATGGTGATGACAGTGGAGTAACAATGTGTGCAAGAGACTTTTGAAAACAAACTATAATCTAAAAAGAAAATGTATTTCCCCAAATACTGGCTGTGAGGACATTTAAGAGAATCTGAGCTGGAAGATCAGTCTAAATGAATAAAACTTGAAAACTTGAAAAGAACCAGAGTCCCAGCCATATATAGAAATACAGGAGTGAAAAATGACAGTTGTAAATAAGTGTTACAGTAATGATAATTCATGGCCTTGTTGTTGGTTCACACACTGAGATAGTGACATGAGGATAATACTGATTCAAAACTCCTTATCAGTCATTTAGGTTACTGACCTCAGATATATACCCTTTATTCAACTGATGAAAAAAGTAATTACAAAGCCATGTATTGTGATTCATGAAAATAAGCACAATGTATAAGACTTACTTGAGAATCACCAAAGCGATTGAATATTCAGTACAGGAAGCTAGACATAGTATGTAATAAGGATAAATATACTAATACAATTACTATCTCCTTCTCTACCCTCCCACCAAGGACAATTGCCATTCTGGTTGGTGAACAGGAGAATTTTGGAAATCATTTCCAGTCTTATGTGACTTATCCACAGAGAGTCTCCTAATGGCTTCTGAATCAGAAGAGTTGAAGACAGAGGATACCATATCTAGTAGGGACAAAGGTACTTCATTGCCAGAAGAAATCTTGGACACAACACTTTCAGTGGCAAAATATGATAGTAGTATGGAGTGAAGAATCAAAAATGGAGTGATAGGCTGGTAGCTGCTACTCCCTCCCATTGCAGAGTATGAGCTCAAATAGATAAGATCGTGCCAGGGGCTCTGTCTGCCTTGTCTTTCCTTAAAAAATTTCTGTCTTTTAGTAAATTTAAAGCAACAAAAGGTAATGGAAGTTCTGAGAGTGCTGGCAACAAGGATAGCATCTTTTTTTTTCTTTTTGCTAGACAATTGGGATTAAGTAACTTGCCCAGGGTCACACAGCTAGTAAGTGTTGTGTTTTATGTGTCTGAGACCAGATTTGAACTCAAGTCTTCCTGACTCCAAGGCAAGAACTCTATCCACTGTGCACCTACATTCGCAAATGATAGCATGTTTGCAAAGTAAATGCATTAGAGTTATCATGAGCAATGTTCAGCTTGTAGGAAGAAAACTTTGAGAGCACAGTCAAAAAAAGATCAAACTTGGCTGTTTGATTGGACAATGCCACTAGACAATGCCAAATGTAACAATGATTATCATATGACTTTAAGGATGTCAGTCATTCCAAAGTATTCTTTTCTTGTTCCACATACATACCATGAATGAAATACGTTACTTAAAACAGACCACTGGCATATTCGTAGTGACTTCAAATATAGTTTTTACTTTAAAAAGATGATGGAGTCATTAAAGTCATACTCCTTTCATTGAGCCATGCAAATCCATTCCTCAAAGTATAGCTGCAAATGTGAAATCATGATAGGTGACAAAATGGGCTAAAGCAGTGGGCCAGCAGGCCTCAGAAATAACTAAATAGTGATTTGTTGTGGAATGGAAGGAAGATTGAGAGTAACAAATACCAAGTCAAGGAAGCAGAAACAAATTGTTACTGTAAAACCTACCTGAAAAAACCATAAATCATGTTATTTGGTCACAATGATGGTATCTGAGATTAATATAGCACCTTGTATGTTGCCTGGCACAGAGTAGGCACTTATTAAGTGCTAATTTATTTATTGATGCTTGAACAAGCCAACTCATTTCACATAAGCTACTATTACAGTAATCAGCAAGGCATGACAGGAACAAAATGTGAGACATCTTACATTGTTATCAATGCTCTAGAATTAAGAGTAATCTATTTAAACAAAAAGAAAGGTCTACTCTTTGCATGCTTTGACATGATTAGTTTCCAACTGTGACTTTTGATTAAGAATGTTTACCATAGTATGAAAAAACAACTGGCTCAGTTCAACAAAAACACAACCACAACCACAATGAAAATTCTGATTATATTCAAAATGGTCCTGAACATCCCAAAACATAACTTGTTAATTATATTATAAAGTTTCCTCAAGCAAAATACCTACTTGATTCACCTAATATTCATTGAATAAATTGAAAATTTTAGTACACAAACTAGACTTTTGAAAAAAAAAAAGCTGCCATGAACCACTATTGGTCTTGGCACTTTGAAACATTAAAAGATCTGGGATCCTTCTAATGTGAATAATCTCTCCAATGTTTCAGATTACCATGGCCTTATTGTCCCAGTCCAATTCTTGCCCATAACAACCCATAAAACTTTGACAGGATGTTCATCCAATTGATGAGTGCTATATATATATATTTTTTTATTCTCTGACATCTCTTGGAATGTTTTATTTGCTTCAAAATGGGTTCATATTTCCCTATTATACAGGTATAGAAACTATGTAGTAGTGGAAAGAATTAATATTTAGAATTGGAAGAACTGAGTTCAAACACCAAGTCTTTCAATTACTTCCTACAATACCTTGAACAAGTTATAACCTCTTTGTACTTTGGTTGCAGCAATGGAAAATGAAGTTGTTATATTTGATGGACATTGGTGTGCCATTGAGTACTACATCCCTTGAATTCCCTCATTATGTGCTTTATGGTGATTCTCCTGAATAATTCTTCATTGATATGTTGCAGCCTATTCATGCTGCCCATATCTTTTCCATTACCCAGTAGCTGATCCACAAAAGCAAGCTTGATTTTTTGTTTGTGGATTGTTTTTAGTAGCACAAAGTGATAAAGCAAATCTCTCCTGAAATAAAGTGTTTCACTTAAGTATTTTCTAGTCACATCAATATCAAATAAAATTCCTGGAATGGTGGAACAATAGAGACAATTTTTAAAACTACTTATTTAGTAATTTACTTTTCCCCAGCTACATGTAAAAACGTTTATTTATTTTTTTATTTTTAATTTTGAGTTGCAAATCCTCTCCCTTTCTCCCATAGTCCCTCATTGAGAAAGGAAATGATTTGCTATAGGTTATATTTGTGTAGTCATGAAAATCATTTCCACATTACTCATGTTGTAAAAGAAACCCCAGAGCAAAAACAAAACAAAACAAAACAAAACAAAAAAAACCCAATAAATAAATAAATAAATGAGCCCAAGAAGAATAACAAAAGTAAAACAAATTCTGCTTCAATCTGTATTTAGATTCCACCACTTCTTTCTGTGGGAATGGATAACATTTTTCAATAGAAGTCCTTCAAAATTATCTTGTATGATTGTATTACTGGAAAAAGCTAAATTCTCCACAATTGATCATAGCACAATATTGTTGTTAATGTGTACAGTGTTCTCCTGGTTCTTCTCGTTTCACTTAGCATCGATTCATGTCAGATTTTTTAGATTTTTCTGAGAGCATCTTCCTTGTCATGTCTTATATCATAAAATTATTACATCAAATCATAGACCAAAACTTTTTCAGCCACTCCCTAATTTATAGGCATCACCTCAGTTCCAGTTCTTTGCCACACAAAAATAAGTTGCTATATATATATATACACATATATATACACACATATATATATATATACATATATATGTATATATATATGTGTATATATATATACATATATATGTATATATATATGTATATATATATGTATATATATATATGTATATATATATGTGTATATATATGTGTATATATATACATATATATATACATATATATATGTATATATATATGTATATATATATATATATATATGTATATATATGTATATATATATACGTATATATATATATGTATATATATATATAGGTATGTGTTGGTCCTTTTCATTTTTTAAAAATTTCTTTGGTATGCAGATGCAGTAGTGATATTGCTGGCTCAAAGAACATGAAGTTTTATAGTTCTTTAGAGTTAGTTCCAAGATGTATGGAATGATAGAATCAGTTCACAGTTCCACCAAGAGTGCATTGGTGTCTCAATTTTCCCACAACCTCTTCCAATATTTTTCATTTCCCTTTTCTGTCATATTAGCCAATCTGATAGGTGTGAGGTAACACCTTATAATTGTATTAATATGCACTTATCTAATCAAAACTGATTTAGAGCATTTTGCATGTTTATAAATAACTTTATTTTCTTTGTCTGAAAACTGCCTTTTTCATATCTCTTTACCATTTATCAATTAAAGAACAGATTTTTTTTTATAAACTTGACCCTGTTCTCTAGATATTTGAGAAACAAGGCCGTTATCAGAAATACTCCTTTTATTTTTTTCAGAATTATTATTATTAACTGTATTTCCCCTCCATTCTATTTTGGCCTTGTTAACTCTACTCTCTACTTTCATCATATCCATAATTGAAAGTGATTTGCTTCTGACTATTGCCTTCCCTAACCTGCCCTCCTTTCTATCAGCCACCCCCTTTTATCCTTTTTCCCTAATACCTTACTATAAAGTAAGATCCATTTCCATATCCAACTAAGTGTGTATGTTGTTCCTCTTTGAACTAATTCTGATGAGAATAAAGTTCATGTGTTCCTCCCTAACTCCTCCATTTTCCTTTCCACTGTAAAAGTTCTCTTTGACTTCTTTCATGTCAAATAATTTACTCCATGCTACCTCTCCCTCTCTCCTCCCAGTGTACTTTTCTTTCTCACCTTAATTTTTTTTTTTTTAGAAATTGGCCCATCATATTCAACTCAATCCCCTGCTTGCTATGCATTTCTTTTCCAACTCCACCAATAATAAGAGAGTTCTTTGAGTTATGATTATTGTCTTTTAATGTAGGAGTGGAAATGGTTTCATCTTATTGAGTACCTTATTTCTCTTTCCTGTTTACATTTTTATGCTTCTCTTGTGTCTTGCATTTGAAATTTGAATTATTTATTTAGCTCTGTTATTTTTATCAGGAATGCTGGAAAGTCCTCTACTTCATTGAATATCCTTTTTTTTCCCATGAAGGTATACTGTACTTTACTGGGGTAGGTGATTCCTGGCTGTAATACTGGTTTCTTTGTCCTTCAGGATATTGTATTCTGAGCCATCTGATCCTTTAAGGTAGTAGTTGCTTAATATTGTGTTATTCTGACTGTAACTTCAGGATATTTCAATTGTTTCTTTCTGGCTGCTTGTAATATTTTCTCCTCCAACTGTGAGGTCTGAAATTTTGCTACAACATCCCAAAGGTATTTTCATTTTGAATCTCAAGATGTGATCAGTAGATTTTTTTTTTCCATTTCTATTTTACCTTCTGGTTCTAAAATATTGGGGCAGTTTTCCTTGATAATTTCTTGAAAAATGATGTCTGGACCCTTTTTTTTTTGATCCTGGCTTTCACATTCTTCTTTCTGTGAACGATTGTGTTCCAATTGGATCAAGGAGTAGCCTCCTAAATAACATCTGAATCACTCAGAATAATTCTGCCTAATAACCCACAAAGAGAAAACCATACATGTGAATAATGCCTGTGGCACAGACTATTATTCATTTAGGGTGATAACCCATAGAGCTGGTCCAACAATATGTTTGTCTTGTACAATGTTGATGGAGTACCAACTAGACACAGTATTAAACAGGAGGAAAAGAATGTATTACCTTCAGGCAAATGTTCAGTTTTTTGAAGGAGTTAAGTATTTCTAGATAAAAAAAAATCCCTATCTTTTGAATACCAATATTCCATTTGGTAATGTTTTATGGCTTTGGGTCATGGTATAGAGTAGTCTCCATACACTATCAATAGTACTGCATGGAAATGAGGCATCCTGGAAAGGTGACATGATCAATGGCCTCAGCCTTGAAACTGAGACCAATTTTCATCATAGAGGCAATAAGCAAATCAAACAAGTTAGGAACAAATGGAAAAGCATAAAATCTAAGAAGTAAAAAGAATGATTGAGTTCAACTATCTCATCCAACTTTCCCATTTTGCAAATGAGAAAATTGAAGTTTGGACATTCTCTACCCAATTTACAATATTTTACCTCTGCTGTGAAAAAAAATTTAAGTGCAAAATTAGTCTTCACAATAAAGTAAGCTAAACCATATTTGTTTAACAAACAGTTTTTGTGCTATCAGCAACATTTTTAATTAGCAGAAGAGTTAATGTCAAAGATTTTTTCACACTTTATGTTTTACACAAAATGTATTTACATCATCCTTTGCTTATATTCAAATTCTCCTTTTTTAAAGAAAATATTTTTAGAATTAGCTATAATCACAAAAAAGGGAGAATTGTTAAATTAACAGAGCATCTACATTAATTAAAACTAGATTCCTTGAAGGCACAGAAATGTTTCCTGTAAAAGTATTTGATATCAAACACAATATTGGTCTAAAAAGATGGATTTACAAAACTGGCTTTCTAAATCAACTGTGTCTCCTCTTAAAAAAGAAAAATACAGGTAAATATCTTGTTTTTAATAGAAACCAAGTTTACTCTTTCTTTCTCAAGACTTCAAATTATTTTTTTCTCTCCTAAGTTTTTTTATATATTTTTTTATTTTTAAAAAAGTGTTTTTAAAACTCTGGGTTAAAAATTTTCTCGCTTCCTCCCTCCCCATCCACCCTCATTGAAAAGGCAAGCATCTCAATACAGGTAATAGATGTGTAGTCATGCAAAACACTTGAAACATGAATAACTAACTATTTCATTTCATCCTATCCAACCCCTAATTTATTCTATTCTCTCTTTTGACCCTGTCCCTCCTCAGAATTGTTTGCTTTTGATTATCCCCTCCTCAAATCTGCCTTCCCCTCTATCAACCCCCTGCTCTCTTGTCCCTTTCCCCCTTTATTTTCCTATAGGGTAAGATAGATTTCCATACCCCATTGTGTATGTTATTCCCTACTTAAGCCAAATCCTAGGAGAATAAGATTCATTCATTCCCTCTTACCTTCCCCTATTTCCCCTCCAATGTAAAATACTTTTCTTGTCTGTTTCATGTGAGATGATTTACCCAAATCTACTTCCGTCTTTCTCCTTCTCCCAGAATAATTTTTCTCTAACCTCTTAATTTTATTTTCCAGATATTGTTCTTTCATCTTCATCTCACCCTGTGCCATCTATCTATCTATCTATCTATATCTATCTATCTATCTATCTATCTATCTATCTATCTATCTATCTATTTATCTATCTATCTATCTACCTATCTATCTATCTATACAGACATACATATAACTTTTGTCCCCTCCCACTACCCTAATACAGACAAAGGACTCATGAGTTACAAATATCATCTTTCCATTCAGGAATGTAAACAATTCAACCTTAATAAGTCTCTATGATTTTCTTTCCTGTTTACCTCTTCCATGTTTCACTTGAATATTATATTTGAAAGTCAAATTTTATATTCAGCTCTGATCTTTTCCTCAGAAATGCTTGAAAGTCCCCTATTTCATTAAATGAGCATTTTTCACCCTGAAGGATTATACTCAGTTTTGCTGGGTAGGTGATTCTTGGTTGTAATCCTATCTTCCCCTTCTGGAATATCATACTCCATGTCCTCTGGTCCCTTAATGTAGAAGCTGCTAAATCTTGTGTTATACTGATTGCATCTCCACAATACTTGAAGTGCTTCTTACTGTTTGGCTGTAATATTTTCTCCTTGACCTGGGAATTCTGGAATTTGACAACAATATTCCTAGGAGTTTTCCTTTGGGGATCTCTTTTAGGAGTTGAGCAGTGGATTTTTTCCATTTCTATTTTACCTTCTGGTTCTAAAATATCAGGGCAGTTTCCTTGATAATTTCTTGAAAGATGATGTCTGGGTTCTTTTTTTGATCATGGCTTTCAGATAGTCTAATAATTTTGAAGTTCTCTCTCCTGGATCTATTTTCTAGGTTAGTTGTTTTTCCAATGAGATATTTCACATTCTCTTCTATTTTTTTCATTCTTTTGGATTAGTTTTACAATGCCTTGATTTCTAATAAAGTCACTAGCTTCCAATTACTCCATTCTAATTTTTAAGGAAGTATTTTCTTCAGTAAGCTTTTGGATTTCCATTTCCATTTGTCCAATTTTGCTTTTTAGGGCATTCTTCTCCTTATTGGCTTTTTGGACCTTTTTCACCATTTCGGTTAGGCTATTTTTAAAGTGTTGTTTTCTTCAGTATTTTTTTGGGTCTCCTTTAGCAACACACTCAGTTTTTCCTCTACTTCTCTTACTTGCTTCTCAAAATCTTTTTGAGCTCTTTCATGGCCTGGGACCAATTAATATTTTTCTTGGAGGCTTTGGATGTAGGAGCTTCAGCTTCTTTGTCTTCTTCTGGTTGTATGTTTTGATCTTCTTTGTCACCAAAGTAAGATAATATAGTCTGACTCTTATGCTGCTTGCTCATGAAGCTGACTAATTACTTGAGTTATAAACTCTTTGTTAAGGTAGGGGTCTGTTTCCAGTGTGGAAAATGTACTGTCCCAATCTTCAGGGGTTTTGTGTAGCTGTTTTCAAGGATAGATCTAGGGACCTGTAAATTTTCAGTTCTTCCAAGGTGCTATGATCAAGGGAGAGGTCTTTATTCCTGTCCTGTCCTGTGCTGTGCTCTATGAGTGAACACAAACACTCTTTTCTGCCTTGGAACTGTGAGGAAGATTTCCTTTGCACAGCCACTACACTCCACCACACCAGTGCTCCTCCATTCCCCAGGACCTCCACCCAGAACTGTGACCCAGATCCAAGCACAGGCAAAGCAAGAGAATCCTACACCAACAGAGAGATCTCTGCAATCCCCTTCTGATAAGCCACTTAATTCCCCTTCTGTCTGTGGGCCAGAACTTAGGAGGCAGCTGCCTCTTGTGGCCAAGCTCAGGGAATGGAGCTGGAACTCCACATTTCTGTCTCACTACAGAAACAGACTTTTCCCACTGACCTTCTAAGTTGTCTTTGGTGTTCATGGGTTGAGAAGTCTGGAAATCACCATAGCTGTCTGCAGTTCAGTCCTCTGAGGACTGCTCCATGTTCTCTGTGGCCTGCATTCCCACAACGAACTGCATTGCTCTCCCATCCTGGCATGATATGCCTTTCCAGTCAACCATCTAGGTTTTCTTGGGCTGCAAATTTGTTTCACTTTGTCTTTTTGTGGGTTCTGCTGCTTTAGAATTTGTTTAGAGCCATTTTTATAGTTATTTGGAGGAGTTTGGGGAAGATCTCAAGCAAGTCACTGCTTTTACTCTGCCATCTTGGCTCTGCCCCCTTCAAGACTTGAAATTAGATCCCTATTCCCTCTTTATTCTGATGAACCATTTATTCCTTTTGTAGATATGCTCAGGTGTGTTATTTTTGTTCAATAAAAATTCAGCCATCTTTGCCAATATCCAAATGGTTAAATTATTCTGCTTCTGAAATGGAAGGTGTTACATGAATTTAATTTGTACCCTAATATGTGCTTGAATACTTCAGTTCTAGTTTGAATTCTCCCTCCATTAATGCATATTTATTTTTATTTCATCTATCTTTTTTTTTACTCTTCCAAAAAGCCATCACCTGAAGGTCAAACTTCCTGACTACACAAATCTATTATTATCAAAGATAAAGAAATGTCAACATTTGACAATCTCTTCCTTTATACTGTTGAATTAGAGATATGACCAGTTCAGTGAAGTGAAATGGAATTGCACAAAATTTATAATGATTCACTATCATAAGTGGCCTCTGTTGGCCTTTATATGCCAGGGAGTGTAAAGAGAGCAAATACGGTTACAGCCAAAGCATGGACTACAGAGTTGTCTGGCTTACTAACAGATCCACATCTGGCTTTAATTTGTCTAGTTCATCTGGCTGGTTTCACCAAGAAGTGGCCTCTTTTTTGTTCAGTTTGTTTATTTCTCTTCACCACTTGAATAAATATAAAATGCAAATTTGCTGCCCCATCTTCCCATTTTCATCTTACTTTTATTTGCTGTGTTTAGGATGGGAAGAGAAGGGAAGGATGAGATTGATAAACTGATTTCCTAGGCTAAAGGTAACCCTTATTAACTTAGTAATAGTAACAAGGGATTCAGAGCATAAGATGTGAAATGTATAGCATCTGCATCAAGTAGAAGAAAAGACAAGAAGCAGCATGCAAGGGATAATGGCAGCATGCAATGGATAATACATTAGCCTTTGGAGTCAGAAAGATCTGGGTTCAAATCCAGATATGGACATTTATTAACCATGTATCTTTGGTCAAACAACATTCTCTCCTAACCTTATTTTCCACACCTCTAAAATGAAGAAGTTCCAAATTTAAATCTGTAATCCTATGAACACTTAAGCTGGTAATCATTGAATTTAAACAAGCAATGCTTTTTTTCTTTTCATTTCTCCACTTTTTTTTTTTTAATGATCATGAGAGTGTAGGAACTTATTCCTTGCTATTCCTGTGGTGAGAATATCTTTTTCATTGCAAGCCTTCCTGGTACTTTATCAGGAGTAAAATTAAAAGACTAAGAAAGAAAACTTCAAGTTGTAAGTCATATCATGCTGATGTTCCAATAGCTATTTTTCCAGACACTCTGGTATCCAATTGTCTTTCACAGGTGATCCTAATTCACCCTCAACTTGATCATGCCACACTGTTGGCAACAGAAAAGGTGGTGAGCATATGTGTAAAATTCCATATTAGCTGCTTGGCCCCATATCTGAATAAGGTTGTCTCATCTGTATCCCTGGGTGGGTATGACTTGTTTTTATATGCATCCCATTTATCTCTCCATGCTGCTAAAACAGGTATGTCAGCTATTATGTTCTGCCCAGTGCAACAACCAATGTGACTGGTTGAGAATGAAACTGTATTATTGACAACTACCTTTGACTCTAGCTTGGGACCACCCTACTTGATCTACATGGACTTTGAAGTAAGTGAAATCAGCTCATGTTCCATGATAACTGAAAAGCCATTTTCTCAATTACTACACTAATATATGTCTGTCTGGGTAACAAAATCTAAAATATTCTGCCATAGGATAGCACTAAATGGCAAGCACTAAATAAATTCTCATTCCTTTCCTTTCTTCCCTCAAGTGAAACTGGGGGTAGGACAGGACATGTGCAAAAGTCTTCATTCTTCCAGCCTTCCATGGTTGTGAACCAAGGCACAAGGAGCCTTTGACTCACAGATGATCAAGTAGTACTCCGTATTGATGATTGTGCAAGAAGAACTCAGTGAATAGTGTGCTGTTTACCTCATTCAAGTATATTCCTCTTTCATAGTTTTAGATCATGCCAGGACTGTTCTGAACTACTCCTCTTGAAGTGTAAGGGCAATGGGAGCTTGCCTTTTTGACCACACTGAACATCATACATAAGAACACATCTTACTCTGGCATGCTGAATCCAAAGGCTTGGTCTGCCTCTTCTGTATGTTTTTTTTTTTTTTTCCCATGATCTTAGTTGAATCATCATCAACTTCAAGAAGGTTAAGAGGTCTTGAGGTCCTGGTTCCTTTGATCAGAGCTGAATGGAAATAGGGAGAAAAGTCTAGCAACTACTTTAGGGGTCTTGGAGACATGGATAACTGGCTGGAGGATGAGTCCAATCCCTTACTTGGTTTGCCAGAAGATAAGGAAAGGAGGAAGAGGAAGAAGAAGAAGAAGAAGAAGAAGAAGAAGAAGAAGAAGAAGAAGAAGAAGAAGAAGAAGAAGAAGAAGAAGAAGAAGAAGAAGAAGAAGAAGAAGAAGAAGAAGAAGAAGAAGAAAGAAAGAAGGAGGAGGAGGAGAGAGGAGGAGGAGAGGAGGAGGAGGAGAAGGAGGAGGAGGAGGAGGAGGGGGGGGAGGAGGAGGAGGAGGAGGAGGAGGAGGAGGAGGAAGAAAAAGAAGAAAAAGAAGGAGGAGGAGGAGGAGGAAGAGAGAGACAAAGAGAGAGACAGAAAGACAAAGAGAGAGAGAGAGAGTGAGAGAGATGGGGTGAAATGTAAACTGTCTAAGCTATCTGAAAAAAATTGCTTCACGTTTAGATGGTTTTAGGTTTGTGTCAAGTTGCACCAAGTTAAGTAGTTGTTAATTGGTAAATGTCCCTGTATTCTGTTTTAATTCACTCTGTAAACATAAGCTTGTGAGAGACTTTTGTCTTAAATACTTCCTTTTTTTCTACAGGAAAAAAAATCTTCCCCATGTCTGATCTAATGATTCATACTGAGTACCTTCTTTCTTCCCAATTTAGGGTTGCAAAAACATGAGCCTGAACCTAATCTTTAAGTCATGTGTACTCCAGGGAACTAGATTAGGTGCATAACAAACCAAAGAACATGAGAAAAGTAGCCTGATATGTTCTAGGTAGTCAGACAAACTGAGTGACTGAAATTCTATTGGATTAGGTATTTGACTACACTGCAGAATGGCTTGTTAGTGAAGAATGGAGTTAGTGCAATGTCTTATCTCCTTGAAACTAGAAATGGTTCCAATTTTTAGATATATACAAAGATAATGCTAGTAGGCCAACATCAATAAGATATTTAGTTTGAATCATCTCTTCCCCACACCCAACAATACATAGTTATTTGAACTGATTCAAACTCTCTCTCACCCAAACTCTCAACCAAGTGTTCTATTGATGATTGGCAAAGGTTCCTGAGACAGCTGACTTAGGTTAGGAATAGCCAAAGAATAGAATGAAACATATAAGCATGAGTAGTAATTAAACCAACAATCTTGGGTTCAATAGTTCCATATTCTAACCAACTCAGTTAGTCAGCCATGATTGATTTTTATAAGAACACAATCCTTTTCCCACCTACAGTGGACTGAACAAATGAGCTTTGTCTACTTTCTTTGGGTACAATGTTGTTTCTAACATGTGAAAATTATCCATCTGAAGATAGGTCCATAAAAATATCAATTATCCATCTGAAGATAGGTCCATAAAAAAATCAATCAATAACATAAATATATAAATGATGGAACAACAGCTAAGTACATAAATAGTATAGGACTGATATAAATGTTAAACTCTGTATTTCCAGTTAAATTTTTTTAAAGTACCTATGTGAAAACAATTGATGTAAGTAACCTATGAAGTGCATTAAAAATGCTCTTATCTTTGTTTACAATAGGTTACATAGTCAAGAAGAAAAAATAGTTTAATCAGGTTTTAAGAAATGCAAGTTTGCCTGCAGTTTAAGCTGCTCACAATTGTCACCACTACTGAGCAAACTAACCGTATCTAGACAGGATATTTAGGAGATAAGACTTAAAATCACTTTTAATGACCTTCTTATTTTAGAGATAATCTGAAGACATCATCAACCTAAATATGGAGCTATTCATTGTGGGGAGGGAGAGCAAACTTTAGAATATTCCAAAAGATAATATACTCCTGGGGGTGGGGATTGTTGTGGAAATGAGATATAGAAAAAGACAGAACCAAACAGATAAGCAGAGAAAAATGGGGAGAGAAATTATCAGGGTAAAATATGAAAAAGAAAAATTAATGACAAATGAGGAAGAAATAAAGGGTACTATTGTAAATTATATTGTCCACCTTTAATCCCACAAAACTAAGAAATGATTATTTATAAAAATATAAAATGGTCTGACTGATGGAATAAAAAAGAAAAATTAAACTATTTAATTTCAGAGGAAGAAATTGACCAAAAATATAAAAAGATAAAACAACTTCTCAAGGGAAATAAAAAACTCCAGAAGCAGATAGTTTCATAAGTGACTTCCATCAAACATGAAAAGAACAATAAATTCCAATATTACATAAATTACTTCCAAAAAACATGAAAATAATAGATATTACCAAATCCTACTATGGCATAGATATGATATTAATGCAAAATCAAGGGAGAATCTGAACAGATAAAGAAAGAAAGCTATAGATTCATACTAATAAACATAGATGTAAAAATTTTAAAGATAATTTCAGCAAAATGGGTAAAATATCATATTATGGATATTGTACACTATAACCAAGTTAGGAAAGTTCTAAATATATTTAATGATATTAACAACAAAATAAACAACACCCAAAAATTATGAGAAATCAATAGATGCAGGAAAAAAACAAAATACTACACAAAATTCTGTAAAAAATATTAGGACATAGAGAAAGAAATGGACCTTTTCTTAAAAAGAGAAATTGTGTATATCCAAAATCCTTTATTAGTAAACACTTATTAAACACCTACTATATGTTACACAATGTGCTGACTGATAAGGAAATAGAAAGAAGCAAAGAACAGTCCTTGCTCTCATTGAGAAAGTATTCAAACAAATATATACAAAGCAAGTTATATACAGGACAAATTGGAAATAATTAATAGAGGGAAGCTCCAGAATTAAGAGGGCTTGGATAAATTTTCCTATAAAAGTTGTGGTTTTGATTAGAATTTAAAGGAAGGTAAGGAGGTCAGTAAGGAGACTGAAAGAAGGAGAGCATTCCAGGCATAGGGGATAGCCAAAAAAAAATGTCCAGCTCTTAGAGATAATGTCATGTTAATGGAATAGCAAGAAGGCCAGTGTCACTGAATTAAAGAGTATATGTTATGGAGTAAAGTATAAGAAAATTGGAAAGGTAAAAGAGGTCTAGGTTATGAAGCAATTTAAATGAGAAACAAAGTATTTTGTATTTGATCCAGCAAGTAATAGGCAGCCACTAGAGTATGAATAAGGTAGAAATGTGGGTAGTTGTGACATGATTAGACGTGTGCTTTAGGAAAGTCACTTTAGTGGCTGACTGTAAGATGGATTGGAGTGAAGAGAGAATTGTGTCAGGGAAACCAACAACCAAAGTATTAGTCCAAGGTGTGAGGTGTTGTGGGCTTGTAGTAGAGTGGTAACAGTGTTAGAGAAAATAGGGGTTATTTTGGAGAGATGTTGTAAATTGAAATTGACAGATTTTGGAAAGAGATTGGACTTGGGGGTTAAAGGAGACTGAAGTGTCTACGATGATTTCTAGTTTGAGAATCTAATCTGTTACAGAGATAAATTAGAACACTTTCTAATAAAATAATGGCTGAATCAAGGGTGTTCATTATCACTATTTCTATTTGACATAGTACAAGAATAACTGGCTATAGCAATAATACAAGAAATAAGAACTTGAAGCAATAATCATAGGTAAAGAAGAGATAAAATTATAACTTTTTTTGCAGATGATATGATGGTATAATTAAAGAACCTTAAGGAGTACACAAAACAATACAAATAGTTTAAACAATAACTACAGTAACTTGCAGGATATCGAATAAAATTACACAAATCATCTACATTTCTGTATACTTACAATATAACTCTTTAGGAAGATATACAAAGAGAAATTTTATATAAAATTGTGAAAAAAATATACAAAATAATATGAAGTCTACTTCCAAGGTAGTCACTGTTCCACTCAAGAACCACATAAATTCAATTGAAAACAAAGGTTTACAAAATTACAGATCTAAAAACTTGGAAAAAATGTTAATTGCTTAAGAGTAGGATAAGTCAATATGATAAAAATAAAAGTATCATCTAAATTAATTTACTTATTTAATACTCTGCCAACCAAACTGCTGAAGTATTATTTTATAGAATTTAAAAAAATAATTAAGCAATTTTATACTGGTCAGAACCTAAAGGAATTGATCGGTGAAACAAAATGGGATAGAGACAAGATGGTGGAAAGAAGCCATGAAGTTGCCTGAGCTCTCCCCAGTTTCCTTCAAAAACAATGTTAAATCAAGTCTCTAAATGTATTTTGGAGTAACACAACCCACAAAAATACAGAGTGAAACAATTTTCCAACTTGAGATAACTTAGGAAGACTTCAGGAAATGTCTGTCTCACTTGGGTAAGAGGAGAGCTCAGCCCATTACAGCCCAGTGAAGACAGTGTCTGGGCAAGCCAGAAAAAGGTTTTTAGCCACAGCACAAATCAGTACCTAGGGCCTTTTGTCCTGGCTTAGCAGGCCAAGTGTGAGGCCTACAGCCTTAATACAGAAATCAAGTGGCAAACACTGGAACCCTAGAATAATGGGTGCTACTAGGCTGGATCACTCCAGAACAGGGGGGGAAACTGCAAGCACCTGAGGCCTCAGCATAGAAAGCCAGTGACCAGGCCCCTGGTCTCCAGCATAAGAAGCTTGTGACTGTGCCTCCTGTGCCCCAGGTGCAGAGCTCAACTTTAAAAGTTACAAAATATTGTGAAAAAATTTGTAAAAGCCAGAAAACGCCATTGACTATAGACAGCTACTATGGTGACAGGAAAAATCAAAACACAAACTCAGAAGAGGACAACAATGTCAAAATAACAACATTTGAAGCCACAAAGGGGAATATGAATTGGAATTAATGCCAAAAAGGACTCCAGGAAGAGTGCAAAATGGATTTCTAAAATCTAGTAAGAGATGCAGAAGAAATACTGGGGGAAAGGAATGAGAGTCATGCAAAAGAATTATGAAAAAGAAGAGTCAACATCTTGGAAATGGAGTGACAAAAAATTGACTGAAGAAAAGAACTCTTTTAAAAACAGAATTGGCCAAACTTAAAAAAAAAATGCCACTGTAGAAAACAACTCCTGTAAAAGTAGAATTTCCAAATGAGGCCAGGGGGAGGTACAAAAGCTAACTGAAGAAAATAATTCCTTTCCGGGAGCCAAGATGGTGGCGTAAAAAGGTAGAAACTCTCACCCTCCCCTGTCAACCTCTGAAAACCCAGAAAATATCACCTCAGAAAACAAACAAACAAACAAACCCTTGAACAGCTGAACTAGAAGAAAGATGGGGAACAGCAGTGCAGCAGTTCAGCAAACGGGTCTTCCAGTGCCTCAGCAAAAATAAGGGAGGCAGACTACAAGGGGCCCCAGGCAGATAAGTACCCTGCAGCATTCATCTGAAAGGAGGTGAAGAAAGCAACCTAAAGTCTTCCTAAAGCCCAGCCTTGCTGATTCCAACCCAACACCAGGTAGCTGTCAGAGCCCTACCTCCAATGTGAAGAAATGAAGCCCAGGTGGTAGAGCAGGCAAACACCAACACCTGGACCTCGAGTGCCTCAGTGAGGGCAGGGGAAGGTGGAAACCAGCTCAGAAAACCACCAGGTGCCTCAGCACTTACCCAAAGGAATCTCCCAGTGCATTAGCAGAAAGGAGGCAGCACTGCAGGGGCCCCAGGCAGATAAACACCCTGCAGCACCCATCTAAAAGGAGCTGAAGAAAGCTAAAGGAAAGGAAAAGCAGGCAACCTAGAATTGCCTGAAAGTTCCAGCCTTGCTGATTCCAGCCCAACACAGGTAAGCTGCCAGAAACCTACAGCCTCCAATTGCCAATAAGA
The DNA here is from genome assembly GCF_003287225.1 of Phascolarctos cinereus. NCBI lineage: Eukaryota > Metazoa > Chordata > Mammalia > Diprotodontia > Phascolarctidae > Phascolarctos > Phascolarctos cinereus. The sequence goes on from NW_027556098.1 coordinate 92,393,843, forward strand.
GGCCCCAGACACAAAGCCAGTGACCAAGACCTAGGCTCCCAACACAAGAAGCTTGGGTCAGTACCCTCTGTTCCCCAGCAGGAGAGCTCAATCTCTTTAAAGGCCAGGGAATAAAGAAACACCATGAGTAAAAAGAAATACCATAGATTCATATTATGAGAAGAGTGAAGATCAAGACAGAAATTCTGAAGAGGACAACATTGTCAACAAACCCACATCTGCAACAACAAAAGGGAATATGAACTGGTCTGAAGCCCAAAAAGCCTTCTTAGAAGAGCTCAAGAAGGATTTTAAAGTCAAATGAGAGAGGTAGAAGAGTCCTTCAAAAATACAATTGGCCAATTGGAAAAAAAATACACTGAAGAAAACAAGTCCCTAAAAAACACAATTGGCCAAACTGGAAAAAAAGTACACTGAAGAAAACAAGTCCCTAAAAAACATTGGCCAGTTGAAGAAGGAAGTACAAAAACTAACAGAAGAAAACAATCTGTTAAAAACTAGAATTGGACAAATGGAAACTAATGTCTCTATGAGAGAGCAAGAATCAGTCAAACAGAAACAAAAAAATGAAAAAATAGATGAAAAAAAAAATACCTCAGTAAAACAACCGACCTGGAAAATCGATCAGGAGAGACAATTTAAAAATTATTGGACTACCTGAAAATCATGATGAAAAAAAGAGCCTGGACAGTATCTTTCAGGAAATCATAAAGGAAAACTGCCCGGAAGTCCTAGAACCAGAAGGGAAAATAACCATAGAAAGAATCCACCGATCACCACCTGAAAGAGATCCCAAATTGACAATGCCAAGGAATATAATAGCAAAATTCCAAAATTACCAGATGAAAGAGAAGGTGCTGCAAGCAGCCAGAAAGAAACAATTTAAATATCATGGAACCACAGTCAGGATTACACAGGACCTTGCAGCTTCTACATTAAAAGACCACAGGGTGGAACATGATATTCCATAAGGCAAAGGAGCTTGGAATGCAGCCAAGGATCAATTACCCAGCAAAAATGAGCATCATTTTTCAAGGGAGGAGATGGATATTCAATGAAATAGGAGACTTCCAAACTTTCCTGATAAAAAGACCAGAGCTCAACAAAAAATTTGATCTTCAAGTACAGGACTCAAGAAATTAAAAAGGTAAATGGGACAGAAAGATACAATATGTTGTTAATAAGGGGGGCTGTTTAAACCCTACAAGGGAATATGAACTTGCAACCCTTGAGAACTGTATTGTTATTACACCTGCTAAAGGAATATACATGAAGAGCGTGGATATTAGTTGACTTTGATGTAATGATAAAAAAAAAATCTAATCAAGTGGGTTAAATGGATCCAAATAAGTGGATCAATCTGATCTTAGAAAATGTACTGAGAAAGGAGGAGGCAGACAAGGGTAAATTACATTACAGGAAAAGACACAAAATCCTATTACAGCAGAGGGAAAGAAGGGAGGGGGAGAGCATTGTTTGAACCTTACTCTCATCAGATTTGGCTCAAGAAGGGCATAATATAATCAGTTAGGTATAGAAATCTAACTTGCCCTATAGGCAGTAGGAGGGAAAAGGGGAAAGAAAAGGGAGGGGGGAAAGAAGGGAGGGAAGAAGCAGTAAGATAAAGGGGAAGAAAAGGGAAAGGGATAATAAAAGGGGAGGGACTGAAGGAGGCAGTGGTCAAAAGCAAAACACTAGTGAAGGGAAAGGAAAAGGAGAAAGAAAAGCATAAATGGGGGAAAAGGATGGAGAAAAAGACACAGATAGTAATCATAACTGTGAATGTGAATGGGATGAACTCTCCCATAAAGGAACGGATTGCAGAATGGATTAAAAACCATAATCCTACAATATGTTGTTTACAGGAAACACATTTGAAAAAGAGTGACACATACAGGGTAAAGGTAAAAGGCTGGAGCAGAATATATTATGCTCAGCTGAAGTAACAAAAAGCAGGGGTAGCAATCCTGACAAAGCAAAAGCAAAAATAGATCTAATCAAAAGAGATAAGGAAGGAAACTACATCCTGCTAAAAGGCACCACAGACAATGAAGTAATGTCATTACTAAACATATGTGAACCAAATGGTATAGCATCCAAATTCTTAGAGAAGTTCAGGGAGTTACAGGAAGAAATAGACAGCAAAACTATACTAGTGGGGGACCTGAACCTCCCCTCTCTGCACTAGATAAGTCTAACCACAAAATAAACAAAAAGAAGTTAAGGAGGTGAATAGAACATTAGAAAAGTTAGGTATGATAGACCTCTGGAGAAAACTGAATGGGGATAAAAAGGAAGATACTTTTTTCTCTGTGGTACATGGCACATGTACAAAAATTGACCATGTACTAGGGCATAAAAATCTCCCAATCCAATGCAGAAAGGTAGAAATATTAAACTCATCCTTTTCAGATCATGATGCAATAAAAATTATATGTAATAAAGGGCCATGGAAAGATAGACTAAAAAATAATTGGAAACTAAATAATCTAATCCTAAAAAATGATTGGGTCAAACAACAAATCATAGAAACAATCAATAATTTCATTCAAGAGAATGACAAGAATGAGACAACATACCAAAACCTATGGGATGCAGCGAAAGCAGTTCTTAGGGGAAGTTTTATATCTCTAAATGCTTACATAAATAAAATAGAAAAAGAGGAGATTAATGAATTGGGCATACAACTAAAAAAACTAGAAAAAGAACAACTTAACACTAAATTAGAAATATTGAAAACCAAAGGAAAAATTGAGAAAATTGAAATTAAGAAAATTATTGAACTAATAAATAAAACTAAGAGCTGGTTTTATGAAAAAAAATAAAATAGATAAGCCTTTGGTTAATTTAATTAAAAAAAAGAAAGAAGAAAACCAAATTACTAGTATCAAGAATGAAAAGGGTGAAGCTACCACCAAGGAAGAGGAAATTAAAACAATAATTAGGAATTATTTTGCCCAACTATATGCCAACAAATTTGACAATCTTAGTGAAATGGATACATATTTACAAAAATATAAATTGCCCAGATTAACAGAAGAGGAAGTAAAATACTTAAATAACCCCATCTCAGATAAAGAAATTGAACAAGCCATTGATGAACTCCCTAGGAAAAAATCTCCAGGGCCTGATGGATTTACATGTGAATTCTATCAAACATTTAAAGAACAATTAATTCCAATACTATACAGACTATTTGGGAAAATAGGTGAAAAAGGAGTCTTACCAAATTCTTTTTGTGATACAGATATGGTGCTGATACCTAAAGCAGAAAAAGCCAAAACAGAGAAAAAAATTATAGACAATTTCCTAATGAATATAGATGCAAAAAATTTTAAACAAAATATTAGCACATAGATTACAGCAATTTATCACTAGGATAATACACTCTGTCTTGGTAGAATTTATACCTGGAATACACTATTGGTTCCGTATTGGTAAAATTATAAGCATAATTGACTACATCAATAAAAAATTAACATAAATCATACGATTACCTCACTAGATGCAGAAAAAGCTTTTGACAAAATACAGCACCCATTCATTTTAAAAACACTAGTGAGCACAGGAATGAATGGAGTTTTCCTTAAAATGATAAGTAGTATCTATCCAATACCTTTGGAAAATGTTGTACATACACACACATACACACACACACACACACACATTTACATACACCCATATGCACAAAGACACATACACATATATGTACACATGTATATACATGCATGCATGCACATAGACATATACACATATATGTACACATAAAAATGCATGCATACATATATACATGTACATATATATGTATGTGAAGGAGAGTGGAGGGGGTGTAATACAGATAAGCTAAAAGCCTTCCCAATAAGTTCAGGGTAAAACAAGGATGCCCATTATCATCACTGTTATTCCATATTGTACTAGAAATGTTAGCTTTCACAATACAAGAGAAATAAATAAAAGGAATTACAATAGGCAATGAAGAAACGAAACTATCACTCTTTGCAGATACAATGGAATACTTAAAAAATCCTAGAGAATCAATTACAGAACTATTTGAACAATTAAAAACTTTAGCAAAGTTGCAGGATATAAAATAAATCCACATTAATCATCAACATTTCTATATATTACCAACAAAACCCAGCAGCAAGAGATAGAAAGAGAAATTCCACTTAAAACAACCATAAGTAACAGAAAATATTAGGGAGTTTACCTGCCACAACAAACCCAGGAGCTATAGGAACACAATTATAAAACATTTTTCACAGAAATAAAGTCGGATCTAAATAATTGCAGAATATCAGTTGCTCATGGGTAGGCTGAGCTAACATAATAAAAATGACAATTTTGCCTAAACTGATTTATTTATTCAGTGCCTAACCAACCAAACCACCAAAAAGATATTTTATACAGCTAGAAAAAAAAATGACAAAATGCTTCTGGAAGAATAAAAGGTCAAGAACAGAGGTGGAAAACCTGAGGCCTAGAATCCAAATGTGCTCCTCTAGATCCTCAAGTGTAGCCCTTTGACTGAATCCATACTTCACAGAACAAATCCTCATAATAAAAGGATTTGTTGTGTAAAACTTGGACTCAGTCAAAAGCCTGCAGACCTAGAAGGCCACATGTGGCCTTGAGGCAGCAGGTTCCCCACCTCTGCAAAGAATATAATGGATAGAAGGGGCAGAGCCAAGATGGCAGAGTAAAAGTGGTGACTTGCTTGAGCTCTCCCCCAACCCCCTCCAAATACATATAAAAAATTGCTCTAAACAAATTCTGAAGCAGCAGAATCCCCAAAAAAGACAGAGTGAGAAAAGTTTCCGACCCAAGACAACCTGGATGGTTGATCAGAAAAGTATATCGCTCCAGGCTGGGAGAGGAACACAGTCCAACGTGGGCCCCAGGCTGCAGCAAACCTGGAGCAGGCCTGAATCATGGGCAGCTGTGGCACTTTCCAGACTTCTCAAGCCACCAACACCAAAGACAACTTAGAATGTCGGTGGGAAAAGTCTGTGTCTGCAGTGAGAGAGAAGCATAGTGGTCTCAGCTCCAGTCCCCAAACTTGGCCACAGGGTGACAGCAGCCTCCTAAACTTCTGGACCACAGACTGAGGGGGAATCAAGTGGCTGATCAGAAGGGGATTGCACAGATTTCTTTGCTGAGGCAGGATTCTCTTGCTTTGCCTGTGCTTGGATCTGGGTCACAATTCTGGGTGGCTTTCCTGGGGCATGGAGGAGCACTAGTGTGGTGGAGCTTGTAGTGAAAATGGAGTGGAATCCTCCTCACTGTTATAAGACAGAAAAGAGTGCTTGTGGTTACTCATAGACCAGAGCACAGGCCAAGAAAGGAATAAACACCTCACCCTTGATCATAGCACCTTGGAACAACTGAAAATTTACAGGTTCCTAGAAGCATCTTTGAAAACAGCTGTGAAAAACACCTAAACTTGGGACAGTACATTCTCCTCACTGGAAACAGACCCCTACCTTAGCAAAGAGTTTATAACTCAAGTAACTGGCTGTGATCTTGAGCAAGTAGCACAAAAAGTGTCAGACTATATATCTTACTTTGGTGACAAAGAAAATAAAAACATACAAGCAGAAGAAGACAGTGAAGCTGAGGCTCCTATGTCCAAAGCCTCGAAGAAAAATATGAATTGGTCCCAGGCCCTGGAAGAGCTCAAAAAGGATTTTGAGAAGCAAGTAAGAGAAGGAGAGGAAAAACTGAGACTGAAGCAAGAAAATCATGAAAAACAAGTCAACGGCTTAGTAAGGAGACCCAAAAAAATACTGAAGAAAATAACACCCTGAAAAATAGCCTAACCCAAATGGCAAAAGAGGTCCAAAAAGCCAATGAGGTGAAGAATGCCTTAAAAAGCAAAATTGGCCAAATAGAAAAAGAAGTCCAAAATTTAGTGAAGACAACGTTTCCTTAAAAATTAGAATGGAACAATTGGAAGCCAATGACTTTATGAGAAATCAAGGCACTGTAAAACTACTCCAAAAGAGTGGGGAAAATAAAGAGAGGGTGTGAAATATCTCATTGGGAAAACAACTGATCTGTAAAATAGATGCAGGAGACAGATCTTAAAAATTATTGGACTATCTGAAAGCCATGATCAAAAAGAGAACCTAGACATCATCTTTCAAAAAATTATCAAGAAAAACTGCCCTGATATTATAGAACCAGAGGGTACAATAGAATTTGAAAGAATCCAATGATCACCTCCTGAAAGAGGTCTCGAAAGCAAAACTCCTAGGAATATTATAGCTAAATTCCAGAGTTCCCAGGTATAGGAGAAAATATTGCCAGTAGCCAGCCAGAAAGATACAATTCAAGTATTATGGAAACACAATCAGGATAACAAGATTTAGCAGTTTCTACATTAAGGGACCAGAGGGTATGGAATATAATATTCTGGAGGGCAAAGGTGATAGGATTACAACCAAGAATCACCTACCCAGCAAAACAGTATAATTCTTTAGGGTAAAAAATGGTCATTCAGTGAAATAGGGGACTTTCAAGCATTCTTGATGAAAAGACTAGAGCTGAATAGAAAACTGACTTTCAAATACCATTCTTAAGTGAAACATGAAGAGGTAAACAGGAAAGAGAAATCATAAGAGACTTATTAAGGTTGAACTCTTTACATTCTTGTATGGAAAGATGATATTTGTAACTCATGAGTCCTTTGTCAGTATTAGGGTAATAGGAGGGAAAAAATTATATAAATGTATATATATTAGATAGAGGGTATAGAGTGAGTTGAAGATGAAGGGGTGATATCTGGAAAATAAAATTAAGGGGTGAGAGAGAAATTATACTGGGAGAAGTAGAAAGGGAGAGGTAGAATGGGGCAAATGGTCTCACATGAAACAGACAAGAAAAGGCTTTTACAATGGAGGGGAAATGGGGGAATGAGACAGGGAATGAGTGAATCTTATTCTCATAGGATTTGACTTAAGAAGGGAATAACATACACAGTGGTGTGTGGAAATCTATCTCACAGTACAGGAAAAAAAAGGGGAAGGAACAACAGATCAGGGGGATGATAGAAGTGAGGGCAGATTGGGGGAAGGGATAATCAGAAGCAAACACTTCTGGGGAACGACAGGGTCAAAAGAGAGAATAGAATAAATGAAGTTTAGGTTAGAATGAAGGGAAATATACTTAGTTTTTCACATCATAACTACTATGGAAGTGTTTTGCATCACTACACATTTATAACCTGTATAGAGTTGTTTGCCTTTTCAGTAAGGGTGGATGGGGAGGGAGGAAGGGAGAAAATTTGTAACCCAAAGTTTTAAAAACACATTTTAAAAATTGTTTATAAAATTAAAAAAAAGAAAGAGTATCAGTGTTCTAAATGAAGATTGTTGCTTTTTTCCATAATAAAGGCTGTTTCGATAAAAAAAAAATATGAGGGATAAGGGCATCATTTCTAAAATATATAGATAATTATGTCAAATTTATAAGAATAAAAGTCATTCCCCAATTGATAAATGGTCAAATGATATGAACAGACAGTTCTCAGATGAAGAAATTAAAGCCATCTATAGTGATATGAAAAAATTCAAATTAAAACAATTCTGAGGTACCACATCATAGCTTTCAGATTGGCCAACATGACAAAACAGGAACATGACAAATGTTGGAGAAGATGTGGGAAAATTGGAACACTAGTACAACGTTGGTGGAATTCTGAAATGATCTAACCATTTTGGGGAGCAATTTGGAACTATGCCCAAAGTGCTATAAAAATGTGCATAACCTTTGATGCAGGAGTAGCACTTCTAGGGCTAGATGCCAAATTGATTATATAAATGGGAAAAGTACCCACATGTACAAAAATATTTACAGTAGCCCTTTTTGTGGTGGCAAAGAATTGGAAATTGAGAGGATATCCATCAATTGGGGAATGGTTGAACAAGTTGTAGTATATGAATGTAATGGAATACTATTGTGCTGTGAGAAAGGATGAACAGGCAAACTTTAGAAAAACCTGGAAAGACTTGTGTGGTCTGATGCTGAGTGAAATGAGCAGAATCATACAATAATAGTCACGTCATGTGATAACTAATATTGATAGACTTAACTGTTCTCAACAATACAAGGCTCTAAAGACAGCTACGTAAACCCCTGATGCTTGGGACAGTACATTCTCCACATTGGAAGCAGACTCTTACCTTAACAAAGAGTTTAAAACTCAAGTAATTGGCTGGGATCATGAGCAAGCAGCGCAAAAAGAGTGAGACTATACTATCTTCCTTTGGTGAAAAAGAAGATCAAAACACACACCCAGAAGAAGACAACAAAATCAAAGCTCCTCCATCCAAAGCCTCCAAGGAAAATATGAATCCATCCCAGGCCTTGGAAGAGCTCAAAAGGAATTTTGAGAAGCAAGTAAGGGAAGTAGAGGAAAAACTGGGAAGAGAAATGAGAGTGATGCAAGAAAATCATGAAAAACAAGTCAACAGCTTGCTAAAGGAGACCCAAAAAAATACCAAAGAAATTAACCCCTTAAAAAACAGCCTAACCCAAATGGCAAAAGAGGTTCAAAAAGCCAATGAAGAGAAAAATGCCCTAAAAAGAAAAATTGGCCAAATGGAAAAGGAAGTCCAAAAGATTACTGAAGAAAATACTTCCTTAAAAATTAGGATAGAGCAATTGGAAGATAGTGACTTTATGAGAAATCAAGACACTGTAAAACAAATCCAAAAGAATGAAAAATTAGAAAACAATGTGAAATATCTCATTGGAAAAACAACTGACCTGGAAAATAGATTCAGGAGAGATAATTTAAAAATTATTGGACCATCTGAAAGTCATGATCAAAAAAAGAGCCTACACATCATCTTTTGAGAAATTATCAAGGAAAACTGCCCTGATGTATTAGAACCAGAGGGCAAAATAGAAATTGAAAGAATCAACAGATCTCCTCCTGAAAGAGATCCCCAAAGCAAAACTCCTAGGAATATTATAGCCAAATTCCAGAGTTCTCAGGTCAAGAAGAAAATATTACAAGCTGCCAGAAGGAAACAATTCAAGTACTGTGGAAACACAATCAGGATAACACAAGATTTAGCAGCTTCTACATTAAAGGACCGCAGGGCATGGAATATAATACTGTTGAGGGCAAAGGAGATAGGATTACAACCAAGAATCACCCACCAAGCAAAACTGAGTATAATCCTTCAGGGGAAAAAATGGCCATTCAGTGAAATAGAGGACTTTCAAGCATTCCTGATGAAAAGACCAGAGCTAAACAGAAAATTTGACTTTCAAATACAGCACTCCAGTGGAACATGAAGCGGTAAACAGGAAAGAGAAATCATAAGAGACTTATTAAGATTGAACTGTTTACATTCCTGCATGGAAAGATGATATTTGTAACTCATGAGAACTTTTTCAGTATTAGGGTAGTTGAAGGAAAAAAACTGTAAGTATGTATATATAGATAGATAGAGGGCATAGGGTGAGTTGAAGATTAAGAGGTCATATCTGCAGAATAAAATTAAGGGATGAGAGAGGATGATACTTGGAGAAGAAAGGGAGAGGTAGAATGGGGTAAATTATCTCACAAAAAAAAAACAGAAAAGAAAAGTCTTTCACAGTGGAGAGGAAACAAGGGAAGGTGAGAGGGAATGAGGGAATCTTATTCTCATAGGATTTGGCTTAAGGAGGGAATAACATACACATTCAATTGGGTATGGAAATCTGTCTTACCCTACAGGAATATAGGGGGAGAAGGGGACAAGACATCAGGGGGGTGATAGAGAGGAGGGCAAATTGGGCAAGGGGGTAATCAGAAGTAAATGCTTCTGAGGAGGGACAGAGTCAAAAGAAAGAATAGAATAAATGGGAGGGCAGGATAAGATTAAGGGAAATAGAGTTAGTTTTTCACAACATGTCTACTAAGGAAGTGTTTTGCATACCTGTACATGTACAACCTGTATTGAGTTGCTTGCCTTTTCAATGAGTGTGGGTGGGGAGGGAGGAAGGGAGAAAATTTGGAAATCAAAGTTTTAAAAATACGTGTTTTAAAAAAATGTTTTCACATGCAACTGGGAAATAAGAAATAAAGGAAATGCGGGCACAGAAGTCTATCCTGCTCTACAGGAAAAGAGAAGGAGAAGGGGATAAGAGAAGGGAGGGAGGAGAGATAGAAGAGAAGGCAGACCAGGGGACGGGGTATTCAGAATGCATGCCATCTTGCGGTGGAGGAAGGAGTGAGAAATTTGGAACTCAAAAAGTTGTGGAAGTGAAAAAAAATAAAAGCTAAAATGCAAAAATAAAAGAATATCAAGGGCATCGGGCAGGTAGGTGGTGGAGTGGATAGAGCACTGGTCCTGGAGTCAGGAAGACCTGAGTTCAAATCTGACATTAAACACATAACACTCACTAGATGTGTGATTCTAGGCAAGTCATTTAACCCCAATTGCCTCACAAAAAAGAAAGAAAGAAAGAAAGAAAGAAAGAAAGAAAGAAAGAAAGAAAGAAAGAAAGAAAGAAAGAAAGAAAGAAAGAAAGAAAGAAAAAGAAAGAAAGAATATCAAGGGAATTAGTGAAAAAAATGCAAAGGAGGATGGCCTAGCTTTATTATCTCTAAACCAATATCATAAAGTGGCAATCATCAAAACTATTTTGTACTGGCTAAGAAATAGAGTGGTAGATCAGTGGAATGTGTTAGATACATAAGACAGTAGTAAATGACTATAGTAACACACTGTTTAATCAAAATTCCAGCTTCTGCAATGCAAATTCATTATTTGACAAAAACTGCTAGGAAAACTGGAAAATAGTAAAGTAGAAACTAGTCATAGACCAACATCTGATACCCTACACTGGGATAAGGTCAAAATAGGTACATGATATAAACATGAAGAGTTATACCATAGGTCAGTTAGGAGAGCAAGGAATAGTTTACCTGTCTGATCTATGTAGAAGGGAAGGATTTATAACCACACAAGAGAGATCATTATGAAATGCAAAATGGATAATTTGGTTACATTAAATTAAAAAAAAGTTTTTTGTACAAACAGGATAAATGCAACCAAGATTAGAAGTAAAACAGAAAGGGGTAAAACAATTTTTTTTACAGTCAGTGTTTCTGATAAAGGCCTCATTTCTAAAATGCATAGAGAATTGAATCAAATTTATGAAAATACAAGCCATTCTCCAATTGGTAAGTGGTCAAAGGATATGAACAGGCAGTTTTTAGAGGAAGAAATTAAAATTATCTATAGCCATATAAAAATGTTCTAAAGCATTATTGATTAGAGAAATGCAAATTAAAACAACTGTGAGGTACTATATCACACCTATCAGATTGGCTAATATGAGAGAAAAGGAAAGTGCTAAATGTTGGAGATGTGGGAAAATTAGACATTAATGCATTGTTGGTGGACTTGGGAACTAATCCAACCATTCTGGAGAGCAATTCAGGACTTTGCCCAAAGGGCAAACAAAATGCACATACTCTTTGATCCAGCAATACCACTATTCAGTATGTGTCCTGAAGAGATTATAAAAAGGGGGGGGGAAGACCCCCTTGTGCAAAAATAAAGGAAAAAGAAAAGACCCCCTTGTGCAAAAATATTTATAGCACCTGTTTTTTGTGGTGACAAAGAATTGGAAATTGAGGGAATGCCCATCAACTGGGGAATGGCTGAACAAATTATGTCACATAAATATTAGGGAACATTATTGTTCTCTAAGAAATGATGATGAGGCAAATTTCTGAAAACCTGGACTTACATGAACTGATGCTAAATGAAGTGAGCAGAACCAGGAGAACATTGTACACAACAGCAACATTGTGCAAAGGGCACCTTTGATAGACTTAGCTCTTCTCAGCAAGACAATTCTAAAAGACACACGATTGAAAATGCTAACCACATCCAGAGAATTAACTATGGAATCTGACTGCAGACTGAAGCATACTATTTTCACCTTTTTTCTTGATCATTTTTTTTCTTTCTCATAGTTTTTTCCATTTTGTTCTGATTTTTCTTTCACCATATTACTAATGTGGAAATATGTTTAACATGATTTTACATATATAACCTAAAAAAAGGGAAACAATAGATGTTCAAAATTCAGAAGTAAATATATTTAATACCCTAGTATTTGACAAACATAAATACCTACACTATTTGACAAAAACTGCAGGGGAAATTAGAAAGTAAAATGGAAGAAATTAGATATTTGCTAACATTTCTCACTTATGCCAAATAAACCCCAAATGGATGAATGTCCCAGATATAAGTGTTGTCATAAGAAACGAATCAAAGAAACATAGGGAAAATATCTACCAGACCTATGGATAAGATAAAAATTCATAACACAATGAATTTGTATAAAATATGGATAATTTTATTACATAAAATAAAATATATTTTGCAAAACAAAAAACCTAATATAATTAAGATTAAAGGTAACAGTTAACTAAGAAATATCTTCCCAACAAGTTTGTTTGATAAAGATTTCTTTTCTGAAATATGCAGTAACTGATTTAAATTTATAAGATTTATAGCTATTCCTCAATTAATAAATGATCTAAAATATGAAAAGAGAGTTCTTGAGGAATGAAAGCCAGTCTATCTATGGCCATATCAAAAAAATTTCAAAAACTGCTAATTGGAGAAATGTAAATTCAATCATTTCTGAGACTCAATCTCATACCTATCAGATTGGCAAAGATGATATAAAAGAAAAATCAGAAATGTTGAAGTGGTTGTGGGAAAATTAATATGATGATGCATTATCAGTGGACCTGGGAATGGGTGCAACCATTCTGGAAAGTAATTTGGAGTTATACTGAAAATATTACTAAATATTGCAAGCCCTTTGACATAGCTAGCCACTACTCAAAAAAAAAAAACAAAGATCGAAGAAAGAGGAAAATTTTCTTCACGTACAAATTTGTCTAATGCAGCTCTTTTTGTAGCAAATACTGTAAAATATAAGATGTTCATCAATAGTGGAATGGCTGAGAGAAGAATTCATAAGCATGTTTGTCTATGGCCATTGAGGTAATTTGTTTTGCTTAACTGTGCATGTTTTTTAACAAGGAATTTATTTTTCTTTTCTTTTTTTTTCCATTGTGCTAGAGAGAGGGAGGCAGATAAAATAGATTTTTTTCTTGTGTTTTCAAAATCCATAAAGGTGGTGGGTGCCACAGATGTGAAATGTAGTTTCTACTTTCAGGTTAAATCACTGCTATTAGTTTTACTTAAGTGTTTCACTTTGTTACTAGAGATCTCTGACAGAGTTCAAGCAATCTTTTAGTGTTTATAATGTAAAATCAAGACACATTAATAAGAGAGAGAGACAGTGACAGAGTCAGAGAGAAAGAGAGAAGGGGAGAGAATAAGAAAGAGAGAGAATGTGAGAGGTAGACAGAGGGACAAAGAGACAGAGAGAAACAGAGACAGAAACAGAGAGATAGAAGATGTGGATGAGTTATACAAGTGTTCTAGTTCACAATTTGAACTACCAAGTACAAAAAGTGCCAATTTGCATTAGTAGGAGTTTGCTTATGGGGATACTCTTTCTACCAAGGAAATTACAACTCTAGTACATATCTCTATCCCTGAGATGACTTCATAATATAGAACCATGTTTTCCCACTGAGCATCTTATTCTTTTGCTTTCTTGTTCAAACTTATAGGATGCCTAACCCATAATAATTCTTTGGCATGTTTTCAATTGTGTTATAAATTACTTTCCCCCCTTTCTGCCTTAAGAATAAGAAAAAAAAAAAGATCTTGGACCCTAACAGGTTTTTAACCACCCCACACACGCACGCTTTTGATGGATTAGAAACCAAAATCCAGTTAAGACAAATGGATATTGAATCTGTACCAAGGATGCCCAGATGTATTTGGGTAACCCTACCTGCCAAGTACTTTCCCAAGGGGCATGCAACATGTTCCCAGCTGTAGCAAAACACTTCAATTTGTGCCAGCTCCAGATGACTTTGTGTGAGACATATCACATTTAAATTTCAGTTTTGATTTTATTTGAAGATTCAGAACTAGGAAATATGCCTGAAGAAATACGGTTGACGATTAATTTAAGCTATAAACTAAATATAGATAAAAGTATCCATCATGAGGTCTTTCTGGATGACACAGACAAATGTGGAGGAATTATATATTAAGAGGATTTTTAGCTGGTCAAATTACCATAGTCAAAGAGTGCTGATTAATGGGTGTATATCAAGCAGGAGGGGAATGCTTCCTATTTTTACCCTTTGTCATGTCAAATTCAACATTTTTATGAGGGCTTAGATAAATACATATGGAACATGCCTATGAAATATGAGGTTGACATGAATTGTGGAGGGTTAAATGATGTAATAGGTGAAACAAACAGGATCCAAAATGACCTGGACATTTCAGAACAGACTAACAGGAAGAAATTCAATGGTATAGTATGAGGAAACTTGACTTAGCTATTAATTTGAACTCAGATATTCTTGACTCCAGTCTAGCACCCTGCAGAGCCACTTAGTACTTAGTAGGGAAAATACAGGAATTTGATCCTACTTCTTTTTAGGTTCTTCTCCCTTATATGGATGACCTTCTTCCTTAACTTCTTTTTAGATTCATATGTCTCAATTTTGGGGGGAGGGGGCTGAGGTGGATGCTATGTCAAGGTCTGAGTTTCTAGTTAACTATAGAATTTGTTTGTCAAGGATATTTGGGTAAGTTTTGGGAGCAGATTTTCCCAATAGTAGCTTCTGTTGTGTAAGCTCCAAGTGTATGACAGATATATCTGAATATATTTTGTTCCTTGAACTTAGAAGGAACTTGTAGTTATCTTTCCAAAACAATTACTGAATCATGGAAAACATTGCTAACTACTAACACATAGAAGTACTACTCACTGGTCCTTATGTCCATATGGTGAAGTCAATTTCTCTACTCTATCATTTAGGCTACCATCATGTATATGGACCTCAGCTTAAATTCTGAAGACATCTTGCTTCTTCCTATTCAAAACTTCCCTATAACTAGAGAACCTCTTTCTTTTTAATCCTTGACAGCTTGATGGACCTCCCATTTAATCAAATGTCTGTGTTTGAGATTTTCCAGTCCCTCTCATCACTGGAAAAGTTAACATGTCAGACCGTCTAACATAAGGTCGAAGAACATAGAATACTGTTACCTGACCCTGTAGTTTACTTAACCCAACTTCTTATGTATCTGTGATGATGTATGCTTGCCTTCCCTAAATGTTCCCCAGGGAAACTTGGCTTTCTGGTCTCACATAGTACCACAAGTTGCCATTAGAACTGTAATTAGAAATTCTTTAATATGGAACAAAAATAGTTGAGTGAAGTGAGAGTATAGTAGTGGTGGTAAAGAGGAGAGTCCACCCAAAGGACCAGTCATGCTAAAGAAGGAAAACTGATTCTCCCCCCGCCCCATAGTCTCTGGCTATAGTCTTGCCAGAACAAATTGTGACCCAAAAAAGAGTTGCATGATATGTCATTATGAGCCAGGGGTAGATCATTGAGCAAGGTATGATAATAACCATTCCTTAGGTAGGAAATGCATTTCTTCTCCCCAACTTCCATGGAAGGTTGGGAACCTGGAGCAAAACTCTGCTTGCCCCATGCTAATTACAGGTCTGCTTGATATGTAGGAAATAGATTAAATTCATTCTACATTATTCCAGAAAGGAGAATGAAGATCAATTTGGGCACAGGGAGGAAAGAGTTATAGAGAGGTAGATTGGATCCTCAATATAAGCAGGAACATTTCAGAAATAAAAATTATTCAAAAAATGGATTAGGTTTTCACATGAAATAATGAATTTCTTGCTACTGGAGGTATTAAAGTAGAAGCTAAATGACTGTTTATCACGAATGTTGTGGAAGGGACAGATATAATGGATGGGAGGTTGGACTAGGTGACTTTAAGACTCTCCAATTCTACATTGTGCAATTCAATGCAACTATTGTGTGAAATTATATATGCAAGCCCAAGGTGAGATAAAATTAGGGTTATTTAGAGCATAGTGCGTGTAAATACTACACTATTGTAAATACTATACTATTGATAAGCATAACATAAAGTGGGGTTTGAGTTCTTCCAACCATAGGGGCAATATCACTACTTAACCATGCAAGAGTGCAAAGAATATTTTTTTCCTCAGTGGGTTGTTATAGTTTCTTATTCAAATTACAACTTCTGAAGCGTTTAAAGATTAAAAAAAAACACTTTAAAAGTTGTGCAAAATAGTTAATAAATATTTTTAGTCAGTGAGAACTTCTTTCAAGTCCATAGTCCAAGTGAAAAGTAGGATGTGATATCCATTTATTAGTGACCTCTGAATCTACTAAGCCTTTCTATCTCATTTTTGCCTCTTCTGATTATGTACTTCTGGCTCTAAGTGTGTCTCCTTTTCGTTCCCTGTGAGGTAATACTAGGAAAAGACTTGATTTTCAGCTCTAGCAGTTCATTTGTTTTCTGTGAAATTGTGATTTCTCTTGCCAAAACAAAACATATAATTGAGAAGTACAGGGAATTAATAGCCAGTCTTGAAACCAGGAAGACTTAGGTTTAAATCTTCTCTTTGATAATACTAGCTGTGTGATCCTGGAAAAATCACTAAACTTCTTGGTCCTCTGAACAATGCTTTTAGCCTATAAGTATCACAGAAATTGTCAACTTCCATTGATAAAAGGAGTTTTCCTCACTATAGAGATCCCTATATATGTGAAATCATAGATCCCTGTCCCCTAACTGGACTCAGTAAGTGGGAGAGAGGACAGGAATTTCCCTACCAGAATTATTCAGTATTTGGATCTACTCTTAGGAACAGAAATTGGGCCTAAATGTGCAAAAAGATATATAGCTAAAACTCTAAAACTATTTGATTGACAAGGGATAGTCAATTACAGGAATTCCACCTAAGATAAATCTGACACTTCTATTCCCCAGGCTTACTCTAAGTTAAACTTCCTCCTGGACAGCTCCTCAAGATAAAGATATTTTAGTACCCTTGGATCTGCCTGTGTTACAATACAATGCTTCAATATGTAGCAGATGGAGAATACACCCTGGGTTGGAACCTTATGGATATAGATCTGTCATTCCGTCTCTGCAAATTGCATTTCACCACTTCATGTGGTGTACACCTGTGGATGATAGGTAATGTGCTTTGCTGCTACACAGGAGACTGCAGCCCAGTAAAAGTCTGTTATGTTTTCTTAAAATGTGCCTTAAGACAATAATAGAAATGAAGCAGCTGAAGTAGCATAGGGAGCATAGGCAAGCAGAGAATAAGTTAACAAGACCTATTCCTGCCAATATTCCTATGTTTTATATTCTAGCTCCATGATACTCAGAAGTGGAAATGGGAGTTTGCCATTAAACATTGATTTTCTCAGTTTCTCACACTTATACAGACACCTGTGCTAAATAACTTTGTGATGATACACTGCAGGAAAATTCAGTGTTTGGTATTTCCCTTCATATATGATTGGCATTTTACCTGGTGAGGGTTGGTCTGGGGATGAGGAAATCTAATGAGAACAAATTACTGAAGGGGCTATGACTTGATCATGTGTGTGGGAAAATATTTTTGATTATTTCCGTTTTAATCTGAATGCTTGGAGATCCCACCTTCCCTTGGGGATTTTTTTTAAAGGCTGAATTCTTAATATTTAAAATCATATTATATCCAATGCCTTATTTTAAGAATATTTGCCAACATTCTAGTAAAAATGGAAAAAAAATAGGTTTTTAAATAATTTGAGTTGTCTTAGGATCTAAGGAAAATGGGTCAAAATAATGAAATGCACAATAACTAGCAAGATATGAAATGAACTTAAGTTTCAAATGTACATTTCATAATTCTTCCACACACCACTGAAACTGAACTGCCTACCAATTTGCATTTGGTCACTGTTGAAAGGCATTGGAGGGGACAAGGGACAGAGTAAGTCGGAGGCAATAGACTTTATGAAATAAAGACAAAGGAAAGGGAAGACAGGACTGAATTTGTTGAGATATGCATTCCTCTTAAATTTATGATTGATGTTCATCTCAAGATGGAAACATACTAATGGACACCAGCAGATGTGCAATTTTTGACACATTTGCTACTGGAAACAACTGTCTGACAGTAGCTCACTCTCTGAAAAAAAATAAAATAACAGGTTAAATTTATTCAACCATTTGCTTTGCACAATGAATATTCTTGAAAGAAATTGTACCAAAGTTTGAGATTCTGTTTTCATTAATATTATTAACAGGAAAGACATCCTGCTACCATTGTATGAACCAGAAAGACATCAGTTCAAGTCCCTTCTGACACATACTAACAGTTCAACCCTGAGCAAGTTATTTAGCATTTCAATGCTTTAGAGCTAGGCAACATGCTAAGAGTATAAGTTCTAGAGAAAGTGCTGAAGGAGTTTCTTTGCTCTGAATTTCCTTATATCAATGAAATCACTGGCTTAGTCCTTATATTAATGTATGCAATATCCCCATGGCACTGTGAAGTACAATAGACCTCTCATATGTACACTGTTTTCCCACTAGAAAATCCTCAATGCTAACAAAACAACAACTCCCCCTAGCTTTTGGGAGAATCCTTAAATTCTGGACACCCTATAGGTAGAAAAACATGGGAATTTCCTCCATTCCCACTTCCACATTTTCTCCTATTAACTTGTAGTATCATATCATGATTTTAGGTACTTTAAAGAGGGCTTACTATTATTGTGATAGCTCACAGAGGCAGAAAGAAATTCTCTATAATAATGAACTAATGAACAGACCCTATCCTTATAGTAGTTAACATTTGTACAGAGATTTAAAAAACATCAATCTCACAACAACCCCATGAGGTAGGTAGTGTAGTTATTATTATCTTCATTTGGCATATGAAGAAAACAAGAATCAAGGTAGGTCCAGTGATTTTGTAGCATTAGTGCAATTGTCAGTGGTGTCATCCTAAGGAGGCCAAAGTATTAGAAAGAAAAGAATTGGAATAATCTGGTCAGTCAGTTAACAGAAATTCATTAAGTTTTTAAGTTTTTTCTATGTGCCAGGAACTGGTGCAGACACAAGGACATGAGATAGGCTTACCATAAAACCTATCTCTATACGTTGGTCCTCCTTCTTTCTAGTGCCATGGAAGCAACTTCTGACTAGGCTGTGGAATATTGATCAGGCCTTGACAACCAGTTGGCCATAGCCCTTCAAGAGTAAAAGTATACTGGGGGTTAAAATCCAGTAGAACTAGTGCTGCAAAGCTCTGTATTGCCAGTGCCTGGCCAAAGAACTGAGGAACAGATGGAGTAAGGTAGATCACAAGGACAAGACATTATCAGTATAGGGGGCTGTGAAACACTCTACAAACCCTGAGGTAAAAGCACAATATTTATCTGTAGCAAGATCTGACAAGTGAAAAGTCATTTGGGGTAGAGACCTAGACTTGTTAATTATGAATTGTCTAGTATGAAAGAAAGCTCCCAAGGAAAGACAGTTAGAAGTCAAAAAGCGAAGTAAGGAAAATAAAGGAGAGAAGGAGCAAAAGACTAAAATTACCAAAGATTTCAGGAAGAAGAAAATTCAAATTCTTGAACATAAACTGATAGATCAACAGGAAAATTGGTAACAACAGAAGGAAATGTGGCCTCCAAATTTCACAAATGATTTCAGGCAATTGTGAATAAATATTTAACAAACAAAGGAATATAATTTAACCCTTGATAAGACAGAAAGCCCTGTGGAATGTGAGAAGAACACAGAAGTACAATACACTGTTCCTGAGTGGTTCAAAAAGGAAATGAGAATGACAGCTGAATTTGTGTACTGCATAGCAAAAGCAATGAGCAGAATAGATTAAAAAAATGGAATCTTCAATGGAAAGCCTCACCAAAGAAACAAACAAGGGAACAGTAGATTGGTAATATAAATACAGAGAAATGAAGGATAATCTAGAAGAACAGAAGCAAAACCCAGTAATATAAATAGAAATTATACTCACTATGTAAACAAAACATCCTGATCTCAGAATCAGTATGTATAAAGACAACCTAAGGATCATATGTCTCCCAGAAAAATATAACAGGACATTAAAAAAAAAATCTTAACACCATAATGAAGGAAATAATAAAAAGAATTGTCCTGAACTTCTGAACATAGAAAATTACATTTCAATTGATGGAATTCACAAATTGCATCCAGAAAGTCATGAATATAAAGGTTGTTGCAAAAGAGTTCCAGTGGAAGGTCAGATTTTAGCTGGAACTTGAGAGGAAGTACTAGAAAGGGAGGTGAGGAGGAGATAATTCCAAGCATAGGGCACACAGCCTGTGAAAATGCTTAGGGTTGGGAGACAGCATCTTTTAAAAGGAATATAAAGGAATTCCATGTCTCTGCACTGCAGAGTGTGTGGAGGGGAACATGGTAGTAAATGACTAAAATAGGAATAAGCTATGTTATGAAGTGCTTTGAATGCCCCAAACAGAAGACTTCAGATTTGATCCTGGAGGATATAGGGAACTCCTAGATTTTATTGAAGGGGCAAGAAAGAGATGGGACACAGGGGAAGAACATAACACGGTTAAACTTGCTGTTTAGAAAAAAAAAATCACTTAACAGGGGCAGTGAGGTAGTGCAGTGGGTAGAGCTCTGGTCCTGAAGCCAGGAGGACCTGAGTTCAAATCAGGCCTCAGATCAAACACTTGACACTTACTAGTTGTATGATCCTGGGTAAGTCATTTAATCCCAATTGCATAAAAAAAAGATCAGTTGAAGGCTGAGTGGACTGATGACTTGGAGTGATGAAAGACTTGAGGATTAGAAATCAATCAGAAGGTTACTGTAACAGTCTAGGCATGAGTTAATGAGGGCTTGTACTAGTGTGCAGCAATGTCAGAATAGAAAAGTAGTGTATAGAGGAGATATTACAAGAGAATCATCTGGAAGTGTTAACTAATTTCTCACCACCTGCATTATTTTAGGAATTCTCTGATTTTTCCATAATGTTCCAAAAATCTCATTCTTGGGAAAACCTCATTTCTCTGAAAGATTCCATCATCCCCAATATTCCAGCTCCTCACAGTCCTCTGTCCCTTAGATTGGAGGATGGAGTCATGAATTTCAAAACCTCCTCCTAAGGAAGGAGCTCAGCTTATAACATCTCCTCATTTCTCATCTGTCTGCATTATTTTGAGACTCTTCTGACTTTTCCACCATGATCTGAGGTCAGATACTTTCTTAGATTTCCATTTGTACCCTCTCCCCAATACTTTGCAGCTTGTGTATTTTCTTTGCTTATTGGACTGTAAACTCCTTGAAGAAAGGGATTCTCTCTCTCTCTCTTCTCTCTCTCTCTCTCTCTCTCTTCTCTCTCTCTCTCTCTCTCTCTCTCTCTCTCTCATATTTGTATCCTTAACATTTAGCACACTGTCTGGCACATAGTAGGTGCTTAATAAATGTTTACTAACCGACTGACTGATTAGATAAGGGAGAGAAGCAAGGGGTTGAGGATAACAAAGTCTTAGAGGGCCAGTTAGGTGGTACAGTGAATAGAGTGTCAGGTCTGGAGTCAAAAGGACTCCTCCTCCTGAGGTCAAAACTAGTCTCAGACACAGTATGATCATGTGCAAGTCACTTAACCCTATTTCTTTCTATTTCTTCATTCGTAGAATGAGCCAAAGAAGAAAATGGAAAACCATTCCAAAATCTTTGCCAAGAAAACCCCAAATGGGATCACAAACTATCAGATGTGACTGAAATACAGGAACACAGGCTTAGAAGTAGCACTTTTAGCCAGCTCTTCAGGGTTTCCCAAATAGCTTATAAGAATCCAATCATCTCAAAGCATCACCAAGTGTTTCTCATCAATGTGTTAGTGAGACTCACTGCTCCTAGTATATAAATGATCATAAACTGTGAAGGCCAGCTAGGTTGGAGCCTGTGTTGGGGAAGAAAAGGAAAACTGGACTGGCTTTGGAACAATCCTGCTCCTCCTGCCACTTTAGCCTCCTTGACTGTCCAAAACTCCTCCTACCCATCTGATTGTCCTGTCTCAGGCTCCTTTGCTTGATCTTCACCTAGTTTGTGACCCAAAACCATAATTATTGATTAAACCTCTGCCTGGTCCTCACTCTTTCATCTTCCATTATATTTCTTTTGGTTATTCCATCAGCTTACTTGCATTCAATAATCATCCCTAAGTTGATGATTGTCAGATTTCTTAATCCATCCCCAACCTCTCTCCTGACTTCCGTGTTCACATCTCTCGCTGCCTATTATATGTCTTGAACTGGATGTCTCATCAACATCTTAAGATGAACATGTCAAAAAGTGATTAGCTTTCACCCCACTTATTTTCCTATTACTATGGAGAGTTCCACCATGTGCAAGTTATCCACTCTATCTACTGAGCTACCTAGATGCCCCATTTATATTAATACAATTCTGCTATTTCTTAACCCTTACAGAATCTCTTTCTCTTTTCCTCAGTAATTGGTAATGGCAGTTTTGGACTTACCAACACCTCTGATCTTGGTCTTTATTACAATACCTCAGCATAACCCCTGGGTAAGGCAAGGAAACTATGTCCTCTTCCACCCACACCTTACACCACAAAACAAAAAATTAGTGGTGTTCCTTATCAGTGCACCAAAGCTAATTCTGATGTGAGGGAGATTAATAACTGCATGTGTTAGGTGAGCAAAAGACAGTCAAGAAACTGAAAGTAGCTTTCATGAGAGATTTGCATGATTACATATGTTTATTGTAAGGTAAAAAGAAACTGGTGGAAAGTAGATGTGTTACATTCTATTCCTGCAAATGTTTCAGTGGCAAGCCCATTCAGTCCCAAGCCTCATCCTACTTCAGATCTACTGAGGATTACATTAATTAAAGGTGCATATTGACAAGAAAGAAACACTGTCCTTAGTGGAGAGGTCTCAGAACACCAAGGAGGCCTGAATGGAACAATAAGTGCAGCTATGACATTTTCCGAGGGAGAGTACATTGGAAACTTATCTCTTTGCAGCCATTGTGTGAAATTTCAGAGAAATTTTCCCCATCTGGTGAGGGCTACAGGAGCTGAAAGACACTTATTCCTGTGACAGAGAAACCTTATCAAAAGAGTGAAACTTAAGCTATGAGAAAAATGAATTTTAAGATGTATGCTGTAGAGAAAATTATATTTTCCCTATGCACTGTATCAAATATAAATGAAACATGCCTGGTACTTTTGTGGTTATAACTTTCTTTGTCTTCTGCATTGTGCTAGTATACAGAAGCAAGAGATTTATAGCTGTAAGGAAATTTATAGCCATCGAGTCTAATATCTCCACTCTAAAAATGTAAAAACTAAGGCTGAGAGATTGTGATTTGCTTAGTGTCACACAGCTAACAAGCGCATGAGATAACATTTGAACCTGATTTCTCCTGACTTCACTTCCAGTGCTATTCCAATATGAATGGCAGGTGGCCCAGTGAACAATGGAAAGATGCAAGGTGGATATAAAGAAGCTGTGAATTATTATTAATTATAACTTGTCTATGATGTTGTTTCTTAATGTACTGCTTTTTCATATAGAATACTTTAGCATAGAAAGGAGAAGAAAAACTACTTTGTATTAAGAAAAATAATTTAATCAAACTTGTACAGAATGTAAGACAATTATGATAAACTCAAATGGAAATAGTAACCACTAAGTTGTACATGAGGGCAGTTAAGTGATGCTGTTGATAGAATGTGGGACCTGAAGTCAAGAAATCTCATCATCATGAGTTCAAATCTGGCCTCAGATACTTACTAGCTGTGTGACACTGGGCAAATGCCTTAACCCAATTTGCCTTAGTTCTTCATCTCTAAAATGAGATGGAGAAGGAAATGGCAAACCAATCCAGTATCTCTATCAAAAGAAACCCAAATGGGTTCATGAAGAGTTGGATATGAATAAAGTACTAAACAACAATAATAATTTGTACATGAAGATCCCTGTGGGTTACATATTGATTTACTTTTGAAGTGCAATACTATGTTTTTATGTATCTTTATCTTATTAAATATTATTTTATTTCCCAATTACATTTTATTTTGATTCAGGCCACACTTAAGAGTGTTGTAGGCCACATGTTTGACACCTCCAAAATAATTGTTATTTCTTTCACCAATTAACATTTTTATTCGTGAAAAGAATAGGAAAAGAACTTTGGGTTAATTAAAACTGCTAAAATCTCTGTGTAGAGAAATAGTTGTCAGATAGGATTTGAGCAATTTGGTACGGACAATGCACTGTGGAATAAATATAAAGACTTAAATCACCTTATGAAGAATGTGAGGTCATGTCTTATATGTTAATATTTTGATGGTTTAAACAGGCAAGAAACAACCTTTATTTAATAAAAACTGATATTGATGAAATGTGAATAAGTGAGTATGCAGAAACACAGTTTCAAGAAAAGCCTGAGATGGAGGACTTTCAAGAACTGATTAATGTATGGACCTGTAGGGGATTGTGGTCCCTCAGATTGTTTGAATGTAAATATTTTAAGATTTAAGAGGCTAAAACTCAAAAATGAAAAATCACATAGGTGAAGGGTAATAGGTAATTAAATAAGGACTGGACTGTCACTTTCATAACAGACATATCATTCCTCATTTACCTAATAAGTAAAAAGTTTGTCATTGGGTACCAAGAAACACTGATTTAGGCCATTAAAAGTGGGTGATGAAAAGACTGAAGAGCCAGACAGGAACACATTAAAGATGCTAAAATGGTCAAGAAAGCAGGAGATAAAGACACATCAGGATATCCAAAGGCAGCTTTGTCAAAGGTGTTTGAAAAAAAAAACAGCAGCAGAAGCAGTCATCTGACAAGAAGTCTTCAGCCACTGGTTCATGACTGCCTCAATAAAAATTAGAACTCATAGAAATAGAGTTTTAGTTACAAAGGTGCCCTTCAGTGTCATCTAGAACTAAAGAGTAAAGAAGCCTGGCGGAATTGCCTGTCATTCTTTGCTGCCCTCTCTGGTTAAAGAGAGAAAAACAGAAAAGAAAAAGGTTTTGTAGATAGTGCTATGATAAGAATTCTTAACCTTAGGTCTGTAAATCCTCTAAAGGGATTGTAGATAGATTTCCAAGGGATCTGTGAATATGGAAATGCATGCTGTTGTTATACATATAATTGAGATACACACATACATATGCCTATGCATACATCTCTTCATTTTCACCATCCTCTAGACCAGATGTAGTATTTCTTTTAATTATAAATAGAAGAATCAAACATTATTACAGGAAGGGGTCCACATGTCATAAACAATTGCCAAAGAGGTCCACAATTTTTTTTGAAGTGGTAGGGAGAACCACTGCTGTAAGGGAAGAAATACTAAAATTTATTTGGATGAAGCAAAATCCTGACTAGTAAAGAATTAGCTAGGGTAGTTTGCCTTGTCCAGAGAGTTAACCTGAGCTATTTTGCTGTGAGCTCTGTTTGCTATAATCTGATTGGATGATATGCTCTATTGCATGAATGGCTTTCTGGATTTGTATTGCCCAGAAAGAGTGAGACTGAAGAAATCTTCATCTTAAAGTGAGTTGCTCTCTCAATTTAGTTTAACACTTTCCCCAAAACCCTTTAAAAGATGACTAATTTAAAAGGAGATTGTAAATACTTCATAGATTTGAGAATAGAAGGTGATTTCATCATCTTGAGAATGGTATGAATCAGTTGATAAGCAGTTAGTATAGAAGTGGTTTTCTTTGATATAGATGATCTGAATGTATCAGTGACACCCAGACTACAGTCCAGAAATGAGAATTATCTTACACATTTGAGTTTCCCTCCTTCATCTGCTTTCTTGCTTAGTTTTTGTAAGCATGTCTTCATTCGCCCCCATAGATGCTGAATGTGTTGGTGGGATTGAGTGAATAAGGTCTGTGTATAGAACTGGTTATATTTATTTCTTCTGCATTTACTTTAATATGAGTAACTGCCTTGTTCTTATTTATCTTCTGTCATTGCTAAATAAATTATTGCATCTAGGATATAAAATTGCCATCTTTATCAGTTGTATCACAATGGATAGAACACTTTTCTGGAAGATCTGAGTTCAAATATCGCATCAGATACTACTAGTTGTGTGATCTTGAGCAAGTTATGTAATCTCTGTCTGCCTTAGTTTCATCTATAAAATGGAGGGGTGGATGATATCACCTACTTTCCAGGGTTGATTTGAGGGCAAAAATTAGATGTTTGTAAAGTGCTTTGCCAATTTTAAAATATAGAAATCTAGCTATTATTATTTATCATTGCCATTGCCTTCTACTATAGGTGATATTAGTAAATGTAAGTGATCTAGTAGGGACTCAAGAGCTAAGGTGAAGAACGGGGGAAATGTATTGCCAAAAATATGGTTGCATTAAGATTATGAGTGAGTTTAGGTGTAGCTGTCTGGTGATAGTTCTTTTCTGGGAACCAAAGATTATCAGATTTAGGGCAAACTCGAGTAAGCGAGCCATCCCACAGAATGAATAGGCATCCATACATTCTGTGCAACAGATGTATGGCCCCCAGATTATAGTTACAACCTGAAAGAGTAATAAAATATATACTAAAGACATGTACAAGTGGAAGGCAGCCATTCATTCATCAAATGAATTTAAATGAGTAGCTTGAATATTATACTGGTGTTCAAAAGGTATCTTAAAATGCAGAGAAAAGCCTGTTGGATTTGAAAAAAAATCCTCTATGGAGTATTGTTGGAAAGACACACAGACAAGAATCAAAGAGGACATAAAGACATAGAACATTTGCTATCTGCATTTATGGAGGCATGTCCGTACTGATGAGCTCACAAATTGGTGGAAGTGTTGAAATATTCTCCCTAGCGCTTAAGTTGTTCTCTGGTAAGGAACTACATACTTAGCTAAGCATAGTTACTGAAGACATAAGCAAAAAGAAAAAAAGTGGAAAAAAAAACCTTGTTTCTCACCTTACCTACCCAACTTTCCCACTTTTCATATCATCCTAAATTTAGATCTGGAAGTGACTTTACAGATCACCTAATTCAAACTCCTGAATTTGTATAAGAAGAAATTGAAAATCAGATAGGTTAAATGACTTTCTCAAAATCATATATGTAGGAAATGATAGATTTGGGCTTTGAACTCAGATTCTCTGACTTCAAGTCCAGTAGACCTTCTGTTATACAATGCTGCTTCCAATCATAGTCCATTGAAGGGATATCTATATAAAGCACTTATGTTTGTTGCAAAGTGGACCCCAGCTGCAAATTCATCTTATCTCTATCTCTGGGATGTAATACCCCTGAATCTCAACATGAATTGTAACACACTAAAATAATGTCCTTGTGACTTAATGGTCACCTTTCTCCCTAAACATGTCTTACTCTCTGAGGAACCTGGGGAGAATAAAAACCATTAAGTTGCTGCAATAACCCTATGAAGTAAATGTATGATTAGCCTCAGATAGTGGGAAAGTAAGTTGTGAAAGGTTAAATAACTTCTCCCCTGTCATTCAGAGGGGAAGGAAGGAAAACAGAGCAATTTTTTGGTCTTTGAACCACTAGACCTTACAACTCGTAACCTTGAATTGCGGAGGGAGATTTTTTTTTTTTGGAGCAAAGCATATTTTTATACCAACTTCCAAAAGCTTGGAAAATAACTTAAGTGGAAGTGAAGGAGTGTCCAATAAACAAACCTTTCTGAATGAGGACAAAGAAAAATTTAACTAATATTCCACCACACTATCAGAAATCTACTATAGTGATAAGAATTTGAAGAATGAAAAGGAAAAGCAACTTACTGTGGCTTAATATTTATTATTTATTGTTGTTGAGTCATTTTTTTTCAGTTGTGTCTGACTATTCATGACTTCATTTGGAGATGTCTTGGGAATACGGCAGTGGTTTGTCATTTCTTTCTCCGGCTCATTTTACAGATGAAGAAACTGAGGCAAACAGGGTTAAGTGACAAAATTAACGTTACATAATTAGAAAGTGTCTGAGACCCCATTTGAATTCAGGAAGAGGAGTTCTCCTGACTCCAGGCCTGGCACTCTATCTACTGTGACACCTAGTAGACCATTTATACTTATTATAGGCAAATTAAATGTTATCTATCTTTCCTTCTCGACTTTCTTCACCACCTCCCTTTGTATGTTGTAAAATAAAAAAAAAAAGAGGTCTGTGTGTTTCCTGGGAGGAGGAGTTAAAAAAAAAATCTTCCAGTTGCTTTGAGAAGCAAGAAGGAAATGGCTTTATTAGAACAAGAAGGGACAATAAATCAATTATTATCAGTATGTGAATTGGGTCTCCTGATTGCCAGCTGATCAGCAGGTATAAAGGTCAAGGAATCTCTGAAAATTTGACACTATACATTTAATAAATTGAAATTTAAGATTCATACTTTAATTCTTCATAATTAGAAACATTAACCTCCAGTAGACATAAAGACTTGTTATCTACAATTCTGCTTCATCAGACTAATAATGATGTAACTCCTAGGGGCAGCTAGGTGGTTCTATGGATAGAGCACCAGCCCTGGAGCCAGGAGGACTTGAATTCAAATTCGACCTCAGACACATAACAATTACTAGCAGTGTGACTCTGAGGAAGTCACTTAGCCCCAATTGCCTTGCCAAAAAAAACTAATGATGTAACTCCTAAAGAAGTCATATTTTGCAGATAGATTAAGCAGGTCTATCATTTTCATCAGTACTGGGGTTTTTGTCAAACTTTTCTACATTTGTCACTGAATGCATTTATTACTATTAGGCAGCTGTTGATGGTGAAAAGCAGAAGTGTACTAAAGGGCCTCTGATTTTTCTCTTCCAGCTTGGTTTAGCATCCTACTTCTTAGCAGACCACTTTTTAAATAGTGCCAGGTTCCTTTCAGACCTTCTTTCAGGAAGCCCAGGTTGATTTTCACAATGACTGTAGTGCTCTGCAAGAGGTATGATTCCATTAGGTTAAGTTCTCCTACCTTTGCTCCAAATCTCACATGATGGTTTCTAAAGCTGTTCAATCTAATGAGCATCAATGGAGTTTCTAGCCCATTTAAGGTACTGTATCAAGCATGGAGGCTACGAAGACAAAATAAAACCCAGTTCTTGCTTTTAAGAAGCTTGTTTTCTATTTGGGGGATAAGAGGGATATCAAAAAATTGTGGTAATTTGAGGAATAAGGATAGATCACTAATGTGTAGAAGTTTCCCATAGGAGAAAGGTGTTTTGCAGCATACATTTCTAGACTTCTTTCACATTCCTTTCTTTTCATACAAGAATTCAGTTAAATAGTGTGAAAGCAGCATACTATCTTCTGCTTAGGGCTGGAAGGGACCTAAGAAGGCACTAGTCTAATAATCTCATTTCACAAATAAGACTGAGGGAAGATAAGTACTATAAATCACAGAGGCAGAGTTTGAGGTGCAAGGTGTTATACTGGATAGATTACTATTGTTGGAGTTAGGATGTAAGAACATAATTCTTAGATACTTCCTAGCTGTGTGACCTTGAATAATTTACTTAATATCTCTCATTCTGTTTTCTCATCTCTAAAATGAGGTTAATAATGGCATGTATGTAAAAGTGTCAGTATGAGGATTGGATAATATGTGTAAAAAGCTTTACAAACTTTGAAGAGCTATATAAGGATTATCATTATTACTATTTAAACTCATATTCCCTGCCTCTAGGGAAAGTGTTCTTTCAATGTACCACATCCTCCCATGAGTGGAATTCAATTTCTTGTCACTTCTACCTTTTTGAATCTCTAGCTTCATTCAAAAGATGCCACCTCCTACATTAAGACCTTTTCTCATCCTCTATGTTGTTAGTGCTTTCTCTTTCCTGAAAATACTTTGTGCTTTGTGTTTAAGAGGTTACATGAAATGGTGGCTAGAGTTATCCTTGGAAAACTTGAATTTAATCCCTGCTTCTGATAAATACTAAAAGTATGACTAGGAACAAGTTACTTAAACTCTAAGAACATAAATTGAAGTGAAGTTACTGTTTGAGGTGGATAGAGCTTCTAGCCAGGGGGAATTGCCCATGCTGACAAAATTTGAGGTATGGATCTTGACAATATCTACCTCCCTCCAAAATATACTGCATAATTTTTCTCTATATATATTGTAAAATCCACAGAACCTAGCCCATAGTAGACTCTCAACAAATATTTGCTGGATTGAATTATGTTGCCTCCAAAGGGTTCCCTTGGTGGTCAGCCTTCCAGTTATCAATCTCACAAACAGGTATGTTGATCCTTGGATGACAGCCCACTGCTGACTCCATGCTCAGAGCTTTTCTAATTTGTTAGGATCTGTGAGCACTCAAATTCCACTGATACTCTCTTTAGTATGCAGGAATTCTATGACATGGTCAGGCATGAGAGTATTATTTAGTAAAGATTCAGTTCCATAATATTCAGAGAGACTTGGAGGTGGGGGTTAAAGAAAAACAGAAAGGGGAAAAAAAGCCTCTTTAGTAATGTAGCTCAGTTTAAAATATTTAAGGAAATGCTGAGCCTTAGAGACACAGGAAAATTCTCATTTTACTTGAAGGACTGGAGAAGATTCTAACAACAAAAACAAAGTAGCTAATACAAATAAGTTAAGGGAGAGGCAGGAAGGTTTTACAATGTTATCAGTAGATAGAATTCTGTCCTTTTAGCAAACAATCTCATACATTTTGATACATATGATGACTTTGAGCTTACAAGAATGTAATTTCAAGGAAATATTAACTTGAAAATGTGGTTGCTACATGTAACTCATAATTAACTATATTAGCTGCAAGGCCTCTATGTATTGAGGATCAAGAAAATATCATTCCTAATCTGACCTCAGATACTTACCAGCTGTGTAACCTTTTCTCATCGGCAAAATGGGGATAATAATTGTAGTCGCCTCCCATGACTTTTGAGAATAAAATGAGATATTTGTAAGTTGCTATATAAGCTTTATATTATATAAATTCTAGTTTTTGTTATTCTCATCATTATAGAAGATTTATACTGAGCAATGTAGTAAACTATAAATCTGAGACATAAAATGTTTACATAACCTTATACAAGTCCATTTGCTACAAATATAAACTATTTGAATCATTCTTAAGACCCAGAAGATGGAATCTTTGACCAGCTCACTGTGATTTCCCAAATGAAGGAGGACCAGATATCAGGGATTATTGAACAAATAGTACCTTCTAATTCTTGGACACATTCACCTAGGTAAACATAGATAGCAGTAGATCCTTTATTTCTTTGGGGCCCACTGAATTACCTTCACTCCTTGCATTCCAACTCTTATCTGTAAAGATAAGAAAAGAAAAAAAAATAAAAGAACTGTTATCAGTAAAATACAGATCTGCCTGATTCAGGTTTGGTCTCAACTCCTTATTGCTTATACCTAATATTAAGGACCTGAATAATCTACCTTGACTTCTTCCAGTTGCCCAAATTTTGGGAGCTCCCATTTGCAGCAGGTTAGGTTAACTCCTCCAATTTCCTCTTTCTTTCATGAAGCGGCCAGTTTACTATTAAATCCTTGCTGAAATTTCTAATTTCAAGAGGTCCAAAAACAAAACCCTTCAAGTTCCTCCTATTAAAGCCTGTTTTTGGACCTCCAGCTGTTTATGATTTTTCTAGATGACATTTAGTTGATTATTCCCAGTTGGTCTTCTTTCGTAGACCTCTTAATATGACTAGTTGAATTCCCCAATCACCCTCTTGATGCTTATTTTAAAATATGTTATTAATCTCTTATTTTTAATTGTCTGAATTTCTCCTGTACCCTTCCTCCTCCTCCCCAAGAAAGCCAAACCTTAGAACACATGTTAAAAGAAAGGGAAAAAAAAGAAAACCCATCAATAAACTGAAAAAAAAATCTGACATTACATGCCACATTCTAATCCTATGGACTTCCCTCCTCCCTGAATATTATGGAATCAGGATGTATACTTTTTTTATATTTCTTCTTTGAAAACATTCTTTTTCAACTTTCTTCTTTTTCAACATTCAGTTTTTGTAGTGTGGTGTTTGTTATCCTTTCAGTTTACATTCTCATAGTCCCTGCCTATATTATTTGTATCTACTCACTTCTCTTCAGATCATAAAGGTTTTTCAAGCTTCTGAGGGAATTGAGGGCTTTAGAACAACAAGTGGTTAATTATGGGAACTGAGTCAACCACACTGACACTATCTTGTAACTCAATTCTGGAGCTAGCTCCACTCGCTTTTGATTCAATTATGGGTCCACTCCAGCTTTTATCTTGTGAGAAAAGTTTATTCAATTGTGGAAATTGGGAGAAAACCTTGTTGTATCTTTTGAACCTAACCCTACATGGCTAGGAAACTGGACCACCTCTCTCTGATGCTTAGGGACCTTTAACCAAGCACCTAAGACATGTTGACTAGAAACTCAATCAGATCCGAAGATTGATGCCAAAAATTTTCTCACAATTTTACATCTCAAGAAACCTATGTGTCTTATCTGAAAACTGGCCCATTCTGTTTAATCAGTTATTTATCCACGTCCCTTTGATTGTTTACAGACAATTAGATGAGTGGGACATTTTTTTTCTGAATTCAAGAAACTTCACAATTACATCTATATGTTCTCTCCTTACCATCTCAGAAAATCCCATAACTTTCATCCAATTAGAAAGCAGATTACCTAATGTTGTATCATTCTCTTTTAATTAATTGTTCTTATTTGATTATTTTTTTAATGCATAAAAGTCCCTGGATTCAAAGTCCAGACCTAAGTTGATGAAAGTGTCTGGTCCTGGTTTGTTGGGCAATTGCCATGCATTGCTTAGTAAATTGATATGCTCAGAAGATTGAACCTTTGTTTTCCTCAGTCATTTCATTTTTACCTGTCACAATTCTTTGTATTAATAGTAGTCATTTCTTACAATACTATTATATACTATTATTCACAATTTGTTTAAACATCCCTATTCATGGGACATTTATATTTCTTTCTTGCCACAAAAAAAGTACTGCTACAAATATTTGGGTGTTTATGGGAAATTTTTCCTCATGTCTAGGAATAGAATCACTAGATTAAAGGTATGGAAATTTCAGTCCATTCATTTGAATAATTCCAAATTGATTTTCAAAATAGTCACATTATTCACAGCTCCACCAACAATGCACTAGGGTGACTATCTTCCCACAAATTCTCCAACATTAATTATTCCCATCTCTTGTCATCCTTGTCAATATTCAGGTTGTGTTGCGAAACCTCAGGTTTGCTTTGATTTGAATTTCTCATAACTAGTGAGTTGGAGAATTTTGTTATATGGATATTTATTGTTTACAACTTTCCTTTTGAGAACTATTTATGCATATCTTTTGGCCACTCATTTATTGGGGAATGACTTTTGATATTATACTTTTATTAGTTGCATATATTTCTTGGATACCAAACTGTTTGTAGAAAAATTTGGAACATTTTTCCCTATTTTACTGCCTTCTTTCTTATCCTAAATTATTTCTGCAAAAGCTCATCAATTTCATATTATCTTGCCAATATTTGTGACAGTTATATGACCTGTTTCTCTTCCAATTTTAATGGTATAACCTTTACAAATATTTACTGAAATATTTTGTTTTTACATTGCCAAATTTCTCCAAGTGTCATACTCGTTACTGCCTCATAGAGTTATAATATAACAAAAAGCAAAAAAAGTTTTAAAGAGATAAGGAAAAGTTGGAAGATTAAAGATAACAGAAAAAACAATAAATATTTAAAAATGTCTGAAAATATATGCAGTGTAGGTACTAAATTTTCATTTGCCTTCTTTGAGACTACCTTTGTTCTTTGTAATTCTGCAAGATAAACTTCTTTAATTTTGTGGTTGTTCTTTCCATTTATGTCTTTGGAATCATTGTGTGTATTGTTTTCTTGGTTCTACTTATTTTACCTGCTGTAAGATTTTGTAATGGCTCTATATTTCTCTGTATTCATCATTTTTGCTGTTTCTTGCAGTAGAGTAATATTCCATTACATTCGTGTTCCATGTTTTTAAGTCATTCTTCAATTAGTGGGAATCTACATTGTTTCCAGATTATTGCTAGCACAAAAAAAGTGATACTATAAATATTTTGAG
Organism: Phascolarctos cinereus; assembly: GCF_003287225.1. Taxonomy (NCBI): domain Eukaryota; kingdom Metazoa; phylum Chordata; class Mammalia; order Diprotodontia; family Phascolarctidae; genus Phascolarctos; species Phascolarctos cinereus. The sequence continues at coordinate 92,427,975 of NW_027556098.1, forward strand.
TGTATAATTACTTTTTTTTTCTTATCAATGACCTCTGTATGGGGTATATGCCTAGATGTACTAATTTCCTTTTGGCAGAAATCTTTCAAGCTCATGTAATCCAAATGATATATTTCGTCTTTAGTTATAACTTCTTTCATGCTTAACTGAGAAAGGTATGCGATCTGCTTCACATCTCATATTTTAATGTTATGGCCTTTAATTTTCAGGTCATGTATCCATTTTGAATTTATTATGCCACATTGTATAAGAGGTTTATCTGAGCCTCATTTCTTCCAGAATGGTTTCTAGCTTTCCGCACATTTCTTACCCTTGATTCCTATTTTTTTTCTTTACTTGACATAGGCTTTCGTTCAGTTATTTAACTCCATGAAGTCTACTGCCTCCACTTACTTATTAAGCTCACTTCCCTTTCCAGACCGAGAGTGAATGGTCCTTTAATCTCTCAAGTTAATTCTTTTTATAGGAGTTCTCTGAATAAACAATGTAAAATGACTTCTACAGTTGCTTTAGGAGAGGATGAATTTTGTGTATTTCTAGGCAATTCCTATTCTGAAGTGTATATGGAGGGCTCTAAGAATATACATATGTGTGTGTGCATGTGCATATGTGTGAGTGTGTGTGTGTAATCAGACATGATAAGTATTTACATAATAAAAGAATTACAAAATTAATGAGTCAATATGTGGTATGCCGATTTATCAGTGAAGATTTAGGATAATCAGTTTACAACACTCAGCTTTTCATCAAATTGAGAAAAAAAATTCACAGCAAGTTTCTCTGATAAAATTTAAATTTCTCAACTATGCAGGGAATTGAGACAAATTCATACAAGTGCCTTTGCTCAGTTGATCAATGGTGAAAGGATATGAATGGACAGTTTTCAGCTTTTAAAGCTATCAATAGTCACATAAAAATGTTCTAAATCACTACCGATAAGACAAATACAAATCAAAACTTGCTGCGAATTGTTTTCTCAAATTCCTGTTTTCTTTTTTTTTTGCTTTGCTAATTTTGTTTGTGCAAAAAGTTTTTAATTTGGTGAAATCGAAATTATTTATTTTCCATCCATTGATTCTTTCTAAATTTGTGTAGTCATAAACTCTTACCTTATCCATGGATATGATGGGTACATTTTTCCATGCTCCTTAAATTTCTTATATTATGACTGTTGTCATGTTTTCATGAGAGAAATGCAAATTAAAACAACCCTGAGGTACCACCTCACACCTATCAGATTGGCTAACATGATAAAAAAGAAAAATGACAAATTCTGTAGGGGATGTTGAAAAATTGGGACAGTAACGCATTGCTGGTGGAGTTGTGAATTAGTCTGACTATTCTGGAGAAAGGTTTACAACTATGCCCAAAGGGCAACAAAACTGTGACTACCCTTTGATCCAGCTAGATCTGTATCTCAAACTGAAAAAAGATAAAGAAAAGGGACCTATTTTTAGTTGCTCTTTTGTGGTGGAAAAGAATTGATAATTGAGGGGACATCCATCAATTGAGGAATGATTGAATGAGTTACGATATATGACTATGATGGAATAATATTGTGCTATAAAGAGTGATAAGCAGTATAGTTATAGAAAAAAGCAATACTTATATGGGAAGACTTACAGAAATGATGCTGAGTGAAGTGAGCAGAACCAGGAGAACATTATGCACAGTAATAACAATATTGTAAGGATGACCCACTGTGAAAGACTTAACTACTCTGACCAAGACAACTGCAAAGAACCCAAAATTAAAAATCTATTCACCTCCATAGAGAGAACTAACAAACTCTGAATATAGATTGAAGCATACTTTTTTTAAATTTTCTTTTTCTTTTTTTATTGTTTTGTCTGTGTTTTCTTTTGCAATATGGCTAATATGAAAATATGTTTCGCATTACTTCACATGTGTAATAGATATCAAATTGCTTGCCTTTTCAAAAAGGGAATAGTGCAGGTGGGAAAAAGAATTTCAAACTCATTTTTTTTAATGAATGTTTAAATGTGGTTTATATGTAATTGGGAATTATTTAATGAAATATCTATCAACATGCCAATATGAAGAAAAGCTAGTTATCATTCTCCTAAAATACACATTCCAAGTAAAATTGAAAATGTTGCTTACTGATTAGGGACTAACATTACATAGATGAAGATAATACCCTTTCCCTCTTGGAGTTTAAAATTTTTGAGATGTACCAACAACTCTAATACACAGTAGGTTATTATGAAAGAGCGGTCTGGATACAAAAAGTTCAAGAAAAAAAGTTAATTGGAGAGAACACTAGAAATCTGAGGATCAGGAAAGAGGTGGCACCTGAGCTAACTCTAAACAGAAAAGGTGGCTTTGGAAAGGCTTAAAATGAAGAGTAAGGACATTCCAGGCATAGAGGTCAGACTATATAAATGTAGAGAGGCAAGAGATACTGGAGTTTGGAGACTAGCTCCTAGTCCTGTCTGACTAGAAGGCAATTATATGTCACTCATTATGATATCTAGAGGTAATAGCAATTATACATAATTTCATATAACATATGGAATGAAATAACCCCACTAATGAAACTATATAAAAAACAGTAAAAATTATGAGAGGAAGTGTGACATGATAAAAAGAGAGCTGGCCTGGATTCATGAAGACCTGGGTTTCAAAGCCTTCCTTTGACACATACAGATTTTGTAACTCTGGGCAAGTCACTTAACCTCTTAGTCTTCTAAGTTACTCTCTAAGTTTATAAATTGCAGAGAAGATTCAGGCCTGCCTTGGTAAAGGAAATATCTTTGCCTTAGATTTCCCTGTGTTAATGAGCTCACAAATTCAATCCTTGGCCTAAAAGTTATTATTATGATTAATATAAAAATATTTGCTGATTTATGACCTATTATTTAGTATTATTTTGTGGATCTTCAATAAAATAGCTTAAGAAATTTGTATACTTAGACAACTACATAAATCAATTTAATTAATTAATTACTAAAACAATTATCATTTATAAGTTTACCCTAACTTCCAGAACATGTGCAGGGTTAAAAAAAATTATAATTACTCACACTTTTCTTCTTAAAAAAAATTAGTGAAAGCAAAATTATTTTTATACCATTAAAAATAAAATGATATATATTAATTATTTCACCTTTATCTCATTTATGTCTATTTTGTGTATGTTTCATAATGCAACATTAGTACAATAATATATACATGTAATTTATAGGTAAACACAAAACTATTTGTTTTTAACTGAAAGAGGTACATTATCAAAATAGTTTTAAGACATTGTGCCAGGTCACTGAGAGGTTAAATTACTTCCCATGGTCATATGACTGTCATGTATCAAGAGGAGGCCTGCTAAGTCAAATTATCGCTCAATTAATTCTGGCTCCTTACACTGACCTAAATTATGCCTACTTTCTGATTATGAACTCTACTTCTAGTTTCTACCTTCTGCCAAAGATAAAAAATAAAAAAATAAAAGAGGTGATTCCAAATCTAAAATTATTATTTCCAAGGTTTATAAAATAGTGAATGAGATATATAATCTAGGTTACCCAATGGAGAGATTGCTATAATTGGAGTGAGGATGATCTAAGTTTAAATCCTGACTCAGACACTCATTAGTTTTGCAACTCTGGGTAAATCACTGAATCTTTCTTATACTAAGTTTCATCACCTTTAAAATGGAAATAATTATAGAAATTATCTTCGTATCAGGACCCCTCCCATTTTCCTTGAGGGGGCCTGTGTCTGACTCAGAGTTTCTCTCTCTCCTACCCACTTCTTAATAAATGTTTTGGGTCTAATGATAAAGTTGAGTCCTTCAATAACACTAGCCCAGATCAGCAAATCTGCATTCTTTTTTTTTAACTTAAATAAACTTAAATATAACATAAGAAAAGGAAAAAAAATGTCATGTGCACAGCAGAACATAGGAGAGGATTCAAAATATATAACAATGACTTCATTTCAAGAAAGACTATATATTAAATATTGTGTTATGTTGAAAGCCATCCATCTTTTCTTTTCTTCCTTGGAGGTTTTCTTTTGTTCTCTGCTGTATACTTTATACTTTGTTCTTTTTCCCCCTTCCTCTCCCCTGCCTGCCACCCCAAGGCTATAATTGAGCATGGATGTATTTTTGTATAGGGATTGATATACATACATGTATACATATATACTCATACATGCAAGCATACATACATACATATATAAACATATCCTTTTCCTAAGACATTGTACTCCTAATCTTTGTTTTTATGTTTGTGCATATCTCTTTTATTCCTCCCTCTCCTAACTCCTCTACTTTACTTCTATCTGGTAACTTACCATCCTTTTACTTAACCTACCCCCACTCCAGCAATCTTTCCCTTATCCTCCCATTCCCATAAATCTAAACTCCCTTCCACATTCCCCTTTTATCCTATTCCTTCACCATCTTCTCTAAAAATCCCTACTTTATCCACTCCCTCCTCCCTATCCTCTTAGAGTTCTGAGTCTCTTGACTCCAGGCCCAGCACTCTATCTGCTGTACCAGCTAGCTGCCTTATACTTTAAACATGTCTTGTTTAGAGTAGATGAAAACATTATGAATCAGTTTGATTCTGGTTTGGGGAGAAACAAGACCTATGGTAAATTCTTTGAATTGTTGTAATATTTCTTAACTAAAGTGTAGTTTAAAATGTCTTGGAACATCCAATTATGAAAAGTTTCTAATCCTCCTTTTGAGGGCCAGAATATGAAAAAAAGGTGTGCATGCATGGGGAAGGCTGGAGCCTTCCCACACATACCTACATTTCACAGATTTTGTAGATCTCTATCATTCTTGTATCATAACGGCAAACTCACTGAATTCATAAAAATGTAGTCAAGTGGAAAGAGTACTGGTTTGGGAATCAGATTTGGATTCTAGTCCCTGCTATATACAACTGACTTGCACATGACTGTGGAAATAGTATTTTTGTTTTTCTTTTTGTTTCATTTTTGTTTGTTTGTTTTTTGCCTTAGAATTTCAGTTTATCAAAGTTATAGGACCAGAGTTCAAATCCTAACTCTGCTCCTTACAACTTGTGTGACCTCAATCAAATGGCTTAATCCATCTCTGCCACAGTTTCTTCATTTTTAAAATGAGGGGATCATTTATAGTAATCTCTGTGGTCTTTTCTAGATCAAGACAGATGATTCTGTGACTTTCAGCTGAGCAATTGACTACATTCGATAACTGTTGGATTTGGAGTTAGGAAAATGATTTTTATCTCATATGAAATGCTTATTAACTATGTGAGCCTGTGAAAGTATACAATCATAACTATTAGATGGACTAAGAGATCATTTGGACAACCTACTTATTTAAGATTTGAGAACACTGAGGCATAGAAAGATTCAGCAACTTGCCAAAGGTCACACAGGTAGCAAATAGGAGTCCTCTGACTCCTATTCCAATGTTTTATTTTTTTCCCCCCCACAGTTCCACATTGTGCCACCTAATCATTCTCAGCCTTAGTTTCTTCATTTGTACAATGGGGATAATGGTAGCTAAAGAGCATGGCTCACCTAATTAGTATTAGACTCAAATAAAATCATGATTGTAAATTGCTTTGCAAACCATAAAGCTCTATTTAAAGGAGAGTTATTATTTTACTTTGGGTGGTGAGATATAGTTAGCAAGTTGAGTTCTTAAAAAAAGTTGAAGTCCACGTTGACCTAGTTCAACTTATCAATCAGATTCACTGAAATGTCAAGTACATATCTTAAGACTATAATTTGTTATTGTGACAATGGCACCATGAACAGGAAAATACCTTTTTGACTACACTAGATAACTGCCCCTATACTTTTGTCCTTACATGTTTTTAGTCTTAAAGAATTTTACTCTGTTCTCCTTTCTCCTTTCTCATTTTATTCCACAGGACTAATGCCATTTCACTATTTTCTCTGCATATGGTATTTGGAGCAAAAATAAACTAGTTGTAAGTCAAATCTGAGAAAAGCAAAGTGACATAGAACGGCTGTGGACAAGAATGCACTTTTGAGAGGTCTAACTTTTCCTTGAACCTTTATTTTAATTTACTGCTCAATCGGTTATTGTTCCTATGACTCTGAAGTACTACAAGGGCTAACTTCCCTTTTTATATAAAACTTAAGAGGATGTAGTGCCTTTTTTTTATTGTCTGATAACAGACCACCTCCATTGTAGGCTGGCCTTTGTTAATTCCCTGTTGGAGAATGAGTACATATGAAACTTACCTTGAAAAACCTCTAACAGTTCCACACAGTGAAAAATACTACAGTTCAATGCCTTGAGCATAATGAATGGCTGTGACATTTGCTAGGCCAGTACTCCATGTTCTGTACTGGCAATATGTCTGACCTACCTTTCCAAACTTATTTCCCAATACTCTCCAAATTAAGCTCTCTGCTCTAGCCAGACTAGCTTCTCAGTGGATTCAAGACATGTCTTTCTTGATCCTACCTCCATGACCCTTCTCATAGTGGTTTTCCTAAATGAAATGCCTCACTCCACCCCAGGGGTTATTTGGTATACCTTTCATTTCAACACATACACTATATCGGCTCCATGTGGGAAAAGGACCGTTTTTGCTTTTCTTTGTTTCTCCAAAACTGAGCATACTATAAGTACTTAATAAATTATTTTTGATTTATTGATATTGCAGATCTGACATTGATTCAATTCCCCCTTTTGTCTTGCAGTTACATTATCATCTCCCTTTGTTTCTGTGACACTGCACTTTCCCAGTTTCTGCTCCTTACTATGATACTTCTTCTGTTCTCTAAAGGATGAGATTCATAAAAGTCTATTTTTCAGTCTTTTGTTTTGTTCTTTACATTCTTAACCTTTATTTTCTCCTCTACTTCTACTACTTCAGCTGTGTACAGATAACTCCAATTTCAAACTTTTCTTATCAACTTCTTTCTTTTAGGCTCCTGATTCACACTTCTTACAACCTTCTGGTTTCTTATTTTGGATGTCCTTTCTGAACAACCCACTCAACATGTCCCAAACCACACCCAAACCATACCTTGCCACTTTTTATAAAAATGGAAATTATCCAAGTCTTACTCTTTACTTCTTTTTTTTTTTTTTACTGGGATTGCTATTCCTTCAGCCATTGGACACATAGCCTGAGTCAACTTTGAATTTTCAGTATTCTTTTTTTGAATTGAATATGTTCTATTTTCAAATGACAATTTTTTTTCATCCCACTTCCAAAATTTCTCTCGATTCCCATGGTTGTCATCTCAGTAGGTATATTTATTTCCTCTTAAACTAATCATAATATTCCCTTTCTTGTCAGTTTCCTAGTCTCCAGCTGATCTATTCCTACCCCTCCATGCTAGATTAAATCTTCATGAAATAGGCTCTGCTGACTTTTTCATACAACACTTACCAAACATTTGTTAAATGCCTACTGGATGAAGACTACTTCAATAAGTTCTAGGAGGGACGTACATTTTAAGGAAGACAGTCTATAACAGTCTGTATCTATGTGACCAAGAGCAAACAACTTATAAGTGTCCTGGGGATTTGTCAAAGTCTTTAAGTTATAGAGAAGTCACTGATATATGTGGAGGGAGTTTCTTTCCAGGATGGTGTCCATGTTAATAATGTTGCTGTCCTATGCATAATCTTAAAGTGGCTTCCCATTGACTACTGAAGGAAGCACAGACTCTTTTTCTTGAAACTCAAAGCCCTGAACAATTGCTATAAAACTACATTCAATGAATTATTTTCACCTCCCAAAACTTAAAAAAAAAAAGCAACATCTTAAGGGCAGCTAGGTGGTGCAGTGAATAGAACTCCAACCTTGGAGTCAGGAGGACCTGAGTTCACATCCAGCCTCAGATACTTAACACTTACTAGCTGTGTGACCCTAGGCAAGTCACTTAACCCTAATTGCCTCACCAAAAAAAAAAAAAAGCAAAAAACTCAATATCTTTCTAATCTATCTCCACCTATCTATGCATATATAAAATATGTATCTATCATATAATTTATATGTATGTGTACACACACACACACACACACACACACGTGTGTGTGTGGGGGGAGAGAGAGAGAATTAATAAAGCTTAAAACAGCATTAAGGCTTTTGGGGAATCCAGTAATGCTTTGTTGTTGTTGTTGTTGCTGCTGCTGCTGCTACTGCTTTCATTATTAAATGATTTTTCTCCCTATCTCACCCACCCAAGCTGGAAATGTAGGAATTATTTATGGGACTAATGCTACTGCTGATGAACATAAAAATTATGAGCTCCTGTGTTTCTGACCTGGTTCAATTCACCTCTCTTTAGGCAATCCAGTCTTTCCCCACCTTGAGGCTCAATATTAGTCAATTTTAGCCCAGATTCCCTGAGATCAAGACATCCATCTGCCTCAGCCATACCGGGAACAGGAACATAAGCATGAGCCATCAAGCCTGGCAAAGAGCACTATAATGTGAATGATAATTATAATGATGATAATCATAAGATCTCAATTCTCTGTTTTGTATACCTGGCATGTCATATCATCCAATTCTGTCCTAAAGCTTCATAATTTCCAACCTGTGCCTTTGATCATACCATAGCCTCCACCTTAGATGTCTTTTTTCACCTTAAATCTTCTTGTTATAACTCTAACCCACCTTTCATTGAAGAAATTAAATGCTACCTGATCTGCTAAGCTTTTCCTGACAATGAAGCTGGAAATTATTTCTTGTTATTCTCTACTACCATGACACTTTGTTTATGCCTATCTTTTAATGTTTACCGTAAAATGAAACGTGTTAATTTACTCTTGTCTTTGTCTCTAATAAGCTGACAAACCATTTCACTTTTCTCTGTCTCAATTTTCTCAAGCATAAAATAAGAAGTTGGGCATATATGGTCTCTAATATCCTTCGTGACTTTGAGATTCAATGATTCTGATTATCTCAGCATGCCTTATCTCCTACATTAAGCCATAAGTATCTTGATGGTGGTATCTATGTTCCTATCATTATTTTCTGGTCAATCCTTCATTCATCCTGAAAATCCAGTAATGACTTCATGGAGAAGGTGAGACTTGGAGGAGAATTAGGCCTAAATTACAAAGATGAGAAAATGTATTACAGAGATATAGAATAGCATGAAAAATGCAAAAGAGACAGAGTATTGCTGATATCTAGAAAAATAATGAGATTATGATTCTTTCTAGAGAAAGATTTTTATAATAGAATACAGAATCAATAAGTGAAAATAGGGCCTATTTTGTATAGAGCTCTTTATGTCAACATACACGTGTGAATTTTAGTCTAGGGGCAATGGGGAGCCATTAAATTTAGAGCAATGGGAATGACCTGTTCAAAGTGGTGTTTTAGTAATATTAACTTCGCATTGGTGTATAAGATGTATTAGTAGAGAAAGATGGTGGATACAAAGATATCAGTTAAAAGAGTTTTGCAGTAAGTAATAGGTAATAAAAAACCTGTACAAGAGATAGCAATGGGAGTAGTACACAATACTTACCTACGATTTCATGCCTTGCAAATTATTTTACTTATATTATCTTCTTTGAGCTTAATTATTCTGATACAGGTATAATGAATATAAATCCCTATTTTGCAGATAAGGACACTAAGGAACAGAAAGACTAAATTACTTGACCACAAAGTTAGTAAGTAACACTCTTTGATCCCAGATCTTCCCTGATTCTAAATTAATTACTCTTTCCAATTCACCATTCTACCTCACATGGAGAAGAGAATAGATATCAGCAATATTATGAAAAAGAGAACCAATTAGGGGCAGCTAGGTGGTGCAGTGCATAGAGTACTGTCCCTGAAGTCAGGAGGACCTTAGTTCAAATCCGACCTCAGACACATAACACTTACTAGCTGTGTGACCTTGGGCAAGTCACTTAACCCCATTGTGTAACCAAAAAAAAAAACAATTACAAAAGGATCAAATCACAACTAGGCCTAAAGCAGAATTCTTAACTAAACAAGGGATAGAGGCGGCCATTAAATATAAAATCAATATTTTTGACTACATGAAATGAAAAACTTTTGTAAGAACAAAATCAATGCAGCAAAGTTAGGAATAAAAATTAATTGGGGGAGTAATTACATCAAATATCAGCAGTCAATTTGATACCAAGATAATAGTGAGAAATAATATAAGAATTAGTACAATTAATACAAATATATAAAAGCAGATTGTGTGTATTATTTACAAAACCAGCAGCCATTTTAACAAAGGCTAAGCTGTCAGAGGACAAGAACAAATAGTTCTCAAAACAATCAAACTATGAATAATCATATGAAAAGTGTCTTAGTCACTAATAATAAGAGAAATACAATTAAAAAGCACTCGTATGTTACTTCACCCACAGCAAACTAGGAAATATGAGAAAAGATAATAATAATCTATTGGAAAAGCTATAGAAAAGCATGATCACTAATATAATCAAGTTATTCTGTGAAGCAATTTTGAAATGTGATTAAAAAAAAACACAGAAATATACCTAATCCTCTGCCTCAGACATCCCAGTGATAGACATAGTCTCCAGTGAGGTTAGTGGCAGAAAGAAAGGTCCTTAAACCACAGCAAAATATTCATAGGAGCCCTTTTATTATAGCAAAAGAAAATGAAAACAAAATAAAAATTATGGAAAGGCTAAGAAAAATACAATATATTAAAAGTAAAAGAATATTGCTATAATATAAGATGCAGTGAAAGATTTAGAGCCATATGTGAAGACTTATATGAACTGATACAGAATGAAATAATTAGAACTATGAAAACAATATACACAATTAATGTATCTCCATAAATAAAAAGAATTGCCCTCCACCACCTATTAAAAAAAATAAACTAAAATAAAGAATATATGCAATATATATGTATATATGTGTGTATAAATATATGTATGTGTGTATATATATGTGTGTGTACATATATATACACATATACACATATATACATACACATACAAATGCACGTGTGTGTGTATATCTCTATATATGTGTATATATCTATATCTATATATCTATATATACATACATATATATCTATATATACATACATACATATATATACATACATACATACATACATACATATACATATGTATGTATGTATGTATGTATGTATATTTTTCCAAGATTGACCCTGGAGTAAATGTACCTCTCTTTTCAAAGGTAGGTGGCTATGGGTCTGTCATCTATGCTTTACAAGTTGATTTATTTTGCTGAACTTTTTTTTTTCTTGCTTGTTACAAGGGATGACTCTCTAGGCAGAGGAGGGTGGATGTAAAAGCAAAATAATTAAAATGGAAATCGATGCAGAGTGACCTTGTCAATTTGATAAATTGCCCCATTAAACTTGATGAGATTATAGGATTGCAACTTTTTTCAGATGGAGCCTCCTTCCAAGGAGCTAGACATCTACCCTATCTCCCTGTTCTAAGGACATAGGGGAGTCTTCTGATTAGTGCTCAATGACTAAGGTTGCCTTCTAATTATTAGTTGACTTAGGTGGAGGAGGAAGGACTCTTGTGAAAGAGTCTTATCTAAGACTTGTAACAGGAAACTGTGAAAGTACTTCCTTTTACCATGCTTTCTCTTCTGTAAGCTTTCAGATCAAAAGGCAGCATGAGTAGTTAAAACTGTAAGAATAAAGGCACACAATAAGGGTTAAAATTTAGACTTTGCCAGCCCTCTTTGATATTGGTATGAGTTGCTACAATGATACAGGTCTGTTGTTAATGAAAAATCTGTGTTTAGTATCCCTGGTGTCTTTATGCAAATACTTTAAAGACCCTTTACCTTTTTGTGAAGTCTAATGGGCTTAGAGTATTTAATTTTCTGTTTTAAAGTTGTGCATTTATTTTTTTTGTGCGTAATTTAATTTTAATTTAATTAGGAAATAAAACTGTCCCATACCTGATACCTATATTGTACGCTGAGTACTTTTATGGGCAAGGACTCTGTTACTCATATTTAGGAGGTCACTGGCCATACCTGGCCTGAATTTTAAAGATTTTCCTGGAGAAATCAGAGTTAAGACATAAATGATATAGTGGTGTTGAGTCTGAGGGAGTGCATGAATGACAAAAGAAAGGAAGGGAAGGGAAGGGAAGGGAAGGGAAGGGAAGGGAAGGGAAGAGAAAGGAAAGGGAAGGGAAGGAAGGGAAGGGAAGGGAAGGGAAGGGAAGGGAAGGGAAGGGAAGGGAAGGGAAGGGAAGGGAAGGGAAGGGAAGGGAAGGGAAGGGGGGAAGGGAAGGAAGGGAAGGGAAGGGAAGGGAAGGGAAGGGAAGGGAAGGGAAGGGAAGGAAGGGAAGGGAAGGAAGGAAGGGAAGGGAAGGGAAGGGAAGGAAAGGAAAGGAAAGGAAAAATGAAAAGAAAGGAAAGGAAAAAGGAAAAGAAAGGAAAGGAAAAAGGAAAAGAAAGAAAAAAGAAAAGGGAAAAGGAAAAGAAAGAAAAAAGAAAAGGGAAAAGGAAAGGAAAGAAAAAAGAAAAGGGAAAAGGAAAGGAAAGGGGAGAAGGAGGGAGAAAGATAGGAAGAGAAAAAGAGAGAGAGAGAAAAGCGGAGAGAGACAAAGAGAGAGAAAAGCAAAGAAGGAAGCAAGGAAGGAAAATCAAGGAAGGAGACAGAAAGAGTCTATAGAGAAAAAAATCAGAATGTCTTGGGGTGTGGTTATATGGGAAGGACTAAAAAAAAGACACATTTGTTTTCATTTTAAGGGAAATATTTTTACTGATCCTTATATTACCTCCATCAAATTCATTCATCCCTAGCAACATCTTGAGGAAAGGTCATGTACCACATGGTCTTTAGGTCAGAAACCAAAGTACCCTTCCATTTGTCAAAATAATTCATCCTGATTGTGTTAATACATAGGAAGCCAAGTTTGTAAGTTGTGGTCTCTTTGAAATTTATTAGGTAACACGGAAACTACAATTTGCTATAAGCAATAGAATATTCTCTTTTTCTTTCACTGATCATATTTTACCCCTGGTAATTCCAAAAGCAGTATATGACACCATAATTGTATTTTACATTTTTGACATAAGCAGAGGCAATTTTATGATCACCTAATTTAGCTGAATGAGAACAGATCTTATTTTATTAATATAACTTTAATGTTAACTTGCTTTGGGGAGCCCAACCAAAAAATGAAAGATGAAATCAGCAATCTGTGTTTAAATAATCTAATATCTCTCCAGTTTAGAGCTCATCATTTATTAGAACATGACTTATGAAAAGAAAAATAAACACATGATTCCTTACACTGCCATATAAAGGAAAAAATGATTTCAATTATATGTGTATGACTTGATTTGATGTTACATTTGTCTTTTGGTAAAGAACATATTCTCTAGAAGTTAATTAGGTGTTTGAGGGATGAATTAGCACTTTTAATCCAAAATGATCTACTATTCGGAAAGCATTTTAGTCCTCACAATGTTCAATGAACTATGCTAGATACTGGGGATGCAAAGAAAAAGAAAAGACCTTGCCCTTAATGAGTTTATATTCTATTGATATTCCCTTTAGTGTAGTAAAAAGCAAGTTTACATAGAAATCCTATTTATAAAGTTTTATGTCTAAATGCTAACAACCCCCTGGCAATTTTTACATGGTATTTACTGACATGTGGATTGGTCTTCACTTCTGACCCTACCCCCTTAATGACCACCAAAGAGGCAGCTGGATGGAATAAAACTCACTACACTGCATAGCACATAAAGTCACCATGAATCAAGTCTTTCTGGGACATGTTAAGGAATTAATATTTTCCTTTCTTACTCTAGGCTACAATGGGGAATTGCTATGATTACCTTGGAGAGATGAAGGGACATTGGAAATAGTTAGGACTGTGCTTGTTTTGAGATAACAAAGGCAATATAAGTGAGTTGAAGAGTAGGGCAAACCAAACTTTAGGAATGGTTATAGTTTTGATGTGGACAGACCATCATAACTGAATATAAAATCACTTCTACCATGTTTTCTTTTTGCTTGTACACTAGCACTAGCATCTTTCTTTCTTTTCCCTGGTGAGTTCAAACACAGGTTAGAGGTTTCAATTGTTTTATAGTTTCAAGGCACATTTAGGCTATTTTGAGTTTAACAAGAAATCCAACCTGACAGGATGAAAAGTAAAACAATTCTACTTCTTGGAATGTGTGTGATTATGTGTTAACAGTCAGAAATTTACTCTCCCTTTTAGAGCAAGAACCTGCTGTGGGGGTCATAGTATCCTGTGCCATTACAAAACATTTCAGATGACTTAGCTGTTTTGAGTTTTAAATGAACACATACACAAACATACCCTATACACATAAGCATTCATATTCCGACAGCTTTGTTCTTAGATGAGATGAATAGGTTGATCCCAAAGATAGAACTTTTTATTTAATACATTGTCAAGACCTATACCTAAACTTCATGATTATAATTCCATGTCAACTCCTTTTTAATCATTTTAAATAAATTTAAGTTGGAACAAGTGTCTAAAGACGAAGAACTAAAATGTAAGTTACAGCTTTGATCTATGTCACCCTTTGGGCAAGCTGACAATTTAGTGGGAGAAGTAGTAGGAGAGGGCTTGGAATGAAAAAAAATTAATAAGAAAATAAATCATCCTCAAATAATGGTCTATTTAATGTATTACATAAATTAACATGTTCTACTGTAGAGATGTACATATTTTAATTGCTCTTTTTATAGAGGCCACTTTTTGCTTAATCATTGGCACCAGAATATGATTTAAAAAGGTTTTCTCTATCCAAGAGCAATAGAAATTTACACTTGTTATGTTCTTCTGTTTTCCCTTACTCTCAATAACCCACATCACAGTGCTCAGATGTTAATCCCAAAATGCTTGACTAGAAGCCTTTGTAAGTGTAATTCACTTGTACAACTTCCCAAAAGTCTCTTCTTTTAACCTGTGATTCTCCCCTTCAAAGACAGAGTACCCGAGTGGAATCCTAGACACTGCTGAGTTACTTATACTGACCTCTAACATTACACCTTTCTAAGTGATTGGAGGGATCTGTTCATCACTTACATTTACCTGGGTACCTCAAAGTAATTAGTAAGAAGAAACCCCATATGCCTTGATCCTTGAAAGAGATAGTTTAAGTGAAAACAATAAAAGAATCAAAAGAATGAAGATTTGGAAGAGACGTTAGAGGCCATCTAGTCCAAGTTATAAATGAACTATGCCCTCTTTTTGTACAGTAATTATACAGCTTCTATTTGAATCTGAGTATTTGGTACTGCTTTCACAAGTCCATTCTATCTATAGATAACTTAAAACATCAGGAAGTTTTCCTAACGTTGGGAACAAGAATACATTGGACTGAAGAATATGTTACTCTGCAAATTCTACCTAAAGGGCCTATTCCTGCCCTTTTGGGATAAGCAAAAACAAATCTCATTCATTTGTGATATAACAGCACATTAAGTCTTTGTTGACCAGAAAACAAGCATCTCAAACTTCTTACTCCAAAACAGGCGGTAGAGGTTAAACTTATAGATAGATAAAAAAAAAATTATATAGGTCTGTGATTACATTAGTGTTTAAATCACAGCCCTATCAAATTTTCTCATTCTGTGAAATTCTTGCCAATGTCTTTTCATATATTCTTCATAATGTAATGGAAGACTTCCTCTGGTCCTTTTAACACCTTACAAAAAACAATGCACCATTTCTGTTGTCCATCTATTATCTCTTAGCTTCAATTTATGATTGACTTATCCAATATTTCTCCTTCCTTAATCATCCATGTTCTTGATGATATATTTTACAAGAATTTTCCCAAAAAAGTCATTGTTGCCTATATGCTATGACTGACTTATGACTTTCCATTGTTCATTGGGTTACTTTTCATTCTGGTTAGCTTGGAATGTGGTGTTTCAGACTTAACCTGAAATGATGAAATATGAAATGAAATAGGACTATGAAAAAAAGTGTTAATAAATGAATGCTTTTGTAATGGTTTAACAGTTCAGAACTATTGAAAGTGCTACAAAATTCCCCAAATGTGATTCAGCTATGTTTTCTCCTATGACTCTATTCTTGACTGAGCTTATTCTCTCTCTATGATGCCTATTCAAATAATAGCATGAAGAGCAATAACAGTAACAATGAGAATGAAAACAAAGTAAAACAAAACAAACAAACGACAAAAACCTAATGTTTATTGCCTAAGAGGCAATGGTGTCTAGAGGATAAAGACTTGGTTGTGGGACTATGAGATCTGAGTTCAAGGCCCTCTTCTTAAACATATTAACCTTGGGCAAATCACTTAAATTGGTTTTCTAAACCAATCATGTTAAACTCAAATAAAAATGGATCTTGATCTATATTTTGACCTAGAAAACCACATGTTAACATTACCTGTTTTTATTTCTTTTGTTAAACATCTCCTAATTACATTTTTTTTCTGTTTCTAGAATTCCCTTATATCAAGAAAATCACAGGTCTAGTCTCCATTCCTAAAATTTATATGTTATTCAAGATTTTAAAAAGTACTTGTCATATATTATCGCAATTGATCTTCATAAAAAACCCTACAAAGTAGGTGTTGTTATTAATCTCATTTTATATAAGCTTATTCTTCTTTCACAACATGACTAATGTGGAAATATGTTCATTTGGTTGCACATGTGTAACCTATATCAGATTGCTTGCCATCTTGGAGAAGGGGGATGGAAGTGAGGGAGAGAGAAAAATTTAGAACTCAAAATCTTATAAAAATGAATATTGAAAACTGTTTTTACATGTAATTGGAAAAAATGCTATTTACAATAAAATAAAATAACTAAAGCCAAGGAGGGGGAAAAAAAGGAACTCAAGCTTGGAGAGGATTCAAACTCAATTCTTGCAACATTCGATCCATCTGCATGGAAGAGTCTAGATAGTACACATTTCCATCACTAATGTGAATGAAAAGAGTAATCTCTTTATTGCATAATTTGAGTGGAGAGTTTGTGGACTCTTGGGGCATACTGAAAACATCACATTAACTCATATTAGCAGAAAATCATCTCTTAGGGGCAGCTAGATGGCGCAGTGGATAGAGCACTTACTCATGAAGACCTGAGTTCAAATCTGGACTCAGACACTTGACACTCACTAGCTGTGAGACCCTGGGCAATTCATTCAACCCCATTGCATAGCAAAAAAAAAAAAAAAGAGTATCACCTCTTGAACAATATCATTAATAAGGATCCCTATTTTTCTTGGACTCTGCTTAGTATATCTTCATGGTCTTAATAGATGAGCACACTTTTTATACCTATTTTACCCATAGGTTATTGTCTATACTCAATAGGGAAAGGGAGAGGAATGTACATTTATTAAGTATCATGTGCCAGACACTTTGTTAAGGCTTTAATTTTAATCCCCATTTGATCTTCACAACAATCCTCTGAGCTAGGTGCTATTATTATTCCCAATTTACAGTTGAGAAAACTGAGGCAGACAATGGTTAGGTGACTTGCCCAGAACCACACTGCTAGTAAGTGACTGAGGCGGATCTGAACTCAGGTCTTATACCTAGGATCAATGATAGATCAATGTTCTATTCACTGAAGCACTTAGCTGCTTGTAGGTTGAACTGTTATCCTCATGATATTAACCATCATAAAATCATAGATTTTAAATATATGCATTGGTGGTGGCAGGGTTTTAAGGCAAATTTTCAAGACTGCACTTTCTTGTATTGAATCAAAGGCTCTAAACACCAATAAAAATATTTGCCATAGTATTATACAGGTAGCTGGTGGCCCAGGTAAGAGAGTGGAGTCAGAAATAGCCTTGAATCAGGAAGACCTGAGTTCAAATGCAGCCTTAGATACTGATTAGTTGTGTAATCCTAGAGAAGTTATACAACTTTTGTTTTCCTCAGTTTCCTCATCTGTAAAATGGGGATAATAATAGCACCTACTTTGAGGTTGTTTGAGGATCAATTAGATAATGGCTATAAAGTGCTTGATACAATGCCTGACACATAGTAAGCACTATGCAAATGTTTTCTTTATCATCATCATATTCATCAACTATTATTATTACTACTATTAACTATTACAGTGTGCTGAACTTGGATTCAGGAAGCTGAATTCAAATCTGGCCTCAGTCACTTACTAGCTATGTGACTCTGGGTGAGTCACTTAATTTCTGTTTGTCTCAGCTTCCTCAACTGTAAAATGAGGATAATAACACCTACCTCAAAGTGTTGTTGTGAGGATCAAATGAGATACTTGTAATAAGACTTAGCATAGTGCCTAGAACATAGTAGGTGCTTTGTGAATGCTTATTCTGTTCTCTTTCTCCCCTGTCTCTTAGTTAAGTAAGTGATCATAAAGATGTAAAGATAGGCCCTCAGCTCTGAATAACCTTTTGTCCTCTTTTGTCTCTTTTGTCTTCATCATGGATTGCCTTACTGCATGTGCAATCCATTAACATAAGAATGTTATGGAGATCATAAAAATGTATGTGTAATATCTTCTTGGTCAACTTTCTTTTTTTAATCCAGAAAATTTTCTATTCATTTGGAATCTTCTCCATTTGAGATATATTAAAAAAATTTGTATTTAAAATTATTTCATCTCCATTATAAATGTTCTTTGTATATATTTGGTCAGATTTAGTCCATTCCTCCTTATTTTGTCTTCTTAACTACCATAGATGTTTACTTCTATCCTATAGTACTCAGAGTCCAAATGATCCACTATCATTGATAATGACACATCTCACATTATCTTCATTCACACCATAGCAATGTCAGTGCAGGCCCTCGTAACTATTTCCCTGTACAGTAGCCACTTAAACTATTTACCTATATTGAGCCTCTTCTTTTTGTAATCTTCCACTTGGCTTCCAAATTAATATTCTAATTTGGATTCGGTTATACCACTTCACTGATCAAGAAGCTTTAGTGGATCCCTCTCACCTTTAAGATAGAATATAGACTTCTCTGACATTTAAAGCCCTTTACAATATGACTGGAGTCTGTCACCTTTTTATATTGATTATATGTCTTCCCCTCATATACACTTTGTACACCAATCACCCAGCCGAATGTGCTCTTCCATTTACACAACTTTTGCATAGGCTTTTACCTGTTTGGAATGCATTCCAGCCTAACCTCTGCCTCTTAGAACTCCTCTTTCTCTTAAAGACTCAATCTAAGTGCTCTCTAATTCAAGAAACATTTCCTGACTCTCTGTTATTACCATAACATTCGTTCCCATGAAATGATAATCTGTCTATAAACACACACATGTACATTTATGCCTTTACATACACATGTATAACATAAAGTTAAAAAAAATATATTCACTGTCCCAAAAGTCTTAATGTAATTTAAAGTTTTAATACATTAAAAACTGCACTAAGCCTTTTTGGGAGATTTCTAATTTTCTATTTTTCTTTATTTATGAACATATCACTTAAATTGTCCCTGATTAATTGTCCTTTATGGTGTCTTTTTCACCCTCTTTCAGCATAATCACTGGTATTAATTGGCAACTAGGTGACATAGTAGATAAAGGGCCAAAATTAAAGTCAAAAATGCCTTGGCTCAATTCTTGTCTCAGACACTTCCCAGCCATGGAATCTGGGACAAATGACATAATATTTTTTAGCCTTAGTTTCCTTGGGCCTAAAATTGGGAGAATAACATACACATCCCTCAGATTGCTTTGAGGGTCAAATGAGTGTGTATGTGTGTGTATGTATAATGAAAACACATATATACATAGTCATATATGTGTGAGTAGATATTTATTTACTCATGTATAAACACATGCATGCATATACATGTATACATATGTGTGCAATTTTATATTGTATATACATACATGCATATGTTGCTTTGCAAACAAATTAGATTTTGTACATATGCAGTATGTTATATACAAAAGTGAGCATGTGGATATATGTGTACACATATATGCTTTTATATGTGTCTGCATGCATGAATATGCATATATGTACATGTATGCATAGATGTGTATGTTTATATATATATACATATATATATATTTGAAAATCTCAGAACTCTCTGTTGCTAGCTATCATTAGCTAGCATCATCACTGTAAAATCAGAAAGTTACAAATCTGCATTTTTGTCTATTTTGTGTGTTGTATGGCTAAAGGAATATCATGGCTTGGTTTCTAACATTCTAATGATTAGCTCCTTCATACTTAGTTAGGCTTGGCCCCAGACAACAAAAAATAGTTATTAGATCCACCCTTAAAGACTTTTCAATTTGTTAGAGAATCTAGTAAGAGCGTGCTGTAACAGGGTTATCTGAAAGCCACAATGAGACATTGGTATAGAGTTTGTTATAGAAAGGCGTGTAAAAAAATAAATAAATCAAGTCATAGTTTTTGTTGTTGTTGTTTTTGTTGTTATTTAACTAAAAACCACATAGGGAATACATAGGGCACTTTCTATGTTCTGAAGATAAAGTCATGGGGAACAGGTATCATGTTGCCCTATTAAAATCTTTTGGTGTTACTGTCAAAGATGGTAAGATTCAGAACTAATAATTCTCACATTCTTAAGTAGGCTTGAAAAAGCTGGTTCTAGGTCTTTCCATCTTCTCCATTTCTATCCTAGAGAATTACATTTCCCTATAGCAGAACTGTCAAACATGAAGCCCATTGGCCTCTAGCTTGCCAAACTCACTATTGTCATCTGAACCAATTTAAAACATCATTGGGAAAAGTTTAACAAATTAAAAAAATACAAGTATAATGATAACTTGTGCTTTTTTAAAATTTTTAGGTAATTGGGATTAAGTGACTTGCCCAGGGTCACATAGCTAGTAAGTGTCAAGTGTTTGGTCTAGGGCTATATTTGAACTCAGTTCCTCCTGACTTCAGGGCCAGTGCTCTATCCATTGTGCAACCCAGCTGACCGTATTTGTGCTTTTCTTAAAGACAATATATGGACTGCAGGGATCATTTTTTATTTAAGTCTGATACAACTACCCTACAATGTCACAAGAAAAGAGTACCACATTGTACAAAAGAATGCACAACATTCTCAAATGAAAATGTTTAATATAAATAACTAGAATGACAGCAATAAAAAGTCATACTTACAGACACAGGAAATTCTTTCCTTCAGCCTCCATCATATCTGAAGAATAGCTCCACACTTCAAAATGCTAGTTCAATAGATAATTAATGCCAACCTTGAGGCAGTTCCTTTAAAAACCAAGAACATAATGAAGACCTTGTTCACCTGCCTTTTAACTCTCCCTCCCCACAATTAAAGCAGAACTACCCAAAGATTCAAGGTTTAAGCATCAGAAGATAAAGTGTGTAATGCAACTGAATGTTCCAACACCTGCTCCCTTTCGTTTTCACATCTGTTTGCAGAAATTCTGTCAAATGAAACATTCCAAGGCAAATGTCTAAAGAGCCCCAGTGATAATAATAAGAGTAGATGAAGAAATTCACCAGCTCTTAACATTGTCACCCAGGATATGGATAAGAACAAGGGCAAAGGTAGGAGAAGAATGGGGGACACTCAGAGGAAGAGAAAAAGTACAGTCAAGACAAAATGACAAAAGAGCCCATGTGGTGTTTTGTTTCCATTTCCCTCTGGAACATACCCAATTATAGGCAGCCTTTTGCCATGTGAACAGAGAGTGGAATAGTTCTCTTGAAATCTTATCTGCATGTTAGTGCTTCAGTAAAGAAAAAAGCTAGTCTGAGTAGGGAAAATATAAGAAAAAGAAACAAAGACTGAACGACCTGAGTGAAAAGACAAGAGAGGAAGGAGCCAGCTGAAAGTGAATAACAGAAAGATGTTTTAAAGGCTATTATCTGCATTTCCCATTATCTCTTCACTAAGTGCATGAAGTAGAGTAATACGCAGATGACGCATTTCCCCTGAGTTCAAATTACTCTCTCTTATTTCCATTTTTTGGTTATCCTGAGAGTTCAGAAACCATGAGCCAAGCTCATGGTTGAAGGTAAAGATTTTAGTCTATGAGGTAGAGGTATGGTCTGAATCCAGCTCTAAGGCTATTATCCTCTAACCCACTACAATTTCGGAATTCAGTAATGAGTCATTCAGCAATAGGAAGACACGTTTTTCTGTTTTCCTCCCTCATCCTCCTATTTACTAGAATCAAATATATTTAAGCTCATTGGAAATAAAAGGAAAAAAAGGTTTAAAATTCAGCTATTTTGTAATTGGTACATAGACATTCAAAAATATATATTGGTACTTATTTTGATTATTATAATGTTACTGATTTTCACAAATAAATATATTAATAATTCCTGTTAACTGCCCATATCCCCAGTAATTAGATTGGGGGAAAAAGATCAACACATTTTTCCTCTCCTACCCTCAACTCTTAGGAGTAACAGGCAAATTTTTACAATAAACTGATTTCAGAAATGTAGTGAAAAAAACAGGAAATACACTGGGATTGGCCTTCTGTGATCCTGAGGTAGCAATATGATTCTCAGTCATCAAAGAAAAACTAAAATATGTTTAACAAACAACTCAATAAGATAAAAACATAAATCAATAAATTTAAATCATATAGCAAAAGTAGAAAGAAAGAAAGTGTTTTCTAGTTAAAGCTAAGTCATTCTTTTAACACCACTTGGCTGAGTGAAAAACCAGGTAAAATGATACATATCACTACTGACTGACACATGAGGCTGTATATTTGTTCTTTTCTACTGAAAACAAGACAAATAAGAGAGGAAGAAAATGATTAAAATAATAAAAGAAGAGGACAGAGAATGACAAGGAAAAGAAGGAAGGAAAAAAGAAAAGAATAAAAAATATATATACATATGTGTATATATATACACACACATATATATATTCCCAGAGTTACAAATGTTATCATATCAATTTTTTCACTTGTTCACTATAAAGCACCTTAAAATATAGTATTAATATGTTTTATTATGAATGTATGTATGTATGAATTACAACTGTGAACTGGTGAGAAAATAAATGTTTGTAGCTTTAAGAATATAATATATGAACATATATGTGCATATCTATGTTTATTTGTATGTATGTGTGCATACACACATATACACACATACCAATCTTCCTTCTTTCCTTCTTTCTTTCCTTCTTTTTTTCTTCTCCTTCTCTCCTTTGACCCCCTCTCATTCACTCTTTATTCCTGTTTCTCTCATCCTATCCTCTTTGTCTCTGTCTATGTCTCACTCCCTCTCCCTCTCCCTCTCCCTCACTCTCTCTCTACACACACACACAAACACACACACACACACACACACACACACACAGAGCTTGAGGAAACATTGAGTTAGAAGGACATTTAGAGTAGTGTAGTAAGCAATAGAACTCAATCATGCTTAAAAAGACACTTGGATGTTTGGGACATTTTTTTATAATTTAAAAAGAATTAACCAAAATGAATGAGAACTAAATTTATCTGACCACAATGGAGCTATTTCTCCTTCATTCACTTACCCCTCCTCCCATTCAAAGGAGGAAAATAATTCAAATGGTTCTGAAGTAGCAGACACACATTCCACCCCAAATTTATGAGCCTAATGTGGATTTTTTACTTTACTATGGACAGAACTTAACAACAACAAATTGGCAAAATCCATTCAGGGTGAGTCCCACACAGAAGATTTTCAACAGGTTGCTGTCTACTACCAACAACAATGAAAAGCATTATCCAAAGATTACAGCCTTTCCTCTTGACCTCTCTCCAACTCTCCCTTATAAAGGCCCTTTAACAGAATCTGTCTTTAGTCATTCATAGTTAACCCAAGCACGATTTTGCTATGATTAAAGGATCTATTTTAGGGCAAGAAAAAATTTATTGTTCAGTTATTGCTAACTCCACTCTAACTAGACCCCATTTCAGGTTTTCTTGGCAAAGATACTGGAGTGGCTTGCCATTTCTTTATCCAGCCCATTTTACAGATGAAGGAATTGAGGCAAACTGGGTTAAATGACTTACCCAGGGTTACACAGCTAGTAAGTGTCTGAGGCCAGATTGGAACTCAGGAAGTTGAGTCTTTCTGACTCCAGATCTGATGCTCTATCTACTGTGCCACATAGCTGCCCCACAAAAATATAGAAGTAGGAAAAAATATAGGGAAAATGGTGGTGTAGAAACTAGATTGATGCCGTTGAGGTCATTATTCAGCTTCTAGTCAGCACCTTGCCTTACACCCGAGTCATGTTTGCTTAGTCTCCCTTTGCTTGCCTCCTCATTCATTCCTCCATTACCCTGCAAAGTATTCTTTCTGCAACCACATGAGTCCAGAAACAATGATAACCCCCTTCTGGATAATATCCAACATCTTTTAAAAAATGTATATTCTTCCTTATATTATGCTAACTCTTCTCTGGACTCAGTCCCTAGTTAGATCGCCTGAATTGCTTTCTCTTCTCTTTCTCTAGAGCTTTCAAATGATTTCTATCCATGGAGCCCACTATCAATTCATTTTCGTATCTTACTCAGGCACACACACACACTCACACACACACACACACACACACACACACACGTATCTATGTATAAGGTCTGTGTACATGTATACACATACATGAATACATATATACATATATGTACACACATATATATTACTCTACTTAGCTATACTTTTTAAAAATTAATTTGTTTTAAGTTTTCAACAGTCACTTCCACAAGATTTTGAGTTTCAAAATTTCCTCCCCATCTCTCCCCTCCCCCATCACAAGACAGCATGCATTCTGAATACTCCTTCCCCCAATTTGCCCTCCCTTTTTATCACCCTCCCCCCTTCTCTTATTCCCTTCCTCTTCTATTTTCCTATAGGGCAGGATAGATTTCTATACTCCATTACCTGTGTATCTTATTTCCCAGTTGCATGTAAAAGCAATTTTTAACCTTTGTTTTTAAAATTTTGAGTTCCAAATTTTCTCCCTTCCTCCCTCCCTACCCACCCTCATTGAGAAGGCAATATAGGTTCTACTAGTGTAGTGATGCAAAACACTTCCATAATAGTTATGTTATGAAAGACTACCTATAATTCCCTCCATTCTATCCTGCTCTCCCATTTATTATATTCTCTCCTTTGACCCTGTCCCTCCTTAGAAGTGTTTGCTTCTCATTACCCTCTCCACCAATCTGTCTTTTCTTCTATCATCCTCTCTTTCTTATCCCCTGTCCCACTATTTTCCTGTAGGGTAAGATAAATTTCTATACCCAGAATGTATGTAATTTCCACCTTAAGCTAAATCTGATGAGAGTAAGATTCATTCATTCCATCACCTCCCTCCTCTTCCCCTCCACTGTAAAAGCTTCTTTGCCCCATTCTACTGCTCCCTTTCTCCTCCTCCCAGTACAATTCTATCTCAACTCTTAATTTTATTTTTTAGATATCATTCCTTAATATTCAACTCACTCTGTGCCATACACACACATATGTATGTGTGTGTGTGTGTGTATTCCCTTCAATTACTCTAATACTAAGAAAGGTCTCTTGAGTTACAAATATCAACTTTTCATGTAGGAATGTAAATAATTGAACTTTAATAAGTCCCTCATGATTTTTCTTTCCTGTTTACCTTCTTATGCTTCTCTTGAGTCTTGTATTTGAAAGTCAAATTTTCTATTCAGCTCTGGCCTTTTCATCAAGAATTCTTGAGAGTTCTCTTTTTCATTTGAATATCTATTATTTCCCTCTCCCACTCTGGCACAACAGACCTTTCCTGTTGACCTTCCAGAAATTAGTTTCACTCTGTCTTTTTGTGGGTTCTGCAGCTCTAGGATTTGTTGCGGGGTTTGGGGGAAAGCTCAAGCAAGTCACTACTTTTACTCCTCCATTTTGGCTCTGCCACCCCAAAACTATCCTTTTTTTTTTTTTAATCTCCTCATTTCTCTAAACTGTCTGTATTTACTTCTATCTATCTTTCCATGACTTGGGGTCAGCAGTCTAATCGTATTTGGGAGAAACATTAAAATTTATTTTTGGGGGGCAATTGAAGTATTTATTTTTATCTGATTTTTAAATTTTATTATTATTTATTTTAACTTTTTTTAAAATTTTGAGTTCTAAATTCTCTTCTACCCTCTAGCCCCTCTCTCACCTACTGAGAAGGCAGGCAATATGTTATCTATTATACATGTGAAATTATACAACATATTTTTTTTCATATTATCCAAAACTTTGACATTTCTAAAAAAACAAAACAAAATTATTTGCAACATAATTACCCATTCACTATACACCGAGGTATACTTAGGGATAATGGACTATGTTCCCTATATCTCAAGGATACTTTTCCTTACCAGAGAAGAAGCCTAATCAGGTACCTGAGAGATTTTTGGGTGGTGGGAAGAGACAAAGGTAGCTTCATACAGAGGGTTTGAAGTCAGGCATACCTACGTTTAAATTTCATGTCAGACACTAAATAGCATGTGATCCTGGAAAAGTCACTTAAACTCACTTGGTCTCAGTTCCTTCATACGGTAAATAAGGAGGTTGGTCCTGATGACCTCTCAGATTCCTTCCAGCTCAAAAGCTTTAATACTATGAGTCTTCCATGGCTCCAAATGAAGAACCATGATATAACACTCTGCTGTGATCTCTATCAGAAAAAAGACACGAAAAATGTCATTGAATACTTTTATTTCCATATAGTTAAGGTTGGGGGTTTCTTTTGTTACCTGAGAATAATCAAATAAAAGTAATTTAAAAAAAACTTGACTTTAACAATTCAAATCTATCCTTCCAGGGCTGATATTTTCCTCTTATTTTCCTCATTTTCCCTGAATCAACATAATACTGTGACTTCTGAGCATCACTACCCTCTCTTTCTTCTGGACCTAGAGAAATAATTCTTCTGTTTAGATCTGTCTCCTTTTTCCTTTTTATTGAGACAACAGAATCCCTTAACTAACATTTCTTTTTCCCCTAGTAAGGGTCTTCTTTGTAAACTCTTTCAAGGACATCAACAGTGATCTTATTACCTTTCCAACTGAAGTTTAAGGAAGGGTTCTAATGTGTTTCTAATCTCATTCACAGTCCAGAGTTTCCCTAAACAGAGGACTTCAGTGAAAGTAATTAGAGTATGTTAGGGTTAAATAGTGGTTTTAAAATGGCTTGAGGTAGTGTTGTGATGGAAATAGAAAATACTGGAACACCTAACTGAAAGTAGGACAGCCTTTTATATGATTCCTGTGAGTTCACTCTATAGAGGCAATGTTAAAATAATAGTAACTAATATTCATATAACATTGTAAGATTTTAAAGTGCTTTATATGGGCTATCTTATTTGACTCTCACAATAATCTTATCAGGTAGGTAATGTTATTCTAATTTTACAGATGAGAAAATTAAATGTCAGAGAAGTGATTTGCCTAGGGACATAGAGATATGAAGTTTCTAAGGTACAATTTGGACTCAGATTTTTCTGACTTCAAGTGCAGCACATTGTCTGCTATGCCACTTAACTGCTTAGAGAAAATAAAATCCAGACTCAAACTGGTCAAACAGGAATTACAGTAAATTACACTAAAGGGAAAAAAACAAACAAACAAACAAACCAAAAAACACTTAGGTGATTCTCAGGCTTATGTACGTGGCAAAGTCTCCAAGTTAAGATAAATAAGCAAAATAAATATTTACAATTCATTTTCTACTGTCAAAAATTCAATTGTACCAATTATAATAAATCAACTCACATGAAACATTATGATCATGTGTTAATGAATCACAATTTAGATTGGTATTATGCAGTTTGAAGGCATAGCAGGTCTGGCCACTCAACCCTTGCTTCTCTCTAGAGTGCGGTACTCAACACAATCTGAACACAAACTGGCAGGTCTGGGGATAGGGAAGAAGAGATGGTGAAGAATATTAACAGAGATAAAGCTGACTATGAAAGCCATATAACTACAAGTGACTCTTAGAGTCCTA
The DNA here is from genome assembly GCF_003287225.1 of Phascolarctos cinereus. Lineage (NCBI taxonomy): Eukaryota > Metazoa > Chordata > Mammalia > Diprotodontia > Phascolarctidae > Phascolarctos > Phascolarctos cinereus. Next base: position 92,455,894 of record NW_027556098.1, read on the forward strand.
ATGGTAACCCTGGTGTGGGGGAAATATACATTTATATGTACAAATATAGTCCCTCATTCCTTACTGATATGTTTCCAATGTATACACATCTGCTACAATGACACCATTAACTCTTAAACAGAAAACATTTACTAATCAAAACGGTAAAAAGAAGAATGCTTTTTAACAAAGAAGTGCTTACAGAAGGCAAAAACCAAATGAAAATCAAAAAATAATGGTCCACTCATAAACTTGAGTGACGCTATCCTACTTATGTACTCATTGTGTATAGATATTGAGCATGAGTTATTTAGAGTGAACACACACAGAAAACTAGTATTGAAGCCAACAAGTGCAGGAATCTAGATATATGGGTTACTTATAATTCTCAATTTAGCCCTTGATGTCCTCGCTCTCTTTAGACAAGAGTCTATACCAGGTATCCTCCACTAGGGATGATTGTTTATCTTCTGGGCCTCTCCACTTCCTTGTTGGGCAAAGCTGCCTCACTGCCATTCTGAAGCTTCTTAAGACATAGAAGCATTAGGAGATTATGAAAAACTAAATTACCTTGTAGATCTATGAAGAAGGAAAATATTTATGAGGAAACAAGAGATGGAGAGGATCAGAGGAGGTAAAATCGATGATTTTGTTTATTTTAAACTAAAAAAAATTTGCATAAGCAAAGCCAACACAAGCCAAAATTAAAAGGAAAGGAAAGCAGGAAACTGGTGGTAGTGGGGTGAGAATTATATCGATTCTCTAACAAAGGCCTTATTTCTCAAATATATAGAGAACTGAGTGAAATTTACAAAAATAAGAGCCATTCCCTCAATGATAAATTGTCAAAGAACATTAATAGGTAGTTTTCATTCTTTTTTTGTTGTTGTTAGGCAATGGGGTTAAGTGACCTGCCCAGAGTCACATAGCTAGTGTTATATGTCTGAGACCAGATTTGAACTCAGGTCATCCTGAATCCAGGGCCAGTGCTCTATCCACTGTGCCACCTATCTGCCCCTAATAGGTAGCTTTCAGAAGAAGAAAAAAAAAGCACTCGAAAGTCAAATAAAAAAAAAAACATGATCTAAATCTCTACTGTTGAAAGAAATACAAATTGAGACAACTCTGACATGCTACCTTGCATCTATCAGATTGGCTAACATGACAGAAAATAAAAATGATAAATGTTGCAGGGATATAGAAAAAATAGGGGCACTAACACACTTTCGGTTGAGTTGTAGATTAGTCGAATCATTGTGGAGAACAATTTGTAACTATGCTCAAAAGGTTATGAAACTGCACATCCCCTCTGACCCAGCAATGTCACTACTAGGTCTGTATTCCAAAGAAATGGAAGAAAAAGGATTTCAATATAGAAAACAAAAGTATATATAACAATTCTTCTTGTGGTGGCAAAGAATTTGAAACTGAAGGGATGCTCATCAAATGTGGATTGTCTAAACAAGTTGTGATTTATGATTGTGTTTATACTATTATACCAATAAAGGGTATGGTTTCAGAAAAGACATGGAAGTTTGATATGAACTGATGCAAAGTGAAGTAAATGAAACCAGGAAAACATTGTATATTAATAACAGTGATAATGTAATGATAAACAATAGTGAAAGGCTTAACCGCTCTAATAAACATAATGATGTATGACTGCTCCAAAAGACTGACGATGAAAAATGCTATCCACCTCCAAAGAGAGAGCTTATGGACTCTGAGTTCAGATTGAAGCTTTTTTAAAAATTTGTTTTGCTATTTTTTTGACAATGTAGCTGATGTGGAAATGTTTTGCATGACTTCATATGTAAAATGGGTATCATATTTCTTACCTTCTCAATAGGTGAGAAAGGAGGTGTAGGGAGGAAGTGAATTTGGAATTTAAAATAACATTTTTCAAAAGAACAATTTCCCCCCCCCCCCAAGAAATAGGAGTATTTTATACTGTAAGAGACAAGCAGTTGACTTATGCCTGGAATCTGAAAAGGTCTATTCTCTGAGTTTTTTTTTTCTTTCCCAGACAGACTTGTAGAGGGCCATAAACTTAAGCCTCTTTATTCTTTTCTGGGTCATGGACCTCGTTAGCAGCCTGTTGAAGTCTATTAATTGCCCTTCAGCATAATGTCTTTTTCTTCTTTTTTTTTTTATTAATTTATTTTGATTTATCAACAATCACTTACATAAGCTTTCGAGTTTGGAATTTTTCTCCCCCTCCCTCTTCACTTCCCTCCCCAAGATGGGAAACAATCTGATATAGGCTATGTATATAAATTCCTATTAAACCTATTTTCACATTAGTGATATTGTAAGTAAGAATTAGAACCAATGGGGGGGGGGAGCCAAGATGACAGAGTAAAAGCAGTGACTTGTTTAAGCTCTCCCCCAAACCCCTCTAAATACTCATAAAAAATGGCTCTAAACAAATTCTGAAGCAGCAGAACCCACAAAAATACAGAGTGAAACAAATTTCTAGCACAAGACAAACTGGAGGGTTGATCAGAAAGGTATATCATCCTGGGGTGGGAGCTCAGCTCAGCACAGCAGCATAAGCATGCAGGCCTCAGTCAACCTGGATCAGGCCTCAGAGGACTGAATTTTGAGCAGCTGTGGAGGTTTCCAGACTCCTCAGTCCACAAATGCCAAAGACAACTTAGAAGGTCAGTGGGAAATGTCTGTTTCTGTGGTGCTGAGACAGGAAGGCGGAGTATCAGCTCCATTCCCCAAGAGCATGGCCCGGGGGCGGGGGGGGGCACGGCAGGTGCTTCCCAAGCTTCTGGCCCACAGACTGAGGGGAATCCAGGGGCTGATCAGAAAGGGATTGTAGGGATCTCTTTGCCAGTGCTGAGGCAGGAATTTCTTGCTTTGCCCACATTTGGATCTGGGTCACAGTTCTGGGTGGCAGTGGTGAGGTGAGAAGGAGCCCTGGTGTGGTGGAGCTTGTAGTAGCTGAGGGGAGGAACCCCTTCTCACAGTTACAGGACATAAAGGAGTACTTCTGGTCACAGGCCAGGAAAGGAGTAACACCTCACCCCTTATCATAACACCTCGAAGAACTGAAAATTTACAGGTTCCTACAAGTATCTCTGTCAACAGCTGTACAAACACCCTAAGCTTGGGACAGTACATTCTCCACATTGGAAGCAGACTCTTACCTTAACAAAGAGTTTAAAACTCAAGTAATTGGCTGGGATCATGAGCAAGCAGCGCAAAAAGAGTGAGACTATATTATCTTACTTTGGTGAAAAAGAAGATCAAAACACACACCCAGAAGAAGACAACAAATATATATAATATATATATCCAAAGCCTCCAAGAAAAATATGAATCAGTCCCAGGCCTTGGAAGAGCTCAAAAGGGATTTTGAGAAGCAAGTAAGGGAAGTAGAGGAACAACTGGCAAGAGAAATGACAGTGATGCAAGAAAATCATGAAAAACAAGTCAACAGCTTGCTAAAGGAGACCCAAAAAAATACTGAAGAAAATAACACCTTAAAAAACAGCCTAACCCAAATGGCTAAAGAGGTCCGAAAAGCCAATGAGGAGAAAAATGCCCTAAAAAGAAAAATTAGACAAGTGGAAAAGGAAGTGTTAAATCTTACTGAAGAAAATACTTCCTTAAAAATTAGAATACAGCAATTGGAAGCTAGTGACTTTATGAGAAATCAAGACACTGTAAAACAAATCAAAAAGAATGAAAAATTAGAAAACAATGTGAAATATCTCATTGGAAAAACAATTGACCTGGAAAATAGATCCAAGTGAGAGAATTTAAAAATTATTGGACTATCTGAAAGTCATGATCAAAAAAAGAGCCTAGACATCATCTTACAAGAAATTATCAAGGAAAACTGCCCTGATGTATTAGAACCAGAGGGCAAAATAGAAATTGAAAGAATCCACTGATCTCCTGAAAGAGATCCCCAAAGCAACACTCCTAGGAATATTATAGCCAAATTCCAGAGTTCCCAGGTCAAGGAGAAAATATTACAAGCCAGAAAGAAACAATTCAAGTATTATGGAAACACAATCAGGATAACACAAGATTTAGCAGCTTCTACATTAAGGGACCAGAGGGCTTGTAATATAATATTCCGGAGGGCAAAGGAGATAGGATTACAACCAAAAATCACCTACCCAGCAAAACTGAGTATAATCCTTCAGGGGAAAAAATGGTCATTCAGTGAAATAGAGGACTTTCAAGCATTCTTGATGAAAAGACCAGAGCTGAATAGAAAATTCGACTTTTAAATACAAGACTCAATTGGAACATGAAGAGGTAAACAGGAAAGAGAAATCATAAGAGACTTGTTAAAGTTGAACTGTTTACATTCATGCATGGAAAGATGATATTTATAACTCATGAGACCTTTGTCAGTGTTAGGGTAGTTGGAGGGGGAAAAGTTGTATTAATATAGATAGATAGACAGACAGACAGACAGACAGACAGACAAATAGATAGATAGATAGATAGATAGATAGACAGATAGATAGATAGATAGATAGATAGATAGATAGATAGATAGATAGATAGATAGATAGATGGCACAGGGTGAGTTGAAGATGAAGGGCTCATATCTGGAGAATGAAATTAAGGCTTGAGAAAGGATTATAGTAGGAGAAGAAGAAAGGGGGAGATAGAACAGGGTAAATTACCTCCCCCCCCCAAAAAAAAAAGAAAAGAAAAGGCTCTTACAGTGGAGGGGAAACAGGGGAAGGTGAGAAGGAATGAGTGAATCTTATTCTCATAGGATTTGACTTAAGGAGGGAATAACATACACATTCAATTGGGTGTGGAAATCTGTCTTACCCTTCAGGAAAATAGGGGGAAAGGGAACAAGAGAGCAGATGGATGATAGAGAAGAGGGCAGATTGGGAAAGGGGGTAATCAGAAGCAAATAGCTCTGAGGAGGGACAGTGTCAAAAGAAAGAATAAAGTAAATGGGGGGGCAGGATAGGATTAAGGGAAATAGAGTTAGTTTTTCACAACATGTCTACTATGGAAGTGTTTTGCATAACTGCACATGTACAATCTATATTGAGTTGCTTGCCTTTTCAATGAGGGTGGGTGGGAAGGGAGGAAGGGAGAAAATTTGGAACTCACAGTTTTAAAAACACATGTTTTAAAAAAACTGTTTACACATGCAACTGGGAAATAAGAAATACAGGAAATGGGATACATTAGTCTATCCTGACCTACAGGAAAATGGAAGGGGAAGGGGATAAGAGAAGGGGGGAGAGATAGAAGAGAGGGCCGACTAGGGGAAGAGGTATTCAGAATGCATGCCATCTTGGGGTGTGGGGAGGGGTCAGATGGGATGAAAATTTGGAACTCAAAATCTTGTGCAAGTAAATGTTGAAAACTAAAAATAAATAAATTTATATTAAAAAAAGTTACAAGTGTCATATTCCCTTTTAGGGATGTAAACAGTTTGCCTTTATTAATAACATGTTTTTGTTTGTTTTCTGTCCCATTTACCTTTTCATATCTCTCTTGAGTCTTGTATTTGAAGATCAAATTTTCTGATGAACTCTGGTCTTTTTATCAATAACGTTTGGAAGTCCCATATTTCATTGAATGTCCATCTCCTGCCCTGAAAGACTATGCTTTTTTTCACTGGGTAGTTGATCCTTGGTTGTAATCCAAGCTCCTTTGCCTAGTGAAATATCTTATTCCACATCCTACATTTTTTAGTATAGAAACTACAAAGTCCTGTGTAATCCTGACTGTGGTTCCACGATATTTAAATTATTTCTTTCTGGCTGCTTGCAGTATTTTCTCTTTGACCTGGTAATTTTGAAATTTGACTAGAATATTTCTTGGCATTTTCAATTTGGAATCTGTTTCAAGAGGTGGATTCTTTCTATGACAATTTTATCCTCTAGTTCGAGAACTTCAGGGCAGTTTTCTTTGATGATTTCCTGAAAGATGCTGTCCAGGCTTTTTTTTTTTCATCCTGATTTTCACATAGACCAACAATTTTTAAATTGTCTGTCCTGGATTTATTTTCCAAGTCTGTTGTTTTACCAATGAAGTATTTTACATTTTCATTTATTTTTCCATTCTTTTGTTTCTGTTTGACTGATTCTCCTTCTCTCATGAAGTCATTAGCTTACATTTGCCTAATTCTAATTTTTAACAAATTGTTTTCCTCTATTAGATTTTGTAGGTGCAAAATCTATTTTTTCCATTTGGATCATTTTATTTTTTAAAGAATTCTCCTCAGTGAGTTTTTGTGTCTCCTTTTCTGTTTGGCCAATTATACTGAAACAGTTCAATCTCTATGAGTATATATGTTATACATTCACATTTCAATATATATGCAGATATATAGATAGATCAATTCATACAGATTAATCTATATATACATATATACATGCATGTATTTCAATGTATGTTCTATACATACATACATAGGTAAATAGATAGAAGTTCATGCACCCCAGCTTAAGAACTAAAGGCTTTCCACTCTCTCCAGCTGTAGATGACACTAAAGAACAAGAGAGTCAGGGCCTATCAGTTTTTCAAACTTCAGAGGATTTCTTTTTCTTTTAGACAGTTCCTAGAATCATAGCTTTCTTCCATTCAGCTTGTAACAGTAAAACCTGTCTTCCCCTTTCACACTTCATATAACTAGGACCTGGGGCTAGGGGAAGGTAGTACAGTAAAGGAAAGAAAGAAGGAAAAAACTGTTAAGTGCCTACATTGTGTCAAGAGGTAAATAAATAATATCTTAGTTGATCTTCACAACAATCCTAAGAAGATAGGTCTTATGATCTCCATTTTACAAGTTGGAGAAACAAAAGCAGAAAGTGGTCACATTACAAATGACTCTCCCACAGTCATATAACTAGTAAGTATCTCAGGCTAAATTTGAACTCAGGTCTTCCTGACTGGAGGCCCAGCTGTCTCCATTGCATCATCTAGCTGCCATTTATAGATTCACTTGTCCTCATTTCCTCTATTCAGTCTCTGTTATACCTATTCTGGCTACTGGGCTTTTTTTCTCCTATTAGAAGCTTCTCTTGTTTGGATTTTCTGCGTCAAAGTATTTCTTGGTCCAAAGTGACTCACCTGTACCTAGTAATGAGAAAGCCCAAATCCACATTTCTACTAAATATAAAATAAATAGTTATTATTCATTAGTCTCATAGTCCAAATTCAGTTCTTTGATGCAGTTTCCCAGGAATGAATTCCAATGTTCTGAAAATAGTCATATTCAGATTAGTTGCTAGGAAACAATGCACTGCTGCTATCTCTAACATCACTAAGTGCTTTTGCCTCTGAATTGTTTTAAAACAGATACTTTTAGTACTTTTATCTGAAGGTATGTGTTCTCTATGGTCCACAAAAATGTTTGTTACTCCAGACTACTTTTCTTTGTGTTTTCTTATATACACACACACGTGTGTGTGTATGTATGTATAATATATATATATATATATATATATATATATATATATACACACACATATATGTGTGTGTGTGCATGCATATCTATATATCTATCTATATCTATATATAAATGATTTTTCTCCTCCTTAAAAAAAATACCCAAGTTAGAAAGTGGCTGTGCTTTGCAACTGTGTTTAGGTTAGCAATTAATTTCACAGTCTGGTTATGTCTATGACAATGGAGGAGCTTCTTGGTTGTCAAAGTTGAGATCCTTAATAAATGTATTTTTCTCACAATGCAGCCAAACTTTCAAGTGAACTGACACATGTGGATAGAAGATGATAACTTCAAAATAAAATGGACTCCCAAAAGAGAACCTAGTCACCAAGAAACTATGAGAAGATAATGAGATATCAGTAACAAGAAGGACCAATAATATCATCTCCTTGAAGACAGATTTTATTCTTCTTGCTATGTGGTACCTTAGCAAGAATGCTGTAACATGATAGAGTGATAGACCTAGAATTTTATTGTCACAATTTCTCTGGCTTCTTACCCTTATGCAATCAGAATGGCCCAAGCTTCACTGACACAGTCTCTGGGTCTGGATATATAATGCAGTGACTGTCAGAATTAGATGGTGCCTAAGGCCTTGCAGGTCTCCATATCTTTATAACTTAGTTACCTGACACTTTTCCAGAAGAAGTTGAAGGGGCCTTATCTAGAGAAGATAAGTACTGCTCTATGTTTTCTGCATGTCCTTGCTATGTTTGGGCAAGGTAAGTCTTCATTGCTCAATGACTCATGAGTGCTTCATTTCATCCCAACATCAAATCTGAACCAAATGGGATCTGGCTTTACAAGCATGCTTACAATAGCTGGTAACAACCAATTATAGGCACCTTAATAAATCTCATTCTACCTTAAGGAAAAAGAATAATAATTTCATGCTAAATAAGTTAAATCTTGCTGAAGAAATCTCAGTTACGGATACCTTACAGTAAAATAAATGAACGCATGAATAAAAATAGGCAGTTTATCAAAGCGTTTAGCCACATAAGTTAGCCATAAAAGTTATCCCCAAAATACCAAGAATATGGCTTCAGGCAAATATTGTGGGCAAGGAAAGTTTTGTATTTAATGTTTGAGGGCAAGATTTTTGTGTTCTTTTCATGCATTTATTGATTTTTGCCATTATTAAATAGTATTGGCAAGTAGTACTTATGTCTATATAAAGTTCCAGTTGGTCTCCTTCCTAGAAGGAAAGCAAAAGAATTAGAGGAATTCATTTCCATTGTTGAGTTAGCCATATTCCCTGAAATATCGACATGGGAAGAAGAAAACACTAAGCTTAGTATTATTAGCTTGTGGTGATGTCCATGCTGTTATTAAAGAGTTTGGCACCTGCTCTGGAAAATACCCACCTCAAAAGTTTTAGAGACCAGACTTTGAGGGAACTAAAGTGAAAAGGTTTCTGCTGGTATGGGGGAAATTTCCTGCTAATAGTAGGCTATCTCCAGCCAGTTCCTGAAAGTGTGGAAGCCTTCCCTAGCCCCTCTAATTCCACTGCCTTCCCTCTGCCTACTCTACATATAGTTTGCTTTCCATATATTTGCTTTTATGTTATCTCCCCCATTAGACTGTAACCTCTTTGAAGGCAGGCAGTGACTTTTTTTTTCTTCAGTGCTTTGCAAGTGTCAAGTACCACTTTGTGTAGAACAGTAGACCTGAAGTCAAGAAGACTTGAGTTCAAATCTTTCCTCATACACTTACTAATTGTGTCACATAAGGCTTTTTATTTTTTGTCTGATTCCTTTTCTTCTTCTGTAAAATGGGAATAATAATAGAATTTACTTAAGATATGTCAGTTGATTGACATGGTAGAAGCTATAAGCTAATCAGTATATGCAGAAATCAGAAGTCCAACAAAAAGGAGTATCCAACAGTGACTCTACAAAAGGCGTATCTGGCAAAATCCAACATGGCATCATCCATCTAGAACATATTAAAGGTCCATTATCGGAAGAATAATGCTATGATATCAGTAAAAGAAAGACATCAGAATCTTTTCAGGATCTGAGGCAGGAGATGGTCCAAAATGTGTATTCATTGGCCACTAGTATCTCTCATGTGTGTGTGTCTCTATCTGTCTTTATGTTTCTTCACTCTTCATTTTGATGTTGAAAGCTTTTGTGAGAGATTATGCCCCTAGTTGTAAAGTGAATACTTGGTTGCTAATTTTCTTATTATGCCATTTCATTAAATGCCTCATTTTGAGCTATTTGTGTCTTCTGGATGACTAGTGATATAAACATATTGATGGAGGCTTGCAAGCTAGAGATTTAGAGATATGGATCCACAAAGTATGTTGGACTCAGGGTAGGAATCTTCTGGGAACAATCCATGAATTTTAAGGGACGTCCCCAAGTGGTCTAAAGAGGAAAAGGTTATAAATTAGGAAGAGTAGAAATCTACCCTGTGCCAGAAGGTTTGACAAGGAGATGAAGAAGCAGGGCTTCTGAATATTTGGAACTAAATAATAGGTATAGAGGCATTCCTGTAGAGCATGGATCTGAAACCATCTTGGAATAAAACAGCTTTTCATGCTACATCAACAAATGAGGAGCTGGATATAAACAGCTTATTTAATGAAAGGTAGTTTTACATGGAAGAAGAAATGAATAGTGATAATAGATAGCTTACTAGTTGGGGTACTGAGGCAGTTATTTGTAGACCTGACATAAATAAAAGAGAAGCCTGTATCTTCCCAGGGCACATGTATATGATAAGATATGGGGAATCCCAAGTTATTGAACCTGATAGCCATTACTCACCCCTGGTGATTGATTGGGGAACAAATATTATCAAAATTTTCAGTTTCTCCCTCTTCCATTTAGCATAAAACAGTTTTAAAAATCCTTCAGCCAGACATTGAAAGACCTTTGTAATTTGCCTTCAAGCCCCCTTTCCAGAATTATTTCATATTATTCCCTTCAATACACACATTTTCCTGGACAAACTGGATGACTAGCTATTTCCTGAATTCAGCTTTCCATCTCCCATCTCTATGAGTTCACACTGGCATTCCTTACTTCTCGAACTCTGGCCTCAGAGTGCCTCTTAAAATCCTTAGGGTCCTTCATAGCTTTACTGAGAGCTCTCTGTGCAAAATCACACGCCTTACCAACTTGTTAATTCTAGTTCTTTTCTCATATTACCTTCCATTGAATTATCTGTCTGCATATTATCCCCATGATACCTAGTAGAACATAAAGTCATTGACAACTGTTTCCTTTTTCAATGATTTGCACTAACATGGAATCTTGTACATTTGTGCATTTTTTTTTTTTTGGTTTTAGGCAATTGGGGTTAAGCAACTTGCCCAGGGTCACACAGCTAATAAGTGTCAAGTGTTTGGTCTGAGGTGGGATTTGAACTCAGGTCCTCCTGATTTCAGGGCTGGCACTCTATCCACTGCACCACCTAGCTGCCCCCATTTGTGCATTTTTGAACAAAGTTGATGATTTTATAGGTGTAGGGAATTCCCATCATGAAAACATGCCCTACCGATGTTGAGTTACATTTTTTTTTCTGAAAAAAATATTAAATGGAAGAGTTGCCAGGGGCACTGAAAATTTATTAAGCTAATTGTCCAAGGTTACACAGCCAGTGCTGGTTTGTGTCAGAGGCTATACCTGGACCCAATACTATTCTAAGTGCTCCTGAGCAGTTAGGTAATTAAGTATGTAAAATAAAACCAGGAAGACCTGAGTTTAAATCATGCCTCATATACGTATTACGTGACCCTGGGTTAATCACTTGTCCTCTGATTAAATTTATTGTTCCATAAAATGAGAATGATATTAGCACCTACCCCACTCTCCCACCCAGGACTATAGTGAATATCAAGATGGATTAATATTTCTAAAGGACTTTTCAAACCTTAACTAACTATTATTAGTAGTAGTAATGTTGATAAGTAACAGTAATGCTAATTACTATTAGAGTCACTGAATCTGGCTCCCTGTCCACTACATCCTGTTGTATTTCATATGGACATAATCGGCAATTAGTAAGTATTGGTATATTTGAGTTATAAGCACAACATGACTAATGTGGAAATATGTTTAGCATGATTGTACATGTATAACCTATATCAAGTTCCTTGCTGTATTGGGGAGGGGGGGAGGGAAAAAATTGAGAACTCAAAATTTTACAAAAATGAATGTTGAAAACTGTCTTTACAAGTAATTGGGAAATAAAATAGTATTAAGGAGGAAAAAAGAAGAAACCTAAAAAGGATTGTTAATAATTTAGAAACTTGTACAAAAAATTGAACACTTTGGGAATACAGTCACTGTTTTTTCACTACTTAGGCAATTTACAAGAGAAAAAGTGATTTAGGAAATGAACAGCTAGCAAAGAAGATGGTTTCTGATAATGACAATTGTATTTCTGAACCATGGATTAAAACTGAGAATTGATGGGCCCTTTGGCATGGATAGAGCATATTTCTGAAAATCTATTAAAATGCTTTTCTTTTACTTCCTGGAGTCTTGTGAATCTCATCAAGAGGATATTAAAAAAAAGGCAGAGAACGAGAGAAAATACTCCATGTGGATCTAGTAAGCCTGGAACATAGAGAATGGTGCCTGCAAACTGGAAAGCAGATCAAAGAGCAGGGAAAAAAAAACATAGCTATTTCCAGGTGACAGTATAGAAAAAGCATTGGCAGATGTCTGTATACAAATGTTCAAAGGTGAACTAGAAACAATGCTGCTAATTTAACTGAAGAGATGACTCTCACTCTTGGCAGTCTAGCACCCTGAAAATGCATGGTTTATTTAAAAAAATCATAATTAATAAAAGGTGTGGTATATTAGTATGTATATTAACTCGTGAAGAAATTAGGGAACCAGAGGCAGGAAACATGGTAGTAGAGAGCATTTTGTGGTGGATCAAGAGAACAAAAAGAAGAAGCAATGTTAACAAAGACATTTATTCTCCATGGAGGGGAGTAAGGAGGGATTTGAATAGAGAGGAACCAGCTAAGAGAGAATCAAGGAATCAAAGAGGGAGTGGCCAAGAGTGTCAAAAGCTGGAGAGAAATTAAGGAGAAAGAAGACTGAAAAAACTACATAAGATATTGCATTTAAAAGATCATGGATAACCTTAGAAAGAGTGGTTACCACAGTTGAGTGGTAGAGCCTGAAGCTGGACTTTCAGGGTTTGAGGGATTCAGAGTGAGTGAGTGGTGAGAAAGTGGAGACATCAGGTATAAATGGCTCTTTCTAGGGTTTTTCACTGAAAGAAAAGAGAGTATAATAGGTAATAGTTTGAGCGAGTGTAAAAATCAAATAAAGTTATTTTTGTTGTTTTTTTTTACAAATGAGGAATACTTGAGTATGTTTGCAGGCATCAGTGAAGAAACATTAGAGGCTTATGCTCTCTGATGCTTATATATGTCCCTTGATAACCATATACTCAGCAAAGGGGGAAGTATCCGGCAAAAATATTACCTTGTCTGCTGTTATTTAAGGCTCCAATTCATCCAGATTTTGTGAATTTTGTTCATACCAATTTAAGGAAAAATAATAGGTACTTTATGTTTGTCTTTCAATTAGCAGGTCAACAGACTAATGCTGAGTCATGGTGAACTGGTAGAGCTATTGTTCAAATTCTCAAATTTGAGGTGAAAGGATTTATGGCTCTGGACAGGGTACGTTTGGAAATATGTGCCTAAGAATTCACGTTTGACCCCACCAAGATTTGGCATCATAGAATGAACACACAATGCAAAAATGTTTTATGCCATCTGCTTTGTGTGGACAGTCCGTGCCTCCTAGCACTGGTCACGTCAAAAGGTCACATCAAAATAAAATTGAAGAAGTCCCAGGACTTACTCTAGTGGTTGAAAATAAAGTTTATGGGTATATGAAGAGCAAGGAAACAATTTCGATGCTTTTAAAACTGAAGGCATAGAATAACATGAAAAAGTAAGGTTAAAATGAGAAATTGTCATCACATCTAGAGTCGGGGACATCATATCATCTATAATGAAACCAATAGCATTATGAAGGCCTTCAGAAACATCCCTGATATCACTCTCCTTAATGCAAGAAAATTGAACCTTTTGAGACTTGCTCTTGGTAGATGTGGAACATTCTGTATTTGGATTGAAAATGACTCCTGCAAGTTGGATGACCTGTAGGGTACATGGAACAGGCTTGCTGAAGAGTCACTACAATCTTCTCGTGTACAAGATGACAACACAGACCTTATTAGGATTTTGAAAAGTCCAGAGATCCAAAGGGGAAATATGTCAACTCTGTGATGAGTACTTAAGAAGAAGCTGCTGAAGAGCTTGAGAATCACCATGAAACTGAACCCATATGCTAAGACAATGTGCTGAAACACAATTCTAGCACAGGCTAAGAAAGGAGCTTCTACATTAAAGAAGAATATGGGGCAAAGCAAAGGTTATATAAGAAGAGGAAGAAGCTTACACCTAAGAAGCTGCTGCATAGAAGGTTACAGGGCAGACAATACCAGCAGAAAAGAAGCTTGGGGGGGAAAGCCTCCAGCAGGAAAAAAAAAAGTGGAAAAGAAGAAGCCAGGAATAAAAAGAAAAGAAAAAGAAACCCGCTGGGGAAAAGAAACCTGACACACAAAAGAAAGCTGTTACCTGAGAAGAAACCTTCTAAATAAACTCAGTATATCAAATTATATTTTGGGCCAAAATTCATTATGTCAATATTGTTAATTTCTAAAGAATAAATATTTAAAATGGCTTTGGAAAACAAAACAAAACAAAAACAAAAATAAAAAGATTAGAGAGAAATAAAGTTGAGAGAGAGGATGGAGGAGGATGACAGTGGTGGAAGCTCTGGGAGAACATGGAAAGGAAAAGGATCTAGACAGATATAGAAAAGTTGTATTTGAGAAAAATAAGTACGTCTTTTCGCTTAGGGACTAGAACAAAGGATCAGAGAATATAATTTAAGAGGAATTTTAGGACAAAATAGCTGAGAAGAGGTGGGGGAGGTTCATGATGTGGCCTTTATTTTCTCAAAGAAATGAAGTTCTTTGATCATAGGGAGAAGGGAAGAGAAATGGTAAAAGGATTGAGGAAAGAAAAAAGTATAGAACAGCAATTTTGGGAACTGTAATAAACAAAAGTAGGAAAGAATAAAAGATTGTCATAGAGTAGTGAGGACCTAATTCTGAGAGTTCATTATCTACTTGGCTAGGACTCCTACCCTCAATATTCTATTATTAACAGGGGAAGCAAGTGTCTGTTAGGTTTTGTTTGTTTCTTTTCTCAAGTACTAGGAAAGAAAGATCAGGTAAGACAACTGGAATTATATATACCTAATAATTGGCAGGCCCATTAAGCACTGGTTTTTTTTCCCTTACTCAAAGATGATGAAGAGTGATGCACATAAAGAAGATTCCCAGCCCAAAAGGTCAAGAGTCAGACTTTATGTCAGATCAACTCTTGGATGAAGTTTTGTATCTATTGATCTCATACATGGGCAGAGTTCTGAAGGTGGCTCTAGTCAGTTAATGGAAGCCCTGACCTGCTCTTAACTTGATGGCATTCTAGAGATATCTTTGTTTAGTGAGTCTGGGCACGATGAAAATAGATTTCTGGAAAACAGGTTCATTAGGGAGATTTGGGCTGGCAAAGGCAGTGTCCAAATACAGGCCGTAAGAACAACTGAAGCAAAGTCATTTATTCTTGGTTGCTTGACTTTGGGTCACTCATGATGGTGGCTCCTTCCAGTGACCATTTATCTCCTTTCTATCATCATTGTTTTCCTTTTTCATATAACTTTTCTTTGTATTTTTTTCAATTTTTAAACATTTCTTTTGTCTCCTTCCTAATTTTTCTTCCCTAATTGAAAAAAAAACTTATAGCAAATATGCATAAAGCAAAAAAAAAATAAAATAAAATCATACATTTGCCATTTCCAAAAACGTAGTCTCATTCTACATTCTCTGTCTCCTTTCTTTAAGGAGCCTCACCATCACTACTCCACTACTTGTGATCTCTTGAAGTCAAGGACTATCTTTTACCTCTTTAGCATTTACCACAATGCCTGGCACATAGTAGGTATTAATAAATGTTTACCTACTGCCTGTTCTTTCAGCATAAAATGTGTTCAGAACAGGGAGATGTGATTTCTGGGCCTTTGTAAGTGATACTTGAAAGAGCCTGGAGAACGACGGAACTGACATAGGATAGGCAAAAGATAAATGTCCATTTCATTTTTTTTAAAGAAAAAAAGTATAAATCTACAAAATACCTATGGGTGAACTTGATATATATTCCTGACAACAGTCTAAAGCATTTTATTACAAATACAGTTTGTAACCAGTCAGAAAGGGAAACCAAAATTACCAAAGTCTATATATCTTTACTCCCAATAGCCAAATAAAGCTCATTTCCTTTACTGACAGAGTAAGTAGAATATGAGATGAGGACATTACTGTAAACAATAAATATTTGGATTTCAGCAAAACATTTGACAAAAATGTCCATGCCTTGATTGTTGACAAAGGTATATGAGAGGTGATAACAGAGTTAAATGGAATTGTAAGAGGATTGATATTTGGAGCAAAGGAGTGTTCATCGGTGGGTCCATGACCACTTGGAGAGGGTGATAGAGGTTTATCCTTGGGTATCTTCTCTTCAAGTTTTTATCAGTGCTTGGATGAGTGTATAATAAATAAATGCTTGTCAAGTCTGTATATTATATAAAACAGAAAATAGCTATAAGTGTGATTTCCTGAGAACAGGGATTATACTTGTTATTTTTCTATCTCTATTGCTCAGCACAGTGCCTGGCACATACATAGTATATGGTTAAAAAAGGTTTCTTGATATACTGGAAGACCAGATTACACTCAAAATCCAAAAGAATCTCAATAACCCAAAACAATGGACTAAGTGTAGGAGTAGGGAACGATCTGTGATCATGATGGCATAAAGTAAAGGTGTTAACCATGCAGTCTTATGTGGTCCACAATACTCTCCAAGTGCAGTCAGAACTAAATTAAAATTTAATTGGAAAATATTTAACATAATTAATAATACTACAATAGAACATAGATGATGGTAATAGTGATTTTCTAAGTCAACGTATGTCCCTCCCCCATCCAAGTATCTTTATATAAAATATTTTGACCCCATTTCTATGTCAGTTTGACACCAAAGATATAGAGAACATCTGCATGAGAAAATTCCCTCCATAGATGTAAGCCAGCACCTTCTCTGCAACTTCAAGTATTAATAGAGTTGCCTAGAGTATTTAGAGGTCACATAACTTACATAGAGTCACACACTAAGTCTATGTCAGAGGTAGGACTTGAAAGCAGATATTTTTGGTTCACAGAGTGGCACTCTCTCCACACTATGCTACCTTTCACGGGCCCCATGTCAAATGGAAGGGCATTGACTAAATTTCTACACTATCACTCAGAAAGTCACCTCCATATCTTCATTATGGGAGTGGTATGACTAGAGAACACTAGTAGTGAGAAAGACCCAGAGGTCTGAGTAGACAATTAGCTCAACGTGCCAGCAGATAAGCATGGGGGACAAAAAAACAAATTCCATCTTGTATGGCTTTAGCAGTCATTGCATGTAGAATGAAGGAGACTATAGTTCTTCTCTCTCCTTTGTTCTGGCCAGACCACAATTGAAGCACCCTGTCTAGATGCCACATTTTCAGAAGAATTGACAGAAGTAGATTGGAGTCAGCTCATATCAGCCAGCAAGAACCATTTGATAAATTTTCAGTGTGAGCACTAAGACTTCAAAAATTGGCAAATGCTACAGATCAGAACTTGATGTATATTTTGTTTGTTGTCTAGACTTAAGAAAAAAATGGAGTAAATGTTAATAATGCAGATTAAACCTAAAAGTGTGTCATGTCTTTAAACATTTACAGGCATATCCCACATTTTGAAGACAGTGTAGATGTCCATTCAGAAGAAAAAAAAATGAGACAATAAGAAGACTGGAAATTATGGCATGTGATGATGAGTCAGAGGAATTGAGAATGTTTAACCTGAAGAAGAGAAGACTTAGAAGGTATGAGATTGCAATACTTAAAGATATCGGGTATAATTTAGATTGCTTTTCCTCAGTCCATAGAACTAGAAACAACAGATGGCATTGGCAGAGAGACAGATGTAGGCTGAATGTACAGAAAAACTAACTAATGATTAGCAAATCCAAAAGTGAGAAGGACTTGCTCTGGAACTGGCAGATGCTTTTGGTAAGAATATTTTTGCTCACAGCAAAAACAAGGGACCTAAGAGGTTATCTGGTTTGATCTAGATCACAATTAGTTAATTGCCAAAGATGAGATTACGTTCTAGTTTTTCTGGGACTTGTGTTCTTTCCATTGATGTCTATGATGCCTCCATATATTTGTATTCACCAAGCCATCTTTTAATCTTAATTCAATACCCCAAATAGATTTAACCCCCTGGGGAAAGAATTTCTCATATCTTTCCAAAAGTGACTGTATCGCTCTAAGCAGCTAACATAAAAATTGCATTAATCTTTATAATTTTTCGTTGTGAGAAAATTCCAAGTCCTATTACGGGAGTGTGGGTCAATTTCTCTAGGGTCCAATAACTCCAATTAAACTTATTTTGAAGACTTCAGTTCAGAAGTGCTAAGAGAATGCACCCTACAACGTAATGATCCTACTCATTCATAGTACTTTATGACATGTGATGTGAAATAAGCTGCCTGGACACCCCCTCAATTCATGTTGCAACTCAAAGTGTGATGAATTTGGAGCCAAAAGACCTAGCTTCAAATCCTGATTCTGTTGCTTACCATACATGTGGCTTTTGTCATGTAACTTAAACTCTCTGGATCTCAGTTCCTCACTTGTAATTGGATAAGAATACAAATACTGGACTAGATAGCTTCTAAGGTTGCTTCTAAGTCTAATTCTATGCTTCTGCTTTCAGTCTAGTGTAGTCACATCTTAGGGGGGAATGGAGAATGATTAAGATTATAATTTTGAGGACAATAAGAACTCTATTCCTCTTTCCATTTTTCCCCTATATGGGATTTTGCTGTATATTGAATTGTAGGTAGGACTGACATGCATTTTAAAGAGGAACCACTGCTTAAAATATTACCCAGATCTGTAATTTCCTTTTAATTCTTTTTTTTTTTTGAGGAATTTGCTTCCTTCCACTGAAATGGGCTTGTGGTTAGACCCTAGTTTGTCTGGGCTTGGGCCTATTACTGCAGTTAGACCCTCTGTCTTTTTAGCTCAACAGAGAGCCTTTGCAGAGATGTACAAACACTGGAGTGCTGACTAATTAATTAGATTAGTAGGACCTGAAACACCACAAGCCACCACTCCATTTATCTTTTTGCACTGCTTGTTGAAGGATGAGCAGTCTTTGTGAAGTACAATATGTCAACTGATATTCTGCAGCTAATGGTGTCCACCTCCAGCACTCTCTCTGCTAAATTATACTGTCATTCTATTATCATTCTCCTATAACACAAGAGGATTCATTTATTAGAGCAGATTCTCATGTTGCACACACCACTTTTCTATTTTTACAAAAGATGAATTGGAAACAGCTCCCATAATTATGCACTTGTCCACCAGTCAAGTGCATAACCAAAATCACTCCTTCCTTTCTTACCACTTTTGCCCGATAAGAAAAATTTGACTGAGGACATTTTCTTGCCCTTTTTTTTTCTTTTCAGACAATTAGAAACCCCAGTTTTTTAGCACAAATATCCTAAACTGATAGCTCAAAGTTTCCAAACTTCTCCCTGATTTCTTCAAATGTCAATGAATGGAAAATAAAACTACGTTAAGGGAGTAAACATCATGTCCAAATAATATTGCTAATTAGCAGATTCAGAGGCTAGTAAAAAGCTTGTGTTGTTTCTACAAACACAATCACCAGGAAGAGTAGGTATGCCTATTCTGAATTTCTTGTTTCAAAGCACTGTATGTCTTCCTTAACAATCATTCTAATTTCTTTAAAAACGGGAGATTAATTTCATAAGATTCATGAAGTTTCTGTAAGCAAGAAGGGCCAGCATTTAAATAAAGCACTTTTGTTTATACTGCTTCATTGCCAGAACCCTTTCCTAAATATTCAAAAGTTATTATTTAGGTGCAGTTCAGGATATCCATACTTTTGTCCAGAAATTCAGATAATCTACAAACTCATCTTTACTTTAGTTAATATATTTTTAAAATATTAAAAAAAATTGTTATTGTCTCAAAAGTTTAAGACGACTTGCGAAGATACACCTTCCACTTGCTTAAGTGTGGGATCATCTTAGAATTCCAGAACTCTGCGGTAGCAGAGGCTCATTATCAGACCCCTCTTTAGAGATGGTCTTTTTTCTCAAACCACCCAGACCCAATTAAGGCCCTGCCTGCTGCTCCATGCCCCAGAGAAAAATGTCAAGTCTGCACATCTCATTTGAGAAACTAATCAAGAGACTCTGCTGAGCTGTTCTGAGATTTTGCAGTTGCATGTGGCAGGCTGTCTCCTGCCTTTACCATAACCTCAGAGCTGTGAGTTTTTCTGTATCCTACCAGGGCACTGACATAATTTACTTTGGTGATGGAGCCATTGAGGAGGAAACTCCATTGGCCTCCTTGTAAGGAATAGAAGAACACTGTCAGAAATTGTTGTGAGATGTCACTAGTTGATAGAGAGATGAAACTGGGGTCAGAACACAAGGCTTCAAATCTCACTTCTGACACTTAGCTGTGTAGCCATAGACAAGTCATGGCTTCTCTGAGCTTCAGTTACTAAATCTGTAAAACAAGGGATAATCATACCCACATCACAAGGCTATTATAAGGTTCACATAAGAAAACATATTTTGTATTTTGTAAATTCTATAGAATACAGACACAAATATATTTATATACGAATATATCAATCCGTCAAGCATTTAAGTGATTCTTATGTGTTAGGTAGTAGGCTAAGCACTAGAGACATAAAGATAAATCAAATACCATCCTTGCTCTCAAGGAGCTTACATTCTAATGGAGGTGACAACATGTATATAAATATGTGTGTGCAAAAATACACAGAGTAGCTAAATAACCTTAAAAGGGAAGGCACTAGTTGCTGAGGGAACCAGAAAAGGTCTCCTAGAAAAGGTGGCAACTTACTTGAGTCTTGAGGGAAACCAAGTATTTCAAGAGGTAGAGAAGAGGAAGTAGTACATTCCAAATCTAGGAACAGCCATGTTGCAAAGATATGGAGATGAAAGAAGGCTACCCCATATATGTATTATACAAGCAGATGTATGTAATTTGTATTTTTTGTTGATGCTTTTGTTGATGCACATGTGTGTATATGTGTATCTATAAATATATATGTATACATATATACATGTATACATATATACATGTGTATTATGTGCATATGTACATATATGTGCCTATGTAAGTATTACAAGTGTTTAGGGCAGCTTGGTGGTATAGTTGATAAAATGCAGGTCTTGTAGTCAGAAAGACTCATCTTCATGAGTTCAAATCTGGCCTCAGATGCTTACCCGTGGTGTGTCCTTAGGCAAGTGACTTAATCCTATTTGCCTTAGTTCTTTTCATATCTAAAATGAGCTGGAGAAAGACATGTCAAATCACTCCACTATCTTTGCCAAGAAAACCCCAAATGAAATCACAAAGAGTCAGTCATGACTGAAATGATTGGATAACGACAAAATTAGTTTAATATAGATATATACGACAGTTTGTACACACCCCCAAGTATAGATAGATAAATAGATAGATGTGTATTTGAGTTATCTACATAACTATATATGTAAATATTTTATACAAACACACATATTTGCAGATATTGATTTCATTAAGATGGAGAATTATTGATATGAAGACAACTGCATTTCCATTGATGCAAATCAGTTATTTATCTATAACTTACATTCTTAGAGACTTGCCTGGGATGGGAAGAGAAAGATTGAAAGACTAGTCATTGGAGTCCTTGTTCATAAAATTAGCATGAATCAGAGAACTTCTATCCATTATAAAAGATTACTTTTATGTGAGTATCAATGAAGATGAGGGTAATGAAGATGATAAGAGTAAACAGAAGGTCAGAGTAGCAAAGCATAATACCTATGCCTAAAAAAAAAGGTCCTGAATCTATTCTTTCCTGTTCAAGTTATTATTATCATCATCACAATTATCTAAGCATTCTTATTCATTTGGGCATATATTTTGCTTATTGTGGTCATTTTAAAACACTGGCAATCAACTTTTAACAGATTATATTTTGTATTCTTTTTAAAAAAGCATTTAGTATAACAATGTTGTTCATTTAAAATATTTTATTGTGATAAATTTTAGACATCTTTATTAGAATTGACTATCCGATGTAAGTTTTTATAGTAATTTATCAAACATTTTATATGTCACAGCAACCAAAATGTCAAGACAGAGCCCTTTATTATTTCCCTCCAAGTCTTTCAATTCATAATATCATCAGGCAATTATCTCATTTATAGAATTACCAAAGCTATGTTGGGAGTAGGGGGCCAGTTACATGAAAAGCATTTGGGGCAGTCTGAGCCATGATGCCATAGCAAAGATGGGGACTTACCTGAGCTCTTCCCCAAATCCCTTCAAATATCTTTAAATAATGACTCTCATCAAATTCTAGAGTGGCAGAATCCACAAAAAGTTGGAATGAAACATTTTTTTCACCACACAAAAATTTAGAAGTTTGGCAGGAAAGGACTATTACAACAGGACAAGAGGAGCACAGTGCAGCCCAGGCTGCCTAGCGCAGACTGGGCCCCAGCAAACCAGGAGTAAGCCTCAAGGCAACTGAATCAGTGGCACCAGTGGGGGTTTCCAGACCTGTCAGCCCATGGACAATAAGGGAATCAGATAAAGGGTCAGAAGGACATTAGCAGGGGTCTCTTTGCTGGCACCAGGGGCAGGTACAGGCATCGCCTATACTTGCATCTGGGTCACAATCCTGGGTCTTAGTCCCAGTGTGAGGAGAAGCACTAGCACAGTAGAGCTTGTGGCCCCAGGGGAGCAGTATTCTAGTCACAGTTCCAGGGTTGGAAGTAGTGTTTATGATCACTCACAAATCAGCGCACAGTGCAAGAGAGTAGTAAACATATCTCTCCCTAGATTATACCACCTTGGAAGAGCCAAAAATGTACAGGCCCCTAGAGTTGCCTCTGAAAATAGCTGAGCGAAAAACCTGAAACTTAGTTCAGTGTATTCTCTACCCTGGAAGCAGAGCCCTAATTTAGTATAGGGTTAAAAGTCAAGAAAAAGGCTGGAAAATGAGCAAACAACAGAAAAAATAAAACATTCTGACCAAAGACAGGTACTATGATGACAAGGAAGATCTAAATACACATTCAGAAGACAAAAAAGTCAAAATACCTCAATCCAAGGTCTTGAAGGAAAATACAAATTGGTCCCAGGCCATAGAGAAGCTAAACCAAATAAGAGGAAAATTTGGGAAGAGCAATGAGAGTGATGCAAGAAAAACATTAAAAAATAAGAATCAACAGCTTGGCAAAGAAGGCACACAAAACTATTGAAGAAAATAACACCTTAAAAAACCAGAATAGGCTAAATTGTAAATGAGGCACAAAAATTCAGTGAAGCAAAGATTGGCTTGAAAAGCAGAATTGGCCAAATGGGAAAAAAGAAGACAAAAATCACTGAATAGAAGAATTTTAAAAAGTAGAATTGACCAAATGGAAAGAAGAACAAAAAGCCACTAAAGAAAATAATTCCTTAAAAGTTAAAATTAGGCAAGTGGAAACTAATGATTTTGTGAGAAACCAAGAAACAGGCTCCGATTCTTATAGTCTAGTCATTGCTCAGATTTTTGGAATCTAGTCGATAGCTTACTAACGTTCATACTCCTTAAGAGTCTGGCTACTATGATGGATCTTTAACAAACCTTATCTTTGACTAGAAAAAAAAAGAAGCAAAAAAGAAAAAAGAAATCAAGAAACAGTCAAACAAAGTCAAAAGAATGAAAAAATAGAAGAAAATATAGAACATCTCAAACAAGTGACCTGGAAGATAGATCCAGAAGATATAATTAAAGAATTATTGTACTTTATAAACATGGGTACATGATGTAGACATAAAGTGTGGTGCTATAAGCAAAGTAGAAGAACAAGGAATAGTTTACCTGTGAAATCTATGGAGAAGAGAAGAGTTTTTGACCAAACAAGATATAGAGAACAATATGAAATGCATAGTGGATACTTTTGATTATATTAAATTAAAAAAAAGTTTGTTTGTGTATTTGGTTTTTTTTTCCACAAATAAAGCCAATGTGACCAAGACTAGAAGGAACACAAAAAGTTGGGAAACATTTTTTATAGACAGTGTTTGTGATAAAGACCTCATTTCTAAAATATTTAGAGAACTGAGTCAAATTTATAAGAATAAAAGTCATTCCCCATTTGATAAATGGTAAAAGGATATGAACAGGCAGTTTTTGGATGAAAAAATTACAGTAAACTGCAGGCACACGACATGTGCTCTAAATCATTTTTGATTAGAGAAATGAAAATTACAACAACTCTGATAGCTAAACTCTGATAGCTAATCAGATTAAAACAATCTGATAACACTACTAAGTCCATGTCCCAAACAGACCATAAAATGGGAAAATGACCCTCATGTACAAAAATATTTATAGTACTTCTTTCTGTGGTGGCAAAGAATTGAAAATTGAAGGGACGCCCACCAATTGAGGAATGGCTGAACAAGTTGTGGTATATGAATGTAACGGAATACTATTGTTCCATAAGAAATGCTGAAAAGGCAGATTTCAGAAAACGCTGGAAAAACTTGCCTGAATTAATGCTGAGTGAAGTGAGCTGAACTAGGAAGACATTATACAAAGGAACAGCAACATTGTGCCATGACTGACTTTGTTAGACTTAGCTTTTCTGAGCAATGCCATGATCTAAGACAATTACAAAAGACTCCTAATGGAAAATGCTATGCACATCCAGAGAAAAAACCACAGAGTCTGAATGCAGCTGGAAGTATATTATTTTCTCTTTTTTGTTGTTGTTGCTTTTTTTTCTTTCTCATGGTTTTTCCCTTTTGGTCTGATTCTTCTTTTACAACATGATTAAGTGGAAATATGTCCAATATGATTGTACATGTGTAGCCTATATCAGGTTTCATGCTCTCTTGGTGAGGACAGAGTGGGGAGGGAAAGGGAGGAATTTAAAACTCAAAATCTTGTACAAGTAAATGTTTAAAGCTAAAAATAAATTTTATGAATAATTGGACTACCTGAAAGTCATGATAAAAAAAAGCCTAAATATCATCTTTAAGAAATTATGAAGAACAACTGCACTGATATTCTAGAACCAGAGAGTAAGGGAGGAAGAGAAGAATCTACTGATCATCTCCTGAAAGAGATGCCAAAATGTAAATTGCCAAGAATATTATAGCCAAATTCCAGACCTCCCAGATCATGGAGAAATGCTACAAGCAGGAAGAAGAAGAAGAAGAAGGAGAAGAAGAAGAAGAAGAAGAAGAAGAAGAAGAAGAAGAAGAAGAAGAAGAAGAAGAAGAAGAAGAAGAAGAAGAAGAAGAAGAAGAAGAAGAAGAAAACAATTCAAATATCATGCAGACCCAGTCAGGGAAAAACAAGATTTAGCAGTTTCTATATTAAAGGACTGGAGGTCTTGGAATATGATATATTTTTAATTTATTCATTTTTATTTTTCAACATTCACTTCGACAATATTTTGAGTTCCAAATTTTCTCCCTATCTCATCCCTTTCCCAGCCCCAAGATGGAATGCATTCTGAATACCCCTTCCCCTAATCTGCCCTCCTTGCTATCTCTCCCCCACTTCTCTTATCCCCTTCACCTTCTATTTTCCTGTAGGGCAAAGTAGATTTCTATAGACCATTTCCTGTATTTCTTATTTCCCAGTTGCATGTCAAAACAATTTTTTTAACATGTGCTTTTAAAACTTTGGTTTCCAAATTTTCTCCCTTCCTCCTTCCCCACCCACCCTCATTGAAAAGACAAAACTCTTCCATAGAAGTCATGTCATGTGAAAAGTTAGGTAAATTTCTCTTCATCCTATCCTGCTCCCCATTTATGCTATCCTTTCTTTTGACCCTGTCCCTCCACAGAAGTGTTTGCTTCTGATTACCCACTCCCCAAATGTGCCCTCCCTTCTATCATCCCCCTGCTCTCTTGTCCCCTTCCTCCCCTATTTTCCTGTAGGGTAAGATAGATTTCCATACCCAATTGAGCATGTATGTTATTCCCTCCTTAAGCCAAATCTTATGATAATAAGATTCACTCATTCCTTCTCACCTTCCCTCATTTCCTCTCCATTGTAAAAGCCTTTTCCTGTCATTTTATTTGAGATAATTTACCCCATTCTATCTCTCCCTTTCTCCTACTAACAGTATAGTCTTCTCTCACCCCTTAATTTTATTCTCATGATATCACCCCTTCATCTTCATCTCACCCTGTGCCTTTCATCTATCTATCTATATATACATACAAGTAATTTTCCCCTCCAACTACCCTAATACTGACAGATGTCTCATGAGTTACAGATATAATCTTTATATGCAGCAATGTAAACAATTCAACCTTAATAAGTCTCTTACAATTTCTCTTTCCTGTTTACCTCTTCATGTTTTCCTTAAGTCTTGTATGTGAAAGTCAAATTTTCCATTCAACTCTGGTCTTTTCATCAAGAATGCTTGAAAGTCCCCTATTTCATTGAATGACCATGTTTTTCCCCCTGAAGGATTATACTCAGTTTTGCTGGGTAAGTGATTTTCGGCTGTAATCCTTTGCCCTCCAGAATATTATATACCATGCCCTGTGGTTCCTTAATATAGATGCTTCTAAATCTTGTATTATCCTGATTGTGTTTCCACAATACTTGAATTGTTTCTTGCTGGCTGCCTACAATAATTTCTCTTGACCTGGGAACTCTGGAATTTGCTCCAATATTCCTATGAGTTTTCCTTTGGGAATCTCTTTCAGAATGTGATTGGTGGATTTTTTCAATTTCTATTTTGCTCTCTGTTTCTAAAATATCAGAGCAATTTTCCTTGATAATTTCTTGAAAGATGATGTCTAGGCTCTTTTTTTGATCATGGCTTTCAGAAAGTCCAATAATTTTTAAATTCTCTCTCCTGGATGTATTTTCCAGGCCAGTTGTTTTTCCAATGAGATATTTCACATTCTTTTCTATTTTTCCATGCTTTTGTGTTTGTTTTACAATGTCTTGAATTCTTATAAAGTCACTAGCTTCCAATCGTTCCATTCTAATTTTTAAGGAA
This sequence comes from Phascolarctos cinereus, assembly GCF_003287225.1. NCBI lineage: Eukaryota > Metazoa > Chordata > Mammalia > Diprotodontia > Phascolarctidae > Phascolarctos > Phascolarctos cinereus. The sequence continues at coordinate 92,482,640 of NW_027556098.1, forward strand.
GTATTTTCTTTAGCGTATGTTTGTACTTCCTTTTCCATTTGGCTAGGTTTGCTTTTTAGGTCATTCTTCTCCTTATTGGCTTTTTGGACCTCTTTTGTCATTTGGGTTCCGCTATTTTTTGGGTGGAAGGGTTAGGCAATGGGGTTAAGTGACTTGTCCAGGGTCACACAGCTAGGAAATGTTAAGTGTCTGAAGTCAGATTTGAACTCACATCCTCCTGACTCCAGGGCTGTTGCTCTATCCACTGTGCTGCCTAGCTGCCTCTAGGCTATTTTTAAGTTGTTGTTTTTTTCTGTAATTTTTTTTGAGTCTCCTTTAGCAAGTTGTTGACTTGTTTTTCATGATTTTCTTGCATCACTCTCATTTTTCTTCCCAGTTTTTCCTCTACTTCTCTTATTTGTTTCTCAGACACCTTTTTGAGATCTTTCTTCCTTGTCCTGGGACTGATCCATATTTTTCTTGGAGGCTTTGGATGTAGGAGCTTTGCCTTTTTGTCTTCTTGTGGTTGTATGTTTTGATCTTCTTTGTTACCAAGGAAAGATTCTATGGTCTGACATTTTTTGCACCTTTGTTTGTTCATGATCCCAGCCAATTTCTTGAGTTTTAAACTCTTTGTTAAGGTAGGGGTCTGCTTCAAGTGTGGAGAATGTACTGTGTTTTTTTTTAAACAGGTATTTTCTGAGATACTTTTAGGGACCTGTAGGTTTTCAGTTCTTCCAAGGTGGTATGATAAAGAGCGAGGTGTTTACTCCTTTTCCTGTTCTGTGCTGTGCTCTATGAGTGACCACAAGCAGTTTTTTCTGCCTTGGAACAGTGAGGAGGATTTCCTCTACCCTACCACTACAAACTTCACCATGCCAGCACTCCTTCTTGCCCCAGAACTGTCCCTCAGAACTGTGATACAGATGCAAGCATGGGCAAAGCAAGGGAATCCTGCACCAGCAGAGAGATCCCTGCAATCCCCCTCTGATCAGCCACTTGATTCCCCCCAGTCTATGGGCTGGGAATATGATATTAAAGAGAGTGAAAGAGCTAGGATTATAACCAAGAATCACCTAAGCAAAATTGAGCATAATACTTTGGGGGGAAAATGGAAATTCAATGAAATAGATGATCTTCAAACATTTCTCAGGAAAAGAAAAGACCTGAATAGAAAATTTGACTTTCAAATATAAGATGGAAAAGAAGCATAAAAAAGTAAACAGGAACAAGAAATCATAAGGGATTAGAAAAGGTAAGGCCAATTTTATTGCTATATAGCAAAATTATATTTGCAACTCCAAAAATTTTCTAATTTTTAGGGCAGTTAGAAAGAGTATACATAGACAGAAAGCAGAGGTGTAGGTTGAATATGATGGTATGATTGTGCAAAATAAATAAAATTGTGGGATGAAAAAGAAGAATGCATTGGGAAAGGGGAGAGGGAGAAGTAGAATGAGATAAATTTTCTGACATATAAGAGGCCTGAAAGAGATTTTACAGTGTAGAGGGAAATGGGAGAAATGGAGAGGGGAGCACATAAGCCTTACTCTCCTCAGAATTGGCTCAAAGAGGAATAATATACACACTTAATTGGGTGTAGAAATCTATCTTACTATACAGGAAAGTAGAAAAGGAAGGAAATAAGAGAAGGAGGAGCTGATAGAAGGGAAGGAAGTTTGGGGGAGGTAAAAGTCAGAAGCAAAACATTTGAGAATGGACAGGTTAAAAGGTGAGTCAGAGTAGGACAAACAGGACAAAAATAGGATGGAGGGAAATATAATTAGTAATCATTACTGTAAAAAGAGTTAGTTTCTCTGATACAGACTTCATTTCTCAAACATATAGAAAACAGTTAAATTTATAGAAATAAGAGCCGTTCTTCAATTGATAAGTTGTCAAAGGATATGAGAGGCAATTTTCAGACAAAGTAACCAAAGCCGTCTGTGATCATGAAAAAAATGTTCTAAATCACTACTGATGAGAGAAACATAAATAAAGACAACTCTGAGCTACTCCTCACACCTGTCAGGTTCACTAATATGACAGAAAAGCACAATGAAAAATGTTGGAGGGGATATGGGAAAATTAAAACAATAATGTACTATTGGTGAAGTTTTATTCTGATTCAGCTATTCTAGAGAGCAATTTGGAATGATGCCCGCAGGGCTATAAAACTACATAAAGCTATAAAACCCTTTTACCAAGTAATACCACTACTAGGTCTCTATCCCAAAGAGATGAAAAGCAAGCAGGAAAAGAACCTATGTATACAAAAATATTTATAGCAGCTTTTTAATGGTGACAAAGAATTGAAAATTGGGGAATGACTGAACAAGTTGTATATGATTGTGAGGGAATACTATTGTGCTTTAGAAATGATGAGCAGGTCGATTTCAGAAAAACCTGAAAGACTCACATGAAATGACGCTGAGTGAAGTGAGAAGAACCAGAACATTGTACACAGTAACAGGAATATTGTATGATGATCTACTATGAATAACTTAGCTATTCTCAGAAATACAATGATCCAAGACAATCCTCTAGGACTTAAGATAAAAGGTGTTGTCCATATCCAGAGAAAGAACTGGTAGAGACTTTATGCAGATCCAAGATACTTTTTTTTAAACTTTATTTATCTTAGGGTCATTTTGGTTTGTTTTGTTTTGCTTTTTGTGTCTGTGAGAGGTGGGTAGGGGAAGGAGGGAAGGAGAGAGTTTGAAACGCAAAATTTAAGAAAAAGACTGCTAAAATTGTTTTTACGTGTAATTGGGAAAATGAAATACTAAATAAGTTTTAGGAATTCCTTTAGGTCACCACCTGGGGTACTATAAAATAAAAATAATGTGGGGTACTTCAGGGTCACTCATTCTGTTTAACATTTTTTTTCGAATCGAAGGAACTAAGAATACTTAAACTCATAGGAACTAAAACTGTGCAACTTAATCTTACATTAGAAAATTATGTGTGATTTGGCCCTGATTGCACCCATATATTCATACATGGCATAGATAATCTAGTTTTAATATTTTCCCCATGGAAATTTAATCTCTTATAGCAACAGATACATACTTCTATGTGTATGACACATTTCAAATATATGCATGTGTGGATATTTGCTGTAGGAGAAATGACTTTACTTGGCTTCTGAAAATGAATGAAGGTCCTACACATTTCAGACACAGATCCTTTTAATAAAGTAGGAAATAGGAGGTAGATTATTTTTCACAGTAGGCTTGTATCCTTCAAAGACCAGAGACTTCTTGTCCTGTGTAAAAGCAGCTTAAGAAACCTACTTTTCATCTATATACACACGTTCACATTCAAACTTCATTTATCTTTCTAATACATACACTCTTATAATAGCTTTCTTCCCTTTCTGTCACCTAGAAAGGCATAATCAATGCCCATTACTTATTCCCTTCTTCTCAAATTATTTCTCCTCATATCTGTTTTTATTACCTCAATATGCCCTTTTATCTGAATACTGCCCCCCCCCGACAAAAACATGTATTTCTTCTGGATGCCCACATACTTACAACCTCTTCTTGATTCCCTTTAACTGATTAGACTCATTAGCAACTTTGTGTTGATGAGAATGATGTTATTTTTCTTAAGTCATGTCCTTGAACCTCGGGCAAAGTTTGAGTTCTTCTATTTTGTTTGTAGAAGATAGTCAGATAGAGTGATGAAATTTAAAAACACAACACTCTTTTGCTATGGAACCTACTCTATTCACTTTTTAAAATGTCACCTTTCAAAACTACAGAAAATTGAACTCATGTCAACAATGTGATGGAAATGGTACTACTTTAAGCCCAACCTTAGAGAATCTAGAAAGGATACTCTTCCTCCCCCTCTCTCCACCACATATACATTCATATATTTATGCATATCATATATTGTAGAAGATGTAATAATATTAATATAATAATATTATAATATAATGGGGCAGCTATGTAGTACATTTGATAGAGTGCTGCACCTGTAGTCAGGAAGACTCATCTTCATAAGTTCCAATCTAGCCTCAGACACTTATTAGCTGTATGACTCTGGGCAAGTCATTTAACCCTGTTTGACTTAGTTCCTCATCTGCAATTGAGGTGGAGCAGGAAATGGCAAACCACTCCAGTATCTTTGCCAAAAAAACCCCAAATGGAGTCATGAAAAGTCAGATATGACTGAAAAATGACTTAATATTGTGACATTACATGTATAGATAAATACATGCATATATATATATATATACATATACATATCTATCTATCTATCTATCTATCTATCTATCTATCTATCTATCTATCTATCTATTTTTACAAAATTCTTTAAGAACAATTTCAAAGTAGCCAAACATTTGGGAATGAGTTTAGCTGTTGTCTTAAAAAGGAATTAAATCTTTAAAGTGTTTAAAAATGCATTTATGTCTCTAGTAATTCTAAAAAAAATTATAGAGTTCTATGATTATCCCAAAAGAAAAAAGACGCAACATAATAATGAAAAGCTCTTGCCAATTTATAGTCCTTGAAGACACTTCTATGTCCTTGAATTCTGTGACACTTCTGATTGTCATTTAATTAGCTACTCTCTCTCCCTCCCTCCCTGCACTTGTACTTGTAAATATATTTTCATGCTTCCCCAAACCCATTTGTTCCCTGTAAACTACCTGTTAATAAGTCCTACACACATGAGGCAGCTGGATAAAGGGAAGAGCAAGTTTATCTACCCATAGGTATAATTAAAAGTGGATTTGAAAATGTTTATTTCATATGGGGCAATCGACAGAATCACAATTCTTCTGTCTCTACAGTATTTATTACTTCCTGATCGTACAGTGGAAACCATGACATTTATTACTGCTCAGAGCATGATTTATATAAAGAGTTGATGAACCAGTGTATTCAGAATGCTAAATTCTGAATTTCCAATTTATTAGATTACACAATAAAACCCTTAATTGGAACTGATCCAGGTTGCTTGGGGAAAATAGGAAGTCCCCTAGAAACAAAGGGGAGCTGTTACTGCCATTTGAGGTATCTGAAATTTTGAAACCAATTTATATGCTTGCTCCAATAGGTAGTCAGCCTACTGCTGTTTTTGTTTGTTTGTTAATTATTGGTTTCCTTTTTTTTCTTTTAAGAATGCCTCCATTTTGCTGGCTGCCTCTGTCAGAAACACTGAGTTTCAAACGCATTAAGAGGTGAATTTTTTTTTCTTTATATATTGGTAAATTTTCATTTCTTTGGGGAATAAATTTTTATTCATTTTAAGATTCCTTTTTTTTTCCCAAAAGAGAATACAAATCTTAGCTGTTCAGTGTATATTGCAACATTCTTTCACTTCCACACACCATTTTTGGTATGTAACAAAAAGTCATCATTTGTCCACATGCTGACATTTTGCTTTTTTTTTTTTGGGGGGGGGTGTACCAATCTCAGATAGCCCTGTACTGACCTTCAAATCTGTTTGATTTTGGCTTAGGTAGGTGCAGATGGTTTTCTCTTTTGCTTAGCTACGTATTTTAGTTTCACTGATCATAGATTTAGTGCTAGAAGGGAGCTATTAGTCATCTAATCCAATGTTCTCATTTCTTAGTTGAGGAAGCTAATATCCAGGGATGATAGGTGACATAATCTTTGTCAAATGGGTGAGAAATAGAATATGTAGAATATAAGCATAGGTCCTTGGCCTCTAATTCTAGCATTCTTTCCAATAGGACATGCTCCCAGCCCTTCTAGGGTAAGTAATTGAAGTTATGCATTATTTCTCTTTCTTCACAATTCATGTCTTTCTTTATATTCCCCCAAATCTTCCATAGGTACTATACCTAGTACTGTTGAGACCTCCGTCTATGTCAGTGGTTCTCAAAGAGTGGCTCATGGAGCCCTGTGGATGGCTGAGATCCTTTCAGTGAGTCTTTGAGATCAAAATTATTTTTATAACGAACTAAGACATTCCAACTAAATTTATATTAAGACCAGATTATTTTATATGTCAACAAATACATATCAGAATATATTGAAAGCAAAAGAAAATATAAGAAAAATGCACATCTACTACCAAGCCAGTTATTAAAGAGATTTGCAAATATATGTAAAAATAAAATTACATTCTTTTTCACTATTTCTTTTGGTTTTGGATACTATAGTATTTTTTTAATCTAAAATTTTATTTTAAGGCAGTTCTCAGATAAAGAAATTAAAGCCATCTATAGTCATGTGAAAAAATGCTCTAAATCATTATTGATTTGAGAAATGCAAATGAAAACAACTCTGAGGTACCACATCACACCTATCAGATTGGTCAACATGACAAAACAGGAAAATGGTAAATGTTGGAGAAGATGTGGGAAAATTGGAACACTAATGCATTGTTGGTGGAGTTGTGAAATGATCCAACCATTTTGGAGAACAATTTGGAACTATTCCCAGAGAGCTGTTAAAAATGTGCATACCCTTTGACCCAGCAATAGCATTTCTAGGGCTATATGAGATCATACAAATGGGAAAAGGACCCACATGCACAAACATATTTATGGCAGCTCTTTTTTGTGGTGGCAAAGAATTGGAAATTGAGAGGATGCCCATCAACTGGGGAATGGCTGAACAAGTTGTGGCATATGAATGTAGTAGAATATTATTGTGCTACAAGAAATGGTGAACAGGCTGACTTCAGAAAAACCTGGAAAGACTTGTATGGTCTGATGCTGAGTGAAGTGAGCAGAACCAGGAGAACATTGTAAACAATAACGACCATGTTATGTTGTGCAATGACTAATATTAAAAAACTTAACCCTTATCAGCGATACAAAAATCTAAGACATCTCCAAAGGCCTCATGATGGAAAATGCTATCCACAAAGAAGAAAGAACTATGGAGTTTGAATGCAGATCGAAGCACACTTTTTGCTATTTTTTTTTCCTTCTGTTATATTTTGTTTCCTTTTTCTGGTGGTTCCTCCTATTGGTTCTAATTCTTACTTACAACATCATTAATGTGACAATATATTTAGTAGGAATGTATATGTATAGCCTGTATTAGATTGGATGTCATCTGGGGGAAGGAGGTGGAGAGGAAAGGAGGAGAAAAATTTAAAACTCAAAAGCTTACAGAAGTGATTGTTGATAATTCAAAATAATAAAAAAGACAGAAAGAAAAAAATGAATATTTTAACATGTAATGGGTGTATTGTAATTTTAAATTAATAAATATTTTAATTACCTGATTTAATTTCTGTTGTGGCAAATATCAAATAAACAAATAAATAAAAGCTCCTTAGGGTCCTCAATATGTTTTTAAGCGTACAAAGGGTCCAGAAAGCAAAAAGTGTTAGAAGAACTGCATTAGGCATTTGAACTTTCCCCTTCCTCATTTTGGTCTCATAGAAACCTTAGTTTCCATCAGGGCTCATATTTTGTATGGGATCTTTTTCTTATCCAGTTCCCAATTACTTGTGCTACACCTCTATACACACACACACACACACACACACACACACACATTGATGTTGCATCTATTTTGTATGTGTCTATATATGTATTTGTTGCCTCTCTTTATCAGACAGCACACTCTTCAAAGGCATTTCACTTTTCTCTTTGCACATCGAGGATTTAGGACAGCACTTGACACTTAGTGAATGATTAATGACTTATCATTGATTGATTGCTGAATACCAACACATTACTCAGGTTGCACATTTGTTATCCCTCACCTTCTCTTAATGACTGGCCTATTTCTTTTCAAAACATCTAGTTACTCAGTTATATCCTTACACTACTTCTTACACATATCACAGTTGGTAATGTGCTGCAGCCTACTAAAACACCAACACGTCAGCACCTAATATGCTAAACTAGGAAGTGGAAATGAAATGATGAAAGTAAAAAAAGAACAGCTGAATCAGCTCAAATATATCAGCTCAAATGAGTGATCTTTACTGAAATGACACAATTTTGAAAGAATTGTGGGATCATCTTTTAATGAATTAAAAGTGGGGAAATCATAAATGGTACTATTACAAAAATAAAGAGCACCAAAAAGACACAAGTAACTATAAACCCATATCTTTCTTTTTCTTCACTATAAAATCTTTGCAACAGCAATCTACATAAATATCAAGGGTATCCTTGATAAAAATATTAAAAAGGATTAAGCAGCCTTTAAGAAAGTATCCTCTATGTTAGTCTACATTTTCCCAGTCACACAGTTGACTAGAGTATGAAAAGTCCATTGCAATTGAGCCAAAAACCTAGTGATAGCAGGACATTTGCTTACTCATGTGTTTACTACTGTTATGGAGGATATGCAGTGAGAACTTGAAATGGAAGAAGGATGTCTTATAGATGATGAAATTCTCTAGTAGCTCCCTTTTGTGATGATGTAGTGTTGATATGTCATGCTCTAAAAAACTATAGAAGCTACTAAATTATATCCAAAGTCTAAATCTAATATTTTTTTTAAAAAAGCTCTTTCCTTCAAACAATTCTATCTCCAAAGTCATGAAAATGAATTTTTTAAAGATTATTTCAAGAACTTCCTATGCTGCTTGTTTTTCTGGTCCCCAAAATGAAGACATTTAATATTACATAAACTTAACTCTTTCCTTCATTTTAATTAACCACTAAATTCTTCACATATAATGTTTAATTGGAGATAATTTCCTTAGGACAAAATTAGTCAATGTGATTATTAACCATAAAAAAATTGCTCTCCAGATGGACTGCTAAAGTCTATTTATGGAATGTGGAATATGGACAATGATGAAATTGTTTTACTACAGGGACAAATTCAAAACCTATTAGTTTTAGATCATAATTCCAAGTAACATATATTAACTAATGACCTGAATGAAATTGAAGTTAGGGGTAACATATTACCTTTGCATCATCATTCCTTCCTTCTTTAATATGTACATTGTTCATTAGTATCAGCCTCACAGTGTTTCTCTTTTTAAATTAATCATCTCTGTCTTTTTATCCAACTGCACCTGGAGATAAAGAGGTAGAAATGGGTTTGAAGCACATGTTCTCTATTTTCTCTAATGATCAATGAGTGTGTTCTGGCCATCAATGTAAAGGGAATGGTAAGTGTAAGGAGTTAAGGAAGAATCACAATTTCAGAATTCATGATATTAAGCCAAAACTTGAGTACATGGGGCTAAAAGCAATGGTTACCTGTCTGATACTAATGACCACAGACATAGAAATGATGGAGTATGTAACCACACAAAAGACATTGAATTTTAGTACATAAGTAATCACTTGACCACCTTAAGGCTGTCAACTGCAGTGGTCAAAGAAGCCAAGATTACACATGCAATAAGCAGTTCACAAGAAAAAGACTAAATTTTTTTTACAATCTCATATTTGATTTTGTAGAAGAAAGCATCTCTTGCATAAAAATTTCCCATTGGATCCCAATTCCAATTCTTTAGAATGTGAGGGAGCTTATTTTATCCACTCACACAACTCCAGTTTAGGCGCTTATCACTTCTTGTGTGGAGTGCTATAGTAGCATCTTACAATTAGTTTCCCTGACTTTAGTTTTTCCCTATCCATAACCCTATACAACTCCCAAAGGTATCTCTCTAAAGTGTAAGTCATCCTGATTCTATTAATTCCAATGACTCCTTATTACCCCTATGTTCACATACAACCATATATATTTGACGTTTCCAGAAAGAAATCACGCAGATCAATTATTGAATTCCTTTACCTCCTGGATAACAAAACATTACTATGTTTTCATTATTCTGCTCTCTGTCTCCTATTCTCTCTACATTTTGAAATCCCTAGTTTCTGTTAAGACTCAGCTAACATCCCACTTCTTCCAAAAGTTTATTTCTGGGTCCCTAAGATGCTTAAAGTTTTTCACCCATCAAAGGTAACATATCTATTCTATATTTATCTTAAATGTCCCAATTCATTTTTATGTTGTCTCCCAAAAAGAGTATAACCCCTAGAGCAAGGACTTTATTTTTTTTTTCTTCTGCCCTGTAACTGGCTCATAGTTAGTACTTAATATTTGTTGATTGATTGGATGATTTTCCAGAGAACAATGGTCTAGGGGCTATCATTAGTATGTGACACACAGTGACTAAACATTCTCTTCAAAGTAAGTTCTCTATCTTTGGCCAGCTTCATTATTTACTGCTGTCAGTATTGAATTGATCAATAATTTTTCTTTCAAAGACTACATCCCTGTGGTCCACAGTTTTTCCCCTCTCTGGACTTGCTGTATCCTTCATCTGCAATATTTATACCACATTTATAGTGAGTTGATGCAGAGTACAACAGCTATCTATGGAAATATTTGGAAATCTAATGGACATAGCCTCCATAAACGAAAGTCATTAATATACAGAAATGTTACTTTGGAATAGGTTGTTGTTGTTCTTTTGGCTTTAATGTTTAAATATGACCAATGACATAATGGGGTGAGTTGTACTTAAATGAGACAAAATTACACAAAGTCATCAGCCTCTTCCTCTCTTCCAGAATCATCCAAGTCCAATGGCAAGAAAAAAGTCAAAATAATTGATGATGGCCCAGGATTCAATGCATGAACTTAGTGCTTCTATTTCTGAACCAGCTTTAACCACTCTAAAGTTCCTCCTTCAGGTACCTTCATGGCCATTGGAACAAATTGTTTTCATCCTCCCATTCCACCCAGAGAAGTCCTCATGTGCCTGGGATAGGACTGCCCTCCAAAAAGTTACTCAAGAATAAGTATGAGTTCCATGGGTCTTCTTCAATCTGGTTTAAGATGGTTTGCCAAGGTGTCAAATACAATATTTCACAGTGATTTATTTTCTTGTAGCCACCTGTGTTCTACTTTTTACCTTCTTAAGCTTAATTTAACTAAAATGTTGTGCAGTGCAGTGGTTCTCAGTGCATTTTTTTGTGTGCCACGAATCCCTTTAATGAACAAGAAAAAATATTTCAAACCTCCAGATTAATGTAATATATTACTCACTATACCCTGTGAAGTTTTACCATTTAAGGAGCCCTTAAAGAATTTTTATCAAGAAAGACTTGGATCATCATTTTGAAATGACAAAGGATCCACAAACCTTTAAATGGGATCCAATTGTTTGGTGAATAGTGAGCTGACATCACCAGGGAGACCTGGACTCTAGATCCATCTCTGAAATATAGTGCCTATGTGACCTGAGAAAATCACTATCTCGGTCATCCAGGCACACTCTAAGGAAATAAATTGCAGAGAGTGTCAACTTGCATTTGTATAGTGAGTTTCATCTCCTGGGAGTTCTCTATACTGATGGAATCACAAGTCTGATGCCTATCCTATCCTCTTTAACTTTCTAGATCATTTGACATCATTAACCACCACCTTTCTTTTGATAGCCTGCTCTCTCATGGTTTACTGGCACCACAGTTTCATGATTGTCCACTCAACTCTCTGATTGTTTTTGCTTAGTCTCCTTGTTTGAAGACCCCCATTCCTTAAATGTCAGTATCCTTCAATGTTCTGTCCTTAGCCGCCATTTTTTCCTTCTCTATAATGTTACTCCTAGTTATTTCATTGACTATGTTTATTTTTGAACTAGATTTGTCCCTTCTCCCTTTAACAGATTAGAAGCTACCTGACAGGAATTGTATCTTATTTCACTTTTACAGCCCAACACAGTACTAGACAGACAGACAGAGATAATAGATTAGTAGGTAAATGTATGGATTTAACTAGATAGGTAGGTAGGTAGATGATGCATAGATGATAGACAGATGAACCATTTAAAATTGATTTTTGGATTGAATTTGTACATGCATTATTTGGCAAAGGTGTGTAGTTAGAACTCTGCACCTAAAAAATACCATTGACTATAACTGTGAAAAAGATTAAAATCACCATAAGAACACATCCCTCCTCTATTTCCTTCATTAAGATTCATCCAAGTCAACCTGAGTATAATGAGCACCTCAGTGTGGCAATTCTGAGCCAAGAATCACCTACCCAGCAAAACTGAGTATAATCCTTCAGGGGGGAAATGGGCATTCCATGAAATAGAGGAATTTCAAGCAATCTTGATGAAAAGACCAGAGCTAAATAAAAAAAATTTGACTTTCCTACATGGAAAGATGATATTTGTAACGCATGAGATTTTTCTCAGTAATTGAGTAGTTGGAGGGAAAAAATGTACATATATTAGATAGATAGATATAGATAGATACATACATACATAGATAGAGGGCAGAGGGTGATTTCAAGATGAAGGGATAATATCTAAAAGTAAAATTAAGGGGTGGGAGCAGATTATACTGGCTGAAGGACAAAAGGAGAGGTAGAATGGGTTAAATTATCTCACATAAAACAGACAAGAAAAGGCTTTTACAGTTGAACGCAAAGTTTTAAAAGCAAATGTTAAAAATTGTTTTTACATGCAACTGGAAAATAACACACATAAGGCAATACAGCACAGAAATCTATCCTTCCCTACAGGAAAATAGAAAGGGAAGAAGATAAGAGAAGAGGGTGGTGATAGAATGGAGGAAGATTACGGGAAGGATCATTCAGAATACATGCCATCTTAGGTTGGGAGGAGGGGAGAGATGGGGAGAAAATTTGAACTCAAAATCTTCTGGAAGTGAATGTTGAAAACTAAAAATAAATTAATAAATTAATTTTTAAAAAAAAGAAAGAGAGAGAGAGAGTGAGAGCTAGTAGTCCTGGGTGGAGGAAGAAAAGAAAAAAAAAATTGGTGTTATTTTTGTTGTTGTTGGAAAGGAATAGATTTTTATCTCCTCTCCCTCATTGTCAATGACCAGGCTCCTTTTAATTCTAAAAAAAATGTTCATTCTTCCTAAAGAGATTGCTGTGCTTTAACAAATTGTTACCAAATTAACCCTTTCTCTTCTGTTATTATATCATATGACTACAATCAATTCTGGGAGTAAGGTAGAAACAAAATCATGATCCTTAGCCCTGATGATTTTATTTGTTATTGTCATTGTTGTTGAGTCTTTTCATGCAAGTCTGACTCATCCTGACCCTATTTGGGGCTTTCTTTTTTTGTTATTGTTAAGATTCATCAATTTATCTACTTTTAGTTCTCAACATTCACCTCCAGAAGATTTTGAGTTCCAAATTTTCTCCCCATCTTGTCCTTCCCCCAACTCCAACACAGCATGTATTCTGAATACCATTTCCCCTAATCTGCCCTCCCTTCTGCCACCCTCTCTTCTCTTATCCCCTTCCTCTTCTATTTTGCTGTAGGGTAGGATAGATTTCTATACCTGATTGTCTATATGTCTGATTTCCCAGTTGCATGTGAAAACAATTTTTAACATTTGACTTTAAAAGTTTGGGTTCCAAATTTTCTCCCTTCCTCCCTCCCCACCCACCCTCATTGAGAAGGCAAGCATATTGATACAGGTTATACTTGTGTACTCATGCCAAACACTTCCATAGTAGTCATGCTGTGGAAAACTAACTGTATTTCCCTTCATGCTCTCCCACCCCCCCATTTACTCTCTTCTCTCTTTTGACTCTGTCCCTCCTCAGAAGTGCTTGCTTCTGATTACCCCCTCCCAATTTGATTTCCCTTCTGTCATCCTTCTGCTCTCTTATCCCATTCCTCCCTATTTTGCTGTAGGGTAAGATAGCTTTCCATACCCAATTGAGTATGTGTGTTATTCCTTCCTTAAGTCAAATCCAATTAGAATAAGATTCACTCATTCTCTCTCACCTTCCCCTACTTCCCTTCCCCTATAAAAGCCTTTTCTTGTGTGTTTTATGTCAGATAATTTACCCCATTCTACCTCTCTCTTCCTCCTTCTCCCAGTATAATCCTCTCTCACTCCTTAATTTTGTTCTCCAGATATCACCCATTCATCTTTAACTCACCCTGTGCCCTCTATCTGCCCTCTATACATGTAATTTTCCCCTCCAACTACTCTAATACTAACAAAAATCTCATAAATTACAAATATCATCTTTCCATGTAAGAATGAAAACTGTTTAACCTTAATAAGTCCCTGATGACTTCTCTTTCCTGTTTACCTCTTCATGCTTCTCTTCAGTCTTGTATTTCAAAGTCAAATTTTCTATTCAGCTCTGGTCTTTTCATCAAGAATGCTTGAAAGTCCCCTATTTCACTGAATGACTATTTTCCCCCCTGAAGGATTATATTCAGTTTTGCTGGGTAGGTGATTCTTGGCTATAATCCTATCTCCTTTGCCTTCCAGACTATCATATTCGAAGCCCTGCTGTCCCTTAATGTAGAAGCTGTTAAATCCTGTGTTATCCTGATTGTGTTTCCACAATACTTGAATTGTTTCTTTCTGGCTGCTTGTACTATTTTCTCCTTAACCTAGGAACTCTGGAATTTGGCTACAATATTTCTAGTTTTCCTTTGGGGTTCTCTTTCAGGAGTTGATCAATGGATTCTTTCCATTTCTATTTTACCCTCTGGTTCTAGAATATCAGGGCAGTTTTCCTTGATAATTTCTTGAAAGATGATGTCTAGGCTCTTTGTTTGATCTTGGCTTTCAGGTAGTCCAATAATTTTTAAATTCTCTCTCCTGGATCTATTTTCCAGGCCAGTTGTTTTTCCAATGAGATATTTCACATTGCCTTCTATTTTTTTCATTCCTTTGGTTTTGTTTTACAATGTCTTGATTTCTCATAAAGTAACTAGCTTCCATTTGCTCCATTCTAATTTTGAAGGAAGTAATTTCTTCAGTGAGCTTTTGGACTTCCTTTTCCATTTGGCCAATTCTGATTTTGAAGGTATTCTTCTCCTCATTGGCTTTTTGGACCTCTTTTGCCATTTGGGTTAGTGTGTTATTAAGGTGTCATTTTCTTCAGTATTTTTTTGGGTTTCCTTTAACAAGCTGTTGACTTGTTTCTCATGATTTTCTTGCATCACTCTCCTTTCTCTTCCCAGTTTTCCCTCTACTTCTCTCACTTGCTTCTCAAAATCCTTTTTGAGCTCTTCCATTGCCTGGGGCCATTTCATATTTTTCTTGGAGGCTTTGGATGTAGGAGCTTTGACTTTGTTGTCTTCTTCTGGTTGTATGTTTTGATCTTCTTTGTCACCAAAGAAAGATTCTATGATCTGACTTTTTTGTGCAGTTTGTTCATGATCTCAGCCAATTACTTGAATTATAAACTCTTTGTTAAGGTAGGGGTCTCCTTCCAATGTGGACAATTTACTGTTCCAAGCTTTTGAGGATTTTGTGCAGCTGTTTTCAGAGGTACTTCTAGGGACCTGTAAGTTTTTAGTACTTCCAAGTTGGTTTGATCAAGGGTGACGTGTTTACTCCTTACCTGTCCTGTGCTCTAGTCTATAAGTGACCACAAGCATTGTTTCTGCCTTGGAACTGTGAGGATGATTACCTCTCCACCGCCACTACAACCTCCACCATGCCAGCACTTGTACTCTCCCCAGAATCACCACCCAGAGCTGTGACTCAGATCCAAGCAGGGGCAAAGCAAAAGAATCCTGTCTCAGCGCCAGTAATGAAATCCTTGCAATCCTCTGATCAGCCACTTGATTCCCCCTCAGTCTATAGGCAGGAAGCTCTGGAAGCTACCACCACCCTAGTGTGGGCTGAGACTGGGGCTGGGATCTAACTTCTTTCTCACTGTGGTTCGAGACTGTTCTACTGACCTTCTAAGTTGCCTTTGGTGTTTGTGGGTTGAGAAGTCTGGAAACCACCACAGCTGCCTGTGATTCAGGCTCTAGGTTCGCTGAGGCCTGGTCTTTGCCTGCACACTCATGCTGAATTGAGTTTCTCTCCCAGCCCAGCATGATAGACCTTTCTAATCAACTATCCAGGTTGTCCTGGGCTGGAAATTCATTTCATTCTGTCTTTTTGTGGTTTCTGCTGCTCTAGAATTTGTTTAGAGTCATTTTTTTACAGATATTTGGAGTGGTTTGGGGGAGAGCTCAAGCAAGTCACTGCTTTTACTCCGCCATCTTGGTTCTACCCCCCATTTGGGGTTTTCTTGGCAAAGATACTGGAGCAGTTTGTCATTTGCTTCTCCAGTTCATTTTATGTATGAGGAAACTGAGGGAAGATGGGGAAGTGATTTGCCCATGACAACACAGCTAGTAAGTGTCTGAGGCTACATTTGAATTCAGGTCCTAGCTATGTGACCCTGAACAAGTCACTTAACTGTATCACAGAATTAGAAAACAAAATAATATGTGGTATCTAAGTGGGAAGGTAGTTACCATCAAGGAGGAAAGGTAAGGTCTTCTTGGAGTATGTGGCATTTGATTTCAACCTTAAAGGAGAAATAGGAACCATGTGAGTAGAGGAAGAGCATTCTAGACACTGGGAGCAATGTGAAGAGACAACAAAACTTGTAGAGGGTGGCAGTTTGGCTAAGCCAGAGAATAAATGTGGAAGGGAATGATGACAGTTAAGCCTAGGAAATTAGGGTTGCAAGACATTATGTTGGGCCTCAAATGTCATGTAAAGGTGTTTGTACTTTATTCTAGAGATAATATGAATAGGGAACCACTGAATGATTTTGAGAAGGGGATAGACATGAATTAATCTCTATGTAGAAAATAATGATAATAATACCTACATTTATATATAATTACAAGGTTACAGAGTATTTTCCAAACATTATCTCATTCGAGGCTCACAGCAGACCCGTGAGGTAGGCCCTTTAAAAAAAATGGACTTGTTCAAGGATTTGATCTGTGATTTCATCAATATGAAGATCTTCTAAGGAGAAAAAAAAAATAAACAAACAACAATCATTCTTTTAAGGATTTATCTCCTCTGAAACTTAAAGAGGTTTGACTGTGGTTCTGAGAGATTAAAAGACTTTCCCATGATCACATAGCCAGATATTATTATCTCCCTTTAATAGATGTGGAAACTGTGCCTTTGAGAAGATCAGGGCCTTTCCTATGGTCACACAGAATGTTTCTGAGATGAAATTTCAATCCTATTCTCCTTTGGTCTCAGGCTGTCACTCCTTCCACTCTGTAACATTCTCTCTCACATATAATTTTGGCCACAGAATAAAAGTGGAACTGTGGGTTGAGGGTATAGGGTAGAAGTCAAAGGCCTATTTAGGAAGCTATTGCAATGTTTGAGGTAGATACTCAAATGTGCCTCTCCTACTTGGGTGGCAATGAGAAAAGACAGGAAATTGATATGAAAGATGTGGAGATTGATTATAAGTAGTGAAAGAATTTGAGAGGGGAGAGAAAGAGATGAGTTAAGGAAAATCCCAAGGTTACGGATACAAGATGCTGTGAATTGTATTGTCTTCTAGAGAGCAAAAAAGAGATAAGAGAAGTAGAAACATATTTAGAGTACTGTTTCAGACATTTTGATTATGAGGTGCTAATGGTAGATCAAGTTGGAGGTGTTATGTAGACAATTTGTAAAATGCAATTTAAAAGCAAAGATTATATCTACAAAATTATTTGGGGAATCATATGAAAAGAGGAGGGGATAGTTGAAGCCATGAAAATAAATGATATCCCTAGTGAGTAGGAAAGAAGAAAGAGAAAAGGAAAGAATGAAAAGGAGGGTAGGGAAAGAGAAGAAGAGAGAAATGAAGAGACAAAAGTAAAGGGGAAGAGGAAAGAAAGGAGGATATGGGGCCAATTCAAAGCTTTGGAGAATAGCCACATTGAGGAATTTAGAAGAGAATTAAGACTCAAAAAGAAGTAAGAACAGGAGCAGATAGACAGGGAAAAGCAAAACTAAGAGAGAACTTGATGTCTCTAAAACCAAGAAAAGACCAAATAAAATTAAAGAGTAGCAAAAACTTAAGTAAAATCCAGGAAGTTAGAGATGGAAATAGGTTAATTACATTAGTGATTAGAGCTTGTTAGAACTGCCTTTTAAGGGCAGTTTTAGTAGAGCAGTTAAAAGCCTGATTGTTAGTGGTTGAAAAGAAAGGAAGAAGTGATCAGGAGTTAACCACTTTTTCAAGAAGTTTAGGACTAAAGGAGATTCCTAGTGGGGACTTAATAAATTCATAATGAATTTAATTCAAGAATGTATGACAAAGAAGGGGTTGCTGACTATAGGAGATAGGGAGGAATGTAATTGAGTGTACAAGTGGAGATAAGCCCTCATTAGGAATAGGGACACATCTTACTTTTATGAACTGAGGTAAGAGAGAACAAGGCAGTGGGAATGCTGAGAAGTTATAAAGAATGAAGAGAAGTGAATGCTGGCTCACATTGAATGGCCTAAATATTCCCATTGAAGTAGGATAGGAGGCTAGACCACCTGTTTTAAATAAGTAAAGTAGGGATAACATTGGGAGAGAGAGAGAGATGGGAGAAAAAAATGTTTTGAAATAATTTTTGTGAAATGTGAAAGAATTGATAAGGATAGAATAAAGGACCAAATTGACGACTATGAATTAGTAGTGAATGAAATCAAGCTGATATCATTATCATCTCCAATAATAACGAGCAACTCCTCTGAAGTAGAAAAGGAATCATTTTAGTGGGGATTACCATGAATGTGAATTTCCAGTCACAACCCTGGAAGATAAGAGGGCAAGAGATTGTAAGGTAGTAGCTACTGAAACATTAAAGTTAATGGATGGAATAAAATGAATGCTATAACATTTATTAAATACTTATTATCTGCCAAGCAGAGTCTGTTCTAGGCACTGGGGAGACAACTACAAAAGTAAGGCAGTCCTTGTGCTCTAAAAGCTTATAATCTAATGAAAGGAGACTATATATGAAGTGGTGGGTATATAATCTCCCTGAATGAGGGAAAACTATGTGTGATGCGGTAGGTAGTGAAAGCAAGCCGCAGGGCAGTTAATTATCATGCTCCTCCCATTAAAAAAAAAATGCTAGCGACGATTTAATGCCTATTCCAAGAGCAAGAGTTAGGAAATAGGAAAGTAATTCTTTTGAGAAAAGGTGGAAAGCATGTCAGTGGGAAGCTAGTTAGAGAGGTAACATGCAATGGCAGATGGTAGATAGATTTGATTCATGGTCTGAAGCCAAGTAGATATATGAGTTAGGTGAGGTTTTTTTTTTTTTTTGTACTTACCTTACCTACTAGTTAAAACAGTTTAACCTCCGGGCAAAATTTCTCTCCCTGGAAGGATGGCATGGTCTCAAAAAGTCTTGCTTAGAGTGTATGGAGAGCGTATCCCATGTGGGAAAAGAGGGCAGTGGCAGAGTAGACGGCAAATGGGCCAATCATAGAGCCAAGCCTGGACATATAAGAAAGTGACAAAAGGATCATAGAACTGGAATAATAAGGATTGGTAAAATGAGTAAAAACAAGCATAAAGGAAAAAAAAAACATGAGAAAGAAGGAGATGTGGAAAAATAAGAAATTGTGGCTGGAAAGGAGAATTGCAAAGATACATTTCTTGGAGGTTATAAGATCTGACTATCTTTACCAAGCTAACAGAGAATGGAGAAACAGCTCATACCATGACAATCAGATTTTGCCATCTAACTTCAAAATTTAATTTTCTGGCCACTAGCTTCTGTCATTTCATATTTCCCACTCTTTAACTCACACTATAAAATTGACCTACCCCAAAGTTGTGAGTAAATTTAGAATTATCAGTGTTTGGTTTATCTCTTCAAAGTTACTTCTCTTAGTATCTCCTGCTCATTGTATGTGATTCTAACGAAAGGACTCACAGGGCTGATTCTCCATCCAGCAATACCCCCAAATTTCCTATTTCTTCTACTAATTGGCTTTGTGACTTTGAAAGATCCATTTTCCTCTCTTGGACTCAGGTTCTTCATCTTTAATATAAGAAGGCTTGACAACAGTGTGATTTAATCAAAATAGCACTCAACTTGGGTGAGGGAAGAACTGAGCTTTGATATTTCTTGGTATTATTGTTCAGTCTTTTCAGTCATTTAAGCTGTGTCTGACCCTTCGTGACTCCATTTGGGGTTTTCTTGGCAAAGATGCTAGAGTGGTTTGCCACTTCCTTCTCTCATTCATTTTATGGATGTGGAAACTGAGGCAAACAGAATTAAGTGACTTGCCCAGAGTCACTTAACTACTTACTACTTGTTTACCTTGACAAGGTCATTTAGCATTTTTGGATCTCAATTTCTTATTTAATACCTAGTATTTACATAATGTGTTAGGGTTTGCAAAGCATTTTACAAATATTCTCTCATTTTATCCTTACAACAACCCTGAGATATAGATGCTATTATTACCTCCCCTTTATAGAAGAGGAATCTGAGGCAGACAGAGGTTAAGTGATTTGCCTTTGGTCACATAGCTGGTAAGTGTCTGAGTGCAGATTTGTATTTAGGACTTCCTGACTCCATGTTGAGTGATCCAGTGGCAAGTTCCAGTACTGAATGCCTGATCTAACTCAATCTAGAAATAAAGGGGTGGGAATAGATATCTGAGGTCCTTTCCAGATCTGAATCTGTCAGATCCCTTCTCAGCTCTAAAATGCTAAGATTCTTTAAACTATGATGCCTGATGCTTAAATTTTTAAAATGAAAATAAATCATAAACTTTAAAAAGTGCTTTGATATTCCCCTAAACACAAGGGTCCTGCCAAGTATCTTTTCTTCTGTTATTCTAATATGTTCAAGAAACTTTTCTCCTTTCTACTCCATGTAGGCTTACATAAAGACAGGAAGCTCACTGTTTACCAACAGCACAATGCCAAATGCCAATGAGCCCTCATATGCTCCAAATTCGGGAGGTCATTTAAAAAGTTCCAGGCTGACTTGGCATTTAAATGAAGATTTAATAGGCTTTCTAATTATAAAAAATACTACCAGAATCACAAAATATCAGAGTTGGAAGTAATCTCAGAGATAATTTTGTTCAAAAAGCACATGAACAAAACCCCCCTCTTCTCCAATCCTGACATTCATTCAGCCTCTGCTTGGGTACCTACAGTGACAGAGAAGACATCCCACTTATAGGCAGCTCTAATTACTAGGGAGTTGTTCTTTGTATCAGGCATAATTCTCTCTTTCTATTTTTCATGTTCAGTTGAAGACAAACCGCGGATACTAAGTACTTGTATGTTATAGTGGCGGGTTCTACAAGAGTAGATGTTGACATTAGACAAATTCTGAAGCTCATTAAAGCAAATCACAGAATCACAGAACATGAAAGCTGAAAGGGGCTCACTGACCAATAGGAATGCTTGTGATAACATATTCAAAGGGTGTTATATGATGACATACCCATGGCCTCTTCAGGAAGACCACTGAGTTTTTGGACACATCTAATTTTTAAGAAGTATTTCCTGATATAAAGGTCATATTTCTTCTTTCCAACACTGCTTGCCCTCAAGAGTCACTTATGGTTCCAGATTTGAAGCCAAACAGGATAAACCTAGTCCCTCTTTGACATGGTAGCCTTTCAAATACATGATAAGAACAATTATTGCCCTTCTTCCATCCCACTTGTGCCTTTTCATATCCAATTAAACTTCTCAGTTCTTTCAACTGACCCTCAGATTTTTGAACAAAGTCCTTTACTAGTTACCCTCCTCTAGATAATCTATAACTTTTTGCTGCTATTCATAGCTGTGCCTAGAACTAAACACAACAGACCATATTTGATCCCAAAAGAACAAAGCACAGAGAGAGAGTATCATTGATTTATTTATGGAAGCTGTTGTCTTAATGAAGTCTGAGGTTTCGGTTTTGTTTGTTTGTTTCTGTTATTGTTTTATTTTGTTTTCCTTCATCAGAACATGAAGTACCAGGGCATTTCTACTGCTATGTTTTGTTCTTTCTTCTTGGACTCAGGGATGGCCTTAGCACATCTCTTTCTTGGTAAATATGTAGCTATATTGTAAGATGACTCAGCCTATTTTTGTTTGTTTTGTGTAGGGGCAGAAAAGGGAAGGGTGACACATGACTAGACATTTCAATAAGGCATTTATTAAATGCTTATTTTATGCCAAGTATTGTGTTAATTGCTCACAATAAAATACAAGATGACCTCTACTCATGCGGAGCTTACATTCTAATGAAGAATACTAAACTAAACTGGAAGGGTAGAGGAGGAAATTTTAATGGAGTAGCCAATCCAGGTAAGAGAGCTGAATTGGAAGTGGAAGATATGGACAGGTGAGCTGTAAGTGAAGAGTGTTTTTTTTTTTTCCAAATAAGCTTTCAACTCACTAAAATTCCCAGATTTTTTTTTTGGACAAGTTAATATTTACTAATGCTTCCTATATATTGCATTTATAAACTTGATTTTTCAATCCCAAGTATAAGACTACATTTATCCTTGCTGAATTTCACCTTATTTTATTTGTTCCAGAGCTCTACTCTGGCAACATCATTTTAGAACTTTACTCTTTCATCTAGTGTGCTAATTATATTTTCTAGCTATCTCATGTATCAATTATATAAGCATTTCCCCTATCATTTTATCCAAGTAATTGATAAACTTATTAAATAGCAATCACAAGCAAGACAATTTAAAATCATTGGGATAATTCATTAGAGATCTCCTGCTAAGCTGACTATGGCAACTCTCTGTGTTTAATCATCTTACAAGTTCCTAAATCTTCTAATTTTATGCCCAGTTAGTTCACACATCTCCACCTTCTTCACAAAAATAGTTTAAGATAATCAGTTACCAAGTCTTATTGTTTATACATACACGATATCTCTTACATAGGTCCTCTTTTCCCCACTCACAGAACCATAACCCTAGCTTAGATCGTCATCATCTGTTATCTAACTGTTGAAATAGTATTATTGGCCTTATTGCCTCAGATTTCTCTCTGCTCCAATCTACTCTCCACTCAGCTTCGAAGGGATTTTGCTAAAATACAGGTCTTATCATATTCAGTAAACTTCATTGGTTTCCTATTATCTCTGGGATCAAATATAAACTCCTTTGTGTATCATTTAAATTCTTTACAACCTGACTCCATCATATCTTTATAGCCTTACTGAACATTTTAAACTCTATGGTCTAGTCTAATTGTCTCCAAAATGGACTAACCTCAATTTGTGTGTGAGCAGCCATTTGGAGGTTGACATAGCCAATTGCTAAGCTTTTTTCTAACATAAACAAACTTATTCTGCCCAAACACTTCTCCACTATTTCCATTTCCTCTGCTTTGCAAACTCATAACTTCACCCCCTTCAGAGCTGGGTTTTGGCCCTTCTGGGATCACAGGAACCTATGTCAGCAGATGCACAGGGAAAACTTGGGAAATTCTCCCCCTACCTCCTGCCCCATATATCATTTCATTTCTATGGCAGGTGCACTCAGGGTGGAGAGCAGCTGGCTGTGCATTTAGGCACAGTGACCAGTGATTAAAAGCTCTGCCTTTCTCTTTTCATTTTTGGAGGGACAAAGCAAGTCACACAGAATGAATGGGCATGGATATTACAATAATGTTACATTAACATTCCCCAAAATCACTCTTCTTCTTATTGCACAGGGAACTACCATCATTCTAGTCACCTGTTTTTATTTGAAGTTACAAATATTAAATAACATAGAAGATGAAAGCAAGGCTTAAAAGTAGATGTATATTTGTATAACAAATGGTCTTTGAATTGTTTATCTGTAAAATGAGGGGAAAGAGTAGTAAAGTTAAAGATCTCAAAAGAGTCTTCTAAATATAGCATTCCATTGTTTAAAAAACTAATAATTTAATTCTCAAGAATCATATTCTCTCGCACTGGTAGTTTTAGGTTATCTTTAAAGAACAAGATGAACATTCCTAATGAAAAGACCAGAGCTAAGTAGAAAATTTGACTTTAAAATAGAAGATTCAAGAGGCACATAAAAAAGTAAACATGAAAGAGAAATCATAAGGGACTGCATAAGGTTGAACTGTTTACAATCCTATATGGGGAGATGATACTTGTACCTCCAAATAACTTTATCATTATTGACACATTAAGAGAAGTATACACAGACAGAGGACACTGGTGTGAGTTGACTTTGATGGGGTGATCTCAAAAAAAATTATAAGGTGAGAAAGAAAGATGCACTAGGAGAAGGGGGAAGGGAGAGGAAGAACAGGATAAATTATCTCACATAAAAGACACACACAAAGAAGAACATTTACATTGGTGAGGAAAATGGTAGGTGGGGTGGGCAATGCTTGAAACTTACTCCCATCATAATTGACTCAAAGGAGGAATAGCACACACTCAATTTGGTATCCAACTGATACCCAATAGAGAGGTAAAGAGATAGAAGAAGGGGTTAGGCTACGCAGAGAGGGATGATGGAAGGGAAGGAAGCTTAAAGGAGGCAGAGGTCAGAAGACTTTTGAGAAGGAGTAGGAGAGAGAAGAGAGAGAGAGAGAGAGAGAGAGAGAGAGAGAGAGAGACAGAGACAGAGAGAGGGAAGGGAAGGAAAATATAGGATGGAGAGAAATATAATTTTTAATCATAACTATTAATGTGAATGGGATGAACACACCCACAAAATAGAAGTGTATAGTAGAATGGATTAGAAGTCAGAATCCAATAGTATGTTCTTTACAAGAAATGTACTTGAAATAGAGAGATGCACATAGAGTGAAAATAAGGGGCTAGAGCAGAATCTTTTACGTTTCAGCTGATGTTAAAAAAAAAAAGCAGGCGTAGTAACCAATATTTCAGACAGAGCAAAAGCAAAATTAGTCCTAATTGAAATAAATTTTCAGGAAAACTACATAGACCATGAAGTAATATCAAAACTAAATATATTTGTACCAAATGGCATAGCATCCTAATGATTAAAGGAGAGTTAAATGAGTTATAGGAGGAAATGGACAATGGAAGTATGCTAGCAGAGGATATCACATTCCCCTCTCAAAACTGGACAGATCTAACCTTATAAAATAAATAAAAACAAGTTAAGGAGATGAATTAATTTTAGAAAAGTTAGAAATGATAGCCCTCTGGAGAAATTTGAATAATAATGGAAATGAGTATACCTTTTTCTCAGTTGTATATGGTACCTTGACAAAAGTTAACCATGTATTAGGGCATAAAATAACTCACAAACAAATGCAGAAAAGAAGAAATATTAAAAGCATTTTTTTCAGAATGCAATTAAATAAAAATAACATTCAAAAAAGTGCCAGAGAAATATAGAATTAAAAATTAATTGGAAAAAACCCTAATCTTAAAGAATGAATGTATGAAAGAACAAATAATTGAAATAATACTTACTTTCATTAAAGAGAATTAAGGAGAGTTCATATGGAGAGAATTTGAATCTCAAATATTTTTTAAAAGAATGTTAAAGGTAAATAATAAATTTGAAAAATAAAAAATAAAATAAATCCAACCTGAACATTATATATATATATATGTATATATATATACATATATATATATACAAGATAATTTCCCTCTTCCTCATCCCCATATCTATTCAGTTGCCATATCTTGTCTATTCTGCCTCCATAAAATCTATTATATCTGAACCCTTCTCTCTAGTCAAACAGCCCTGACTCTAATCAGTCAGTGAATAAGCATTTATTAAGCCAGGAACTATATTAATCAGTAGGGATAGAAAAAAAGATGAAAAAGATAGTCCCTGCATTCTAGGAGCTCACAAACTAATGGTAGGACAACAATTAAACAATTATGTACAAACATTCTATATACAGGATAAATATAAGATGATTAACAAAGGGAAGGCATTAGAATTAAGAAGTATCAGTAAAAGCTTCCTATAAAACATGGAATTTTAGGTGGAGTTTGAAGGAAGTCAGGGAAGCCAGGAAGCAGAGATGAGTAGGGACTTTTCAGGTATAGAGGACAGCCAGCAAAAATACCAGGAGCCAAGAGATAAGAGTGTCTTGACTGAGGAAAAGCAAGAAGGCCTGTGTCACTGGATCAAAGAATGTATATGTGTGAGAAGGAATGTAAGATATAAGAAGATGAGAAAGGTGTATGTGTGTGTGTGTGTGTATGTGTGTGTTATAAAGAATTTTGAATACTACACAACAAATTTTGTGTTTAATCTTGGTGTTGATGGAGAGCCATAGGGAGTTTATTGAGTATGGAGATGATGTGGGAGTGATAATCCCTAATTCTTCACACTTTGCCTGGTTTATTTTAATAGCCACCTGTCTCTCAGTTTCTATTCTCTCTCCTCTCTGCCCTATCTTTTAAACAGCTGCCAAAATTATCCATCTAAAGGATAGTTTGAAATTTCCTTGATCAAAAATCTGTAATAACTCTCTATTACCTGTAGGAGAAAAACTAAAAAAATAAAAATACTTACCTTGATATTTAAAGCTCTTCACTATCTGACTTTTAACTACTTTTTCCAGAATTATTTTACATATTCTCTTTCACATACAGTAAATTCGAGCCATAGTGACCTTATTTTCTATCAAATTAGCATTCTGTTTTCTCTCTTTGTGCCTTTACTTATATCATCCCTCCTTACTGGAACACATCCATTCCTCATTTCTAGTACTTACAAATTCTTGGTTTCCTTGAAGGCTTACCTAAAAAATACAACACGCAGCTTTTCATTTTTTGGGTCTTCCTGGTAGTTCTCCCTCCCTCCTTTAACATTATTGTAGTTACTTATCTGTTTACATGCTGTTTGGGATGAATACACAGTTCCTAAAGGCAGGGATTGTTTTAACTTTTTGGTCTTTGGGTCCTTAAACTCTTCCACAAAATCTGGCATATTGTAAGTACTTAGCAAATGTTTATTGTGTTCAATTGAATTGATTTACGTAACCTAAATCTCCTTACCACCTTCCACCATTGGCTATCAGGACACCCATAAATGAAAGTTTCCAGGGTGAAAAAAGTTGTGAATGAATAAAATTAACTGAAAGTACTCAATAACATAGACCTAATCAGAAAAACATGCATCTATTTCTAAGATATCCCTTTAGAACAATCAGAGTCATTGACCTTCATTTGTAGCCAGTTGCCTGTTATAAAAATAACAAAAATATTGAACAAATAAATACTTTGGATAGAAAAGCTCACTTAAAACAAAACATATTGCTACTCTCTTCAGGTATCTTTAAAGTTCAAGAATTTGCTTGGTGCCTTTGGGAGTATAGCAATGTCCATCAGTTATAACTTTAAGTAATTTCTGACTTGAGGTCATTGAAAACCCAATGATTTCCACAAGATGCATGCAGCTCTTCCACAGCCTTCTCTCTTGCCTACTGGCCAATTTTGCTATCTCTATTACTTCCAAGGAGAGCTCAGATTGTGCTAATGCCAACAATCCATCTTTGCATTCCAGTCCCAGTATTCTAGGAGGAACTCAAAGAAGAAAGCCCTGAGCCAGAAAGCCCTGACATTTAAAAAGGTCTTGACACCATTCAGGAGATCATACCCAATTACTAGACAAGGGAAGCTGACTTGACAATGGGGCTATTGTGTCTGGCCAATGTGGAGGGCAGATCTGTTTCATGTTACTCCACCTCCCTCCATGACAACGTGACTGAAAAGGTCAAGAGTATGTTACTGGTTTTTGCCCTATGCTTTTGACACACGGTCTTTTTATTCATTTATTATGATTGTTCATTAGGAAGTTCACAGCAGTAGTAGGATGTTATGGTGCTTGATTGGGTCAGGGCAGGGTGTTGAGAAACTGATTTCTAGTTAATTTAACTTTTGGTACATTTTAAACTGATTCCACATTTCACATTTAAAATGCCTTCCTACAGAGTCACCTTGTGATAATATTGTTTGGGTTTGGATTTTTTATTTTTTGAGATTTACACTAGAGTCTTCTCTTTCTTCTTCAACCTGCACTCCACCTAAAACTATAAAATTTGGGCCTGTATTTATAAGATAAAATTGTGTCATTGCATTATTCTGCAGTTATTTATGTAAAGTAGATTGGTGTTTATAATATTTAACCAAACAATTCAAACCATTTTATAACTAAATAGATAATATTCTCTCTGTCTCTCTCTCTCTCTCATAGCTGTTTTGAGGGGTCCTTCTTGAGGGCAGAGATTTTATAAATGAGGAAACTAAAGTTGATAGAGATTAAATAATTTGCCTAGGGTAACACAGCCAGTATATGTTAGTGTAGGACCTGCCACATAGTTAGAGCTTAATAAATGTTTATCGAATTTACTTATTGACTTGACCTGGATTCAGGTTCCAGTTCTTATATTCACTATCTGTATAACCATGAAAGAATCAAAGGAATCATAAGATCTTAGAGCTAGAAGGGAACTAGGGACCTTAGAGATTGTCTAGTCAAATGCTCTAATTTTATAGATGAGGGAATTGAAGCACAAAAATTATAAATGACTTCTAATATCACACAAGTCCAGGACCCAAATTGAGGGATCCTGATACTTACTCAAGTGTTCTTTCTGCTAAACCTTCTGTTCCTTCTGGTATTGTCGCTGGGCCTCTGTTCTCTTGTCTGTAAAATGTGAATAATAGTATTGAATTACCTATCTCTCAGTAATGTTATGAGGAAAATCCTTTGTAAACTTCAAAGTGATGGAAAACTACTATCAATTGTCCAAGGACCTCTCATAATTCTTTGATATTAAACTCATAGTATCAGAAGAGATCTGAGAGATCATCATTTTATAGATGAAGAAATTGAGGCCAAAAAAGATTAAGTGATATACATTTTTGTAAAGGTAATAAGGAAAGCCAGGATTTCACTTGTTCTTCTGAATCCAAATCTAGCACTCTGGATTCAACTATATACTATGCATTTAACTCTGCACATGTAAGTTTTTATTATTATTCACATGCCTGGATGAGTTATTGAATTCACTTGATAACTGTTAGACTGGCTTTGAAATGTAATCTTTTGTTTGTCGTACAATAATTTCCTGTTATAACTGAAAGAAATCAAATATTTTCTTATATTCTAATTATGGAGACACCATCAACATATAAAGCTTTATGCAGAATGCTTCAAAGGTATGTGCTGGGACCAGGTCATGTAGGCTTGCTAGAGCTAATTGTTAAATTTTCATTCTAAGCATTGATACTTCAGAAACCTACAAATTCTATAAAACAAAGATTAGCTTATTGTTTTGCTTTTTATCTTGACCAGTGGTAACAATGTCAAATAGAAATAAAACCACTAAACTGTACAAAAGGATCACTGTATGCCACATATTAACTTAGAAATGCACAAATTATTATTTTTAATTGTATTTTTATTTATTTTGTTAAATTTTTCCCAACTACATTTTAATTTGGTTCACCCTTGGGAGCGTAGCTGTGAGCCACATGTTTGAAATCTCTGGTCTAGACTTATAAAATGATGGAGAAAATACCAATAGTGCAGATTTCTACATTTTCCCCCTAGAGATATGGCTGTTGAACGTTTTCCACCACTTTCTTATTTTCCAGCACTTTCTTCCTGATAAAACAGAAACTCAGTAACTATAGGGAAGAAGACATTAACAGCCACCAGAAGCTTCAGAGGAAGAAAAAAAGAACAGTAGATAGAGCACCAGCCCTGGAGTCAGGAGGACCTGAGTTTAAATCCAGCCTCAGACATTTATTCAATGTTTGCCTCACTTTCTCTATCTATAAAATGATTTGGCGAAGGAAATGGCAAATCACTCCAGTATCTTTGCCAAGAAAACTTCAAATGAGGTCATGGAGAGTCAGACACGACTGAAACAGTGCAATGATAAGACAGACATCTTCAAGAGGTGAGGAAGAAAACATTTTAGGCAGAGGACAAAGACATAGAGATGGGGTGTGGTACGTTAACAGTGAGGAACAATCAGTAGGCCCCTATGATCAGATCAAAGAGAGTTTGAAGAAGAAACTTAAGACAACAATAACATCTTTTACACAAAAGTTATTAACATTGACTTTTCCAGACCTCCAATTCAAAGTCACAGGCTACTAGTGTAAGACACTTCAAATAATTAATTAGCTCTAGTTCATAGTGGAGTTCCTGCTAAGATAATTTTATGATACAATATATGTGATTACAAGTGGAAAACAAAATATGTGAACAATCTGACATATTTGAATGATAGGACTTTGCTTCTGAGACAGACTAAAGAGGCTGAATAACCAAGTTCCAGTTGGTAAGCCAATAATCAGGGAGTTAGCAGGTGCTGTGACAACAGCAGCCTTGCATATTACCACATAATTACTACTCTTGCAAGAAGTATTGCTTTGGAGTTTCCAAGAGGTTTCTACTCAAAGATAATCTGTGTTATGGTAGCAGTAACAATGCAATTAATATACATTAGAATTTGTGTTCCATTGACTGGAGAAATACCTGTGGTCACTGAGCCCACTCAAACCAATTTTAACAGCTGAAATTCTGGTTTAAAGTTGACAGCTTCATTGTTGGTACCTGTCTTATGGTTCTTTGCATTAAAAAAAACACAGAACAGAAAATATAGTCATTGTACCTTAAATTGGTTAGGATATTAACTCAAAAGATTCAGGGAAGTGAATGGAGAAGAATGCGAAGTGCAGGGGAGGAGGGGAACAGCAGAAATCTATGATTGCAAAATAGATATGGAGTGGTAATGGTTGTAATATATTTACGTATTTTGATAAAAAATATGTGTAGTCTAGAAAGTTAAGTCAATGGCTCACACTGAACTCTCTGCAATGTGTTCTTTCTTTCTATTCCCAGAAAGCCACTTTTCCTTGAGTTTAGAGAAGGGGGAACTGCAGAACACACAGGAAGTAGTGAGAAGGGATTTTTTATTAAATTCACATTTTCTCACTAGAAAGCCCTTCTGTTGTGGTGAAAGTAACAAAAGCCAATACATAAGTTCAGAGAGAGGTCTTTCACAAGACTGCATCATGATTTCTCCCCTCCTCCGCTCGCCACTGTCTTCTCAATAGAGAAGTGGGTTTTGTGTGAGAAAATGTTACCAGATTTTATTAAGTTAAACACTCCCCTTTCTTTGAATAGGAAAACTGAGGTCTTATTATATGTGGGTTACATCTGCCTAAAACAGTAGGTCTTGTGTGTTCCTTTAAATGTTTTAAAGTTGGCTTATTTCATAAACAAGGTTTCAGGAATATTGAGATCAAGTCATAGACACAAAACAAGCTAACAGAATTTAGCTCAATAAAAAGAAAAAAAGCCATTTTAGTAATAATTATAACAATAATAGATTTTTCAAATGTCAAAAATACAGTATTCTTATATAGATTAACTGTGGTTTAATGATGCCTTTTGGGTACTCACAAACCTCTTCCATTTCACCCTAAAGAGCTAAATCATCTATTTCTACCAGTAAATTCACTTGATTGAGTCAATAACTAAGTCAAATAGCTCCTTTACATTGTCTACATTCTGAAGTTACCCTAACTATGCCACCTCACTTCTCACTATTCAACAGAAATCTTCCACAGATGCCAAATGTGCTCCTAACTGTTCTGAACATACTTCCACATCTCTGTTCATAGACCTGGCCAAATTTGCAAGTGTTTATGATCCCAACTTTGCAAATATTACATTTTTTTCAATTCTTTCAAATTCTTTCTTCTCTATGAAAGCATCAGGAAAATTCTGGGTATCTTAATTCTCTTATCTAAACTATCAGAGCTCACATTTCCTATACAATTAATCCTGGCAATTAATAATATTCTATTATCTCTATTCATTTAATTTGTTTCTGTCTTTTCTCCCTAAAGATCATAAGCTAGTCATGGATAAGGACTATGTATTGTACTGAACCTCTTGTCATGCTTGGCACAGGTACTCCATATCCACATTCTACACAAAGCTTTTCTCCCTGCCTTTGTAGAGGCCATACTCAATTACTGAAATATATTCCCTCTTCACGTTGTTCACATTAATCCCTAACTTCCTTCAAGACACAGCTCAAGCTCTACTTTATACATGACAGCTACCTTGATATCCCCCATCTCCTCAAACAGTACTGTCCCCTGCCTAACTACATAATATGTATTTTGAATTTATTCCGTATAATCTTAAATTTAAACATAGTGTCTCCTCCAATAGCATTTAAGCTCCTTAAAAGCAGGAACTGCTTCATTTTTATCTTTGTATAATAAAGCAAAACATAATACCTAGCACACATTATGTACTTACTTATTTTTTATTTGATGATTAATTGATTTTCTGATCTTTCCAGTTGTCACTCTCTGCCCTCTAATATTGCATATTTATTATATAAATCTATTTCCAAATAGTATACATATATATATCATATAAATTACATATTTTATTTACTTATTATACATACATATTCTTATATATAAGAATATATATTCTTATATATTCCATATATGTATTCTTGCATTCTTATACCTATTACACATACATGTATATTCTTATATGTATACCTATGTATATATGTTATATCCCTTTAATAAATTCCTTAAGGGTAAGGATTTTGTATGTTATTTCATTAAAATAAAATAGAGAAAATTACACAAAGTAGTGATAATGTCAACCTCTAACTAAAAAGTTACAAGTTAAACTAGGCAATCTCCAAAATCTTTTTCACTTATAAGATACTATGATTCTAAGTTTCACTCAGTGACTAGAATATTTCAGTACTGGTTTAGTCACCTGAAGATCTTCGTGATCACATTACAGTGTAGTGCCATGAAATATAATACATCAATAGAACTAAATTTCTGAGTAATTCTCTAGCTCTCTTGCAATTTGTGTGAATAGAGTCAACTTATTTATGTGCTCTTGTCTCATTTGCATTGTTTTCAACATGTCATTTCTTCACAGGTATGTTTTGGTTTTTTAAAGATAATATATGAAAGGTATTGGATGTCTTCTGAGGAGACATCATATCAACCCAATATCCATTGACTAACATAAAATCTTTGCCTTCCTCCCAGTGAAGCAACTGGAAGGGTGTGGTAAATGTTATGAGATATTGGAGAAGGGAAATGGAGCGAACTTCAGAGCTTCTTGAAAGAAAAAGGATACTGAATAGGGCTGAGAAGGGGAACACATGAATCTATTGTTCCAGAATGGCTGCAAAACATTGTTTCACTCACCTTCACCACTTACAAAAACAGAATTTGCAGTACATTTATATAGCCCAAAGGAATATCCAACCACCAGCCCTTATTTAGTCTTCACTCAGATAGGTTTGCACAAACATCTGCCTTTCAGATGTTCATCCAAACATAGCCACCCTAGTCAACAAATATACCTCTTTCAATTCTCTTCAGTATTTCTACTTTGCTGATCTAGATTTTGTAACTGATAAACCTCTACCTGAGCACAGAAGGGATCAAATTCCGGGAAATATTTTTTTTTCCATCTTTCCTAGTCAAGGAAAGGGTAACACTCATTTTCTATACCTGAAAACACCAGAGTTTCTGGGGACTTGTATTTAGTTTTGACTAGCATATACACATTTAGAGTTAGTTCATGTTCCAAGTAAGCACTGAAAGACGGATTTTCAAAGGGATTCAACCTAATTATAGTTTAAATTGAAGCCTGATTCCCTAGTTTTAAATCTTGGATGAGGATCTATAAGCACAGCATGGGGAGTAAGGGTAGGGGTTAGAGTTGGAAGAAGGCTTTGTTTTCCTTAGGTTTCTAAGGATTCAGAGCTGGAACAGCTGCCAATCTAGTAAGGCAGAAAAGGGGAGCTGAATAGGTTCAAATTGTTACCTTCTCTTCTGTTTCTTATTTCACCCCTGACATTACTAGGAAGCTTGATCTCTTTTCTACTGACTTTGCCTGATTTAAAAAACAAAAAAAAGTATCATTGAAGAAGAACAGAATAGCATATTTCAGAAAATTTACTGGTCTTCTTGAATCAAGATCTGTAAATTGTATGTATTCAGTGTGGTAGAATGGAAAGGTCGCTACTGGACTTTAAAATCTGAATTTTTGTTGTTTCTACTACTTTTTTATAGCTTCATGACTTAGGGCAAGAAACTTTTTAATGACCCTGAGCATCATTTTCTTTCTCTGCAAAGTAGATAGAATAATACATATACTTAGAAGTAACAAGGTGAAGGTGATAGATGTCCAACATTGGAATCAGGAAATCCTAGATTCAAACCTTGTCTCAGACATATCATAGCTGAATTGGATAGAGATATGGACTGAAGCTGTAATGTTGTTGGTCTGAAGAAAAAGGATAAGGGAACTCCTACTAATGCAGATAAGCACTTTCTTTGAAACTTAGGGTCTTAGAAAGTTACCTAGAGCAATGGGAGTTTAAGTGCCTACCTAGGGTCACAAAGCCTGTAAGTGTCAGATGAAGGGCTTGATCTAAAATCTTCCTGGATCTGAGGACAGCTCAATTTCCAAAATATCATTCAGGTTTCCATGTACTGTAGAAGGAGAAGTGACTCTAGAGTCAGATAATCAGGATGTAAATACTGACCTCATCACTCAATTCCTATGTGAACTTGGACAAATCATTTCATACAGGGCCTCCAGTTCCTCATGTACTGAAGGTGGAAGTTGGCCTTCATGACCTCTAAGGTTCCTTCTACCTTCAAATGTGACATGATCTATTTTTCTATGAGTATATTACAGACAAGTGGCTGAAATCTGTCAAAGGAGGGAAGTTCCATAATAGGAAATCCCACACTGAAGAAATCACAAATCTATATATATTAAAAAAAAATGTCTTACAGGCAGAGGGATATGGGCAAATGATTAGCCACATGTTCTCTGAAAGAAAAAGTATATATGATCATGTATATTTTAGTTTAATTTTCATTATTAAAATCTCTCCAGTACTTTCTCAAGCCTAGATATTCAACAAAGGAATTAATCGAATTACTTTGAAGCATTTGCCGATTTCCAAATTGTAAATGCTCACAATGAAAATTTATGAATTATTTCTTACAAGCTGATACAAATTGGATCCAACACACCTTTACTTACAGCATTTTATAGTGTTGCTTTGAAGCTTATCTAAAATGATATATGTAAAGCATTTTGTCATCATAAAAGTCACATAAACGTATAAGGAGGGGCTGATCTAAAGGAGCTCCTGATTTCCTGATTGATTTTATTTGTCCCTCAATAAACTTGATGAGATTATAGAACATGTAGCTTTGTTAGAAAGTGACTTCTCATGGAAATAGATATATTCTCTAGCCCCTTGCTAAAATAACACAAGATACTGTTTCCAGAGTCTATGGTTTACCTCCAAAATGATCAGTGGCTTAGGGTCATGAAGTCATGCTTTTTTCTACCCTTTCCCTGGTTTATAAAAGGGTATTGTAATACCAGACATCTTTTCTCCTTGTATTTTTCTGAGTTCTGTAACTTGTTCCCTACACTCTATGTTGTATTTTCACGTCTGAGTGCAGTAAGAGACCCTGATCTCTCTACTTTTCTGAGTTTTCTATTCTCTATCATTGGACTTCAACATTTGGGTGCACAAACTACTCCCCCATCCCATGCCTAATTACCAATAAGAGCAAAAAAAAAATAATACTGACTTGCAAGATAAGCACAGGGTAGTGACTGAGAAAATTCTTGGATGTCTCCTTTTGTATTCACGTTTCCTTTTCTGAGAATAAGTAAAATTCTAGTGTTATTCCAACAAGATATTTTTATCCTTGGGTGTCACCTGGTGTGCAGTCCTGTGACTGCAGTCTCCCCAGTTCAAGAGTCCTTGAGTTTAAAAGGCATTAGCCTCCCAGAATTTGGAGATTTTGTTAGAAGTGTACTAAGTAAGGAAAAGAGGATCTTCCATCAAGGACTGGCTATAATTGGAAGAATAAAGCTGTTCAAGTGGGGCCAAGAAGCTTGATTCATCCATGGAGAGGCAGCATAGCATGGTGGATAGACACAACAATGATGATGATGATGATGATGATGATGATGATGACAAGGATGAGGATAATGATGAAGACAGTAGCCAGCATTTATAAAGAACATTAAGTCTTGAAAATTTTTTTACACATATTACTTCATTTGATCCTCACAACAAACCTTTGAAATAGATGTTATTATCATCTTCTTTCTACAAATAAAAAACTGAGGCTTAGGTAGGTTAAGTGACCTATCCATAGTCACACAGTAAAGTATGTGAAGCAATATTGAGTTCAGGTCTTCCTGATCCCAAGTCCAGGACTCTATCCACTGTGCCACCTAACTGAAAATTCATTTCAAAGCTAGGGAGATCTGGATTCAAGTGTCAACTCAAACACATGAAAGCTATATGATCCTAAATAAGTCAAATAATATCTTCGTGCTCTAAGCAATTCTCTAAGACTAAATTACAGAAAAGTTGTCTACTTTTATTGGCAAAGGCGATTTCTTCACCCGGGAGTTCTTTATTTTGATGAAGTCAAAAGTACTGTCCATATACATATTCAGACAGTGCAAGCAAATGGGAAGATTTTGTTGCTGCTGTTTATCTATTTCTTTATGGTTTTCCTTTCTAAGAGGAATTTAATGGAATATTTGAGTGCTCTATCTTTTTGTCTTGCTCTATGGGTTTTTGCAAGGACTTTGTGTCATACATTTTCTGGGGGTGAAATAATGACTGTTCTATACTCTGATACCTATGTGACACATTGAGTACCTTTGAAGAAATTGAGGACCCTATTATCCAATTTTGGGGAACACCTAGACCCATGTCATGCCACAACTTTGATATTTTCCCAAAATTTTACTCCGATTTAATGATGAGCCAGAGTTAAACTGGCCCACTTTTTAGTTTGTTCATTTGTTTCTTTTGTTTTGTTTTTATTTGTCTTATGTAGGGAGAAGAACTACTGAACCCTCAAGACTGGATCAAGCCTACGAACATGGAGTCCTATAGATTTGGGGTGGGGCACATAACATAAAAAACAAACTGTAAGTTTATAGAAATAACCTTGAAGAAGGGGTCATATTACACATCCTGTTCCCTTCTTAGTAGGATCCATTTAAATATTTCTACAAAGAAGGCAGTCACACCTATTTTTCTTCAAAAATCTTCAAAGATATTATATATATATATGTATATACATACATATATATATGTATGTATATACATACATATATGTATGTGAATGATTATAAAGTCATGAATTTGGAACTAGAAGTGACCTTAGAGATCATCAAATCAAACTCCATCATTTTTTGGCAGAAAGAATCAAGGCCCGAAGTGGTTATGAGACTTGCTTAGGGTCACAAAGCTAGTTAGTGTCACAAATCCAGGTTTTCCAAACCCAAGTCAAGCCCTCTATCTTTTACACCAGTTGGTGAAAACTTGGAAACAACTCCCTACAGGTGCATATTTACTTAGAAAATGCAAATTAACATTAATTGTGTTGTAATATATTTTAATTTATTTTGTTAAACATTTCCCAATTATGATTTAATCTAGTTTTGTCAGCCAGACTTGCGTTTCCCACTTCTGCATCATAACTTGGTGCTTCAAGATTTCATTTTCCAGAGCAAGCCAATCAATCAGCAGGCATTTGTTGGGTTTCAACTTTAATTTAGGTACTGTGTAGGTCCTGGGGCTGCAGATACACAGAATGAAACAATCCCTATTCTCAAAAAGTTTACATTCTATCAGGACATGCACCATTCCATATGTAAATATATATAGAATAGGTGCAAAACATAGAATAGTGAGGGAAGAGGTCAGTAGCATTTTGGTGAGGGTGGAGATTAGGAAAAGCTACACGTAGAATGTAATCCTTAAACTGTTTTTTATAAGAAACAGAAGGGGTTACTTGAAGTACCATTTATCAGGGAGTACATTACAGGTATGAGGAAAAGCCTGTGCAAAGATTAGAGGCCAGTTTGACTGAATTACAGAGTATGGGCTCAGTTAGTAGTAGTAGTAGTAGCAGCAGCAGCAGCAGCAGTACTAGCAGTAGTACCAGTATTAGTACTAGTAGCAATAATAATAACAACAATAATAAGGTTAGTAAAGCACTTTACATAAATTATCTCATTTGATCCTCATAACAACTGTGAGAGGTTCATACTGTTTTTATTCCCTTTTTACTACTGAGGAAATTTAGGAACAGAGAGGATAAATAACTTGTCACATAGCCAATATGCTTCAGAAACAGGATTCTAAATCAACTTGTTTTGAATCCAAGTTGCCTACTCTATTCACTATGTCACCTGGCTGTTTAGGTTGGTGGTAGAAAGATAGATTGTATCTAGGTCAAAATACTTTATCCTAGAGGAAATAGGGAGCCATTGAAGTTTACTGAGTAAGGGAATAAAATTATCAGATACGTGTCTTAGGAAAATCACTTTGCATGAAAGCTACACAGATTGGAGTGGGTAGTGACTTGATGTAAGAAGACCAAAAGAGGCCATGACAATTAACTGTGTGAGAGATGATGAAAGCCTGAATAAAGTTCTGTGAATAGAGAGAAGGGATCGGATGAGAGATTTTGTAGAGGTGAAAATGGCCAGCTTGAGCATTTAGACTGATTATTGGTGATTAACTTAAGAGACTGGAGTGAATTAAAAAGGAATATGGAAGTTTGGAAGAGGAGAAAGGGAGAACGGAATAAATAAATTCCATTTTGAACATTTTAAAATGTCTGGGACAACTAATCTGGAATGTCCAGTAGGGAGTTAGAGATGTAGGACTGATACTCAAGGGAAAACTTGGTTGGCTATATAGATCTGTTAGCCATCTGCTCACAGATAACAATTAAACCCATGAGAACTGATGAGGTCATCTGGAGAAAGTGCATAGAGAGAAAAGAATTATACCCAAGATACAGTCTTGGTAAATATACATGGTTTGGGGGTATGATACTGATGAAGAGCCTGCAAAGGAAATTAAAAAGGAGCAGACAAGCAGCAAAACCAGGAGAGGGAATAGTCATAAAATCAGTCAAGAGAGTATTCATGAGAACAGGATGGGCAATAACATCAAATGCAGCACAGAAGTCAAACAGGGTGATGACTTAGAGAAGACTATCAGATTTGGTCATTGGGAGATTGAGTATAAAAGTATCAATGAAATCAATAGTCCTGAAAAGTTTTTCTAAATAGTTAAGCCAAATATTTGTTACTGTTATGAGAACCCAGTTTCTACTATCTTGCTCTCAATTGGAAACAGAAGCTTTTCATCATTATCTATTGAAAAATACCTAGTGATACCTACTACGTCTAAAGCACATAAAAACATTTTAATAACACCTCAATGAAATTTGTTTCTTAAATCATATTAGATTTCCCTCAGGATTTTAGTTGAGAAATCAATAATTCAATCCCTAATAAATCATTGGTGCTATACTTATGTGAAAATTCCTGTTGTGGATTCTCAAACCAACTTTAATATTAAAGTATGTGAACGTTTAACAAATATTTTAAACATGAGGTAGGGTTGGCATGATTTCCTATACACTATGTAAATTCCTATTTACTTTATTTTGTGGATTCTTATACTCTACTTGGATTTTAAGCATCAGTTCTGACTTTTTGACTCACAGCTTCCCCTGGAAATTCTACTGCAAATTTCAATATTCTCATGTCTGAAATCAAACTTATTTCATTGGTTCCACTAAAATCCATATTATCTAACCTAAGTTGGGCTTCCAGAATGTTTTCCTGAAAAGGAAGAAGGAAAGAGATTACTACCTACCTATATCCAGCAAGATGGATAGAGGCTACAATGTAGGAAGAAGAGAAAAGAGACACTAAGATGTTAACAGAAGACAAAATAAATGTTAAGATCCATAAGCAAAACCCAATACCTCAAATCACTGTACCCCACCAATAATGCACGAAGTATAAGCAACAATTAAGATAAAGTAAATGTCATAATTTGGCCCTATAATTATGAATGGGATTGGTAAAATAAGACACAGGAATACAATGTGATTGCGCATTGATATACTTTATGTGAAAGAAACAGCCTAAAGTTTGTATTGGAAGGCATTGGGGAGTAGGATGCACCTTTTATATTATTTGTATATCAAGAATATATGTTAACCTGAGGAAATCAAGGAACCAGAGGCACAGTGCAGTGGAGACAATAAGGGTAAAGAGGAATGGAGGCTGGAAGAGAAGAGATATTGTCATTAGAGTTTAGAACAGGACCGCTACAAAAAAAAAAAAGAAGGAGAATGAATTAAGGAGACAGTACCAGTCCTTCCCAAAGGCATGCTATATCAGTACTAGATTATTTGAATTATCTGCAAAAATTTCTCTGTCAAAAGCATAGATTATCACTTCTTAACTCAACTAAATTCCATCTCTCTAAAAATGGAAGAACTAAGGTGAAGAAACTTTATTTTTGAACTGATCATCATTGACATTCAGGAACTGGTTTTAGTGGTAGAAAGGATAGGTATCTTGTGGACAAAGAACACTCCTTCCTAGTTTGAAATACAGAGGAAATCTAGAATAACTTGGTTACAGGGAAAGCAAATTTCATTGGATTCAAGGAAAGATAGGTAGATATCATGAAAGAGAATTCTACAGGCATTAGAAGAGGAAACATGGAAAATTCTCAAGAATCAAATTCTGAAGAAACAATTCTGATAAGGAGGAAAATGTCAGGGACCTAATCAACCAATTAGATTTTAAAAGGGCATTTAGAAAAGATGGAAATAAGAACAGGCAATGGAATGTAAAATAATATCACATTGTGTCAGGAGTGTCAAAACACAGAAAGAGCTGAGTTCGTGAGAATAACAAAAAGATTATTTTGTTTTATTTTAGCTTTATTGGAAAAAAGAATGGGAAGAAAGAATAAGATCTCTGGTCAGAGTAGAAAATATGATGGAGGGAAGACATTCAACTCATAGGATCAGAGATTTAGGAATAAAAGGGAACTTACCCAGTACATTTTCCTAATTTTAGAAATGAGGAGACTACAGCTAAGAGGTGAAATAATTTGCCCAAGATCATATAGATAATAATTTGCTAGGCTAGTTTAGAAAGTTACTGAAAAGGTAAGTGGAGCCATAGGGACAACAGATTGACTCATTCTTTTCAGGAGAAATGGTTTTATTTGATTTTGGTTCTGGAACTCAAAAGTGGAATGCATAACAATTACACTATGGTGTCTGGCAAGGAGATGGCCAGGGAATAAAATAAAGCATTACTGGAATCTGGCATAGATATAGCAGGCTACTGAGATAACCACCAATGTAAACAGTGGGGCTCAGGATAGGACTCGTGTAGGAGGTTGTGGGATGCCTCAATCAGCAATAAATCTAGTGTTACCAGATGTCTCAGAGGAAAGGATTCCAAGGATCACATGTCATGAATTTTTAGAGGGGAATATATGCTGATAAGGCTAGATGACCTATATTAGGATCTCTATGGTTTTTGTAAATATTGTTTTATGCAAAAAAATATGGTAAAGGTACTAGTGGAATGACATGTGGAGGAAAACCTTGAAGGAGTCATTGTGGAGTGTATTCAAAAGCACTGGTTGATTGGTAGAACAGAAAACAAACATTATTCCCTTTGATACAAGGGAGTTAGAGAGATAATGATCATGATGATATGTGCATATGCACACACATATATAGATGTATACATTATCTTCTTCCACATGTGTGCACTTGTGTGTACATTTACATATATACATTTATAAATATACACTTAGGAATTTTGAGGCAGAGAAGAAGGAAACTGAAGAATATCACCTCACAGATTCAATATGTTCTGTAAATTAGGAGTTGAGGCTATCTGCTAACACCAGAAAAGACAGGGAGAGGATTGAGAGCTCAAGGAGAAAAGAAAAAAAAAAGTTTGCAAAAGCCTGTTGTTAAGCACTCAACTACCGTGGAATGGAATTGTATAGGCTCACAAAAAACCTTTAGATAGTGCAGACTTTGGAAGCCATATAGTCCAACCATTATCTGAAAAAGTTTCCTTCCAAGTGTACTGGGCAAGTAATCATTCAGCTGTTGATTGAAGACTGTCTCTAAGGGAAAACACTTTCACTCCCAAAGCTATCTATATATAGCTCCTATTTGGAATTTTTTTTCCCTTTCATTGAGCTTACATTTACCTATTTTTATCCATTGCTCCTTTATGGGGGGGGGGTGACTGTTCAATATGGACCAAAGCTTTCAAGTACATGCAATAGTTTTTGTCTGATGTTAGCAAGCATGAATTCTTGTTATTGATTAATTGATTGATTGATGTAATTGTTAGAAATTTTGTCCCTATGGTGAACCACAGTTTCTAACTCACATCAATTCATCTTATTTCTGCCTTCTTGTACTTAACAGTATGACCTGAATTTCTATTACATGTGACATTTTGAAAAAATTGGAAACCTTGATTCTCTGTCCCTAAAGCTTTTCTTCCCAAGTTATACATACCCAGTTCCTTCAACTTGTCTTCCAGTAGGATGTTGTGAACCCCCTCCTCATCTTCACCATTTTCATCATTCTCCTTTTGACAATCTACAGTCTCTCTCTCTCTGTTTCTCTCTCTGTGTCTCTCTGTCTCTGTCTGTCTCTCTCTCTCTCTCTCTGTCTCTCTGTCTCTCTCTCTCTTTATATAAACATAGTATATACATATATATATGTATGTATGTATGCATGTATTTATGTATATATATGTACATATATATATGTAT
Source organism: Phascolarctos cinereus (assembly GCF_003287225.1). Classification (NCBI taxonomy): domain Eukaryota; kingdom Metazoa; phylum Chordata; class Mammalia; order Diprotodontia; family Phascolarctidae; genus Phascolarctos; species Phascolarctos cinereus. The sequence continues at coordinate 92,525,008 of NW_027556098.1, forward strand.
ATATATATATGTATATATATTCTCATTCAAAATAGTAAAATAACCACTTCACTGACTTTTCTACCTCCATTACCTCCATGTTCTTATACTTGCTCATGCATCATTACCAGGACAATCTTTCTAAATTATGGACCTCAGTATTTCAGAAATTTCTTTGGCTCTCCATTATCCATAAAAAAGCCCAAACCTCTTAGCCTAATATTAAGACACTTTGTTATTTGGTTCCAGAATATTTTTCAAATTAAAGATTTTTCCAATTGAAGATAACTTCAAATATTACCATGATACTATCTTGAATTGTAGATTCCAGACAACCTAAAATAGCTGTCATTTTGACTCTGTACTTATGCCATTTTGTACCAATTGAAATACTTTCCTAACCACCATTCATGTTTTCCCACCAATACTTCAAAGCTTATCTGAAATGGCATGTCCTCCATGAAGCCTTCTCAAATATTCTTGACAGAAGTGATTCCTCCTTTAACTGAACTCTGGTAGCATAGTGTAACTTTCTTCTGGGACCTACTGTACATATGACATACATTATATGAGATACTGTATATATGTATACATTATGAGAGAGAGAGTTAAAAACTAGTGTGAAAGCTTTCATTTTTTGAACTTCATTATTTTTATTATTTTAATAGCATTTTTCTCAATTACATGTCAAGATGATTTTTAGCATTAGTTTTTACAAGATTTTGAGTTCAAAATTTTTCTCATCTCTTCTCTCCCCTCTTCCTAAAATGTAAAGCAATTTGATATAGTTTATACATTGCTATCACGCAGAATGTATTTCCATATTAGTCACAGTTGTGAAAAAAGAACCAGATCAAAAGAAAAAAAGCATGAAAAAGAATAATGTGAAAAAAGTATGTTTTAATTTGCATTAAGTCCATCAGTTCTTTATCTAGATATGGATGGCATTTTCCTTCATGAGCCTTTTGTACTTGTCTTTGATAATTGTATTGCAGAGAACTAAGTCATTCATAGTTGATCATCATGTAATGTGACTGATACTGTGTAGAGTAGTTCCCTGGTTCTGCTCATTTCACTTTGCATCAGTTTGTACAAGTCTTTTATTTTTTTTCCTGAAATCTACATGTTCATCATTTCTTATTGCACAAATGTTCCATTACATTCATAGACCATAACTTGTTCAGACATTCCCCAGTTGATGGGCATTCCCTCAATTTTCAATATTTTTCCACCATGAAAATGGCTACTACAAATATTTTTTACATATGTAGGTCCTTTTCCCAGTTTTTATGATTTCTTTGGGATACAGACATAGTAGTCATATTGCTGGATCAAAGGGTATGGAATTTGGATTGTCCTTTGAGCATAGTTCCAAATTGCTCTGCATAATGGTTGGATCAGTTCACAACTCCACCAACAATGCATTACTGTCCCAATATTCCCACATCCTTTCCTTTTTTTGTCCTATTAGCCAATCTAATAGGTGTGAGATGGTACATCAGAGGTGTTTTAATTTGCATTTCTCTCATCAAAATTGATTTAGAGCCCTTCTTCATATACCTATAGATAGCTTTGATTTCTTCATCTGAAAACTGCCTGTTTATTTCCTTTGACCATTTATCAATTGGGGAATGGCTTGTATTCTTATAAATTTGACTCAGTTCTCTGTATATTATAGAAATGAGGCCCATATTAGAACTGCATATAAAAATTGTTTCCCAGCTTTCTGCTTTCCCTCTAGTTATGGTTCCATTGTTTTTGTTTGTACAAAAAACTTCTTTTTTTTTATTTAATATAATCAAAACTATTTTACATTTCGTGATGCTTGCTATGTCTTGTTTGGTAATAAATTCTTCTGTTCCTCATAGATCTGATAGGTGTACTATTCTTTGCTCTTCTCATTTGCTTATGGTGTGACCCTTTACATCTAAATCATGCACCCACTTTAACTTAATTTTGGTATATGGTCTATGTATAGTTTATGTCCTATTGTTTTCTCAGCGGTTTTTGTCAAATAATAAGTTTTTATCCCAAAACCTGGGGTCTTTGGAATTCTCAAACACTAGGTTACTATGGCAACTGACTAATGTGTCTTACGTACCTAATCTATTCCACTGATCCACTAATCTACTTTTTACCAAGGATCGGATAATTTGATGATTACTGCTTTATAATACAGTTTGAGATCTGGTATTGCTAAGCCACCACTGATCTTATTGGGAGGCTTCTAACTTATTCCCGTTACAAACAATGCTTGCTGATAGTTTTAGATGGATGTTGCTTGTCATTTTAAAAAAAATTATCTCTTTATTCCTAAGCTCTCTACTGTTTTTAATAGGAATGGGTGCTATATTTTGTCAAAACATTTTTTTCAGCATCATATGATTTCTGTTGGTTTTATTATTTAAATGGTCAAATATATTGATTGTTTTCCTAATATTGCACCAAACCTGCATTTCTGGTATAAATCCTACCTGGTCATAGTGTATAATCCACGTGCTATATCACTGTAGTCCCCTGGTTAGTATTTTGTTCAAAATTTTTGCAACAATATTGGGGAAATTGGTCTATAATTCCCTTTCTCTGTTTTAGCTCTTCCTGGTTTAGGAATTGGCACCATAATTTGGTTTATAAAAGGAGTTTGGTAGTGCTCTTTCTTCACCTACATTTTTCCAAATAGTTCACATAGCATTAAAATTAATTGTTCTTTAAATGTTTGGTAGAATTCACTGGTGAAGCCACCTGGCTCTGGAGATGTTTTATCCTAGGGAGTTTATTAATGGCTTCTTATATTTTTTCCTAAGATGAGTTATACAGGCATTCTGGTTTTTTTTTTTAATCTGTTAATCTAGGTAATTAATATCTTCATAAATATTCATTGATTTCTCTCATATTGTCAGATTTATTGGCATATAATTGGGCAAAATGCATCCTAATGATTGCTTCAAATTCTGTTTCAGTGGTGGTGATTTCACCCTTTTCATCCTTTATATTGGGTATTTGGTATTCTTTTTTTTTTAAATCAAATTAATCAATGACTTATGCATCTCACAGCTTTTCATAAAACCAGCTCTAGATTTATTTATTAATTCAAGAGTCTTTTTACTTTAAAACTTATTAATCTCACCTTCGATTTTCAGCATTTCCTATTTGGTGATGAATTGAGGCTTTTTAATTTGTTCTCTTCCTATTTTTAAAAAATTTTTTGTTGTTGTTTGTTTTTGTTTTATTTTAGTTTCATGCGAAATTAATCGATCTGTTCTTTTTCCATTTTGTTGATGTAAGAATTTAGAGAAATACATTTTCCCCTAAGTACTGTTTTGGCTATATCCCATAAATTTTGGTATGTTTTCTCATTGTTGTCACTCTCTTTAATGAAATTGTTGATTGCTTTTATGATTTGTTCTTTGACTCATTTATTCTTTAAGATTAGATTATTTAGTTACCAATTAAATTTTAATTTATCTTTCCACTTTCCTTTGTTGAATGTAATTTTTATTGCATAATGATCAAAAAAGAATGCATTTAATATTTCTGCCTTTTCACAATTAACTTTTAGGTTTTTATGGCCTATTATATGGTCATTTTTTTTTTGTGTAGATACTATGTGCTACTGAGAAAAGGCGTATTGCTTTCCTTTCCCATTCAGTTTTCTCCAAAGGTCTGTGATATCTAACTTTTCTATTATTCTATTTACCACTTTTGTTTCTTTTTTGCTTTTTTTTTTGGTTTGATTTTTTCTAGTTCTGAGAGGGGACAGTTGAGATCCTGCACTAGTCTAGTTTTATTGTCTATTTCTTCCTATAACTTCTCTTTTAAGAATTTGGATGTTATACCATTTGGTGCATATATGTTTAGTATTGATATTATTTCATTGTCTATGGTACCTTTTAGCAAAAAGTAGTTTCCTTGCTAATCTCTTTTAATTAAGTCTACTTTACTTTTATTTTGTCTGAAATCAGGATTGCTTCCTCTGGTTTTTTTTTGTTTTGTTTATTTTTTGTTTTTTGTTTTTGTCTTTGTTTTGTTTTATTTTGTGATTTTTTTTTTTGTGGGGGCACAATGAGGGTTAAGTAACTCGCCCAGGGTCACACAGCTAGTAAGTGTTATGTGTTTGAGGACAGATTTGAACTCAGGTCCTCCTAAATCCAGGGCTTTATCCACTGTGCCACCTAGCCGCTCCCCCCGCTCCTTGTTTTTTTTTTGCTGAAGCATAAGAGATTCTACTCTAGCCCCTTACCTTTCTACTTACCTTTATGTGTGTGTGTGTGTGTGTGTGTGTGTGTGTGTGTGTGTGTGTGTGTGTCCCTCTGCTTCAGGTGTGTTCCTTATATACAACATATTGTAGGATTTTGGTTTTTGATCCACTCTGCTGTCAGCTTCTGTTTTGTGAGAGAATTCACACCATTCACATGCAGAGTTATGATTACTACCTGTGTATTTCCCTCCATCCTATTCTTCCTCCTGTTTCTACTCTCTCTTTATTCACCCTTTCCCTCCTCATCAGTGTTTTGCTTCTCTCTACCACCTCCTCTGATCTGTCATCTCTTCTGTCAGTCACCACTGCCCCCTTAATCTCCTCCCCTCCTACTTCCTTGCTGGGGTAAGATAAATTTCAATGTTCACCTGATTGTGTATATGATTTCCTCCTTGAGCAAATATTAATGAAAGAAAGGTTCAAGTAATGCCAATTGACCACCCTTCTATATTCCCCTCCACTGTAAACAGGTCTTTCATGCCTCTTCATGTGAAATAATTGACCTCATTCTACCTCTCCCTTACTTCTACATCCGGAGTACTCCTCTTTCTCATCGCTTAATTTTTTTATGTCATTCTCTCAAATTGTGTTATCTCTATACCCTCTGTTTATATACATTCCTTCTAGCTGTACTATTAAGTGATACAATTTTTAAGGATTACAGGTAACATCGTCCCATGTAGGGAATGTAAACCGTTTATCTTTGCTGATTCCCTTATGTTTTCTTCTTCCTTTTCCCCTGTTTATGCTTCTCTTGGGTCATGATATTAGAGACAAATATTTTTATTTAGCTCTGGTCTTTTCCTTATGAAAGCTTGAAATCTTTCTATTTCATTCATTGACCATATTTTCCTTTGATATATTATACTTAATTTTGCCAAGTAAGTGATTTTTGGTTGTAGTTCTAGCCCCTTTGTCTTCTGGAATATCATGTTCCATGATCTCCAACCTTTTAATGTTTCAATGGCCAAGTCCTGTGTAATCCTGATTGTGGTTCCCTGATATTTGAATTGTTTCTTTCTGGCCACTTATTATATTTTCTCATCAACTTGATAGTTCTGTAATTTGGCTATGATGTTCTTTCAAGTTTTTATTTTTAATCTCTTTCCTGAGGTGACCAGTGAACTCTTTTAATGGCTATTTTGCCCTCTCATTCCAGGATATCAAGGTAGTTTTTTCTTGATAATTTGTTGAAAGATGCTATCCAGGTGCTCCTTTTGATTATGGCTTTCAGGTAGTCCAATGATTCTAACATTGTCTCTCCTGAATCTATTTTTCAGGTCAGTTGTTTTTCCAATGACATATTTTATATCTTCTTCCATTTTTTTTCATTCTTTTGAATTTGTTTACTTGATTCTTGATGTCTCACAGAGTCATTAGCTTCTGTTTCCCCAATTCTAACTTTCAAGGAGTTGTTTTAGTTTTTGCACTTTCTTTTCCATTTGACCAACTGTACACTTTAAGGTATTGTTTTCTTCATTGAATTTTTGTATTTCCTTTTCCATTTAGCCAATTGTACTTTGTAAGCAGTGTTTTCTTTTTCCAAACTGTTGACTCTTTTTTCAATATTCTTTTGCATCACTCTCATTTCTTTTCCCAATTTTTCTTCTACCACTCTTATATGATTTTTAAGCTCATTTTTGAGCTCTTCCATGATTTCTTTCTGTGCTTGAAACCACTTCTCATTTTTCTTTGGGGTTTGGCCCATAGGTGTGTTGACATTGTTGTTCTCTTCTGAGTTTATGTCTTGATTTTCTCTGGCACCATAACAACTTTCTATGGTCAATTTTTTGTTGTTGTTCTTGTTTTTTACTCATCTTTTTTTGGCCTTTTTTTCCTTTCTTTTAAATTTGAGCTCCTCTCCTGGGGTGGAAGGAGCACTGTCTCAGGTTTGTTTTGCCAGGTGTTGCAGGCCCTGGTTTTTTACCTGGAGCTGCACTGATGTTGCCCTGGGGCCCACTTGGGATCCTCTTGTCTAGTGCTGTGCTGAGGGGGTACGGTATGAAGTGGCTGGCACTGCTGGAGGCTGTAGTGGCCTAGCAGCTTACTTAGTGCAAATTCTGAGTCCTAGTGGTGGTGTCTGGAATGTGCTGAGACCAGTGGGATGTTTCTGCATTTCACCAGGCTACACTAAGGCATGTAGAGGTCTGGTTGATGGTGACTGCTGGTTTGCCAAAGGCTATGCTGAAGCACATGGCAGAAGCCTAGCACTGGCTGCTGCCTGTTTGCTTAGGCACTAGTAGTCATGGTTTTTATCTGTTTGCCCAGGGCTACACTAAAGACATGGAGGTCAGGCAGCTGGAGGTTGCCTATGTGCCCGAGCTGAGCTAAAGCATGTGGAGGTTCTCAGAGCTTGAGTCTGCCAGTTCTCCTGGTTATGCTGAAACATGTGATGGGTCTTGGTGTTGGTGTTTGCCTGCTCCACCACACTGGGGCTCAAGATCTCCTGCTGATTTGTTGAAGGGTAGCTTGCTGCTGGCTTACTGGTGTGCTCCCTGTCCTGGACAGTATTCTCCTTTTGCCCAAGTGAGATACTCCTTTCTTGGCAATCTCCCAACTTTCTTCAGCTAAAAAATTGTTTTACCCCATATTTTTGCTGGTTCTGTTTTTCCAGGGTTTGTTTTGGGGTGCTATTTTATGGTTGCTTAGAATTAAATGTGGGAGAGATACAGTGATTTACTGCTTACTCTGCCATCTTGGCTCCCAGAAATCCCTCATAACTTTATTTCACCTGATGTTAGAAAAAACTATGGATTTAATATGAGAAGAAGATGGGAGATAGCAGTGGGAACTGACTCTGATAACAGAGAAAGAAGAATGAACAATTGGCTCAGGGGAGCATGAAGGAACTAACAATAAGGAAAACAGGTAGATTTATATTAGACTTCAAGGTCTGACTGACCTGAGAATTGCTGTGGGAAAAATAAAAAGGAAAATGTAAGAAAGACCTAGAATTCATTGGCTTAAAGATGGATGTGATGAAATGTAGCTTGTCAATGGGGTACTGATGATCACTAGCAAAATGTCAGAGGAGCTGTGGCGAACAGTAGCAGTATGTTCATAAACAGCAACATACCTTTTTAATAAAATTATATTATATTTGCACAAACTAACTAAGCACCTCTTAGTAACTAATATATTGTGACCTTAGGCTATCAAAGATTAGAAGTTAAAATAGGTATAACTGTTCACATTAAAATGCTTTGAAGGATAAGATTTGTTGTATAACTTGAGAGGAAAGTACTTGGCTGAGTCCTAGGCCTTAGATCAGGAAGACCTGAGTACAAATCTAGCCTCAGAAATTGACTAGCTGTATAATCCTAGGCAAGTCATTTAATTTCTGTTTACCTCTTCCTCTGCAAAATGAGGATAATAGCACCGACCCTGCAGGGTTATTGTGAAGAAGAAAAGAGATAATAATTGTAAAGCACTTAACAAGTGCCTGGCACATACAAAGTGAGCTATTACTATTACTACTTTGCTTAAGACTCTCTTTCCTCGAGATATTCTAAGCAAGGGTTAACTGGACCAATAAAGCATCTCTATCTATGGACTACACATTCCAGAGCATTCCTGTGCAGCAATCAAATAGCACGAGCTGCTTAGGAGTGAAGAAAGATTTCTATCAGATCGGGGGAATAAACACACACATGAGGACTACAACTTTACTGATTTTTAGTCATACAAACTGAAGTGGAAAATTAAACAATTATCGGGATGTCAATCTATAAGACACATATTGCCTCAATTATCTATATATTTGATATTAAAATATATGTTGCAGTGGGAAGAAAGGGTGTTGTTATCAGAATCTTCCAAATAATTATTCCAATTTAGTTGGATAAGCATAGGTAGATCACAACAGGAATATTGTTGAAATAGAGGGGACTGCAAAAAAAAAAAAATAACAAAAACACAATTTTCAACTGTCAGTGCAATGCAAATGGACATATAAAAGAGAGTTAACACTATTTCTTCCCTTCCATTTTGGAGGTTTTTCATGAAATAGCCCTAGGAACTTTGAAAAAAAATATATCTGGCCATAGCTTCTAGGTGATACAGTGGATAGACTGCTGAACCCAGAGTTGGGAAGACTCATTTTCTTTAGTTCAAATCTGGCCTCAGAAACTCACTATCTGTGTGACTTTAGGCAAGTCATGTAACCCTGTTTGACTCAGTTTCCTCATCTGTAAAATGAGCTGGAGAAAGAAATGGCAAACTACTTCAGTATCTTTGCCAAGGAAACCCCAAAAGGGGTCACAGAGAATCAAACACAACTGAAAAACAACAAACTTCCCCAGAGGAAGACAAAATATGGAAAAAGCAAGAGACCAGAAAAGAACAGAATCTCCCTCTAAATCCCCAAACTCAGTGGAAACTTTTGATGTGTGGAAACATATGCTTAGGAAGGTAGGGGGGAGGAGAAAAAGAAGTAAACAGGACTGCACTGGCATTAAGTTGGGCTGAAATCAACTCATTTGATTAGTGTCAATAGTCATTATTCTCAGTGCTCTGAGAGATATTTGGAATGAAATGACAAGTTATAGGGAACGTTGGCTTAAAATAAGACTTTTAGAGGAATAGAGGCACTCTGGTTACGAAGTTATCTCTGGCTTGTTTTTTTTTTTTTCAGCTTTAAGCAGATATCAACCAGATAAGAATCTAGCATGGTAACTTGGTAGAGGTCACATGCTAGAAAGTTGGTCCTCTGGAGAAAGCAATGAGTTTTATACCCAGGAGAATTGCTTACCACTGAAATTCAGGAAAGGCGTTTTGTGAGGTGGAACTAGGGGATTTGAGTTTCCTAGGAGCTGAACTATAGGAAATAAGAGTGGAAATGACTGAGTGAAAATTAGTGATTGTCGACAATGGGTAGGGATAAAACACATACAGATAAAAGCATAAATGATCCTCTACAAGTTAGAAACCCACCCAGGTCAGTACTATTAGTCTCATAAACTATACAGATCTCTGGGGGAGTGCTATCTCATTAGGGATAATCTTGATTCTGGTTTAGATGGAAATCCTTTCTCTGCCTTTTGTTTTGTAAATTTGTCTGTTATGTGTTGAATATTTTGAATCTGTGTGCCTTTAAGGGAAATAGGTTGTTATCAATGGAAGTAAAAGAGTCTGACATTATCAAGTTTCACTTTAATTAGGTAAAGGAACCAGGGAAATGACAGCTTCCCATTATATACCAGATCATTTAACGTAAGGAGAGGGCATCTGATGAAAGGTTTATATTGAATTTATACATCAGTTGTGTGCAGGTCATGTTGGTTTTCAGATAAGAACATGAGAATAAAGTATTATAAGAATGTATACCTATTACTTAATATTTTAAAAACACAATTAGCATATTAGCGTAATTGAATATTTTATTACATATAATGTAAAGTTCTTTAGAGTAGATAATTTCCTCTTTTATATCCTGAGTGCCTTAGCACTATTTGTGCCTGAAACAGTGTTTTTAAAATGCTTGTTAATTGATTTATTGATTACTATTGGCAGAATTCTGAATAATTTTCATTATATTATATTTTGTGTAAAGAAATACTTTTAAGGGGATATGATTTGCTAATCATGTAGGAAAGGCCATTATTAGTGAAGGGATAAAAGGACAAATTCAGTATGTTGAAAAGTGGAAGAGAAAACATTTTAAATATATTTAGATGTTAGGTTGTAAAAATGAAATTTACTACAGACTGTGTTTCTATTACTCTTTGTAAACATGTGTCTTTCCAAGTTAAAAAAATATCAGATGATCACTGGATTTATCTTTGAATTAAAATGTTACTATTTATGACAAAGTTTAAGAGCCTATATGAGTAGTGTTGATTGGGTTGTATTTTTTTAGAGGCTAGCACACTTTTTTTTTTTACTGTCATATCAATCTACCTGATAGACATCATTGGGATATGCAAGCATTTCATGAAGGTACATTTGTCTTCTTTTGAAATGATTAAATCCCGCTTGAACTTTAGTCTCACTTCTTTATATGCTCTTATAGTCATGGGAAAGGGTAGGTGGGAAGGAGTACATTAGCAATTTTAATCTTTCCTGCTCTATTTCTTGCTATATAAGAACTTTAAACTTTAGAATTGCTCAATCCTTCACAATTCTAATGGATTTATGAGGTTACTAAGGTGGACACTCTTTCCAAAGGGCTAATGGCAACCAATCCATGCTTTTTTATCAGTGTTTTGTCCCATATCCTCCTTAAATTACCTACTTAATACACCAGATAATTTTCTCTAAGCCTTTAAATATTACATGGACACCACTGTTAGACTTGGATGGTCTAGCCAATTTCTCCTTTTTTGATATCTGTTGAAGAAATAAACACTCACTCCATTGCCCTTTTGTTTACAAAAATCTTTGATGATTTTGTTGTTCAATGAATTAAAAGAAAATACTATTGCTAAAAAGATGAATTTTTCTTGCAAGGATCACTTTGTAATCACTGAAAATATTTTTCCATTTTCCAAATGCCACAGAGTTCACTCTCTACTATTCTTTCCTAGATCTGGCTCATTTTCCATCTATACTCCTTATCCAAGGTATTTGAATTGGGAACTGCTTATCACAGTCTAGACAATAGACATTCTGTAACCATTTCTTTTCATTTTGTTTTTCCAGTGTAGATTATTAGGAGAAACTCTTGAATTCTGTATTAAGTAATCTATATCGGATGAAACTAGTTGAAGAGCCCCTATAGTAATCGGTGGCTTGATACAAGAATAATGATGCCATTCTTATGTAGGAATATCTGTAGGATTTCAACCTCCAGAGCCCCACCTGGACTTTACATAGAACATCCTTTATGACAATTGACATACCAGCCTCGTAATTCAGAATTTTGTTAGTAATACATTAAAATAGCCTAGTTTGTGATCAAACTGACACTGTGCTTAGAAATATTTTAAACAAGAAAATATATAGGTGAAGGAGAATTCTAAGACTTTGAAGGGTTCTAATACAGCCATTATATAAAAATGTAATGTCTAGTCTTTAATATATTTCAGCAAGGTACTCTTATATTATTATAAAATTATACTATGAGAAATAGAAACTTCAAATAACTCACCTGCCCAACTATTCTATCTTCTTTCATGTAGCTATTTCATCTTCTACCATTTCCTCTGTAACTCCTGACTCCAAATTCTATTTTATTCCTTATCATATCTCCACAAATATTTTAGTTTGACTTCCAGAAAATATAACTTCTATCTATCCCTCAGGTAGGTAATTCTCAACAGGTTATGAAGATGGTAGGAGATGTAAAGATAGAAACATAAGGAAAAGATAATAGGTTTAAAACTAAAAAGAATATTAAAGATCATCTCGTCTAATTGACAGATTTAATACAAGAAGATATGCAGAGAAGTTGAGTGACTTGTCTAATTTCATATTGATAGTAAGTGCCAGACCTGGTATTCAAACCTAGTGCTCAGACTCCATTTTTGTTTCTTTTTGAAAGTAGAGAATTTAGAATTGTAGTCTACATTAGTAGAAAGAAAGTCAATAGAAAATGTGAATCATGAAAATGGTGAAGCAAACGCAGGGACTCACCTGAGCTCTCCCCCCAAAAAACCTCTAAATATCTTTTTAGATAATTCTAAACAAATCCTAGAGCAGCAAAATGCCATGAAAAGAAGGAGTGAGATAAATTCCCAGCTCAAGACAATTTGAAAGGGTGCCAGGAAAAGTCTGTTGGACCAGGATGAGAGTGGCGCACAGTCTAGGATAGGCCACACCAGCACAATCCCAGCCTCAGGAGACCAGGAGCAGGCCTTGGCACTGACTGAATCAGCAGCTGCAGTGATTGCTTCTAAAACTCTCAGCACACAGATGGTAAGGGGGTAGAACAACTAGTCTGAAGTTTACAAGGGTCTTCTTGCTAGCACTAAGGTGGGACTCCATTACTTTGCCCATACACAGATTCACTTCACAGTCCTGAGTGGTAGTTCCAGGACAAAAAGGAGCACTTGAACAGCAGAGCTTGCAGCCATAAAGGAGGCAGAACCCTCCTCACAGTTCCTGGTCAGAAAAAAAAGTGTGTGTGGTCACTTACAGACAAGAGCACAGGTCAGGAGAGTAGTAAACATCTCTTCTCAGATCATACCAAGTTGGAAGAACTGAAAACTTACAATCTCTAGAAGTATCTCGAAAAACAGTTCCATAAAACCCCTAAAGCTTGGGAAAGTGTTTTCTCCTGCTGGAAGGAAAGCCCTACTTTAATAAAGTCTTAAAAGTCAAGTAATAGTCTGGGACTATGAGCAAATAGTGGGGAAAAAAAAACTCTGACTAGAGGAAGTTACTATCTTGACAAGGAAGATCAAAACACACACTCAGAAGAGGATAACAAAGTCAAAGCATCCAAATCCTCCAAAAAAAATATGAATTGGTCTCAGGCCATGAAAGAGTTCAAAAAGGATTTTGAAAATCAAGTAAAAGAGGTAGAGGAAAAATTAAGAAAAGTAATGAGAGTGATGCAAGAAAATCATGAAAAATGAATTAACAGCTTGGTAAAATAAACACACACAAAAAAAATACTGAATAAATTAACACCTTAAAAAACAGACCAGGTGAAATGGTAAAAGGGGGTCCAAAAAGCCAATGAGGAGAAAAATGTCTTAAAAAGCAGAATTGGACAAATGGAAAAGGAGGTCCAAAAGCTCACTGAAGAAAATAATGGCTTAAAAATTAAAATAGAGTAAGTGGAAGCTAATGACTTTCTGAGAAATCAAGAAATAATAACACAAAACCAAAACAATGGAAAAAATGGAAGACAATGTGAAATATCTCATTGGAAAAACAATTGACCTAGAAAATAGATGCAAGAGAGTAATTTTTAAAAGTATTGGACTACCAGAAATCCACGATCAAAAAAACAGCCTAGATATAATCTTTCAAGAAATTATCAGGGAAAACTTCCCTAATATTCTACAACCAGAGGGTAAAATAGAAATAGAAAGAATCCACTGATAACCTCCTAGAAGAGACCCCAAAATGAAAACTGCCAGGAATATTATAGCCAAATTCCAGAGTTCACAGGTCAAGGAGAAAATATTGGTAGAAGCCAAATTCAAGTATAGTGGAACCACAGTTAGACTAACAAAAGATTAAGGAGCTTCTATATTAAGGGATCAAAGTGCTTAGAATATGAAATTCTGGGGGGCAAAGGAACTAGGACTATAACCAGAAAATTATTTACCCAGAAAAACTGGATATTCAAGGAGATAGAGGACTTTCAAGAATTTTTCATGAAAATACTAGAGCTGAATTGAAATTTTGACTTTCAAATACACAACTCAAGAGAAGCATAAGGAAGGTACTGGGAGAAAGAGAAAGAAAGAGGTAGAATGGGGTGATTTGTATCACATAAAAGAAGCAAGAAAAAGCTTTTACAGTGGAGAGGAAGAAGGGGGTGGTGATTGGTTAATAGGACAGAAAAGATAAACGACTAACAGTGGAAGGGATGTGGGGAAAGTGAGACATTAATACACTGTTGGTGGAGTTGTAAATTGATTTAACCTTTCTATAGAACAATTTGGAACTATACTCAAAGGGATATAAAACCAATCATAACCTTTGACTTAGGAATACCATTACTAGGTCTGTATCGCAAAAGAGTTTGTTGGGTTTATTTTTTTTTTTTGGCAGTTGGGGTTAAGTGACTTGCCTAGGGTCACACAGCTAGTAAGTGTCAAGTGTTTGGTCTGAGGCCGGATTTTAACTCAGTTCCTCTTGACTTCAGGGCTGATGCTCTATTCATTGTGCCAACTAGCTGTCCCTGAGATTTTTTTGAAAAAGAAAAATGATCCATATGTGCAAAAATATTTACAGTAGGTTATTTCTGGGGGCAAATAATTGATGCCTATCAAATAGGGAATGGCTGAACAAGTTATGTTAAGTGATTATGATGTAATACTATCATACTATAAGAAATGATGAGCAGGATGCTCTCAGAAAAATGTGGAAAGACTTGTATGAGCTGATGCAAAGTGAAATGTACTGTGTACAAAGTAATAGCGTTATTTTAAGACTATCAACTCTGAATGACTTAGCTCATCTCAGCAGCACAATGATCCAAGACAACTCTGAAGGATTTAGGATGAAAAATGTTATCCATTCACTGAGAAAGAACTGATGGTGTGAATACAGATTGAAGTATGCTTTTTGTTTACTTTATTTTTCTTGAGTTGTTTTTTTTTGTCTATGTTTTCTTCACAGCATGACTATTATGGTTGTGCATATCTATAACCTATATTAAACTGCTTACCTTCTCAGTGACGTCAGAGTGGGGAGAGAGGAAGGGAGACAATTTAGAATTCAAAGTTTTAAAAATGAATGTTAAAAATTGTTTTTACATGTAACTGGGGAAACTTCAAATAAGTAAATAAACATTTAAAATAATAAATTCCTGGTCATTAACTAGAGAAAGGAAGAAAGAAAGAAAGAAAGAAAGAAAGAAAGAAAGAAAGAAAGAAAGAAAGAAAGAAAAAGAAAGAAAGAAAGAAAGAAAGAAGAAAATGTGAATCACTGCAAAGTAAAAATGGATAAAGTTGGATTTCTAGGATCCACCATTGATAAGAAAATAATATTAACAATAATAATAATATTTATCATATCTTAAGATTTATAAAATGCTCTTAGAATATTAACTCATTTTATCCTTACAGTCACCCTGAGAGATAGTTGCTATTGTTATTTTCTTTTACAAATGTGGAAACAGGCAGAAGAAGTTGTGACCAGTACAGGGATACATCGCTAGTAATTTGCTGAGTCCATATTTGAATTCAAGTCTTCTTGATTCAAAATCCATCACTCTATTCACTGTTCCACCTGGCAAAACGCAAATGTATCATTCAGCATGCAGAATCTGAAAAAGAGCCAAGAAAGATGGATTATTCTATTGCTTTTAGGAATTGTTACAAGGTTTAACTAAAAAATTATCCTCAATTTAATGGACCACAGTTCCCTATAACTATAGAATTTTACATCTGGAAGAGACTTTTGCAATCATACTATCCAACCCCATTATTTGAAAAGGCCAAAACTAAAGGAGACTATGTAAATTTTTCAATGCCACACTGTTCATAGCAGAATATCTGGAAGTAAAACCCATGTCTCATTGCTCCCAGATCAGCATTTCCCTGCTCTCTACTATGACATGAAAACAAACAGTTGATGGATATTGTTCAGTCCTACATTGATAACTATATATATCTTTTGACTAGTTATTTCCTGTGAAATAGAAAGGCGCTCGCTCTCTCGCTCTCTCGCTCGCGCGCTCTCTCTCTCTCTCTCTTCTCTCTCTCTCTCTCCTCTCTGTCTCTGTCTCTCTCTGTCACACACACCCACGCAGACACACACACACACACACACACACACACACACACACACGAGATATTGATGTCCACTAGTACTGTTTGTACTTAAGAAACGTCAATCAAAGGCACATATCTTTATAGTAATACCAACTTTAGAGCAAATACAAAAACATCTGATTTTTATACTGGTTCTTTGAAATTATTTATAGAAAATGAATATGTTGGAACAAAAAGGTGAAAATACTTAAATGAGGGGAAAAGAGGAGCTGGTCATATATATGTGTTTTTTACAGCACTTGGAATCACGTAATAGTACATTTGACAGAAAACATTCAGATGAATATAATTTTAACAAGTATAGTATAGAAAATATAGTATTTCCAGAACTACAAATCATAAATAAAAATGACTTTTTTTTTCAAATCATAACTGCTGGGAAAATGGGCCAGGTATTGGTTCCATTAGATTACAAACATTGAAAGTGATTTTCATTTCTAAAAGAATATCCCAACTCTTTGCTGTAGCTCTCATTCTATAAACACATTACCTTCAACATAAATAAAATCAGTAAGTGAACTTGCCCATGAAATGATTTCAAAATCTAGTCAATTTATGAACTATCACAGTTAGCAATATGTACTCATCAATAACTACATCCATAAACATATTTATAATCTTATTATAAATATAGGTAGACACAATAAAGGTTCAGGCAGAGAAAGAAAACTCCCTAATTCATCTCTCAAAATGGAAAGAATATCCAAAATGTCTTCATATAGAGGGCATAGGGGAAAACCTCATTCTATCCACTCCCATAATTTCTGAGATTAGTCACCCTTAGACTAGTTGCCCCTATACAGGCATTTGGACATTGCTTCAGACGGTCTTTTGAATATGGTGAGGCCAACAGGCATGGGGGGGGGGAGTATAAAAATGAGACATACACATGGATAGACTAGACCAGGGTTGTTTTTTGTTTGTTTGTTTATTCATTTATTTAATTTATTTATTTTTGCTGAGGCAATCGAGATTAAGTGACTTGCCCAGGGTCACACGGCTAGTAAGTTTCAAGTGTCTGAGGCCGGATTTCTCCTTACTTCAATGTCAGCGCTCTATCCACTATGTCATCTAGCTGCCCTCGACCAGGTTCTTGCTATGCATATGTTAGTGGCCCACCTCTTAAATTACTTTTTACTTATTTTTCACGTCCTTAATTGTATATATGTTGTCACAGATGTTGACATGTTGATAATATTTAAAATCCTTGGGGGCAGATAATGTTTAATTTTTGTATTTGCATCTGTAGCTTCTATTACAACTGCTAAGTATTTAGAAAATCCTTGGTGATATTTTTTGTTGGTTTTATAGCATAAGTATGCAAAAAAAGAAAAGAAAAGAAAAGAAAAGAAAAGAAAAGAAAAGAAAAGAAAAGAAAAGAAAAGAAAAGAAAAGAAAAGAAAAGAAAAGAAAAGAAAAGGAAAGGAAAAGATGATCTATCTTCTCCAGAAACTTTTCCTTTTGTTTCATGACCTTTCCCTACTTCCTATTATTTACCATCACCCCGATTACATTTCTTTCACCTCAGCACAGCAAGCTAAGTCCTTCATTCAACTGCACAACTAGTCCTTAGCATTATATAAAGAAATCTGCCACCAAGTTAGATTGTCAATTGACAATCTCAGTTTACTAGGTTAGCTTGACATATTTAAAGCAATTAAACATCCCTTCCTGGTAGCTCTTGCAATCATTGATCTTTCTGGCATTATAATCCTTATTTAAAACTTGTGAGTATATATACATTCTTCTAAGTTTGCCATACTTTTAACCCTGACCTTTGATTTTCCTTTGTCTTCCAGCATCCTAGGTGACTGGAAAAGCAGGAATAGCTTCCTAGTTAAGCCTAACAGCCACTTACATTTTATTTGTTTTGTTTTATTGTTGCCTTTCACATAGCCATGACTCATTGACTCTAGTAGTGCTTCCTAATCTCTAAGATAGGAATCTACTGATATTTGCCCTTTCTTTGGTGTAGAATTGCCATCACAGGCTCATTTTCAGACATAAGTGGCATTTTTTTTATCAGAACATCTTGTGTTTCTTAAATTTTCCCTAAATCTGTATAACCTCAACGTTTCTGAGTTCTTTAGTTTCTTAATAATCCTATCACTTTAGTATTACCAATCTAGCTGTATAGAGCTCAGAAGTCCTAAATCTTCATCAGCTAGCAACATCTGTACTCTTCTTTTCCTGCCATACCCAATTCTCATGCAGGTCCTGTTTTCCAAAGTGCATATTTAGATAAATCAGCTACTTGATTTGCCTATCACAATTTAATTACAATTCAACAGCCAACTGGTTGGATTCCAACCAAGTTCAATTCAATTCAATTTACATTGATAGAAACCTACTTAGTATAAACCACCTTGGTAGGGTCTCAGGATACAATTGCTGTTACATATAAAGAATTTTGCAATTTGCACAAAAATTTACATACTTTAACTCAAAGCACAAAAGCTATCAAATTAATGAATTTTTTTTAAAAAGCAAGAAAATAGTTAACTTATTTTTAAAAGAAGAGGTTTAAAATCAAATAATTCACATGAAAAAATGAAAAATAAGAACTTGTGAAAACTGAGGGGGAAATAAAGGAAATTATCAGAAAATATTTTACACAGTATATATTAGCAAAACTTTTAGCAGAGGAAACAGATGAATACTTATAAAAATAAAAAAAATATAAAATTTTAAAGAGAATATTTAAAGACCTTAATATCAGAAAATGAAATAAGCATTTGAATGAATTCCCAAAAGGGGAAAAATAAAACTCTAGTATGAGATTAATTTACAAATGATTTTTTTTTATTCAATTGGGGTTAAGTGACTCGCCCAGAGTCACACAGCTAGTAAGTGTCAAGTGTTTCATCTGAGGCTTTGAACTCAGGTCCTCCTGACTTCAGGGCCAGCACTCTATCCACTGCACCACCTAGCTGCCCCTTACAAATGAATTTTTAAAAAAAAATTTAAAAATAATTCTAATACTATGTAAACTTTTTACTACAATAAGAAAAATTACATATTCTTTCAATTTTTTTCTATGATACATGCCAACACATAAATAAGGAAGAGCCAAAACAGAAACAAAACTACAGGCAAATATGTCTAGTAAAATTTACATAAAAACTTGGTATCTTTTAAATAAATGGATCATAACTTAATGTGGCTAAAAAAAGTATTTTTTTCTAAATCCAGGGAAAAATATTATATGCAATCGGCAAAAGTTAGAAACATTTCCATTGAGATCAGGGCCAATAGCTTACATGCTGTATGAAAAGGCACAAAAAGGTTATAAAGAACTCAATAAGACCCTCAAAATTAAATAAACACTTACTTTATTATATGGTAATTTCAATACAATGATGATTACATGGGGCAGGGTGGATAGCAAAAAATATCTTTAAAAATATGGCACCAGATAAAGAAATGAAAGATGCTGAAGGCTTGTAGCATATATGGGAATCACTCACCAATATATGATCCCTATTTTCTTCAACAAGTAATTTTGGAGATTTGCAAACACCATATAACATCACCCAAAATTAATTTAATGATATTCTAATATAAAAAATACAACTGGTTCTTAATGTTGAAGTCATTTGAGAATCAGTTTACACACACACACACACACACACACACACACACACACACACACAAACACGTGGATATGTTAGAAGAAAGATGCAAAGCAAACAAAAATGCCCTATATAAATGAGTTATTGCTACTGAAAAAAAATTGGAAATGAATAAGTAAACAGATACTGATAAAAATAAAATTATAACTATTTTCCAGGGAAATTTTTACCAATTTAAAGCAATTATGATAAAGATAAATCTAAAATAATTTATACGTCATTTCAAGAAGAATATCCTTGAGTTTTTTGAAGCAGAGACAGAGAAATCCAAGACAACTTCCAGTTTATAATATAAACTTATTTGCAAAATCTTACAGAACAGGATAGTAGATTATAAGCAGTATTACCTCAGAAATTTTTGAAAAATGGTAGAAGAAAAAAAAGTTCCTGTAAAGTTTAGCATGAGACACAGTTGAGCCAGATTATCCCAAAAGCTTTTTAAGGTACAACATGAAAAAGGCAGACACATAGATGAAATAAACAAACAAAAAAGATAAATTAAAATTTCTATAATGAATTATTTTATCCATTAATTATATTGGAGGCATAATATTTAATTTCAAAATCACAGGCCACATTTCGCTGCAAGTCAAAAATTAAAAAGGTACTGAAGAAAATGAGTAAAGGAACAATACCTCGACCAAGCTAAATAAGTTTTGCAGATCTACAGTGAACAGGGTATAGAACTGAAGACAAATACAAGAGAAGACTAGATTTGGAAAAGTATGTAGTAATTTCAGTAACTCTCCAAGCCTTTCTTTGAAGCAAAAGGCAATAGGTATTCTTATTGTTGAAACAGTAAGAATAAGTTACTCCTTCCTTGAGAAGTTTTGAAGGAAATCTCTGCTTACCTCAATGAGCCCAAACTTTAGCCACAAATGCAAACAACAGCTTGGCACATAGTAGTATCCTATACTGCTATTGTTCACATACTAATAAGCTGATATTTCTGTGATATTTAATTACCTTAATTTATAGGGAATCTCATATTCATCACTTTGAGTATATTATTAGCACATACTCAATAATTGTTGGTGCCTGTCTCTTCCTTAAACTTTTACATACTTAATGAATGAGGAGCCAAGGAAGAAGCTCACTGTTCTCTAAGGAACTAAAAATTACAGATTAAACATTTACCTTAGTCCACAGGGTTCCCACAATTTCTGTTATGGGGGAAGGGGATTGATCAGGAAACATGCAAAGAAAAACAAAGGGAAAGGCATGGTAGGTATCTGTGGTATGGCACTCTGCCAAATAGTTATGATAAATCTGCATTGCTAAATACTTTGCAAGTTAAACAGTGCCAAGCATTGTACAAAAGCAATTAGGGAGTGGTTCCCTAGGCTACTTTAGTCAACACTATTTTGAGGAGGCATAATAAGATCTGGGATTATTTTCATTAAATGAGCTACACAGCTAAAGGGTTATATTTACTAATACTGTATTTTGAACTTTAAAGAAGAATCAAGACTTTCAATAAGGGAAAGAACATTCATGTGAGGGCCATTTGCAAGCAGGTGGTATAACCGGACCAAATATTTGTGTTGAAGTTTAAACTAAGTCAATGGAAATCTAGTTTTAGCTTTCCATATGAATCCCACACCAGAAGGATCCCACACAATTGCTTTTAAAAAGGAAGGAAGAAGAAAGAAAGAAAGAAAAGGAAGGAAGGAAGGAAGGAAGGAAGGAAGGAGGGAGGGAGGAAGGGAAGGAAGGAAGAAAGGAAGAAAGGAAGAAAGGAGGAAGAAAAACTGAATCCAGGCTTTATTATTTTTTAATACAATTGAAAATTTTCTTGAGAAATTGAAAATATCTTTTTCATTATTTTTTTTTTCTGCTGTGTTAGAAACAGGGATTCACATCAATATATGGCTGGTTTATTATAATTTGGTAGCTAGGTAATACAGTAGATAGAGACTTGATTTCAAATATGCCTCAGACTCTCACTACCAGTGTAACCCTGAGCAAGTTACTTAACCTTGTTTGCCTCTGTTCTTCATCATAAATTGTGCTGGAGAAGGAAATGGCAAACCACTCTAGTATCTTTGCCAAGAAAACCCCAAATGGGATAATGGGAAGTCAGACATGACTAAAACAAACAAACAAACAATGGTCTCATAACTAAATGAATTTAGGAAGAAATATAAAATATCAGGACAAGTTTCAAAATTAATGAACAGTTATTGAAGATTTATGAGGATTGTCTGCATTCCTACCATGGGACTAAGCACTGTGATGAATACAAAACAATTATCAATTCTGGTCTGTGCCCTCAAAGGGCATCCATGAATTTGGAGATGTAAAACTAAGATGAATGAAATAAGACAAGAAAACAATGGCATATAAGAACCAGATTGTGCAATACAAACTTTAAGTTCCCACAAGATTTCATACAATAGACATCATTTGGTGCTGGAAGAGTAGGGGAAGATTTCCTGAAGGAGTTAGGAAATAGTTTAGATACTTAAAGCTGACAAAAATTTGAATAAGTGAGGCAAAATGAAGAGAACATTCTCAATAGTGGCAAAAATATAAGCAAAGGCAGAGAATTAGAATGAAGATAGTTTGTGCAAAGGACAGTGAGGATAGTATACTCATTGAAATGCATATTGTGTTAATGTCCTAGAGTAGAAAATAAAACTGGATAAATAGAATGGAACTACATTATGTTGGCCCTTTGAAACCTCAGAGAGAACACCTAGGAAGCTAATGTATTAATTTAAGTTTGAAGTGATAAGCACCTGTATTCAGGTGCTAGCAGTGCAATTGAAGAAGACAGTCACCTGACTGAGTTTTCAAAAGAAAAATCAGCTAGATATTAATAACAAACACAAGAGATATTTATTCAATTAGATAGTAACAGATAAAGTCTGGGAAGTAAGGAGGAGGAAAAATTCAAAGTTAACTTGATTATTTAAAATTTAAATGACTAAAAATGTCAATAAAGCAGAGAATCACAAACACGCCCACACATACACACACACACACACACACACACACACACACTATTGCCATTACCTACTATACATTACTAAGACAATCAGAGTCTACCATATTCTTCATATCAGTAATCACTATGACAAATAATTTCAAAAATTCAGGCGGATAAGAATGGTGATCATTCTTGCCCATTCCTCTTATTACTGTATATCAGCTTTATGTCATTAATCCCTGAGACAGTGATAAAAATATTGTGTAGGATGAAAAGTCATGGAAGGACTTGAATTTATATCAATAGAAAGAATAAATATATTGATAAACCCTCAAATTCACCAGTGTCAAAATAAAAGTAAAATCTTAGTGGAAAGAATCATATAAAAGAGCAGAGTTCCAAATATATATTCTTTGTTTCATTTCATGCGGTACATATTTACTTTCACAGACTGATAGACATGTATGCATAATAGGGCAAGTTCATTTAGCATTTTTAGGTTTATAAAGTTTTTTTTTTCAAATTTGACTGTAGGGTACTTCAGAAAAAGGGACTGTCTTCTGTCTTTCTTTATGTCCCCAGGACTTAGCAGTGTGCCTAACATATAGTAACATATAGTAAATATATGTTGATTGACACTTAAAACAATTCTGTAAGAAAGGTAACACAAATATTTTATGCCTGTTTATTGATGAAGAAATGGAGGTTCAGACATTTGAAGTCACTTGTCCAGGGTTACACAGTCAATAAGCATGGGAATCAAGGTATGAATTCAGTTAAGGACTAGCTAACTAGCTAGGATTTTTAGGGCACTTTAAGTCTTGCAAAGTGCGTTACAAGTATTATCTTATTTGATCCTCACAGAAACTCTAAAAGGTAAATATCATTATCATACCCACTTTATAGATGAGGAAATTGATGCAGAGGATAATAATACATCTAGGGTAACACAGCTAATAATTATTTAAGCCATGAATTGAACCAGGTCTTCCAGATTCTAGGACTAATGCCCCATCACGTCTGTCTCCAGAAACAAACTCCAGAGTCAGTTTATATTCCCCTAGAAGCCTTTATTGGTGGTGTTTCTCTTTTTGGAAAAAAATGGTTAATGGTGTGTAGTACTCTAAGAGAATGCTGTAAATGTTGGTCTCAAGTAATGTCTCCTTGTTTGAAAAAACAAACACAACACCAATCAGTGTAATTACTTATGCAGTTTTAATGCTGAATTTGGATGGCTGTACACTCAATAAAATTGTTTCTCATAAAACCAAGTTTTCTAACATTTGAAAATACTGATTGCATCCATCTTCACATGTTTCAGTTGTATATACTTCCTCAAAGTACTCTAGCTCCTCTAATGTCAACCTGAAACATGTAGTTTAACAATAAGTAACTTAATTCTCCTTTGCCTCCAAATTTTGAAAAAGAAAGTTATCAGTAGTTTCTGGAGTTGTCCTGATCACTGCATGCCCCAAACAGATCTCAAAGGGTTCTTTGCATATAACTCAAAGGGAGGGGTTTGTTGTTTGATTGATTGTTTTAAACAATATATTATAAATGATGTTGAATCTCTCTTAGTTGTTGCTGTAGATTGGCTAATTTTTCCCACCCAAAGTTTTCGATAAACTGTGGACTAGATTACTACATATTCAATTATTCACATTACATTATCTTGAGCAAACATTAACTTAAATAATGAGCATTGTAGTGCCGGCTTCAATCCTTTTTCCTATCTCTGCATATTTCATAGTCCTTGCTCAGTTTCCCACTTCCTACGTAGCAATAATTTGTGTGACAAAAAAAAAGATTTTCTTACAAACTATGAATACTTTCTTTGATGAGAAAGAAAGTAATGGATCTGTACACTTGTATCATAATCACCTCACCAAAATGAATCACATAGTCCCATTTTTCCTGTGGCACTACATATTTATGCATAAACAATAAATATACAAACCCGTAAGAATGATTTATTTTGCAGTTATAGTTTCTTATGAGTAGTATAAGTTACATAATTGTTGACTATCACATTTTAGCATTCAAGTTTCTTCCTTTCTTTTGTTTCTTCACTGCTGTTCTCTTGGTTCTCTGGAAATGTTAAATATTTGCTGGTAAAGAGAGTCGAACTTCTGGCCCCTGAATTCCCTCAAAATTGAAAATATTTGTATCAACTTTTTTTTTTTACTCAAAGTACAAGTAATAGGAAAAACATGAAATGAGTGTTTCTGAGACATCCTTTCTCTAGTTCTGATATGTAGAGAAACAGATTAGGAAAATTGATTCATGATAATTTGATAACGTAAAAAATGTCAGTTAGGAGGTCATATTTTCATGTGAAAAGGGGACTTTTCCACTTGGATATACACATCAGTCTCTGAAGAATTAAAGATGAGGATCACTGATAGTCCATGGAGATGTCACAATGGGCATGAGAAGGCTGCCAGAAACTACAAGACAGGAAAATGGTAAAGAATTTTATTAAAGTTATATATTACTGAAAACTAACATGGGTTGGTCATATAATAAAAGGGGGAAATAACCATTAGAAAATCCATTCACTCCACTGGCATTCTCACAATGTTTTTTAAAAAAAAAGGAAAGAAAATTTAAGAAAGGTTCCCATAATGTTGTGCATACACCTCCCCTCAAATGTTAAATTTATGGAAAGAATTCTTCAAGTTGGGCAATCATAGATGTGTTGTTATTGGCATCGTTGGAAGGCATACCCACAAAGATGAGATCAAAAAGTCACTGTAGTATTGGAGCAGAAGATTTTATCACCAAATTGTATTATATAACGATTCCCCTAGTGTGTTTAAAAATAACTCAGTGTTAAAGAATTTCACTTATACATGACTTTTCAGGTATATGTATATGCATTATATAAAGTGTGGCTCTGTCAGCCTTTGCCTACCATAGTGATTTAATTGTTCTAAGCATGAAGGCTTTCATTATTTTTCTTGAGAATTTAATTCCGTAGTCCAAAATTTACTGATGTAAAGAAGTTTTCCCTTTCCTTTATTCTTTTTCATCATAGTTCTTTGTAGCATATAAATCACCGTTCCCCTCTTCTGGTATTTACACTGCACCAGTAACATTTGATGTTATTTGTTACCTTGTTTCCCCTCAGATGTCATTTCCCCATTTTCTTTGTGCTTCCTCTTAATCAATCCCATAGCTATTTTTCATGTCCTTTAGGGAAACTCTTGACAGGTCTTCAAACATCTTTCAAGTTATGGGATACTCAAAATGGAAATGACATTCTTGGTATATAATAAGGAAGGTTATGGAAATTTCTTCCTTGGAGACCTGTAAAAAGTAGATTGGACACTAATTTTGCCTGGGGTTATGTAGGGACGGTCTTTGTAGGAGACCTGAGAATTCAGTATATAACTTCCAGGAGGTCCCTATCATGTCTCAGGATTATGATTTAATACGGTGTTGCAAATATAATTCATGAGTTCTGTCCAATATCCTGATTTTTTTTATGAGAATACCAAAGCAGTAGCGTTCCCTGCCTTAATACAATGGCTACTATCGAAAATTAATTCATTCATTCATTTATGCATTTATTTAATAAATATTTATACTCTGTGTAAAGAACTGTGTTCAAGGATATTTGCAGAATATAAAGTATAAAGAATAACTCCTGTTCTCATGGAACTTAAATTTTAGAATGTGCCAGAATCCAGTCAGAATTGGATGTGAAGTGAAAGGTTAATGAGCAGCAGTCAGGGGCATGTGCCATGGATATGTGGGAATCCAAATAAGATATATTCAGGCATGAAAGGAACTATAAGAGTCCAGGTGGAGTAATTACAGAACCAACTAGGGAGAGAGCGAAAACATGGGAACTAAGAGATCAGGCAGGAGCAGAAAAAGATGTGACCTGATACAGCTAGAGTGAGACAGCAGTCAATTAGCAGGCATTTATTAAGTTGTTATTTTTCCCAGAAACTCTCTTGGTAGACAGAAATACATAAAACCTTTCTACTCTCAAAAGGCTTATATTCTAACAGGGAACTAAGGGAATAAGTCCAATTTAAGAGGGACATACAATGGAGAAAAAAGCAATGGAACTGATAAGGGAGTGGGCAAAGTCAATGAGTAGTTGTATGAAAGTACAGTAAGCTTTGGTAATCAGATGCAAGTGTGTAAGGAGTAGGGGACCTCACCACAGGTTATAAAACATAAAGACATGTGCAATCAAAGTAGGATGCGATAAATGTGACAAAAGCCATATGCTAGGAGTGCAGGGAAGGAAAGAACCATGTCTAGTTAGGAGATCAAGAAAACAAAAATTCAGGAAGAAAAAAAAACATTCAAACTGGGTGGGCAAGATTTCAATAGACAAGTGAGATGATTGCCCATTGCCAGGTAAATGCAATTCTTTGATGTACCAGGAAGACTGCTAGTACTATAGAGTTGTCCACAGGTAGAGTTCATTTGGAAGATAAAGGAGAAGGAAGGAAGGAAAGAAGGAAGGAAAGAAGGGAGGGGAAAAGCAGCTTTTGCTGAAGTTACTATGTACAAAGTTCTATGCTAACTCTGGGGGACACAAACCAAAGACAGTCCTTCCATAATCTGATATCATATATATGCTTTAAGTTCCAAATCAGATGGGCAGATCCTATGGGCCTTCGGAGATAGCAACAAAGCAGATGGTAATACTCCTTTTCTTAAATGTCATCTCCACTGATATATCTGTTTCTGCCATTGAACCATTTGAAAGCACCAAGTACTTTTATGATGAGAATTTTCTTTTTTGGCTCTTTAGAAGCCGTGACTATAGCAACCACAATAGCAGTTACCAAGCTGGAAAAAAAAAAAACAAAAACAATGAGATGAATGTTAGCTCAGCATAGTTACCACCTGAAGTTCTGGAGGTACAAATACAGTTCTTAAGAGAGCCCAAACCCATTGGGATATCTAGTTGCTTTGTCTCTTGTCTGACTTAGACCATGATTTCCTGCTTTGTCTTTTGGAACCCAAATCTTCTGTATTATGTTGATGAACTGTAGCTACAGAATTGTGTCCAACTTTCTGCTTCTGACCCACTCCTGCATTGTACCGATAGACAGCTGAACTTTTTGTATTGCCCGAACCACTGCTTGCTTTTGTCCCCTTCACGTTATAACTGTTCCCATTAGAATCTCTATTAGAAAATCCCAAGTGTTCCCATGGCATTATAGCCTGTTCTATGGAGGACTTTCTCACATGAGAACAAAGGGAATGGTGTAGGCCCAGTATTCTTGGCAGAGGAAATGACATCACTTACTAATGAAGGATAATGCCAGAAGAGTTCATGCTGAAGGAAGTGGGAGAAGAGACTGGAGATTTGATATCAGATTGTGGAATACTTTGAATGGCAGGCCTAGGAGTTTAGACAGTATTCCCTATGGAATAGAGAGCCAATGAAGAGTTTGTTGTTGTTGTTGTTGTTTTTAGCAGAACGGTGACACTAGACAATGCATTAGGAGGAATGATCTGGCTGTAGTGCATAGTATGGACTTAAGATAAAGAAAACTATTAGGGAGAAATTCCAATAATAATCTGTGTGTAATACATTGAAGTTACAGTTAGATTTACATATTTTTATGTCATCTGAGTCTCAAAACTCAGGGGTAAAAAATTCTGACATTGTTATAGTTTATTTGCAAATGAGAAAGCTTAGGCTCAGAGAAGTTAAATATATCACTTCAATAGTAAGTAAATAAATAATTAAGCAAAAAAAGGGAAAATATTTCTAATTTTCAAGTAAGATAATAATGATTCACGTAATAAAAAAAAGCTCAATAATTATTGCATTTCAGTTTACAATGTATTTTATTCAATGACCCTAGGAAATAAGTAAACCAAGAATTGTTTTACCCATTTTTCAGAGTAAGAAACTGAGGCTGAGCTATTAAATAAATATGTTCAAGGTCTTAAAGCTAGCAAATATCAGAGATATGTCTTGATTTCAAGTAACCTAATTCCAAGTCCATGCTCTCAACTGAAGTGACAATTCACTATCAGGGCCAGTCTAATAATGGCTTCCAAAGGGTTAATAAAATAATTTGTGTGTGTCTGTGTGTGAAATTGTGTGATTTTTTTTTTTAGTATACATATTTACCTTTACATAGCTAAGGTATAAATATATTATAAATGACTTGTTATGAATAATAGTTATTGCATTTTTTGCCTCCTCATTGAATGAGGAAGGATGCAGGGAGGGAAAAATATAGAACAGAAAATAATAATTTAATAATTTAAAAATAAACTTTAAAAGATAAATAAAATCCATTGGAATTTTCTGAAAATTGGAATATTACCAGTGGAGTTTTTAATATCTTTACCCCCTTTTCCTTCCTTTGAATCTCTGTAGGTGAAACCTCAGTTGTGCCAAAGTCAAAGTGAGTAGGAACTTGAACTGACTCATTCCTCATACCATAACATTGATTGAATATTTGCCTTTTTGAATCTCTGTTTATTTTCATTTGTACAAGATGAATATAGGTCAAAGGCAGACATAATAAATTTAAAAGAGTGTCCACATTCATTTTTTGTGGAAATTAATTTTGCTCAAAAAAGTTCTGAAACACCTCATGGCCTTGTGAAGAAAAACATCCCTTATTGAGATTAGCAGAGATTTGTCATAACAAGTCAGGCTCTAGACTGCTGGTGAGTGGGTAGCTCCTCTTTGATGAGACTACAAAGATGGCAATTCTATATTCAAAGAACTGGGTTTGAACTAAATGACTACTTGTCAGATTATTTGCACAAGGGATACTCAATCACCATTAGGTTGGATTAGAGAACTTAAGGTTCCTTCCTGTTGACTCCTCATATTCCTGCTTATGTTTGTGTAAAAGCCTATGAATTGTTGATCGATAACTTTTGTCTCTTTCACATTTGCAAGTGACCATGGTGTAGATGAAACTTGGCTGAAAATCAGGGCAAGTACTGATTTATTTTTCATTGTGAATATTTTAATGTGAACAACCCAACCTCATTAGTATAGGCCAATGGCAAACACCAGAAAAGATTTTCCTTCTTTAAACAATCTCTTTAGTATAGTGGGAATAAAAGTGGAATATAATGGGAAGAAACTGGGCCTGGATTCATAAGTCTTGTATTTGATCTTGATTCTTATATTTAATATGGGCATGGGAGAGTTATTCAAGTCAAATCAACAAATACATATTAACAGCTTATTATTACTATGTGGCAGGCACTATGCTGTGCTCTGAGAATTAAAAATACAAGTAGAAAGTAAGTCCCTACTCTTAAAGAGATTACACTGCAATGGGAAAGACAACATAAAAAAGGAACTGAAAAGTTGGTGGGGTGGGGAGATCGGAAGCAGAGAATGAAGAATAAATTGCAGGACCCAGTGTGAGGCCTTGTCAAAAAAGTTCAGGGACACAGCCAGGAGAGGAATAAAGATATGGCTGGCCTGGGGCCCCTCTTTAAGATGGAGATTCTTAAGGGAATCATGTAATTAGAGGGAAAGATTTCAGAGTTGGAGGATATTTCCTATGTGTGGAGTCCTATGATGGAATGAGCTTCTAAGGTGAAGAGATTTCTGTGACATTGTAGAGAAAGATTGGAAGATCCAGGAATATAGGATGGACAACTTCTAAGTGACTATTTACTCATCTGTAAAATGGAAATAATGATAGCTGCTCTACCTAATCTGTAGAGTTGTGAGGATCAAATGAGATAATCTATGTGAAAAATGTTGAAATTCTGAAGTTTTCTATGTATTTAAATACAAATTATAATGGAATTTGTCATATTCTATGGCATAGTAACTTAATTGGGAAACTAGGTGGTGTAGCAAACAGAGCATTGGACCTGCAGTCAGGAAAACTGAGTTCAAATTTGACCTCAGAAACTTACTAGTTGTGTGACCCTGGGAAAGTCACTTAACTCTGTTTGTCTCAGTTTCTTCATCTGCAAAATGACCTGGAGAAGGAAATGGCAAGCCACTCCCATATCTTTGCCAAAAAAATTTCAACTGGAGTCATGAACAGTCGGACACAGCTAAAACAACTAAACAAGAACAATGATAAGTTAATTACTGATTTCATGCCATCTTGCATGGAAGTGACTCTGGGTTGTACAAGATTTGTCAGCAGGTTACTCTGGGAGGATTAATGAAATCTTACATGTTTGTTTGTTTGTTTGTTTTCCCTCCCCTTTCTGAGAAGCAGATAGAGAGGACTAAGCTGCATGGATATGAATGAATAGAACAAGTAAAAGGATCTTCATCCCTGTGGATAACTCTGAATCACAGGGATTATGATAGAAAGTGGTAGGATTGTTATCAACATAAAATATGAGAAATATTTCTTAATGGGGATGATCCTCTGGGATCTTCTAATGATAGTGTATCAATGCCCAGATAAGACCATTTGCAGCTTATTCTTCCACCGATCATCAAGGAGTGGAGGTGATGTTGAAGTCTGCATCAGTAAAAATCTAGAGATTGGGTGCTTAGGCCTAGAACTCAACTTATATTTAGTACCATCTCCATACTTCATCTCAAAATGACAGGAGATGACGCACATTCAGATGTGATACATGGTCAAGATATGCATAAGACATACAAACCAGGATATTGTGGCTCTGGTCTGGGTGAGGTGAGTCATTGCAGGCCTGGTAGCTGACTCTCTGATTAGGGATAGTCTATTATTTTAAAATGGAATAATGAAAGGGAAGACCTGGTTTGGGTATTACACAGTCTATTTAGCAAATCATCTTATTTTAGGTCTTCCCTTTCATTGTTCCATTTTAAAATTTCCATTGTTAGAGATCTTTCAATAATTTATTAATCCATGCAAAAAAATCCCTTAGATAACTAATTTATTTAGTTGAAAGGGTATCTCTATTTTTGGTTATTATTACTTTAAATACCTGAGTCATTTCTTTTTTATCTGAATTCCTAATATTTATCTGGTCTCTGGTCACCCCATTTGTTTGACAAAAATCTAAATGCCATGTGATTAGGGGATTGACTGAATTGATTGATAAAACTGCACCAGAACTTTGGGGGAAGTAAAAGAGGGAGATGCAGAGAGACAGAGACAGAGAGACACAAAGATAGACAGAGGCAGAAACTGAAAGACTTACAGGAACAAAGAAAGTGTGAGACAGAGAGTGTAACTGTCAAGCCAATTTTTTGGTCTTTTTGTTTGTTTTTATTACTCACACTAGACTGACTCATAAGTTTGAACATGAAAAAATGAAATTTGGTTTCCATGCCTTAAATGAAGGTGTTTACACACACACACACACACACACACACACACAAAGACACGCATATATATTTGTGTGTATATATATACATATATTACTATATATGTATATCTATGTATGTATACACTGGTAATTAATATTTATACATGCAGAAAGACAAAAGCCCCACTTTTGGACTGCTGCAAACAGTTATGACCTGTGTGTTAGGTATTATTATGGATCAGTAGTAGATCTGACATCAGAAATTCCCATTCCCGACAGACTGGAAGGAATATGCCCTCAACTAGAAGCACTTTAGGAAGCTCAGTAACCAAGTTCTTGTCACTTTCAGAGCAATTAAAATCAAAAGATACCTTCAGATTTGTCCCAATTGGAGGTAGAGCCAAAATGGTAGAGAAAAGCCAGTGACTCTCCTGACCTCTTCCCAAAATCCCTTTGAACACCTTTAAATAATGCCATAAAACCATTCCTGGAGTGGCAGAACCCACAAAAGGACAAGGTAAAATAATGTTCCTGGAGCAGCAGAAAACACAAAAAGGAAATGGAGAAATAATTTTCCAGCCAAAATAACTTAGATATTCAGCAGAAAAGGTCAGTCACACCAGAGTAAGAGTGGAGCCCAGTCCAGCACTGTCTATGCCAGCAATGACCAGGCCCTAGAAGACCAGAAGCAGGCTTTAGGATCCACTGAATCTGTAGTGACAGCAGCTGCTTCCAGATCTCTCTTCCCACAGACAGTAAAGAGGTTGAACAATTAATCAAAAGGAGATTACAGAGGTCTCTTTGCCTGCACTGGGGGTAGGAATCTGTTGCTTTGTCCATACCAAGATATAAGTCGCAGTTGTAGGTGGCAGTCCCAGGGCAAAGAGGAGCACTAGCACACCAAAGCTTGTGGGCCTCAGTGGAGCAGAAACTCTCATCAGAGTTCCAGGGTAGAAAAGAGCGCTTGTGGTCACTCACAGACCAGAGTACAGGAAAGGAGAGGAGTTAACACCTCTCCTTAGATCATACTGCCTTGGAAGAATTGAAAACTTGCAAGTCCCTTGCAAGTAACTCTGAAAATGGCTGGACATACATTATAGCCAGAGACACAAAATTATTTACCCTTAATGGTCTGATCAGTCAGTCCAATAAAGCTGTGTAAAGAATTCTTGCCCCTCAAAGTGAATTTATACATCCTCATTTCATTAAATAATTTGCCACTAACTTCTTTATTTAGTGAGGGGAAAAAAATGGATGCTTTTCAATTCACTTTTACACTTCAGAATGTTGAGGAATAAAGATTCCTGTGGGACTTTTGGTATAACCCCTAGAAGAATATGTGATAACAGCAAACAGGATAAGAATCATCTACTGAAAGCTAAAGAGGTGACAATAAACTTGTAATTCTTCCCACAAAGGTTTTCCCTCTTGAATTATCATAAGTTCACTTTAGGGCTTATCTTGACATTGTTGGGAAAACTCCATCTTCCAAGTTAAAGGATAAAAGTAACCTTCAACTAGTTCAGAATTGAGCCACTCAGTTCATATTTAGCAAGTTTATTCCCAACACCCATTGGGAAGATAAAGCTTTACCAAGCCTCTTTATAGTTTTTCTCTTAGCCACTTATTGATAGAATATCTGTGAAATCAAGTTGGAAAATTAAATGTTTATTGATTTTGGCTTAAGAATACAGTAGCCATCAACCTTCATTAACCCATTTCTTTCATATTAAAATTTTTCAAGAAACTCTTAAACTTTCAGAAATACTCTTTAAAAGCAAAAGCTCATAAACAGAAGGCCTTTCTTTTAATTGAGATTTCCCTGGAAAACAGAAGCTTATGTGTGCTGCACCATTGTTGAGATTTTAGGCTGTTTTGGTTTTTTCCAGTAGTGGGGAGAAATATTCAAAATAAATAAAAAGAAACTAGAGCAGTGTATGGTAATCTTCCATGCTAAGTAACTGTAGTACTTCTGAAGCTGCATTTAAATTGTTTGACTCTCCTATGGAAAACAAATAATTTGGCATTAGATTTGAAAGACTCAATGCTGAAAAGCTCACTTCACATACTTGTATGTTGTCTTTAGTGCAGGAAAAATTGTTTACTTACTATATGCACATGCAGCAGTATAATCTCTCTACTGCATTGCAGTTATTATATTTTACAAGGTAATAGTGTTATAATTTCATACCTGAAATTTTAGAAAAACCAGCTTACTGTTATATCTATACATCTTTGGGGGTTTGAAGGAGAGATTTTATTCTTTTGATAGTGTGAAGAGGAACTGTTTTTAAAAACCTAAGTTGGAAACTCTGCAACTATGCATAAAACTTCTGGGGTTTGTTTTTGGTTTTTGGCAATAAAGCAGCATGGGCTGAGAATGCACTGAAAAAAAAAAAAGAAAAGAAAAAGAAAATGGCTGAACAATAACCCTGAAGCTTGGGATAGTGTACTCTCTACCCGGGGCACAGAGCTCTATTTCAACAAAGAGTTAAAAGTCAAGAAATAGACTGGAAAAATGAACAAACAACAGAAGAAATTCTGACCATAGAAAGTTGCTGTGGTGACAAGGAAGATCAAAACACACACTCAGAAGATGATAACAAAATTAAGCTCTTACATCCAAAATCTCCAAAAAAAAAATATGATCTCAGGCCATGGAATGGCTCCAAAAGGATTTTAAAAATCAAGTAAGAGAAAGAGGGGAAAAATTGGGAAGAAAAATTAGAGTGATGCAAGAAAATCATAAAAATCAGTCAAAAGTTTCATAAAGGAGACACAAAAAATACTGAAGAAAATAACACTTTAAGAAACAGACTAGGCCTAATGGTAAAATAGGTTCAAAAAATAAAAGTGAGGAAAAGAATGCCTTGAAAAGTAGAATTGGCCAAATGGAAAAAGAGGAACACAAATTCAAAAACAAGTAACCTGGAAAATAGATAGAGAAGATATAATTCTAAAAATATTTGACTACCTGAAAACCATGATCAAACATAACATCTTTCAAGAAATTATCAAGGAAAACTGCCCTGATATTTGAGAAACAAGGGGTAAAATAGAAATGGAATGAATCCACTGATCACTTCCTGAAAGAGATCTAAAAATGAAAATTGCCACATATATCCAAATTCTAGAGTTCCCA
Source organism: Phascolarctos cinereus (assembly GCF_003287225.1). Classification (NCBI taxonomy): domain Eukaryota; kingdom Metazoa; phylum Chordata; class Mammalia; order Diprotodontia; family Phascolarctidae; genus Phascolarctos; species Phascolarctos cinereus. The sequence goes on from NW_027556098.1 coordinate 92,559,569, forward strand.
GGTCAAGGAGAAAATATGGCAAATAGCCAGAAATAAATAATTCAAGTATAGTGGAGCCACAGTCATGATAACACAAAATGTAGCAGCTTCTACATTAAAAGATCAGAATTCTTAGAATATGATATTCTGAAGGGCAAAGGAGTTAGGATTACAATAATCACCTACCTAGAAAAACTGAGTGTAATCCTTCAGGTAGAAAAATGGCTATTCAATGAGATAGAGGACTTTCAAGCATTCTTGATGAAAATACTAGAGCTGAATTAGGGATACTTTTTATAACATCTCTTAATTTTTGTCTTCTAATTCTTCCAATCTCTTTTTCAGTGTTCACTTCTTAATATGATTTCAGTATTTGTGCTAAATAATCAATTTTCTGTGTTGTCTTTTAATGATTTTCCTCTGAGTACTATCATCTTTATGTTTCTATATTCTTTCATTTATTTTATTAAATATTTAAACCACTCTGGATTTTCTCAGGTTTTTTTTTCCAATTTTCGTGTTGCAGAATTACAAAACCTGAGAGTCATATGTTGCTTTAGCAGATATCTCATCCATCCTATACAAAGTCCATCCTTACTATTACATATCTATAAAATGATCATATAATCCCTGCTTGAAGAACTTCAAGAAGGGGAATGCACTTTTGAAGAAGATCATAATTTTTTAACTGTTTTTTAACTGTTTAAATTTATGGGATTCAGATATTTTTATTGTATTGTGTGTGTGATTTCTTCTTAGCATTTTAAAATTCATATCTCAATAGAACAATCATAATTATTCTGATCCAGAATCATAAATTGAGGTTTGGAACAGACTTTAGAGGAGATTCAGTCCAAGTCTATCATTTTGGTGATGAGGAAAATGGGCCCCAGGGTGGTGAGAAGAAAAAGTGGAAAGTATGACTCAAGTATTGAATTCCTTGTAAACAAAATTGGGCAAAGAGATCTCAAGGATTCTAATATACCATAAGTAATAAAATAAGGCCAAAAATTTGAAAAGTAATGACCAAAACAGAACTAACAACCAACCAGAAAATCCCTAGATAACATGTTTCAAGAAGTCATCAAAGGAAATAATCCAAAGTGACTAGGACCAGATGGCAAAGATAAGGTACAAAGAGACTTGAATTTACTTCTTGAAAGGAATCCCAAATTAAAAACATCAAAGAATAGCATGACCAAAATAAAAATTCTCTAGGGAAAAAAAAAATAATAATATGAGAAGCCAAAAAGAAAAGTTCAATTACAAAGAAACTACAATCAGTATTTCACAAGACCAATGTTATAAAATCAATAAAATAGGAAATCATGGCAACTATTTTGAAATACAAAGTGAAAAGCTTATTAGAGAATAACTTCAGTAAAACAGACCCTAATTCTGCAGAAGAAAAAAATAAATCTTTAAAAGATTAGAAGAATTTAAATATTCTTAATGAAAATATGAAAACTCTGAAATGAACCACAGGAAATGATATGAAAAAGTGATATTTCATTAAACACAAATTTATTTGCCATAATATTTTAATGCAAATCCTTTGAAAATTATTATATTAGTAACAAATAATAGAAATTCTATAAATGTATCAATAGACAGAAAAGAAATTTTTAACTTTCAAGGATCATTTTCAATATCAATTAAAATATATATATCTACATCTAAGAGCTAATTTAATATGCAATGAAGAAATATTGGAAAATTTTCCCATTATTACAGGCAAAGCAATGATGCACTTTCATGACTACTAATGCCATGGATAAAGAAATATTAGCTAAAATGATGACACAAGAGACATAATATCACTCACATGCATTTGATCATTTAATTAGAAAATCTTAGATTGTCAGTGACATAGCTAATTGTGACAATTATTAGTTTCAAAAAAAAATAAGTTCAAAACATAAATACACAAAAATCAAGCATTTCTATAAATTACAAAAACTACATATTGAAATAAGAGGAAAATATCATTAATAAAACTATAACATGCGTAAATATATGATATTAACCTCTAAAGACATTGAAAAATAGATAAATGCAACTATAAAAAAGCTTATAGTAAAATGATAAACATTTAAAACTTTTGATTAAACATAGTAACATTTTCTATGCTGCTTAAATTTATTTAAGAATTTTAAATTTTATTAATTATGTTGCTAACTAAGCTTTTTGTGGATTACTTTATTTAACTAAATAAAACTATACAATTCATTTTAAAGTTTGGAAGTCAATACTTTAAAGGGAAGTTATGAAAATAAAGCAAAAAATAAGGGTCATAGTATTTTCAGCTCAACTACAATAATCATCAAATCAATTTTAAAGTATTTAAAAATAGAAAAATAGATCAGTAGCATATACAATTAAGATCTGGAAGCTGTAGTACTCTAATGTTTTATCGAATAATATCACAAAACATTGTGGAAAATATTTTATTCAAAGCTAACTGCTGCAAAAAAGTGGAAGGCAATAATCACACAAATGCCAGCATGCTCACGTGCATGCGCGCACACACACACGCAGTCACACAAACAAAAAAAAATGAGTTTAGATCTTACACTGTATAATATAATAAACTCAAATGAATGTTTCCTTTCTGGAAAAAGTTAAATAATATAGAAAAAAAATGGAAGAGAGAGAATTTATCTCTTAAAATTTTCTGAAGAGAGAATTAATAAACAAAAAAATTAACTTTTCCAGGCAAGCAAATTTTGCCATCATTTTCCACATGAGCCAACATTAAATGAATTGAGCAAAACCAGGAGAAAATTGCATACAGTAATAGCAACATTTTGTGTTGATGAACTGTGATAGACTTAGCTTTTCTCAGCAATGCATTGCTCTAAGACAATTCCGAAAGACTCATAATGCAAAATGCTATCCAGAGAAAGAACTACGGAATCTGAATGCAGATTGAAGTATAATATTTTCACCTTTTTGTTATTTTTTTTCTTTCTTGTGTTTCTTCCCTTTTGTTCTGATTCTTCCTTCACAACATGACAATGTGCAAATATGTTTAACATGATTGTACATGTATAACCTATATTAGACTGCTTGCTGTCTTTGGGAGGAAGGAGGGAGGAAAATCTGGAATTGAAAATCTTATGTAAATGAATGTTGAAAACTAATTTTACATGTAATTAGAAAAATGCTGTTAAATATCTAAGTAATACTGTTAAGTGGGAGGAAGGAGAAAAGACAGAGAGAGAGATAGATAGAGAGAGAGAGAGAGAGAGAAAGAGAGAGAGAGAGAGAGAGAGAGAGAGAGAGAGAGAGAGAGAGAGAGAGAGAGAGAGAGAGAGAGAGAGAGAGAGAGAGAGAGAGAGAATTTCTTATTCATATGTTTGACCATTTATGAATTGGGGAATGACTCTTGTTCTTGGAAATTTTTATTAAATCTTTTTTTTTAAATTTGGGAAATTAGGCCCTTATCATAGAAAACTGATACACATATTTTTCCCCAGTTAACTTTTCCCCTTCTAATGTTAATTGCATTGAATTAATTTATAAAATTTAAAAATTTTCATATAGTAAAAGTGTCCATTTCATTTTCTATTACTCTTTCTACTTACTACTTTTTTCTCTATTTTGTCTGTTATGACCTTTGATATCTAAGTAATTGATGCCTTTATGCATTCAGAGCTTATCTTGATGAATGGAATAAAATGTTTATCTAAATGCAATTTCTACCAGATCATTTACAAATGTTAACAATAGTTGTTGTCAAATGTGAATCCTTACCTAATGGTTGTTTTCTTTATGTTTATTGACTAATAGGTTTATTTCTTTGGTTATATTGTCTATTAAATTTATTCCAGTGTTTTTACCACTCTATAGTATAGTTGAGATCTAGTGTAATCAAGTCCCCTTCCGTCCCACTTAAAAAAAAAAAATCAGTTTCCTTTGAGATTCTTAACATTTCATTTTTCCCAATGGATGATGTTATAGTTTCTTCTAGTTCTAGAAAGTAATTTTTTGTCAGTTTAATTAGTATGGCAGTAAATAAGTAAAATAATTTAGCAAGTATTTTCATTTATGTTATTGGCTCAGATTTACCATTATCAATATTTTGTCAGTTTAAAAAAAACTTTCTATAAATGTTATATTTATATGATTTTTTAGGTTCTTGATAAGTAGATTACAAGTTAACTTATACATTTTGTCATGATTTTAAATCAAATTTTCCAACCTTTTCCTGTTACATTTTATTTGTAATATAGAGAAATGCTGACAATTTATATGGATTTAGTTAACAATTATGTCACCATTCATAGTTTGTGTTAAATTTTAGTTTACTCTCTAGGATTTTCTAAATACATCATTGTACTGCATGCAAGAAGTTTTACATATATATATATATATGCATAGAGTGTGCATAGTTTCTTCTTTATCTGTTCTTATTCAACAAGTTTTTCTTGCTTTATTACTATAGCTGGCATTTCGAGAACTATTTTACATAATAGCAGTGACAATGGTCATCCCTGTTTTCCTCCTGATTACGTTAAAAATATTATAGTTTACCCCCCCTCCTCATTACACATACAGCTGGATCATGGTTTTAGATGTATACTATTTATCATGAAAGGTTCATTTATCCTTCTTATCTAGTGTTTTAAACAGAAATCAATATTACAATTTGGAAAAAAAATTCTACATCAGTTTTTATAATCATATTTTTTTATTATTAAGGTTGCCAATTATGTTGAGTATTTTCCTAATATTAAAACTATTCATGGTGTATAATGTTTGTGATATTTTGTTCTAGCCTCATTGGCAATGCTGCATTTATTTTTTTTTTCATCAATATGGATTAAAGATATTTTCTATAATTATTTTATATATTTTAATTATCCCTGATTCGAGTATCAATTCAATATTTGTACAATAGAAATAATTTGGTAGGATCCCTTCTTTTCTTACATTGCAATTATATTGCATTGCATTACTAAAATTATCTTTTTGAATGTTTGACAGAATTCATTTGTAAATACAACTGATCAAATGAATCTCCCTCTTTGCCTTTGGAAATTCATTTATTGTTTCTTTTTCTGAAATTCAGTTGCTTAAATTCTCTATTTCTGGTACTGTTCATCTAGGCATTTTCCATTTTTTTAAAATATCTATTTCATTTTAGTTCTTGGTTACATTGGCACACAATTGGATGACTGTCAAAGTCTCTCAATAATTCTCTTCAAGATATATTCACCAATGTAAGTATTCCACAAATCATAAAGATTAAATAAAGAAAAAAAAGTTTTCATATCCTTTCCTCTTTGGCCTTGTAAAGATTCTCTCTAATCATTATCCTTAATAATCTTTCCAGAATGAGTCCAACTGTCAATCTCTCAAGAGTATATTCCATTATAAGATACGGTAATAGTATGCATAATCCTTTGGCAAGTTACTATTGAAGTCATCGTTACATGAGCTAGAAAGGTTGTTAAATTGTTCATATTATTTGACAAAAGAATTCCATTACTGAGTTTTATCATCATTTTTCCAGGGGTCTCAAACTCCGATAGAAGTCTGGCCATTAAAGTATATGTAAGGATTCCAGAGGGCTGCATAATGATACAGGAAAAAAAATTATATATATATATATATATATATTATATATATATATATATATATATGCATATATATATATATATATGTGTGTGTATGTGTGTGTGCATATGTGTATATATATATACACACATACTTATATATACATATATGTATATATACCTATATACATGCACACACATATATAAATGTTAGCAATGTTCATTTTTAAAATTTATTTTGTCTAATACTTCCCAATTATGTTTTAATCTATTTCTAGTCATCCTCAGTATTGCAGGCCACAGGCTGTGTGATAAACAACTCTGATTTTTCCTCCTCCTCCTTATCAAACATGTAGTGCTAAACTTGACGTAGTACTATCTCATTTGATCCTTCCAATAACTCTATGAGACAAGTGCTATTATTTTCTCCATTTTATAAATGAGGAAATTGAGGTCGAGAGATTGGCATATTTGTCCACTGTCACACAGCTAACAAACGTCTAATGATGGCTTTGAACTCTTTTCTCATAGTGATATAAGTCCAGTGCTTTACCTACAATGCAATGTAGTTATCCTTAAAGCAATGTGAGCTTTGGGAACAACTACCTGTAGCCAAAGGCATGTACCCCAAGAACATTAAAGACATAAAAACTCATATATACAAAACTATTCATATCAGCACTTTTGTGTTGGTAAAACAAAAACAGGAAACAGTGGGTGCCCATTAGTCTTGTAATGACAAGCAAACTGTCATATGGAAATGTATAATATTATGTCATTAGAAGCTATGAAATAAAAAAAATAGAGAAACTTGGGATGACTTGTAAGAATATATGCAGAGTGAATTAATCACAATAAGGATAAAATTTATGTAAACATTACAATAATGTAAATGAAAACAATACTAAAAGACAAACAGCTGATCACTTGTAAAAATGAACCATAGCCTCAGAAGACAGATAACAAAACACACCTCTGTCCTCTTGGTACAGAGGAAAGAGATTACACATAAAGAATATGATATATATTTCAGAGAGTGCAGTTAATAATAACAAGTGACTATGGTTTTAAAAATAAATTTAAAAACCTTAAATTTAAAAAAAAATTTATCTAGACCATGATTTGAAACTCTAATCCTGTCAGCTAATATTAATTTTCTTAGTGTTCCCTTGAAATCAGTCTTCAAAATCAGTCTTCATCAGCAATCACATTTTTTTTGGTAAAGTCTTTTGTTGATATACATAAACAAATAGAAATACCATTTGTGATGCAAATGATTTGTGTTGCTAAACACAGTAATTAAGTATTGTTTTATTCATGTTTGAAATAGAAAGCTTTTGGACTTAAACATTAATGAAATGATTAGTTCATTCAAGATTATTGGCCATAATTTTTCCCCAAAAGAAAAAAAGCTACTGTAGTGGTTAGATGTATTTTAATGGCCTCCTTAAGAATAAATCATTGACCACTACTTTCAATTTTACAGAAGTTCCTTTCTGCCTACTTGGATCTTAAATGAAAAACAAGTCTTAAGTATAATTACAGTAACCCATCACTTTCCATTGCAGAATGCAACATAACTCCTACAGGAATATTTAAAATTCATGTTGATCCCTATTTTCAATGCACTTTATATATCAATTTAATTAGCAAGGGGAAGGCAGACACATTAAATGAGTAAGGATTTATCCTCTCAATCCCTCTTCCATATCTGATACTCCGCAACCTTCTATGCAGCATTTTAACCTCATGATTCCTCTGTAATGATGTTGTGCGTTCCTCAGAGAAATGCTTAATCTTTGTAAATAGAGAGATTCTTGGCTGAAAATTCCAATATCAGACAAGCTGAAGAGAAGACTATGTATTTCAGTCTATCAGTACATAAAGGGAGGATTTCTCTCTCATTTTTTTTTTAAATGGGAATCAGTATTTAGATCCATAAATCATGGAGTATTTTGACACTGAGATGTTATCATTGCAGTTAAGTTTTTGTTAACTGAAACATCAATTGAGTGCCTAGTACAAAATATTACCTTGTTTAAATTCAACAAATATTTATTAAGCATCAATTCTATTCTTAGATTGGTATTAGATACTAGGAATATAAAAATACATATAATACATTAGAGGGTTGTTGTGAGTATCAAATGAGAACATATATAAAATACTTTGTAAATATTTAGCCTATATAAATGCTATTTTTTGTTATTTTATGTAATAATAATAATATCTAACATATGTAGTATTTGCTGTATGTCAGGCATTGTGCTAAGTACTTTATAATTTCATTTTATCTTCACAAGAACCATGAGAGATAGTGTTATTGTTATCTGAATTTTATAAATGAAGACACTGAGGCAAATAGAGGTTAAGTAGTTTTTTTTTTTTCCCAAGGTCACACAGCTAGTTAGTGTCTTAGACTGGGTTTGAACTCACTTCTCCCTGACTGGTGTTTTATTCACTGTGCCATTTACTTATCATGTACACTTCTCTCCTGGAGCCGAAAATCACATTGGAATTTTATACAAGTAGAGCATGCATTTAGTTGTCCAAATACAGGCATAAATAGTTCACCATATAAAAATATTTCTGTACCTCTCTTTTGTTTTCTCCAGTTAAGCATTCATGTTATTCAGCCCTATGTTCTCTTACTGGAGGTACACTATTCAAAGAAAAATCCTTGTTCCAAAGGACTCACTTGTACTGAGTCAACATAGATATATTCATATCATTTTATCATAGCCCCAGATACAAAATGAGAAGCTTAGCACTTAGCAGACAAGATTTATTGGGATAGGAGAGGAAAAATCAGAATGACTTGCAGTATGTCTGAAATGCATAGTCATTTAAAGTAAAAATGCTAAAGATTCTCAGTCTTAGTAACCAGGACATTGTCCTGCCAATAAATCTCTGTATTGCCTCTGTGGAGGGGAAAATACACACATATACACATATGTATGTGTGTATATACATATTTATACACATACATATGTTTTAAGATATATTGTATATATGCTATTATGCTATATTATGTCATGTCTCCCATTATATCTTACATGATATTATAGTATAGCATAGTACAGTATGTTATGCTATGCTATGCTATATTATATTATATTATATTATATTGTATTATATTATATTATATTATATCATATCATATATATCATATCATATCATATCATTGTATTATATTATATTGTATTATATGTATTGTATTGTATTATATTGTATTATATTATATTATATTATATTATATTATATTATATTATATTATATTATATTATATTATATTATATTATATTATATTATATTATATTATATTATACTATACTATACTATACTATACTATATGATATTATATGATATTATATGATATTATATGATATTGTGATATTATATTATATTATATTATATTATATTATTATATTATATTATATTATATTATATTATATTATATTATATTATATTATTTATATATATTATATTATATTATATCATATCACATCACAACACATCACATCTCATCATATTATGTTATATTACATTAGATATTCAATTTTTGTATTGTACTATATTTTTATCATGTTACTTTGCATTATGTTACATTATGTTATGTTATGTTACTTTATGTTATGTTATGTTATCCTCTGTTTGGCATTCTAAAACTTTCCCAACCTGGGTCTAGCCTCCATTTCTGGATTTAGGACACATTTCTCTCTTTCACAATTAAATATCAATGTGTTCAAACTGTTTTACTTGCTGTTCCTCCCATACAACTTTCCATTTCCTATCTCCAAGCCTTTGCAAAAGCTCTCTCCCAAGAATATGTTCTGTTCTAATCTCCCCTTTCCAGATTTCCACCCCCTAAAATCCCCAGCCCCGTTTAAAGCTCAGCTCAGTAATCACTTTTATTGAGACCTTTCCTGATCTCATCAATACCAATTCTCTCCAAATCCACAGTACTGATATTTACCTTGTTTACGCTTTATGTTTTCTTGTATGTGTGCAGGCTGTTCTCCCTGATAAAATGTAAGGTTCTTAAGGTTGGGGGCTGCTGATATTTTCCTCTTTGCATCACCACAATTTATCTCAGTGTCTGGCACATAAGAGACATTTAATAAATGCTTGTTGGTTAAATGAAAGGATTTCAGGTTGAGAAAATGAAGTAGTTTATAATTGGAGGATCATTATTGAAACCTCATCAGAGGGCAGATGACATGCTTCTTTTAAATTTGTAAGATATCAATATCAAGAGTTTATTGAAAAATGATCCTTTATTATAAAGGAAAATAACTTTACCATTATTGACAAAGTCCTACTTTTTTCTTTGTTAACATCCAGAATGGCAAGATTCCAAAGTAGCCACAGCTGTGACTTCTACCTCAGTAAAGGTTGAATAACATGATAAAGCAGTTAAGTATAATCAGAACATCCCATCTGGGACGCAAAAACAAAGCAAGCTTAAAGATGGTATTATCATAGGGGAATCAAAAGATCTCTTTATTACAGGCAAAGATGATCTTTGTCATTTGGGCCAACAAAATAAAAATGACCGAAGGCTAGGAAATAGACTTACTTCCCTTGAAAATATCAAACATGCATTTTGTTATCCCTGACAGCATAATAAGGACTGTTGCTCCTTTATTAAACACATATTTTGTGAAGGGAAGACACTAGTGATTAGTTGAACTGAAAATGACAAAATAAGAGTGAAAACTGGTGGCATCAAATTTGTTTTAGAAAGAGAATAGAGTCCAAAGCTCTTCACAAAGGTTTTCCTGTGAAGTATCACCTAGGGCAATGTTATAATGTTATATGTGCCTTCAACCTAATTCTTAATTCCTCCTTGTAAGATCTCATGTTTCAGTGAGTAGGGTCATTGATGTATACCAGGGGATCTTAATCTTATTTTATTTAATGGACCCTTTTGTCAGCCTGAGGAAGTGTATAGACTCCTTCTCAGAATGATGTTTTCAGATGAATAAATAAATTATATATGATTATGAAGAAAATCAAATGGTAGCTAAAATAAATATGGATTTTTTTTCATCTAATTTCACAGACCACGTGAAATCTATCCAAGAAACCCAGGTTAAAGAACTCATGATTTATAGCCAAAAGGGAATTTAGAGCACATACACAATCACATACATGTACATGGAGACAAACATTTGTGAAGATAGCTAGATATTCATAGTAGAATTTATTTCTCTAATATTTGCTTTTTTATTTTTTTTTGGACAAAGAAAATCTGCCTTCTATTCTGTGTAGGTGTTGTCATATTAAAAAAAAAAGACATCAAAGGGCTGAGCCAATATGGCAGAGTAAAAGCATTGACTTGCTTGAACTCTCCCCCAAAACCCTCCAAATACCTGTAAAATGGCTCTAAATAAATTCTAAAGCAGTAGAATATGCAAAAAGATAAAGTGAAACAAGTTTCCAGCGCAAGGCAACATGGATGGTTGATCAGAAAAGTATATCACACAAATCTGGGAGAGGAGCACAGTTTAGGTTGGGTGTGCAGGCCTCAGCAAACCTGGAGCAGGCCTCAGAGGACTGAATCACAGGCAGCTGTGGCAGTTTTCTGACTTCTCAATTGATGAATGCTAAAGACAACTTAGAAGGTCAGTGGGAAAAGTCTGTGTCTGCAGGTGACAGAGAAGCAGGATCCCAGCCCCAGTCCCCAAGCATGGCACTGGGGCAGTGGCTGGCTCCTGAGCTTCCAGCCCACAGACTGAGGGGGAATGAAGTGGCTGATCATAGGGGAATTGCAGGGGTCTCTTTGGTGGTGCAGGATTATCTTGCTTTGCGCAGGTTTGGATCTGGGTCACAGTTCTGGGTGGTGGTATAGGAAGAGAAGGAGCACTGGTGTTATAGGGCTTGTAGTGGTGGTGAGATGACATCCTCCTCACAGTTCCAAGACAAAACGGAGTGCTTGTACTCACTCATAGACCAGAGCACAGGCCAAGAAAGCAGTAAATGCCTCACCCTTGATAAGAGCACCTTGGAAGAAATGAAAATTTACAGGTTCCTAAAAGTGTCTCTGAAAAAAGCTGCACAAAACCCCCAAAGCTTGGGGTAGTACACTCTCCACACTGGAAGCAAACCCCTACCTTAACAAAGAGTTCATAACTCAAGTAATGGCCAGGATCATGAGCAAACTGCACAAAAAAAGGCAGACCATACAATCATATTTTGGTGACAAAGAAGATCAAAACATACAACCAGAAGAAGACAACAAAGTCAAAAGTCCTATATCCGAAGCCTCCAAGAAAAATATGAATTGGTCTCAGGCCATGGAAGAGCTGAAGAAGGATTTTGAGAAGCAAGTAAGAGAAGTAAAGGAAAAACTGAGAGTGATACAAGAAAATCACAAAAAAAATAAGTCAACAGCTTGCTAAAGGAGACCCAAAAAATACTGAAGAAAATAAAACTTTTAAAAATGGCATAACCCAAATGGTAAAAGAGGTGCAAAAAGCAAATGAGGAGAAGAATGCCTTAAAAAGCAAAATTGGCCAAATGGAAAAGGAAGTCCAAAAGCTTACTGAAGAAAATATTTCCTTAAAAATCAGAATGGAACAATTGGAAGCCAGTGACTTCATGAAAAATCAAGACAGTGTAAAACAAAACCAAAAGAATGAAAAAATAGAAAACAGTGTGAAATATTTCATTGGAAAAATAACTGACCTGAAAAACAGACCCAGGAGAGATAATTTAAAAATTATTGGACTATCTGAAAGCCATGATCATAAAAAGAGCCTAGACATCATTTTTCAAGAAATCATCAAGGAAAACTTCCCTGATATTTTAGAATCAGAGGGCAAAATAGAAAAGGAAAGAATCCACCGATCACCTCCTAAAAGAGATCCCCAAAGGAAAACTCCTAGGAATATTGGAGCCAAATTCCAGAGTTCCTAGGTCAAGGATACAATATTGCAAGCAGCCAGAAAGAAACAATTCAAGTATTGTGGAAACACAATCAGGATAACACAAGATTTAGCAGCTTCTACATTATGGGACCACAGGGCTTGGAAAATAATATTTCAGAGGGCAAAGGAGATAGGATTACTACCAAGAATCACTGACCCAGCAAAACTAAGCATAAGACTTCAGTATAAAAATGAATATTCAGTGAAATAAAGGACTTTCAAGCATTCTTAATGAAAAGACCAAAGCTGAATAGAAAATTTGACTTTCAGATACAAGACTCAAGAAAAACATGAAGAGGTAAACAGGAAAGAGAAATTCTAAGAGACTTATGAAGGTTGAATTGTTTACATTCTGCATAAAAAGATGATATTTTTAACTCATGAGTCCTTTATCAGTATTAGAGTAGTTGAAGGGGAAAAAATATATGTATGTAGATAGATAGATAGATAGATAGATAGATAGATAGATAGATAGATAGATAAATAGATAGATAGAGGCACAGGGTGAGGCGAAGATGAAAGGCTGATATCTGCAGAATAAAATTAAGGTGTGAGAGAGGATTACAGAGAGAGAAGGAGAAAAGGAGAGGTAGAATCAAGTAAATTATCTAACATACAACAGACAAGAAAAGGCTTTTAAAATGGAGGAGAAATGGGGAAGGTGAGAGGGAATGAGTGAATCTTATTTGGATTTGGCTTGAGGAGAGCATAACATACATACTCCATTGGGTATGGAAATCTATCTTACCATACAGGAAAACAGGGAGAGAAGGGGACAAGAGACCAGGAGGGTGGTAAAGGGGAGGGCAGATTGGGGGAAGGTGTAATCAGAAGCAAACACTTCTGAGGAGATACTGGGTCAGAAGAGAATAGAATAAATGGGGAACAAGGTAGGGTTAAAGGAAATACACTTAGTTTTTCACAACATGACTACTATAAGAGTGTTTTGCATGACTACAAAAGTATAATCTATATCGAGTTGCTTGCCTTCTCAATGAGGGTGGGTGGGTAGGGAGGAAGGGAGAAAATTTGGAACCAAAATTTTTAACAACAAATGTTAAAAAAAATTGTTTTCACATGAAACTAGGAAACAAGATATACAGGAAAATTGAAGGGGAAGAGATAAGAGAAGGGGGAGAGAGATAGAAGGGATGGCAGATTAGGAGAAGGGGTATTCAGAATGCATGCCATCTTTGGGTGGGGGAAGGGATGAGATGGGGAGAAAATTTGGAACTCAAAATCTCGTGGAAGTGAATGTTGAAAACTAAAAATAAATAAATTAATTCAAAAAAACACATAGTGGGTAAGTTTTTATAGGAAAAAAAATTCATATACCTGAAATGAGTGATTTATCATTTTATTTTTATGTCATTTTGCATGATTTAATAATTATAAGGAACATAGATCAGTCACTGAAAAAAAAATCAGTATTATATGCAACTGGAAAATACTGTGTCCACAACATATATGCCATAAGATTGTGATAAAATAAATATTTTAAAAGTGTAACATGCTTCAGAGTAAATGGTTAGCAAATTAGGAACGATTAACAAGTCATTGAAACACATTCTTGAGAATCTAAAGAGTGAAGGCATAGCATTATAGACATGCTACATCATCAGTGGCAAGTTTGACCTCCACAGAATGGCCATTCTCCAAAGCAGAATTTTTCTCATACAGACATCTAGAAGGAGAAAACCATTCTCATTACTAAAATAAATTATTCTCCTCTATTTTCTCAGGCAAAATCAGTAATCAGTTATTAATATCAGTTTATTTTGTACCTTATAACCTAGAAAAATTCTAATTTTGAGTGATACAAGAGAGTTCATGTCAAGAAGGAATTCCCTACAAATGGTGAGGGCTTTCAAATGATCTGCTTTGCAGGTGACATTGTATTAATTACATAAAGATCAGGGCGTCTTAAATAGAATCTTTTAGTTGTTAAAAACAAACAAACAAACACCTTTAAGGTCAGCTTGTCTAACTATCCTACACTACCAGACCATACTTCAAAATCCCAGACAAGTAATCTTTCAGCCTCTGTTCAAACATGTCTAGTTATCAGGACCCCTGTATCACATGATGTAGCCAGTTTTAGGGCAGCTGAATTAATGAGCAAGTATGCTTTATGCAACTAAAAGCTACTTCCCTACTGCTTCCAGCAAGTCGTCCTTTGTCTACCCTCTGGAAAGGCACACACACACACACACACACACACACACACACACACACACACACACTCACGCACACACAAATATAATCTCACTTCCTCCAAAAGTAGTGTAATACAATGGAAGAAGTACTTGCTCTAGAACTGCAGACGTAGATTCACATTAACCTATGATGTTTTCTAACTTTGAAGTATTGAGTAAGTTACTGAATTGAAATTCCTCATCTAATAAAGGGGATTGTTCTAGTGAGCTTGAATGCCCTTTCAGATATATAATTATGATACCTAAGTTTTAAAAGTAGCTATCTTCTATTCCACTAGGGCATCACTTACACTGGCTAAAAATTTCCAGTTCAATTAACATTCCTCATTTGAGATGCAAGTTATATTCATTTCTGTTTTATCAATGGCCTTCCCTGCTTTAGAATTTCCCTATTTCTATTTTTTTAAATACACCAATACAGTCCACCTTGGAGTACTCACCAGGATTTAATCTGTGTTCTGATTTTTTTTAATCCAAATTAATTTTATTTATTTATTTTTAGTTTTCAACATTCACTTCCACACCATTTTGAGTTCCAAATTTTCTCCCCATCTCATCCCTTTCCCACCCCAAGATGGTATGCATTCTGATTACCCCTTATCCTAATCTTCCCTTCTTTGTATTTCTGCCCCCCTTCTCTTATCCCCTTCCCCTTCAATTTTCCTGTAGGGCAGGATAGATTTCTATAACCCATTGCCTGTATATCTTATTTCCCAGTTGCATGTAAAAACAATTTTTGACATTTGTTTCTAAAATTTTGGGTTCCAAACTTTCTCCCTCCCCACCCACCCTCATTGAGAAGGCAAGCAACTTGATACAGGATATATATGTGTATTCATAGTAGTCATATTGTAAAAAATTAACTATATTTCCCCTCATCCTATCCTGCCCCCATTTATTCTATTCTCTTTTTTGCCCCTGTCCCTCCTTAGAAGTGTTTGCTTTGGATCACCACCTCCCCCAATCTGCCCTCCCCTCTATCATCCCTCTGCTATCTTATCCACTCCCTCCCACTGCCATTTTTCTGTAGGGTAAGATAGATTTCCATACCCAATTCAGTGTGTGTGTAATTCCTTCCTTAAGTCAAGACTGATGAGAATAAGATTCACTCATCAGTTTCACCTTCCCCCACTTCCCCTCCATTGTAAAAGCCTTTTCTTGTCTGTTTTATGTGAGATAATTTGCCCCATTCTACCTCTCCCTTTCTCTTTCTCCCAGTATAATCCTCTCTCATCCTTTAATTTTATTCTCCAGATATCACTCCTTCATCTTCAACTCACCCTGTGCCATCTATCTATCTATCTATCTATCTATCTATCTATCTATCTATCTATCTATCTTTCCATCTACGTATCTATACATATAATTTTTTCCCTCCAACTACCTTAATACTGACAATGGTTTCATGAATTATAAATATCATATTTCCATGCAGAAATGTAAACAGTTCAACTTCAATAAGTCCCTTATGATGTCTCTTTTCTGTTTACCTCTTCATGCTTCTCTTGAGTCTTGTATTTGAAAGTCAAATTTTCTCTTCAGCTGTGGTCTTTTCATCAAAAATGCTTGCAAGTCCTCTATTCCACTGAATATCCATTTTTTCCCCTGAAGCATTATACTCAGTTTTGCTGAGTAGGTGATTCTTGGTTGTAATCCTATCTTCTTTGACCTCCAGAATATTCTATTCCAAGCCCTGTGGATCTCTAATTTAGAAGCTGCTAAATCTTGTGTTATCCTGATTGTGTTTCCACAATACTTGAATTGTTTCTTTCTGGATGCTTATAATATTTTCCCCTTAACCTGGGAACTCTGGAATTTGGCTCCAACATTCCCAGGAGTTTTCCTTTGTGGATCTCTTTCAGGAGGTGATTGGTGAATTCTTTCCATTTCTATTTACCCTGTGGTTCTAGAAGGTCAGGGCAGTTTTCTTTGATAATTTCTTGAAAAATAATGTCTAAGCTCTCTTTTTGATCATGGCTTTCAGATAGTCCAATAATTTTTAAATTATCTCTCCTGCATCTGTTTTCCAGGTCAATGGGATATTTCACATTGTTTTCTATTTTTTTCATTCTTTTGGTTTTGTTTTACAGTGTCTTGATTTCTCATAAAGTCACTAGCTTCCAATTTCTCCATTCTACTTTTTAAGGAAGTATTTTCTTCAGTGAGCTTTTGGATTTTCTTTCACATTTGGCCAGCTCTGCTCTTGAAGGCATTCTTCTCACTGGCTTTTTGGACCTCTTTTGCCATTTGGGTTAGGCTATTTTTTAAGGTGTTATTTTCTTCAGTATTTTTGGGGGTTTCTTTAGCAAGCTGTTGACTTGTTCTTCATTATTTTCTTGCATCACTCTCATTTCTCCTCCCAGTTTTTACTCTACTTCTCTTACTTGCTTCTCAAAATCTTTTGTTAGCTGGGACAAATTCATATTTTTCTTGGAGGCTTTGGATGTAGGATATTTTGATTTTGTCATCTTCCTCTGGTTGTATGTTTTGATCTTCTTTATTACCAAAGTAAGATTCTGTGGTCTAACTTTTTTGCACTGTTTACTCATGATCCTAGCCAATTACTTGAGTTATAAACTCTTTGTTAAGGTAGGGGTCTGCTTCCAGTTTGGAGGATATATGGTCCCAAGCTTCAGGGGTTTTGTGTGAATGTTTTTGGAGATACTTCTAGGGACCTGTAAATTTTCAGTTCTTCCTGGGTGGTATGATCAAGGGCGAGGTATTTACTCCTTTCCTGGCCTGTGCTCTAGTCTATGAGTGACCACAAGCACTCTTTTATGTCTTGAAACTGTGAGGAGGATATTCTCTTTATCTCTACTACAAGCTCCACCACTCCAGTACTCCTCTTTGCCATGACCACCACCCAGAATTGTGACCCAGATCCAAGCATGGGAAGAGCAAGAGAATCCTGTGTCAGCACCAGCAAAAAATCTCTGCAATTCCTCTCCGATCAGCAACTTGATTCCCCTTCATTCTGTGGGCTGGAAGCTCTGCAAGCATCTGGTGTCCAAGGGCTGCAGCTTCTCTCTCACTGTTGTCACAGACTTTTCCTACTGACCTTCTCTTTGGTGTTTGTGGGTTAAGAAGTCTGGAAACCACTGCAGCTGTCAGCGATTCAGTCCCCTGAGGCCTGCTTCAGGTGTGCTGAGGCCTGTTTTGCCAGCACACCCATGCTGAACTGTGTTCCTCTCCCCACCCAGCATGATAGACCTTTCCAATTAACCATTCAGGTTGTCTTGGACTGGAAATGTGTTTCACTCTGTCTTTTTGTGGGTTCTGCTGCTTTAGAATTTATTTAGAGCCATTTTTATGGGTATTTAGAGGGGTTTGGGGGAGACCTCAAACAAGTTAATGCTTTTACTCTGTCATCTTAGCTCCACCCACCCCCCAAAAATTTCCTTATTTCTATCAAAGAAAATGCCATCCTTCTGGCCTCCCAAATTTATAAATTGTGCATTATCCTGAAAGCTTCACTCTTCCTAAACTCACATAACAGTTAATTATCAAATTCTTTTTTGTTTTGTTTTGTTTTTAACATCAATAGCAAGTCTCACATTGGACTCCTCTTTTCTACTCACCAAACTACAGATAATAGCAACTAGGTCAGACTCTCATCGCCTCTAACTTCATTGTTTATTACAACTTTTGAATCCTGCCCCCCAAAGCTCTTACCACTTCAATCTATTCTACAAACTCCTGGCAAAGTAATTTTCCTTAAGCACAAATCTGATTATCTGGCTCCCTAGTCAATCAATTGCAGTGGCTTCCTATTGGCCCTAGGATAAAATATAAACTTTTCTGATTAGCTTTAAAGATCTTCACAAAAAAAACCCTGTCTCAATCCTGTCCTTCCAGTTTCAACCGGCATTACTTCATGTCTCACACATGAGACTCAAGAAAAATAGCTTTATCATTGTTCTTCCCACACGATATTTTTTTTCTGCAATCTCTGTACCTTTGTACTAGGCATTTTACATGCCTAGATTGTGTTCCCTACTCATATCTGTTTCATAGAATCTTTGTCTCCCATCCTATAGCAGCTAAAGTATCTCCTTCTACATTAAGTCTTTCCTGATTCCCCAGTTGCTAGTTCCATTGCTCTCAACTTACCCTATAGGCAAATACTTTGTATTATTTATTTTTATTCTGTAGGCACTTGGATATGTATTTTTGTGTTCTCAAATTGAGTGCAAGCTTCTTGTGAGCATGGCTTGTTTCCTTCTTTAGATTTGTACGCACAGAGACTAGTGCAACTCTTGGTAGTTATTCAGATGTTTTTTTTCTTTTTCTTTTTCTGAGTGACTGACAAGAGAATAGATCCAGCACAATTGTTAGAAAATGGTTAGTGATTTACTGTGGAATTTGTAGCTGGAAAAAGGACATCTATATAAATTTTGCTGCCAAAAGATTTCTTCACTTATCCCCCAAAATATATTAAATCATTTAAGGTTAGGATGGTATTTAAGAGGCAACATGCAAAAGCAGACATTCCATTGAGAAGAGTCAGTGGGAAAACAGAATACGCCTTATTTTTAATCAGATACTCTGTTGATGTTCAAAAATAGCGTAGGCAGATTTAGCTGCACAATTATCAGAATTGGAAGTGAATATTAAAGCTAAGATTCCCAGATTAAGCATTTAGAATATAAATAATAATGCCCACAGAGACTATCACTTTATGGTATTTGTATAATGGTACTAAAAAAAAAAGAATGAGAATTCTGCTGAAGGCCTTCTTAATTTATCAGCGTCTCAATGAATCAATGGCTTCAGTGATGTGGGTACTTCCTTCCTTTGTTACAGATTGTTACCTATCTATGCCTTCCTATGCTGTAGAACTATCATTCATATGTTCCTGTAAATCCTCAACATGAGGCTCACCCATTATCCTGGAGCCTTTCATCTAGACCTGTAAATACTACAGAATTTTCAGGTAATATACTTGCAGACAATTTATACCTACCACACATTTTTCTATTGTCCTTTGGCTAACTTGTGATTTCAGTTCTAATGAGATGTCAATGTTCCATTTTTTGCATTCACAAAAATATTATTGAGCTAAAAATCTGGGATTTTTGTCTAAAGAAGCAGCTAACCCAATCTCTTTGGATTGTTGAAAGCATTGTAGAGTTCTGAACACAGAATCCAGTCTTCTCTCTTCCTCCTATTAATTCTTGACTCAGCTCATTGTCCACCTGAAGTTCCTGTCCAATACGGAAGATAGAGAAATAGAATATCCCACTGTAGTGGATGTTTTAAATACACACATATGAAAACCATGTGTATGTATTTATATATAAATGTATACACATACACAGATAGCTATAGATGATATAGACATAGCTACATACACACACAATCTTAAGCCAATTCAGTGGGACAGCCACTGAAACGAATATCATACTCTTAGCATAAGTAGTCTTTATCTACTTGGTTTGTCCTTGGGGAATTGTTACAGCTGAATTCACTTGAGCAGTTTTTGAGCTCATTAAGGAGACTGCAGTATCAAACAATGAAACTGCCAATTACTTTATTTACCTCTCCAAGGAGTACCTGTGAGCCATCCTTCCATTTAGCTGTAATGTACTTATATGTTCAGTTTTAATTTATAGTCAGAATGTCAGTTCTGATAGAGTTCAGTTACTCGAGTGGTATGTCAATTAGTAGTTGGACAATGATCTCATATTTAGAGTGCCAACAGTTAAATTTATGTTTATGAATCATTTAAAACCTGTGTGACTCTTAGCATCCTCTCCCCTGTTCTACCACTCTGTCACTGTCATTGCAGAAATAAATACATGGAAGAAGGACACATAGGACTAAAGGCCATTTTTGAGTGTATATACAAATAGGCATATATGTATGCATATACAAGTATACATTTTACATATATGTCTATGTATTTTGTGTGCATATATGTTTGTATGTGTGTGTACACATACTGAAAATAATTATTATTTACATAACATTTACTATGCGTCAGGCATTGTGCCAAGTGCTCTTTGATTATTATCTCACAACAACCTGTGAGGTAAGTGTTATTATCATCCCCATTTTACAGATTAGGAAACTGAGGCAAACAGAAGTTACGTGCCTTGTTCTGGGTCACACAGCTAGTGAGTGTTTAAGCTTGAATTGGAACTCAGATCTTCCTAAGTCCAGGCACAGCACTCTTTCTACTGTACCATTTACATACATGTACACATTATACACAGTTTTAACATCATGGGTTGCCATGCCCAAAAAACTCATCATTGAAGGCAGTGTCAGAACTAGTGGGTGAAAGTTGCAAGGAAATATTTAGTCTCAAGGTAACTAACAGCTAGAACTATTCAGGAGTAGGAAATAGTTATCTCAGGGGCAGGATGGCAATAGATTCCCTCGCACTTGAGACCTTCAAGCAAACTCTGAATGGGCATATTCTGAGTAACTTTTAAAGAGCATTGTTGTTAGGGTATGGGGCAGACTAGATGGCATCTGAGGTCCCTCACAGATCTAAGATTCTATGACCTGCTAGCCTGTACTGATTAACCTTTTTGTTCCTTAGATAGATCAGGCCTCAGGTAACAGATACAGCCTATTACTGGGAATATATACAAACCTGTTACAGCAGTGAAGATGCTTCCAGAGCTTACCTTTTACTAGAATAACCTTCTACAACCAGAATCATTTTTACACTATGATGAGTCATGGTGATGCATCTACAAGGAAGCTAAGTGGCACAGTAAATACAGTACTGGGCCTTCAAACAGGAAGACTTGAGGCCAAGTCGAGACTCAGCTACTCACTAGTTGTGTGTTCCTTGGTAAGTAGATCCCTATCAGCCTCAGTTTCCTCAACTGTAAAATGGGAATGGTAATAACACTACCTCACAGTGTGATAGTGATAATCAAATGAGATAATATTTATAAAACTCCCATTACAGTGCCTGGCACATAGCAGATGTTTAATAAATGCTGATTCCCTTCCCTTATATTAAGTGTACTTAAATAATAATTAATAAAAATAACATTATTTGTAACAATAGTAACTTGTATTTATATAGAACTTTAAGTATTACATAGAAATTTATATGCATTATCTCATTTGATGCTCACATATATGCTGTAAGGTGGGTGCTATTATTCCCACTTTACAAAGAATGGAACTGAGACTGAGAGATCAAGTTGCCTGAGTTAGTGTTTTTTTTCCTGAATTAGGCTTTGAACTCATCTTCTTCAAGTCTAGTATTCCATTCACTCTGCCAATTAGTTGCCTTATGCATCATGTTATATGGGATTCACAGAAGGCAGAAACCAAAAGGAACAAAGACTGGAAAACAAGAGAATACCACAGCATGATGCTTCACCGAGAGAATCATGAGAGAGAATAGGCCAGTCAATCCCAGCTCTTTAAAAATTCTAAACAAATTGATATTTGAACTTTGTTGTTCAATCCTTGATAGCTTCTGAGGTTGTGGCCCTGATTAATTCTTCATTGTGTCATTGAAAATCCTCATCTTTAGGTTGGGAGTGGAGGTTCTATGATGATGGCCTATTGTTATAAAGGCAACCTCCGGTCAAAAATAAAATAAAATAAAATAAAATAAAAAGTCACATCTCTTCTTTGTCATTCACACTTTACCCAGAAATCTCTGGCTTCCTGAAATTACATTAAAAACCTACAAATATCTTAGTAACAACTTTCAAACACCACAATTTTCTCTGAGAGATACAGTTCAAACTTAATGGCCTTCATTATACTGAAAAACAATTTGAAACTTCTCTGAAGATTTTACCCCTAAAAGTATTTGGATCTGTGATTTTGTCAAGTAAATGCAGAACTCTTAAAACATGTTTTAAGATTAATTTCCCCATGGGTTTACCATTACTATTATTTTTGTTACTTAGCATTTATATAGATTGCTTTACATTTCCAAATTGCTTTAAAATTATTAATTAGTTCTCTAAATATTCTATTGGTATGATATTATGATATGCATTTTCAAAATGAGGAAATGTCATCATAGGGGTTTAAGTGACTTATTTAAAGTAATAAGTATTTTAAGTCTACCTAGGCAAGCTTTAGGAGCAGTAGTAAATAGGAAATCTTCTACAAAATCTTCAGATATTTCAGTGTATTCTTTCAAGTCTTCCTTTATCCACTGAAAATGGCTTGATTGAGTGGACTGCTGATATAGAAGCCCCTACAAAATTCATTGAGGAGCAGAAGACAATAGGTAATTTCCAAATTTAGTTACTGACCATGAAATTCATTGCTCGTGGCAATCAAAAAGGGCAAGGTCAAGTGGTTGCATGTTACTACATTGTAGCCCTTGTGGCTGGTGATTTTATCTAGGTCCTGGGTCCTTTCTACCATCCATCAAAGCAATAGGACAGCATGGTAATGAAACCCATAAGGCTATGACATGAATAACTACAAAATACCATGGAAGTCACCCAATGGTACCTGGCTGAAGCTAGGAAAGTAAAGAGAAAAGTCAAATAATATGATGTAAATATACACTTATTAAATGCCTACTATGTGATCAGAACTATGCTAGGAGTTGCAAATTAAATTATAATTAATTTGTTAAACAATGAAGAAGAATCATTATCAACAACCAGAATGCTAGGAATGTCAAGACAATCCAATATCCACATTTCTTTTTGAACTAATGGCATGCCACTGGTGGTCCTGAAGTTTATACAGAAAGCCATATGAAGAATTGACATGGAGAAGGTAAAAAGAGGGGTAATATGATTCATATCTCCTTATTTAAAGCACTGTTGTTGCAAAGTTAGAATGAATTACATAGACTCCAGGGAACATATGTAGAGCCAATAAATGGAAATTGCAGGGGACCAGATTTTTCTCACTGAACAAAACTGGGATTCAGAAATTAAAAAAGGAAGTCAGATCTTGGGGAGTCTTTTCCTCTGTCCTAACCTAATGCTAATCTCACCACTATCCCATATCCCACTAAGTGGTGGAGTCTGCCCAATTTTTTGCAACTGTAAATCTCAATTTCTGTTATCATAGATTCTATTAAGGCTTTTACTATACACCTGTGTTGATTGTAATGACTCATTATGGCTATTTCAGGTGAAAGCATCCAAAGAGTATGCTAAAAATATTTATTTCAGATTTTAGGTAAGGCAATTGAGGTTAAGTGACTTGCCCAGGGCCACACAGCTAGTAAATGTCAGGTGTCTGAGGCCAGATCTGAATTCAGGTCCTCCTGAACTCTATCCACTGCACCACCTAGCTGCCCTTTATCTCACTTTTTTACTTCTTCCTAATATACCTTTTTATAAGGTGCTAAGGGCAGCTAGATACATAGTGGCTAGAACACTTGGCCTGAAATCAAGAAGACTCATCTTTCTGATTTCAAATATAACATCATACACTTACTAACTGTGTGACCCTGTACAAGTCACTTATCACTACTTTTTTTCCCTCAGTTTTCTCATCTGTAAAATGAGCTGAAGAAGGAAATGGCATACCACTGCAGTATCTTTGCCAATAAAACCCCAAATAGAGTCATGAAGAGTTGGACATAATTTAAAATGGACTAAACAAAATAAGGTACTAAAGATTCTGCTTAAAATCGATGCAAATCAGTTACATTAAAAGTAAATCTACAATTTCTGTTTGCCTGACTAAGCATAATTCATTTGGCAACCTGTTATAGTGGAATGACAGGGGACTTGACGTCAGATTTTCATCTTAGTACTGACTTCAACATTCACTGCATGTGACATCGAACAACTAAAGTTCATCATCTTATTTGCAAAATGAAAACCATAGTTCTATAATCTTGTCCTCTTAGATGGTTAATAAAAAGATCAAAAGAGAAAAGTATAAAGCACTTACAATTGTAAATAATGTCATTGTTTTTAGTATTATTGACTTAAGAGCATTATAATTGCTTACATAAAAGTACTATTGCAATAACTTTTATGGTAAGGATGGACACCATAGGCTCTCTAGTGCTGTGTCAGCAATGCACAAGCTCTGGTAGGTTTTACCAAGCTAGAAAAAAAGTTTGAGAACTGGGCAAATGACAGCCTATTTTTTAAGAAGTACCCTAGCCAACAATGAGATTCAGCACTAGAAGCTTAAACGCACTGTCAATTTTCTCACCATGATATATACGGAACAATATTTTAAGGCACTGCTTCCATGCTTGCTTGGCTAGTTTTTCTTTAAAAGGTTTTGAAACCGTCTTTGAGACTTAAGCAGTTCTGAGAACTAAAGACTCAGGCTACTGATATAGTTTCCTGGTGACCTTGGTACAAAAGGATAGTCATCCTCTCTTAGTCTTCTGACTGATATACTGTCATGGATAATAGATCATGGACAATACAGAGAAGTAAGGCTCAACTGAAGCTTCATCAAATTTTATCCTTACTAAATATACATTTCCTTTTCTGAAAATTCTTCATCTGCTATAACTAAGTAAAATCATTTTTTGTTAACTTCCAGTGTTCTACAAGTATCTCATTTGTTTTCATCAAAAAGCCAAGGTACCAGACCAGCCCGAAGCAGGACTGGATCACTGGAAATGGCAACTAGGAATCAGACAAAAACACAAAAAAGCCTTTGCTCTATCCTACCGTTGTATCATTCTGTCAATTCTACTACAGAGATGAAACAAGGGAAAGGTGAAACTAAAAATCACCATTATAGACCATCTAAAATATTATTTGAACTGTTTATAGTATTCACCTAATGGTCAATAATTTGATACATTCTTTGAACAATGTTATTGCTGAAAATGAAATGAGAATGAACAAAATTTTATAGCTAAATGGAATGACTGTGTATAAGTTCTCCTTGAACACATCAATAAAGCAGTTGATTGTAACATGTACCAGTAAGACAATTAAAAAAAAAAAGCATGAGAAGCCTGGGGTTTTTTTTAGATTTCTAAGTTTACGATGATGATAAGCAAGTAGAATAGTGCACCATAAAGCACTGAAACTTACATATGTTCATTCATTGAGGATGAAGAAATAGAGAAAATATATGAACAATTTAGTATGATTTTCCAAACCAACTCAACATATTCTGTGATTTTTGGTAAGGTCAGTGAGTGTGAGTAGAAGGAAGTAAGAAAAATTGTTGGAAAATATAGTTATGGATCTAAAAGCGAAGCAGTCAAAAGACTTATAAAATTTGCAGAAGCCTCCTACGACAACATCACGTATGCTTTTTTCAATAAAGTTGCAAAAAAACTATTTATAGTATGAAAGAAAAGAACTTTTTTAAAAAATGGGAAGTCATAGACAGAAAATAGTTCTATTCAGAATCATTCTGTATTCAATGGAATCATTGGCTAGTTAGTGTGAAAATCAAAGAAACATCACATGAGAAAATTTATTCTATAGAAGAATAAAAAGAGATGCTTGCAATTCTAATACCGCTAAACTTTTTTTTAATGTTGTTAAAATTAGACAACCCATCCCTATAATGAATTTTTTTAAAAGTAGAAACATTGATTCTAACAATCATGATTTCTCTGAGAAACTTAAATGATATAAGATCATCACATAAATGAGAGTGAAAGAGCCCAGAAACTACCTCAGTCAACAAACACAAGATTCTTCTTAAGATATAGCAACAAAGACTAGGTTACTATAAAAGCTCACTTCCAAAATATTAAAGAGGGAGATGAAGGAGGATAGTGAGGTGTTACCTACAAAGCCAGAAAAAGCAGTTAAAGAAAAAAAAATCTGCAGGAATTTGAAAATGAATTTCAACTCAGTTGGATTATCCCCAGAAGATATATACAAACAAGTAGGTTAATGAAAAGGTGTAAAGCAGAAAAATTCTGCCCACGCTTTGATAGTGACCTACTTTCAGTGGCAACTATAGTCATACCATATTACATTTGAACCCCTCATTGTATTAGGGAATGCTAAAGTTACTTAAGAAAATGAACAAGAGGAGAATGGCTGGACCTTAAAAAAAAAAAAAGACAAGAGAAGAGGTGATTAAAGTCAATCAGAGATTGATTTTTAAGACCTCTCAAAAAAGAAAAAAAATGAAAAAGGAATTGGAAAGTAATCATTGGTAGTAGCAATTATCCCTGGAGAAACAAGAAGAAAGACAACCCTGAAAATATCAGCAACTATAGATATCTATTTTCTCATTTTCTTTTTTTTAAAAAAAGGTATTCCAATAGACCATATTTGGTAGTCAAAACAACAATACAAAAAACAAACAAACAAAAATCTCTAGGCCTATTATAGAACCAAGCAAACTCAACTGCAACAGGCTCTCTCTGTTCTACGTATGTCTCATACCTCTTGCTTAACATTAACTCTCTTTTCAGTGATACTGTACAAGTACAACTTTCTTGTTAGAAACTTCCATCTTCCATATTATAACAAAGCTTTCCTGTTCCATTGCACAAAAAAAAACCCACCACTTTTTTTTTTTAATTTTCAGATGTGATTGAGGTATAAGGCCCTCATTTTAATATATTCCCATTAAATGCGCTGTCTTAGGAAAAACTTTTGCATGGACTGTCCGACAAATGGTAAAGCATATATCAGTAAGTGCCCCAAGTGGAGAATCCTGGTTATATCACTTTATTGTTCTGGCTTCTGAATACTGGCTACTGCCCTAATTTTGGAGATGTTATTTACTGTACTGATTATAGCCTTCTGTTTTTCTCATGTACAAGCAATTACCCAAGCCTCAAGTATTTCTTTATAAGAGGTAAACCATGCTAAGTTGTCCTACTTATCACTTTCTAGTCAAACTCTTATGAGAACCACATAATGATCTTCCAACAATCCACCCACCCCTCCAAAAAAAAAAACTACAGTGGACTGTAGCAGCATGTTTTAAAGTGTCATTGATAAATATGTGAGAAGGGAATAGACACCCTTCTACAAATGAGTTTCTACAAGAAATCACTTTATGGTCATTCATCTTGCTAAAACATCTTTTAAGGGATCTTAATGTGAGTCTCTGAATTTATATAAATATATATATATATATACATATATAGTATAGTATAGTATAATTATAAAATATAATTATAAATATATATAACAGTATATTATAATATAATTATAAAATATTATAAATATATAAATATAACAGCATAGTATCATTATAAAATATAAATATTACATATGTATATATTTATACAAATTCAGAGAACCATATATGTATCTATGTATGTGCATGTATAAATAATTGTATTTTGGTATATTGCATTTCCTTTGTAATTCTATACATTTTGCAGATTTAAAAATATTATTCAGAGATGGAATCCAGAGTTTTCATCAGACTGTCTACACTATTTATTGTTTATTATTTTTATTTTAAGCATTTAACTTTTTTCCAAGTACATGTAAAAACAATTTTAATGCATTTTTAAAAATTTTGAGTTCTCTCTCCTCTCCTTTTACTCGACAAGGCAAGAAAGTTGATATAGGCTATATATGTGTAGACATGAAAAACATATTTCCATATTAGTTATGTTGTGAAAGAAAACACAGAACTACAGAAAGGAAGGAAGGAAGGAAGAAGAAAGAAAGAAAGAAAGAAAGAAAGAAAGAAAGAAAGAAAGAAAGAAAGAAAGAAAGAAAGAAAAGAAAGAAAGAAAGAAAGAAAGAATGAGAAGGAAAGTTTGGGGTTTTTAAAGTATATTTAAAAGTATTAAAATTCTTTCAGTTCTTTCTCTGAAGGTGGATACTATTTTTCATCATAAGTCCTTTGGAACTGTCTTGGATCTTTGTATTGCTGAGAATGGCTAAGTCATTCATACTTGATCATAATAAACTTGATGTAAAAACGTTTTTAAACAACATATTGTAGGATTCTTTTTTTTTAATCCACTCTGATATATGCTCCATTTTTGAGTGAGTTCATTCAATCCACTTTCACAGTTATGTTTATTAATCATGCATTTCTTTCCATTCTATTTTCCCTGTTTATCCTTCTCTCTCTCTCTCTCTCTCTCTCTCTCTCTCTCTCTCTCTCTCTCTCTCTCTCTCTCTCTTTCTTTCACCTTTTCCATCATTAAGTGTTTTGCTTCTAAACACCACCTTCCCCAATCTGCCCTCCTTTCTTTCAGCCCTCCCCTTCTCATATCTCCCACCCTTCAATAGATTAAGATGGATTTCTATAATCAAATGAATTTGTATGTTATTTCCTCTTTAAGTCAATCCTAAGGACAGTAAGATTCAAACATTGCCTACCTCTTTGACATTTTCCCCTCCACTGTGAAAGCTCTTTTGTGTGAGATAATTTATTCCATTCTAACCCTCCCTTCCCCATTCTCCTAGTGTATCTCTCCTTCTCACCCCTGAATTTTATTTAGTTGTATATATTGCCATCACAGTCAACTCACGCCCATGCCCTTTGTCTATGTATACTCCTTCTAACTGCCCAAATAATAATAAAGTTCTTAAGAGATACAAGTGTTATCTTCCTATGGAGGAATGTAAACATTTTAACCTTATTGAATCCTTTATAATTTCTCTTTCTTACTTACCGTGTCATGCTTCTGTTGAGTCTGGTCTTTGAAGTCAAATTTTCTATTATCTCTGTACTTTTTCATCAGGAATGCATGAAAATCCTCTATTTAATTAAATATCCATTTTTCCTTCTGAAAGATTATGCTCAGTTTTGCTTCATAGGTGATTTTTGATTGCTGTCATAGTTCCTTTGCTTGCTAGAATATCATATTGAGTCTTGTGATCCTTTATGGTTAAAAACTACTAAATCTTGTCCTATCCTGACTGTGACTCCACAGCATTGTTTCTTTCTCACTGCTTGCAATATTTTCTCCTTGACCTGGGAGTTCTAGAATTTTACTATAATATTCCTGAGACTTTTTATTTTTGAATCTCTTTCAAGAGGTGATACATACTTGAAGTACTCATCTGAGTTACAAACTAGGGGAAGATCTAATTTTCATTAGTTTATGAAAGAGTATCAAGTGTGTTCTTGTTTTGTTTTTCTTCTAAGACAATGTATTATTACAAATAATGTCCATGACAATGCTGATAATCTCCCATTATCTACCATTAATATTTGTTCAATATCCATCTATCTTTTCATTCCTTCAAAGTATATGTTTTGAGTTTCTAATATGGCAAAGGCACTGTGCTATACAGTGGGAATTATAAAGTGAAATGAGGCTTTATATACTGACTTACTTTGAAACTGTTGATGAATGGTGCTCACCATCAGGAAGTATTTCTTGATAATCACTATAAATTATTTTCTCTTTAATTTCATCCTCTTTACCCTGACTTAAATGCTTTTGAGCCCTGCTAAGTGACCCCTCCCACTTCCTTGGTATTTGAACATTTTAAGTGTAGGTAGACTATCTCATTCCCTGCTTAGTCCCCACCTAGCCAAGTTATACATATTTGGCTCCTTTAATCTTCCTTCGGAAATAAATTGCTGCTTTCCTTTAAACATTTTAGTGCTCTTCTCTGAACTACTACCAATTTGTTTCCTGCTTTCTACTTAAGTTACCAAAATGCATTGCAATATCTCACAACAAAGCTATTCCTCTTTTTCTTTCTTTATCCTTTAACCCCAACCCACTACCTTCCAGCTCCAATCAAAGAGAACCAGCTGGATTTAGTTCACCACTTGAGACACTGGGGCTCAGGACCTTGACTAAGATTCTTGAGGAAAAACTGATAGTTGAACTGGGACTCCCAAGTACAAATACCTTTTTTATCTTTGATCTACCCTATTTCTATAATGGGAAATGACCAGACCCCTTGGGAGATATATGTATAGGCCTATATATACATACACACACACATACATACATATGTGTGTGTGTGAATGGCAGCTAGGTGGTGCAATGGATACAGTACTGAGCCTGGATTCAAGAAAATTCATCTTCATGAGTTCAATTTTGGCCTCAGATATTTACTAGCTATGTGACCCTATGCAAGTCACTTAACTCTGTTTGTCTCAGTTCTTCATCTGTAAAATGAGCTGGAGAAGGAAAAAGCAAACCATTGCAGTATCTCTGCCAAAATGACCCAAAAGTAGGATCACAAAGTATGGGATATCACTGAAACTATTCAATAACAATGGCTATATATGTATAAGCTACCTATATATGTGTATATGTGTATGTATATACATATATGTGTATATATGTGTGTGTGTATATATATATATATATATATATGTGTGTGTGTGTGTGTGTGTGTGTGTGTGTGTGTGTGATCAGTATCTCTCCCTTTAAGAATCATTTGTTTTTGTGTGACCCTGGGCAAGTCACTTAACCCAATTGCCCAATTGCAAAAAAAAAAAAAAAGAATCATTCTTTCCATGTGAATTGGTCTAATTTTTGTTCCCTGAACTTGGTGTATGTTTTCTTACAGTTTTTCTAATTCCTTTCCTTCATGTCTCAGTTTATCTATGATTTCAACATTAAGCTAAAGGCTTGAGTCCTTTGTGAAGCCTTCTTCTATATACCTTAGTGATCATTTTCTCCTTTGTAATTGTACAGTTCTGCCTGTACCACTCCTTGGATTTTTAAAAGCTTATATTACCTTGTAGATTAATCAAACACCTACATACATACACACATCAACATACAATATATACCTTGTAGATTAATCAAATACACAGAAATATAAACACATATATGTATCTAAATAGATTAAACCATTCATTGAAAGTTATTATTATAAGTTTAGTAAACATTAATTATTATGTGCTAGTGACTGGGCTAAGTGGTTGCGATTATATTACATACATATATATGTACATATATGTATGCATGTATGTGTATGTATATGCATGCATATGCATATGCATGTGCATGTGTGTATATATAGATCTATATACAAACACAAGCTAGGAGATCATTCTCTGTTCTTAGGGAGCTTACATTCTAATGGAGTAAGAGGTGCTGAAGAGGAGGGGGTAGACACCATGAGGAGAAGATAGGATTTCACAGGAAGATCTCTTTCCAGACAACATAATATAAAAGTTCTTGCAGAGTTGGAGTCCAATATTCTGGTGAATGGGAAATCATGGTGATGGCCACAGAGAAGCCATTCTGTTTTATCAGTACCTTGAAGAAAGATAGAGACTCCGTGAGGTAGAGACTAAAGGGAAAATGTGTCTAGCATGGTAACAAAGCCAGTGTAGCAAGCAGAAAGAAGGCCAATATTTCTGGATTGCAAAATGAAAGAGGATGCACAATGTATTCCAGCTTCCTGGATGACACTATTCACTGTCTTACAAGTTTTTTTTTTAATGTCATTTTTTTTATAAAGGAAGCATTTAATAAATGTTGAATTTCATTGAATTTCATACTATAGATCTCATTGTTTTGTAAGAAAACAGAGCGCACAAAAGAAATCCTGGAACTGTTGTTCTAGTGCCAAGATGACTGGGCTGCCCTCCCACCTGCTGTAGGATTTTACCATAATAATTTGTTCTACTTTATATATTCAGGAAATAACTTTTAATAAAATTAATACTTCTGCTTTAGGCTTTTTCCAGCACTCACTCAATGTACAATTAATTCACATAGTCAAATTACAACCTATGAGACTTGGATATTGCCCAGGCTAGCATAGTGTACTCTGTGAGCAGTCAAAATGGTATACACTCAGAGAGATAATGTCTATAACACATCTAAGGAGACTTTTTGCATAATCAACAAGGGATGGATCTCCTTTCAGCATTTCTCTATCAACAAATCTCAGAAGATCAATAAGTTCCTTCTACATTACATATGTCATGAATTCCACGGCTTATTGGTGAAGATTATCTTCCTCATTCCCTATACATCACATTATTCTCTGATCCTTGTCATCACTGGCTTACTTGAACTTTAAACTACAACCTTTCCCTCATAATCTTTGACTATCACTGTTAATCGTAGATGATCAGGAAGAACTCATAGTCCAGGATATCCAGTATAGTAAAATTAATAGGTCTATCTTGTGTACTCAGTTACCCGGCAGAGGTATGAACCCAAGGGGAGAACATAGGAACCTTTAAGCATAATACATACCTCAAAATTGAGAAAGATTCCCATTAATGTTACCTCTCTATGACATGGCGTCAAGGTCCAGAGAGAAAATGTGAAAGGAGTGATCAGCTCAACTGAGACATGAGAGGCTAGGACAGGCCGAGATCAAAACTACACCAACACAGCAAAAACGAATAGGAGAAGGGAAAAATGCTGACAATGAAAAGATCCTTGTATTCGGCCTTCACAAATGAAGTCTAAAATAATTTTTAAGGTATTCAGCATTTATAGGTAGGTCCAAATATAGAGTAAAAATGGCAATACTGCCCAGACTATTCTGTTGATTTAGTGTTGAAGATGTCAAATTACCAAAGGCATACTTTATGTAATTAGACAAAATAACAGTAGATTTCATTTGGACAAATTAATAGTCAAGAATATCGAGATATACAATGAAAAAAGGAAAAAGGTTTGGCACTGTCAATCTAAAATTATATTGTAAGTGGAATTAAAAACAGGAGGATATATGAGTGGAATAGACTAATTAATCAACAATTATTTATTAAGATTCTAGTATGTGCCAGGTATTGCAATAACTACTCAGATACCAAGATAAAAGTGATATTGTCCTTGCTCTCAAGGAACTAATATATACATACATATACACATATATACACACATATGTGTAGGTATATATGTATGTAGGTAAATACATATGTATATATATAATGTCTCTGTGCGTATATGCAGCTATGTATATACACAGACATATACGAATACATTTAGATACAAATGTGAGTGTATATATACATATACATACTAAAAACTTCACATATATGTATATGTAGATATTGTACATGTGTGTATATATACAAACAAATACAAAGTAACCTAGAGGGGTAGGAATAATGGGAAGACAGTTCAATTCTGTTGTTTCAGTTGTGTCCAAATCTTTATCATCACATTTTGGGTTTTTCTGGCAAAGATAGTAAAGTGGTTTGCCATTTCTTCTGCAGCTCATTTTACAGATGGGCAAACTGAGGCAAACAGGGCTAAATGACTTCTCCAGGGTCACACAGATAATAAGTATCTGAGACCAGATTTGAACTCAGGAAGATGTGTCTTCCTGACTCCAAGCCTGGCACTTTTTCAACTGTAACACTAAGCTGCCTTAATAAAAAATAGTAGTAGTCATCAAAGATATCATGCAAAAGGTAGCATTCAGTTGAGTCTGAAAGGAAACCAGAGATTTCAGGGGGTAGAGGTGAAGAGGGAATTCATTTCAGGCATAGGATCCTCATCTACCTCAGAAGCATAAAGATGAAAAATGGAGTGTTATATGAATAAGGAGCTATTTAGATTGGACCATGGTGTATAGAAGGGAATAAAGGGAATTCTTTTTGATAATATTGTTCATCCTTTGTTGTCAAAGAGGCCCAATGACATCATGAAGGTGATGTCTTAACTTGCACATGAATTGGATATAAGTGAGACAGAGCTGCATAAAGGTGTCAGCTTTATTCTCTCCTCCAGAGTCATTGAAGTTCAGTAGCAGTACAAAAGTCAAAATGACTGACATGGTCTGGGATGCAATTGGTGATCTCAGCCTTTCTAAATTAAAGTCTTTCCCAGGTCTCAGTTTGCCTGAGGCAATGACCACTCAAGGTCTAAGGAGTAGGTAAGAATTCAGACCAAAAAATGGCGTAATATACCATAACAAAAATATCAATCGGAGAGGAGAAGATGCTGAAAGTTGCTGGCCAGAACAGAAAACAAATTATATTTACACTTATTATAAGTCATCAAAACTAAGTAATTAGCCATAGAGGCTTGGGATGGGGGCTACTATTGGCCATTCAATGAAAACCAAAGTGATCTGTTTTTAAAGACTGCTCAATTAGTTGCAGTCGAAACACATTTTTAAGCCTTTTTTTTTTTCCCAGAGCTATATTTAAAGAAGTCACAAATGAAAACTGTACAGGACACAAAGTAGATTGTCCCAACTTTTTGAAAAAAAATTCAATGAAGGAGTCAGAATAGGGAGTGAGGTAATAAAACTTCATGATAAATAACAATAATAATGTAAATATTAACAATAATAATAATAATAATAATAATAATAATAACATCTTTCTACAAACAAATAATAAGCTATTTGTTTATTTGTTTTCCAGGAAATGTAATTTGTCAGGGGTTCATTTGTTGAGAAGTCTCTTCTGTCAAATAAAATGTATCAATAATTAAAAAAAAAAACATTGAAGGAGGACAGGTCCACACTGTTGCAGTCTAGGGGTGCTAGGAAACCTGAAATGCAAGGATACAGGGCAGAGATCTGCCTCAAAAGAATCTGACCACTCAACCCTTATTTCAGTCCAAGTAGTGAGTTTATTAAGAGACCATTTGGGTAGGTGAGATTCCTACTGAGTCTACTGTATTTGTGATGCCAAGAATCTGTGCAATTTAATTGGGAGCATGATTGGCATTTTTACACAGAAAGAGTGTGGGAAGATCTGGATGGGATCCAGAAGTAGCAAGAAGCCCAGGGTGGGGCCAGGTGCAGACAATAGAAGGACAGTTAAAAGGATTATTGACTGGGATGGGCTGGATGCCTTAGTCAAATTCCAGAGACTTGGTTGCTGAAATTTGTGGGAAAGTTCTAAGACCCTTTTGAGGCATCCCATTGTTCCATCAGCCCCATCAAAGAAGGAGTTTGGACAGATTAAAAAAAATAATCAAAAGGCAAATACAGTATAAATTGTGATCCTTGGAAATAGATCTTTATATCTAGATAGCTGCTCAAGGAAGCCTGCAAGAAGTAAACTTCAAAAAGAACTTGGAGTTATATGGACACACAAACAACCAATGGAAAAGTAACATCAGTGGGAATTCATAGAAAAAGGCTTACACGTGTGCATAATTCAAAGGAGGCCCTCTCACCTAGCATATCACCCCCAAAATTAAGCTTTTGTTATTTTTTTTTGTTTATGAAACGGAGAGAAGGAATTAAGAGATTAAAAAAATGAAAGATGATTGTTTGCTCAGAACCACAGCTCTGCTTATGAGCTCACACAACTGAGTTTCAATTTTTGACAACATCTCTCATGTAGCTTTGGATTGAACTTGAAGGATTTTCCTTGGAAAAGTCACAATTAAGATTGTGTCTTTTCTTATAGGGACCCTCAACTTCAGATTTAATTCAACCCAAAAGAAAACACATGTGAATCATACCTAAGCCTGTGAATAGTTAAGTTTCTTTTGGATAATATGTTCATAGTGATGGGGTGGGGAGAGGAACCAGTTTTGGGCTACAACCAGAAGTCAACATTTCATCAAATGGAATCATGGCAACTAGACATCTCTAATTTATGGGACAAATCTAATAACAGCTTTCATTATTAGCAGGGTTTTCCTCTGAATCTATAGGCATGCTTATTAAAAACTTATTATCATATATCTTAACAACTAGAAAGTTTTAAATTCATTATTACAAATAGTCATTCATTTTAAACAACTATAGTTAAGATAGGAGTAAAGCAAAATAAATATACAACTTCCTTGAAGATGTGCCGAGATCATGTTCACTACCTGTAGGTCTTTCACAGAAAATGGAGGATGTATTTACTATAGCCGAATGTCATTGTCTTTGCCAGAAATGGGATACCAATCACCAGATAGGACTTTTCTTAGGTTCCCCAGGCTTCTATGTGGGCAGCAGCAGCAACAGAGACATAAATCCCATGGGGTGCCCTCTCACTAGGTAAGGACACTAAACCCCCAAACACAAGAAAACACAGCTTCTATAGAAGTTTGTTGTTATCTCTAAGGCTGCAAAATAATTTCCTCAAAACTTTCAACTCCTTCTTTCTCAAAGTGTAAATATCTCCAGAATTCAAAGAAAAAATGAAACCTTACTTAAAAATAAACTTTGAACTTTCAAGGCCCTCCATCCTCTCATCTAAACCATGAACCTTTCCAAATTATCACAAACTACTTTCCCTCAAATTATTAACATTCGTAAAAGGAGATGAGGCAAGATAATTTGCTGTCTACCAAAGGACATTCTCTGCTTTATCACATCATTTATTTAGATAATACTGCTTCCTTGGCCTTAAGTTTTCTCCTTTTGATTTATACATGTTAACATCCCACCTACCTTTCTATGACCAATGTGAATAAACAAATTTAATTATTTACTTATTTAGTCATTTATTTATTAATTTATTGCTTTATCTGTCTATTCATTCATTCATTCATTATCTTTCTATCTATCTACCTATCTATAAGCTACTTGGTATGGCCAGGTAGCAAGAAGAGCTGCTACTATAAGGGGCACCTCATGGCAGTCTTAACTGGTCTCCTTGATTGCTTAAAATGTTTGATTGAGAAGAAAATTAATTCCATTCCTTCTTACAGGCTGGAGTTTTAGCAGGCTTTACTATCTGCTCTGCCCCTGTGACCTTTAATCCCCCACAGCTGTAGTACTAACTATTTAAGTATCCCTAAAGATGCTGTTCCTTGGCTTCTACCCTACCACCAGAGTAGGGCAGTGGGCATCTAAGCCTGAGTAAATTAAATAACCTATCATATGCTTGCTGGAAGTCCAAAGGTTTCAGCTTCAGGTTACATGGTGATAAAATGGGGGAAGTGAACGACTAGACGGAGTGTGATACTAAGTTGTCTAGATGAACTGCTTTTCCTCCACTCTTTCCTGGTGGAAATGATCTTCTCCTCCTCTGATCTCAAAAGACTTTACAGCTGTCCCATAAATAGTATTTTAGCTTGTATTTAACTTGTCTGTATATACTCCAAGTGTTATCTTGTACAGTGCCTGTGGGCAAGCATTACGTCTTATTTATCTATATCTCCCCAAGTGCCTACCACTGATGTCACATATTAAGTGCATCATAAATGTTTGAAGAATGAATCCCAAAATAGGTACTATTAAATTTAGCAGAGAGATTTTATACACTTTGCCCTCTGAAATCTTGGAACCTCTTAGAACCACCGTTTTTCCAATTCATAGATTTATAGCATTAGAACAACTAATGGAATTCTGTTAAGCAAGTACATTTCCAAAGCTTTTCGGTGAACTTTCATGGGGTGCTGTATCCTTCCTCACATCAAAATATATTCTAATTTCTTCTCTTCCACATTTATAAACACCTATCACAAGAGCAAATACGTACTTTCCTGTGTGACTGCAGATAAAATATAGATAATAACCATTATATCACAAAGTTACAGAATTTTGTAAGGCAGCACTGTCAAAACCAATATTCTCACAGGGGAAATACATGTGGATTGCCTGTGTTACAGGACTCTTGTGGGGATCATCAGCTGGTTTAAAATTTTGTAAGTGATTTGAGTTTATGTATGGAAAACATCACATATATTTATAGATATATTTGTATCTATAAATAAAGAAACCAAAGAAATAGGTAGCATCTAAGGAGGGAGTAGCAGAAGGTGAACGAAAGGTACATTAAATTGTTGCTGGAGGAACACTACGGTAATAATTCTCCTGTTCCCTGTGGTAATAAACACTATGTTGCATTCATTCACTAATTTTGAAAACTATAATATTTGCTGGGGATGATTTGTTCCTGCTGTTAATTGCCTTGCTTCCACTATCTTTCAAATTTGTCAAGACTTTTTTTTTCTGCTTGGATTATCTCATTAAATATTCCTATCATGAAAGTTTAATATGCCTTCTAGTATTACTTCTCAACTCATTAAAATTGAACCCACCTTGCTCCTTAATTGTTTCACTTATTCCTTGGTCTTTATGCTTTTTGAAAAAAATAATATGTCTCAGGAGATTAAGTATAAAGTTTTAAAAATATCTAAGGATGTATGCATATCAATTCACTGATTTGTCATTAAGATTCATACATAAGATCAAATGATTTTCAGAAGCCTTGACCTTATTTTAATGAATAAAATTAACACTGTTGAAAAAATATTGGTATTGTGAAAGTAGGAAAGAGGAACAAAGTATATATGTGTGTGTGTGTATGTATAGATATATACTCACAATCACACATACATATATAAACATATGTATATGTACATACATGTTACATGATTTCTATTCTAATAAGATGTTACCTCTTGGAAGACAGGGACTGTTTGATTTTTGTGTTTGTATCATCAGAGCTTGGCACAGTGACTGGCCCAATTTAGGTACCAAATAAATTATTATTGATTAACAAATTGTTTTATTTTGAAAGGTTTTCTTTAATCTATATTAAGTATATAATTTCAATACATATTCTTATCATGATAAGTCTATATTTAGTATTTCTCAGTTCAGTAATATAATACAGAGGTAGACTTGTCAAAAGATAATCCCATTGCTCAGCAAAAGTTTATGCCAGCAATGAAAGCAGATATATTGCATATTCCAGGAATTATGGTAGTGTGAAGTTGGAATCATCTAATCATACAATAGTAAATTTAGATCACAAAGGGACCTTTAAAGTCATCTAGTCTAATACACCATTTTTAAAATGAGGAGATTAAAGACCAGAGAAGAAAGGTGACCAAGGCAACAAAGGGAAGAGGCAGGATCCAAATCTAGCTCCTCAGACACCAAATCGTACATATTTTCCTTGATGCCTTTCATCCCTTCTGGATGAAGATAGTTGAATGCTTCATTGTTTTTAAAAGTCAGACTTGGACAGATTTTCATCATTACCATCATCATCATCATCATCATCATCATCTTCATCATCATGTAATGTGGCAGTGGCTCTGGAGTCAAGAAGAGCTGATTTCAAATCCGACCACAGATACTTGCTAGCTGTGTGACCAAAGAGAAGTCACTTAATCTCTGTGTGCAACAGTTTCCTCACCTCTAAAACAAGTATAATACTAGCCCCTACATCCCAGGGCTGCCTGAGGATGAAATGAGATAATACTTGTAATGAATTTTGTAAATCTTAAAGTGCTATATAAATGCTAACTACTATTAATAGTGCTTTAAGGTTTCCAAAGCACTTTATATATTATCTCATTTCATCCTCACAACTTACCTTGGAGGTAGGTGTTTTTATTATCCCCATATTACAGATAAGAAAACTGAGACTGAAAATGTTAAAGCCAGTACCTACATTCACCCAAATAGTAAGTGTCTGTGGCAGGATTTGAACAAAGTCTTCCTGACTCCAAGTCCAGCACATTCTCTGCTAAGCCACCTAACTCCGCAAGATTAATAGTGTCACATAAAACTCTACTCATTTCTTTCCAATTTTCTGATATGAGATGCAATAACATACTCATAGTAGTAACTCAATAAATATTTGTGGAGCAAATGAATAAGATCCAGTACATATGAAAAAGCACACATCAGTTGCACTAGTCTGTCTCTTGAGCTCCAGTCCTTTTTTGTGATATCAAATTGGATTTCTCAGATTCAACCCTTCCAAAACTCATTATTTTCCTCCACCTTCCCCTCTTTCCAAGTGTCCTATTTCTGTTAAGTGCATCAACTTGCTTAAAGTCATGAAGGGTCACAACCTCATCAACTCTTCATTCAGTCTATTGTCAAATTTTGTCCTTTCTACCTTCACAAGACCAATCATATGTACCTCCTTCTCTCCACTTACACTACAATGCATGCATGGAGTGTTTAGGGAGAAAGAGTACTTCTGGCATGAGGGCTTGCTGAGTTCCTTTAAGGGCTCCCTATCCACTTTCGCTGTCCACCTGTCACCCAACTCTCACCTGTGGTTCCAAGAAGCTGGAGCATGAACAGAGGCCACACCTTAGTAAAACTATGTTGGTAGATGGGCTAAACCAGGTTGAGGGTAACAATAGATCTCAGACTCATTGATGTGTCAGAGGGATGTCTACACTTAGCATGTGAAGACTTGCTCAGTGGAATGGGCAGAAGAAAACAATTTGTCCCAATGACCACAATGGCAACTAACACAGGTACTGTGGAGAGCTTAGTCCTTATTGATACACTGAAGCTGCCAAGGTCACCATTTCATGCCAGGTCATCACCAGTCATCTTAATTTTTGTCTTGCTACTGGACTTCAATGACTTTGGAAGACAGAGTGAGGCTCATGACTTTGTGCAACTCTGTCTCACTTATATCCAGTTCATATGTGAATAAAGACATTGCTCAGTGCTGTCATTGTTCCTCCGTTCAGGCCCTGATTACCTCTTTCCTGGACTATATTACAATAGATTTCTAATTATTCTACTTTTCTTACCATACTCAGGTGCTGAAGTGATTTTTCTAAAGTATAGGTGTGACCAAGTCAACTCTTCCACTGTCTACAACACAAACACAACCTACCAAATAAATTCCAAATAACTACCAAATAAAGTCACTCCCTATCACCTGCAGTGCCAAATATAATGTCCTCTAGGTAACATTTGTTTCCTTCCTCTCTTTCCAGTATTCTTACAGTCTAGTGATCTCTATCTACTAAACAATTCAAGCACAATGGCTGACTTTTTATTCTACATGCAGGATATTCCACATCCCATATTTGTGCCTTTGCATTGACTTTACCCCACGTTTGGAATTTTCTCCTCACCTTTTGACTCCTAACTTCCCTGGGTTCCTTCAAGACATCTAAAATCCCACTTTCTGAAAGAGGCCTTTCTTGGTTCTTCAGCGGATAGTGCCTTCCTCTTTAAATTGACTTTCATCCACTTCATCTCCTGAGGACCTAGTTATTATCATATTTTATTTCCTCACTAAAATGTAAGCTTATAGAGGATAAGAATTATCTTTGTGTTTCTTTGTATACCCAACACATAGTTTTGTGTATGTAAGGGTTTAATAAATGCTTTTTGATTGACTGACTGACTAGTTCAGCTCTGAAGAGAAATGACTTTTATACGTAAATTTGAGGCTTATATACATAACAATGGTAATTGTATCCATAAAAATTGATTATTTCAAAGAGAAAGAGAAACAGACAAAGACAGATGCAGAGTCACAGAAAGACACAGAGAAATGGAAAGAGACATAGACAGAGATACAGAGACAGAGACACAGAGATTATAGAAAAAAGAAAACATGGCAAGCCCTTATGTATATACACAGTATCAGTTAGGTATTTTCTGATAGTCCTCTAATGGGAAACTTGCCAATGAGTAGACAAACCTATGAAAATGCACAAAAGATCCACATGGACATTTTGTCAGCCAAATCCTAGAAATGTGTGATGATGCAGAATTTATATTGTGCATAGGTGTTCCATGACTGTTTTCTTACTCTTTTTTTGCATTGTGAAGAAAAACCTTTTAATTGACAGCTAAAGTGAAACTGAATATTCTTTAAAAAAAAAAGGAACAACTTGGCAAATCATGTCTCTCTCATCCCAGATATTTGGAGAAAGAAGAAATACTACATGCCTCTCATTGGGCAAGCCTCTTTTCTATCTGATTGCCGTTTGGTCTTCCATGCACGTAAGTTGCTTCTACTATTGTTACATTTATTCTTTCCTGTTCATAAATAAAGGATAATTGGAGAAAGAATGACTGTGTGATATTCAAAAGGTCAGAGAGACCCCTAGTGATCCGATGACAATGGTAGGCTCTGGCAGAGAATTCTGTAACAATCTCAGTTGACCAAGTGAGGCACCACATCAGATTCAAGATGCCAGGTCTCACAATGTTGGGAGTGATTCTATACTTGAAAAATGCTACATATAGAAGTGAACTTGATGGACTTAATGTTTTAGGAGTGAAAGAAGAGAACTTAGTGAAGTGGAAAAGGATGTTTTGAGTTTGAACCTATTCACCTCAGGGATGTGAGGGGAAAAAAGAAGAGCAAGCCCACACTTTGGGAGGATGTGGTGGTACTTCTGTTGTATTTTTTTTTCTCAATAAAAGCTAATTGATGTTGATTTTTATTATTGCTTCAATGTTTTATTGATTTTTGTATCATCATTTTCCCAATATCTCTCCCCATGCCTCTCCCAGAGAGTTGCCTGCTATAAAAATGTCATTTTTTTTAAAAAGAAAAAAAGAGGAAAAATAATCATAGTGGA
The DNA here is from genome assembly GCF_003287225.1 of Phascolarctos cinereus. NCBI lineage: Eukaryota > Metazoa > Chordata > Mammalia > Diprotodontia > Phascolarctidae > Phascolarctos > Phascolarctos cinereus. Next base: position 92,602,239 of record NW_027556098.1, read on the forward strand.
TCAATACATTGCAAAATTCTAAAAATATATTCAATGTGCAAAAAGTGTGGTCCTCACATTTCAGCAAAGGTTTGGTTGGAAGTGTCTTCTCATATCTCTTTATAAAGCCATATTTATTTTTTTTAATTGTGCAATTATAATTCACATTTGATTTGTGTGTGTGCTAGTTCTGACCTTTTTTATGCTTCTAATCATTGTGAATATTGTTTTCCTGGCTCTGTGTACTTTACTTTGGATCAGTTAATGTAGAGCTTTACATGTTCCTTTGTATTCATCACATGCTTACAGTAAAATAATATCCCACTACATAAATGTACCAAAATTTCTTCAGTTATTAATTAATTTGGTATTTTATTTGTTTCTAATCATTTGCCATAAAAATGCTGCTAAAATTTTTTTGCATATATGGGGGATTTATTCTTATCAATGGCATCCTTGGAATATAAGCCCAGTAATGGAATCTCTGTGCCAAATTTTATGGAAATTTTAATAACTTTAATGCATGATTCCAAATTACAATATCTTTTATCTCCTTCCACTCCTAGTTCCCTTAGCTCTGTATTAAGATATATTTCTTTACCCAGCTGAATAGGTGTGTGTGGATGGATGGATAGATAGATAGATAGATAGATAGATAGATAGATAGATAGATAGATAGATAGATACATATGCCCTCTTTGAATCAATTCAGAGAATAGGTTTGAGCATTGCCTGCCACCACCATTCCCAATTTTTCCTCCACTTTAAAAGCTTTTCCTTGTGTACCTCTTTCATTTGAGAAAAATTTCTTCATTTCCCCCATCCCTTTCCACTTCTCTCAGTGCATCCCTCTTTCTCACTGATACATTTTTTTTGAGATCATCCCGACATAATCAACTCACACCTGTGACCTCTGTCTATGTAGACTCCTTCTAATTACCCTAATAGGGATAAAGTTCTTAGAAGTTACAAGTATTATCTTCCCATGTAGGAATGTAAACAGTTGAACTTTTATAATTACTCTTTCAAGTTTACTTTTATGCTTCCCATGAGTCTTCCGTTTGAATGTTAAGTTTTTTTGTCATTTAATCAGAAATGCCTGTAAATCCTCTATTTTATGATATATCCATTTTTTCCCCCTGAAGGATTATATTCAGTTTTCCTAGGTAGATTATTTTTGGTTATAATTGTAACTCCTTTGCTTTCCACAAGATCGTATTCCAAATCCTCTGCTCCTTTAAAATGGAAGCTACTAAATGTTCTGTTATCCTTACTGTGGCTCCACAGTACTTGAATTGTTTCTTTCTGGCTGCCTGCCATATTTTTCCTTGACATGATAGATTTGAAATTTGGCAATATTATTATTGGGTATTTTCATTTTTGGATCTCTTTCAGAAAATAATAAATGATTTTTTAAAAACATTTATAGTTTTCCCTTTTAGATCTAACACATCAGGCAGTTTTACTTAACAAATTATTGAAATATGATAGCTAAGCTCTTTTTTATGATGGCTTTCTGCTAGTCTGATGATTATTAAATTATCTCTCCTCTATCATTATTCCAGGAAAGATGCTTTTCTTATTTTCTTTTGTTTTTCTTTTGTTTTCTTTTTTTTCATTTTGTTGACTTTGTTTTATTATTTCTTGAAGTCTCATGGTGTCATTAGCTTCCAGTTGCCCAATTCTAAGTTTTAAAAAAGTATTTTCCTCAGTGAGGGTTTGTCCCTCTTTTTCATTTAACCAATTCTTCTTCTTAAGGAGTTATTTTCTTTAGTAAATGTTTGTGACTTTTTTACCATTGGGTCAGGTTTTTTTTTTTAATTCATTTATTTAGTTTTAGTTTGTAACATTCACTTCCACAAGATTTGGAGTTCTAAATTTTCTCCCCAACTCGTCCCTCCCCCCACCTCAATATGGCATGCATTCTGAATACCTCTTCCCCTAATCTGTCCTCCCTTCTGTCTCTCCCCCCTTTCTCTTATTCCCCTCTCCTTCAATTTTCCTGTAGGGCAGGATTGATTTCTATACCCCATTGTCTGTATATCTTATTTCCCAGTTGCATGTGAAAATACTTTTTTAACATTTATTTTTAAAACTTTGGGTTTCAAATTTTCTCCCTTCCTCCCTCCCTACCCACCCCCATTGAGAAGCAAGGAACTCAATACAGGTTATATATGTGTAGTCATGAAAAAGAGCATCATAGCAGTCATGTTGTGAAAAACTATATTTCTCTTCTTATCCTGCCCCCTATTTATTCTATTCTCTCTTTTGACCTTGCTCCCTCCTTAGAAGTGTTTGCTTCTAATTACCTCCTCCTCCAATCTGTCATCCCCTCTATCATCCCCCTGCTGTCTTGTCCCCTCTATTATCCCCCTCCTCTCTTGTTCCTGTAATCCCCACTTATTTTCCTGTAGGGTAAGATAGACTTTCATGCCTAAATGAGTGTGTATGTTATTCCTTCCTTAAGCCAAATCTGATGAGAATAAGATTCACTCATTCCCTCTCACCTTCCCCCATTACCCTTCCACTGTAAAAGCCTTTTCTTCTTGTCTGTTTCATATGAGATAATTTACCCCATTCTAGCTCTCCCTTTCTTTTACTCCCAGTATAATCTTCTCTCACCCCTTAATTTATTCTCCAGTTATCACCCCTTCACCTTCAACTCATGCTGTACCCTCTATGTATCTATGTATCTATCTATCTATGTATCTATACATATATACATATACATACATACATACACACACACACATACACACGCATATATACAAATTTTTCCCTCCAACTAATCTAAAACTGACAAAGGTCTCATGAATTACAAATATCATCTTTCCATGCAAGAATGTAAACAGTTCACCCTTAATAAGTCTCTTATAATTTCTCTTTCCTGTTTACCTCTTCATGTTTCTCTTGAGTCTTGTATTTGAAAGGCAGATTTTTGATTCAATCTGGTCTTTACATCAAGAATATTTGAAAGTCCTCTATTTCACTGAATATCCATTTTTTTTCCACTGAAGGATTATATTCAACTTTGCTGGGTTGGTGATTCTTGGTTGTAATCCCATCTCTTCTGCCCTCCAAAATATTATATTCCAAGGCCTCTGGTCCCTTAATGTAGAAGCTGCTAAATCTTGTGTTATCCTGATTGAGTTTCCACAATACTAGAATTGTTTCTTCCTGGCTGCTTGCATTATTTTCTTCTTGATCTGGGATCTCTGGAATTTGGCTACAATATTCCTAGGAGTTTTCCTTTGGGGATCTCTTTTAGGAGGTGATCAGTGGATTCTTTCTTTTCTATTTTGCCCTCTGGGCAAATAAATATCAAGTGTGTTTTCCTTGATAATTTCTTGAAAGATGGTGTCCAGGCTCTTTTTTTGATCATGGCTTTCAGATAGTCCAATAATTTTTAAATTATCTCTCCTGGATCTGTTTTCCAGGTCAGTTATTTTTCCAATGACATGTTTCACATTGTTTTCTATTTTTTCATTCTTTTGGTTTTGTTTTACACTGTCTTGATTTTTCATGAAGTCACTGGCTTCCAATTGTTCCATTCTGATTTTTAAGGAAAATATTTTCTTCAGTAAGCTTTTGGACTTCCTTTTCCATTTGGCCAATTTTGCTTTTTAAGGCATTCATTCTTCTCCTCATTGCCTTTCTGAACCTCTTTTGCATTTGAGTTAGGCTATTTTTTAAGGTGTTATATTCTTTATTATATTTTGGGTCTCCTTTTGTAGGCTGCTGACTTGTTTTTCATGATTTTCTTGCATAACTCTCATTTCTCTTCCCAGTTTTTCCTCTATTTCTTTTACTTGCTTCTCAAAATCCTTTTTGAGCTCGTCCATGGCCTGGGACCAATTCACATCTTTCTTGGAGGCTTTGGACATAGGAACTTTGACTTTGTTGTCTGTTTCTGGTTGTATGGTTTGATTTTCTTTGTCACCAAAGAAAGATTCTATTGTCTGACTTTTTTTTTTTTGTGAGATTTGACCATGATACCAGCCAATAACTTGAATTATAAACCTTTGTTAAGGTACGAGTCTGCTTCCAATGTTGAGAATGTACTGTCTCAAGCTTTGGGGGGTTTGTGCAGCTGTTTTCATAGATAACTTCTAGAGACCTGTAAATTTTCAGTTCTTCCAAGGTGGTATGATAAGGGGCAAGGTGTTTACTCCTTTTCTGGCCTGAGCTCTGGTCTCTGAGTGACCACAAGCACTCTTTTCTGCCTTGGAACTGGGAGGAGGATTCTTTCTCTACCACCACTACAAGCTTGACCACACCAGCACTCCTCCTTGCCCCAAGACCTCCACCCAGAGCTGTGACCCAGATCCAAGCACAGGATAAACAGAGAGATCTCTGCAATCCCCCCTCTTATCGGTGACTTGATTCCCCCTCAGTCTGTGGGCTGGAAGCTCCAGAAGTAGCTGGTGCCCCTTGGCCATGCATGGGGACTGGGGCTGGGATCAAGTTTCTCTCTCACTGCAGTCTCAGATTTTTCCTGCTGACCTTCTAAGTTATTTCTGGTTTTTCTGCATTGAGAAGTCTTGAAACCACCACAGCTGCCCATGATTCAGGCCTCTGAGACCTGCCCTAGGTTGGCTGAGGCCTGGTTTGACTGCACATCCACCCTGAACTGTGTTCCTCTCCCTGACTGGTGCATAGACCTTTCTGATTAACCATCCAGGTTTTCTTGGGCTGGAAACTTGTATCACTCTGTCTTTTTGTGGGTTCTGCACCTTTAGAATTTGTTTAGAGCCATTTTTGGGGTATTTGGAGGGGTTTGTGGAAAAGCTCAAGCAAGTCACTGTTTTTACTCCATCTTGCCTCTACCCCTGGTTCAATTTTTTAATGTTTTATTTTCTTAAATATATTGTGCTTATTTTACCAATCTATCAATTCCCTTTTCATAATTTTCTTGCATCACTCTCATTTGTTTACCACATTTTCCCTCTATCACGTTTCTCATTCTTTAACAATTCTAGGAATTCCTGTTGGCCTTGTGCCCATTTTAGATTTTTCTTTGAGGTTTTGCTAATAGTTGTTTTTACATTGCTGTCTTCTAAGTTTATGTGTTTTTCTTACCTGCTACTGTAATAGTACCTTTTTATGGTCGATTTCTTTTCATTGCTTTTGTTCTGTCATTTTCCAAATCTATTTCTTGACTTTGAACTTTATGTTAAAGTTGGACTCTACTCAGTTGGGGGTGAAAAGGTACTGTTTCAACCTTCAGAGTTTTTTATGCTGTTGTTTTCATTTCTGGTTCTTTGGGTCTGCAAGGTTTTAGTCCTTCCAAAGTGTTCTTATCCTGTGAAAAGTAAGGTCATTGCTTTCCTGGTCTGAGCTCTTGTCTTAACCCAGGAAGCATCCCTGCTCTTCAGTAGACACAAATATTAGTGCTTCTCTTGGCCCTGTAGCTGTGACCAAGGTCTTTGTTCCATATAGCTAATCATAAGCAGCTCTCTCTCCCTCAGAACTGTGACCCAGAACTGCTTATGGGCAATAGAGTTGCCATACACTGCCAACTGTACCGAATGCCAGAAAAAAATTCCCCTTAAAATACTTTTGAGGATATCAGGTTGTGCACCATCTTGGGGACAGAGGAGAAGAAAAATTTAAAACTCAAAAGCTTATGGAAGTGATTGTTTTTGAATCAAAATAAATTGATAAAGTTAAAAATTTATATACAGATATAGATATAGATGAAGATACAGATGTAGATATATAGATAGATATAGATAGATATAGATATAGATATAGATATAGATATAGATATAGATATAGATATAGATATAGATATAGATATAGATATAGATATAGATATAGATATAGATATAGATATAGATATAGATATAGATATAGATATAGATATAGATATAGATATAGATAGGGATAGGGATAGGGATAGGGATAGGGATAGGGATAGGGATAGGGATAGAGATAGAGATAGAGATAGAGATAGAGATAGAGATAGAGATAGAGATAGAGATAGAGATAGAGATAGAGATAGAGATAGAGATAGAGATAGAGATAGAGATATAGGTATAGATAGATGTATAGGTATAGATGTAGATATAGATATAGATGTAGATATAGATATAGATGTAGATAGAGATAGAGATAGAGATAGTGATAGAGATAGAGATAGAGATAGAGATGATAGAGGTAGAGAGAGAGAGAGAGAGAGAGAGAGAGAGAGATGTAGATGTATAGGTATAGATGTAGATAGAGATAGAGATAGAGATAGAGATAGAGATATAGGTATAGATAGAGATAGAGATAGAGATAGATATAGAGATATATAGGTATAGATAGATATAGATAGAGATAGAGATAGAGATAGAGATAGAGATAGAGATAGAGATAGAGATAGAGATAGAGATAGAGATAGAGATAGAGATAGAGATAGAGATAGAGATAGAGATAGAGATGTAGATGTAGATGTAGATGTAGATGTAGATGTAGATGTGGATAGAGATAGAGATAGAGATAGAGATAGAGATAGAGATAGAGAGATAGAGATAGAGACAGAGACAGAGATAGAGATAGAGATAGAGATAGAGATAGAGATAGAGATATATAGGTATAGATAGATATAGATAGAGATAGAGATAGAGATAGAGATAGAGATAGAGATAGAGATAGAGATAGAGATAGAGATAGAGATAGAGATAGAGATAGAGATAGAGAGATAGAGATAGAGACAGAGACAGAGATAGAGATAGAGATAGAGATAGAGATAGAGATAGAGATAGAGATATATTTCAGTACATGTTCAACCCACTTACTTTCTTTTGCCTGAGACTGCTGTTGCTGTGGTCATGGCTGCCTCCAAAGCCCAGAACTTGTACTCTTGCTGACCTTTGTTCATATACCCACCCTGATGTTATATACACTTGGTGAGTTCCTTAATTGTCTAAGTCTGAGAAAATGTTTTCCTCTGACTTTTGGTTGGCTCTGCTACTCCAAAATTTTATTTGAGGCATCATTTTATTTTAAAGTTATTAGGAGGGGTATATTTCAAGAGTTCAACTGGGTTTCAGTATATACTCTGGCATCTCTTAATTGATTTTTGATATGCATCACTTAAATTTATAATTGTGCACTAATCACTGGTTTTGATATTGAGAAGATATTAGTTGGCAACTACTAGGAACATACCAAAATGAAGGCTTAAGAAAATAGCTTTTAAATATCATCTCATACCCTCAAAAGCCTCATGAGGAATTGGTCATTCCAACACATGTTTTATTAACCAAACACATAATATTACATCAGACATATCTACAACATTACTTCCATTTTTATTTATTGGAATTACATTTATTAAGGCATCCCTGGAAAGTTGATCCTCTGTATGTTGAGCACATTGATTACATTTTTCTATATTTTTTTTAAATTTTCAGCTACAAATTTTCTCCCTCTTTTCAACATTACCTGTACTCATTGAAAGGACTAGAAATACCAGTACCAATATACATATGAAGTCATGGAAGTAATATTAACCACATTCCCAAAACAGCAAGAAAAATAAAGGGGAAAATATGCTTCAATCTGCAGTCTGAGATCATCAGTTCTTTAACTGGAGGTGGAAAGTTTTTCATATTATGAGAACTTGAGTTGACATTATAAGCAAATTAGGAGAAATGGAAAATTTTACATGTAAGAACTATGGATAAGGGAAGAATTTGTACCCAGATGGGATAGAAAGGATTATAGGAAATGAACTCAATAATTTTGGTTGCATTAATTTTTTATTTTTATTTTTAGGCAATTGGGGTAAAGTGACTTGCCCAGGATCACACAGCTAGTAAGTGCCTAGTGTTTGGTCTAAGGCTGGATTTGAAGTCAGGTCTTCCTGACTTCAGAATTGGTGCTCTATCTACTCTGCCATCTAGCTGCCCCCTGCATTAATTTTTTTAAAGTTTTTGCACAAACAAAATGAAAGCAGCCAAGATTAAAAAAAAAAGTAGAAAAGTTGGGGTTAAACTTCAGCAAGTTTCTCTGATAAAGAACTTACCTATCAAAAATATTGAGAATTGAGTTAAATTTATAAAAACAAATGTCATTCTCCAACTGATTAGTGGTCAAATGATATAAACAGGCAGTTTTCAGAAGAAGTCAAAGCTATCTGCAATTATATTAAAAATTCTCTAAATCACTATTGATTAGAGATATGCAAATGGAAACAACTCTGAGGTACCACCTTATACCTATCAGATTGGCTAATATAATAAAAAAAAGAAATGGCAAAGTCTGGAAGGGATGTAGAAAATTTTTAAGGATACCAATATACCATTGGTGGAGTTTGAACTGCCCCAATAATTCTGGAAAGCAATTTTGAATTATGCCCAAAGAGCTATGAATTTGTGTATAACCTTTGACCCAGCAGTACCATTATCAGATCTATATCCAAAAAGCTTTTTTAAGAGAGTGGCACCTATTTGTACAAGGGTATTTATGGCAGCTCTTTTTATGGTGGCAAAGAATTGAAAATTGCGGGGTATGCCCATTAATTGGGGAATGTCTGACCAACTAGTGGTATATGATTGTGACGAAATACTATTGTGCTATAAGAAATAATGAAAAACAGAAAATTCTGGGAAGACATATTTGAACTGATGCAATGATGTATGCAAAACCAGGAGCCACGTTGTGCACAGTAAAGCAATATTGTATTAATCAAGCATGTAAGAGTTAGCCACTCTGATCAGTTCCAAATGACTCATGGTGAAAAATGCTATCCACCTCCAGAAAAGCAACTGATGAATTCTGAGTGCAGATTGAAGTACACTTATTTTTACTTTATTTTTCTGGCTTTTTTTTGAGACATGTCTAATAAGTAACTATATTTGGGGTGATTTCACATGTGTAATTGATATACTTTTGTGCCTTCTCAAAGAGTAAAGGAGGGGCTGGCATGAGGGAGAGAATTCAACCTCAAAATAAAAAAAAAGAATCAAAAAAATATATTTTTTTCAGAAGTCGTTGGAGTTGTGGGGTATTATTGTGCTGCTCACAGGTACTAAATCTTTCATATTTGATTATCCTGACAATATTTCTTTTGCAGATAGGATTGTTCTCCTGGTTCTGCTCACTTCACTTTATGTCAGTTCATATAAGTCTTCCTAGATTTTCTGAAAACACCCTCCTTCATAATTTCTTATAGCATGATAATAATCCATCATATTCATATACCACAAATTGTTGAGTCATTCCCCAAGTGATGGCAATGCCCTCAGTTTCTAATTCTTTGCCACTATAAAAGCAGCTACTATAAATATTTTTGCATATTCAGGTTCTTTTTATGTTTCTTTGATCTTTTTGGGGGGTAAACCTAATAGCTGCATTAATGGATCAGAAGATTCACAGTTTAATAGCCCTCTGGACATATTTCCAAATTGTTCTCCAAAATGGTTTGATTAGTTAACAGCTCCACCAACAATGTGTTAATTTCCTTTCATCTCCTACAGCATTTGACATTTTTCCTTTTCTGTCATCTTAGCCAAGTGTGAGGTGCTTTTTCTGAGTTGTTTTAATGTTCATTATCTAATTATCAGTAACTTAGAGAATTTTTATATGATTATTGATAGTTTTGATTTCTTCCTCTACAAATTGTCTACTCATATTCTTTGAGCATTTTTCAATTGGTGAATCCCAATTCTCTCTCTCTCTCTCTCTCTTTTTTTTTTTATTTTGGCTCAATGCCTTAGATATTTGAGAAATGAACCTTTACCAAAGAAACATGCTATAAAGAAAAACTCACTTTCCTATCATTCTAATTTTGGCTGCTTTGGTTTTGCTTGTGTAAAATAATTTTTTAAAAATAATGTAATTAAAATTACACTAGATGGCATAGTGGATAGAGCACTGGCCCTGGATTCAGGAGGACCTGAGTTCAAATCCAGCCTCAGACACATAACACTTACTAGCTGTGTGACCTTGGGCAAGTCACTTAACCCCCATTGCCCAACCAAAACAATAAAAAATAAAAAAACAAAAAAGTCTATAAAAATAATGTAATTAAAATTCCATTTTTACATGCTGTGATCTTTTCTCTCTTTTTTTTGCTCATGAACTCTTCCCATGCTCCTCTAATTTGCATATCATATCACCCTTAATGTATAAATCTCATTCTCATTTTGAGCTCATCTTGTCATGCATTGTGAAGTGATGCTCTATACCAAGTTTCTGCCAAACTAGTTTCCAGTTTCTGCAACAGTTTTCATCAGAGTTTCTGCCTTAATGTTGGTGATTTGGGGGACTATCAAATCTAGGTTATTGTGCTCATTTGTTTCCTATATTGCATACTGAATCCATTCAATTTCTTATTCAATACCAAATTGCTTTGTTTAGCATTGAGGAACCTTGTGAACTTGAGGCTACATATAGCCCTTTAGGTCCTCAACTGCAGCCCTTTGGCTGAATCCAAACATCACAGGACAAATCCCCTTAATAAAAGGATTTGTTCTGTAAAACTTGGACTCAGTCAAAAGACCACCCCCAAGGACCTAGACGACCACATGTAGCTTCAAGGCTGCAGGTTCCCCACCCCTGGTTTTGGTAATTCCTGTTTCATAATATAATTTGAGATCTAGTATGACTAGATACTTTTCCTTCTCATATTTTCATTGATTCCTTATAGTCTTTGTCTATTTTTCCTTAAAGTGAATTTAGTTCTGATTTTTCTAGTTCTCTAAATTAATTCATCAGAAGTATTAATTGGTGTGACACTGAATAAGCCAATTAATTTAGATGGTATTAGTATTTTTTCATATAGGCTTGGCCTATCCATGAAAAAAAATCTTATTGGCTGATTATTTGTACAGTATTTTATTTGTCTGAAAAGTGTTTTGAAACTATGTTCATATATATTTTTGGCTTAATTTTAGTAAATGGACTCCTAAGTATTGTGTACTGTCTACAGTTATTTTAAATGGAATTGTTCTTTCTATCTCTTTCTGCTGTGTTTTTTTGTTAGTAAAAATGTTTATTAGTTTTGTGGGGTTAATTTATATCCTGAAATTTTGCAAGTGCTATGCATCATTTTGACTAGTTTTTAAGATCATTGTCTAGGGTTCTTCCTCTAAAAGTACCATTTTATCATCTGCAAAACAGTGAAATTTACTTTCATCATTACCTATGCTTATTCTTTCATTTTCTCTCTCAATAATAATGGTCCTAATGGACATCAGTACTTCACCTTGTTGGGCTTGTTATTCTTTTTAGTTTGATAAAACATCATTTATAAAAAAAAACCCTCAATTTATTCCTGATTCTAGTGTTTCTTATAGGAAAGGGTATTGCAGTATTTCAAAAAAGGTTTATTTAAATAAGTATTTGTTTTTATTGATATAGTTGATTTTACTCATGGTTTACAGAATTTTGAACTATGTTCCTGTTATGAATCTCACCTTTTTATAGTGTGTGATCTTTGTGATATACTGCTATAATCTCTATGCTAGCATTTTATTTAACATTTTTCTTTCAAGATTCATTAGGAAAATTGGCCTACAGTTTTCTTTCTCTGTTTTTGCTCTCCATGTTTTAGGTATCAAACCTTCTTTCATAGAAGGAACTTGGTAGAAGTATTTATCTATACATTTCTTTAAACAGTTTGCATTATATTAGAATTAATTATTTTTTAAATGCTCTATAGAATTCACTTATAAATCCATCCAGTCTTAAGGGTTTTTTTTTTTCACTTTAATTAGGGATTTTAATTATGGTTTGTTAAATTTCTTTTTCTAAGATAGTGTTATTTAATATTTTGTTTTCTCTTCTATTAATCTGGGTAACTTATAATTTTAGTAAGTACTCATCTATTTAATTTACTTTTTATTGAGCAAAATAACTCATAATGATTGTTTTAATTTCATCTTCATTGGCTATAAATTTACTTGCTTCATTTTCAATGATGGTAAGTTGGATTTTTTTTTCTTTCTTTAAAAAAATCAGGTTTTTTAATGTTTTTTTTCATACTACTAGACCTCAATTTTATTTATTAGTTCAATGTTTTGTCTATAATTTCATTTTTTAGTCTGTCCTTTGATTTTGGGTTTTTCTATTTTGATGTTTGACTTGGAATTTTTTATTCATTTTTTCTCAAGTGTTATCTTAATTGAATGCCCAATTCATTGATCTACTCATCTTTTTTTTTTATTAATGCAAACATTTACAAATTTAAATTTATCCTTAAATATTACTTTGGATGCATTTCACAAATTTTCATATATTATCTCATTGTTCTCATTATCTTGAAATTATTGTTTCTATTATTTTTATTTGACCCACTCATTTTTTAGGGTTAGATTATTTTGCTTTCAATAATTTTTAATCTATGCTTTATTTCATGCAATTTTGAAATGTCCTGATATTGAATCGTGTTCTGAAAGAGGTACATTTAACCTTTCTGCTTTCTTTGTGGAGTTTTTATGGCCTAATACACATTCAATTTTTAATCTGGGCAATTCATATTTGTAAATATTCACCTATTTCACTAAAATTGTCAAATTTATTAGCATATAGTTAGGAAAAATAGTTCCTAATTATTGTTTTAATTTCCTTTTCATTGGTGATGAATTCATTCTTTTCATTTTTTATACTGGCAATTTGGTTTTCTTCTTTTTTTTTTACTGAAATTAATCAAAGGTTTATCTAGTTTATTGCTTTCTTTTTTCATAAAACCAGCTTTTAGTTTTATTTATTAGTTCAACAGTTTTCTTAAATTAAATTTTTTTTATCTCCACTTTGGTTTTCAGTATTTTTTATTTGGTATTTAATTGGGGTTTTTTAATTTGTTCTTTTTCTACCTTTCTTAGTTATATGCCCAATTCATTGACCTCCTCTTTCTCTATTTTGTTCCTGTAAGCATTTAGATATATAAAACTTCCCCTAAGAACCACTTTCACTGTATCCCATAAGTTTTGGCATGTTGTCTCATTATTGTCATTCTCTTGAATGAAGTTATTGATTGTACCTATGATTTCTTGTTAGACCCACTCGTTCTTTAGGATTAGATGTTTTAGTTTACAATTAATTTTTAGTCTATCTTTCCATGGTCCTTTATTACATATAATTTTATTGCATCCTGATCTGAAAAAGATGCATTTAATATTTCTGCCTTTCTGCATTGGATTGTGAGGTTTTTATGCCCTAATATATGGTCAAATTTTATGTAGGTGAGATGTACAGCTGAGAAAAAAGTATATTCCTTTCTATTCACATTCAGTTTTCTCCAGAAGTCAAGCATATCTAACTTTTCTAAAATTCAATTCACCTTCTTAACTTCTTTCTTGTTTATTTTATGGTTAGATTTATCTAGTTCAGAGAAGAGAAGGATTAGGGTCCCCACTAGTATAGTTTTGCTATCTATTTCTTCCTGTAACTCCCTGAACTTTTCCTCTAAAAATTTGGATGGTATAGCTTTTGGTGTATAACTGTTTAGTAATGACTTCATAGATTTCATTATCTATGGGGACTTTTAGCAGAATATAGTTTCATTGCCTATCTCTTTTGATAAGATCTGGTTTTTTTGTTTGTTTGTTTTTGCTTTGTCTGAGATTAGGATTGCTACTCCTGCTTTTTTTTTTTTACTTCAGTTGAAACATAATATATTCTGCTCTAGCCTTTTACCTTTACTCTGTGTGTATCCCTCTGCTTCAAATGTGGTTCTTGTAAACAACATATTATAGGATAGGATCATAGTTTTTAATCTATTCTGGTATCCACTTCTGTTTTATGGGAGAGTTCATCCCATACACATTCACAATTATGATTACTATCTGTGTCTTTCTCTCCATCCTATCCCCTTCCCTGTTTCTACTTTTCTTTCCCCTTTTCTCCCTTTCCCTCCCCACTAGAGTTTTGCTTTTGACCACCTCCTCCCTCAGTCTGTCCTCTTGTCTCTCAACCCCCTCCTTTTTCTTTACCTTTTCCCTTATTACTTCTTCCCTCCCTCCTATCTCTCCTTCCCTTTTTTTTTGCACCCCTTTCTCCTCCTACTGCATATATGGCAAGTTTGATTTCTATACCTGAGTATGTTATTCCCTCCTTCAGCCAAATCAGATGAAAGTAAAGTCCACACAATGTTAACCTCCCTCCCTTCTTCCCCTCTACTGTAATATATCTTTGTGCCTCTTCATTTAAAGTAATTTACCCCTTTCTGCCTCCTCCTTTCCTCTTCTCCCATTACATTTCCTTTTCACCACTTTATTAGTTTTTTTTATCAACACTTCAGAGTCAACTTAAACCCACCTCCTCTGTGTGTGTGTGTGTATGTGTGTGTGTGTATCCCTTATAAATGTTGTAATAAAGATACAGTTCTCAAGAGTTATAAGTATTATCTTCCCATGTAGGAATGTAAATAGTCTACCCTTATTGAATAATGTGGTTTTCTTTAAATTCCCTTTCCTGTTTACCTGTTTATGTCTCTTTTGTGTCAAGTATTTGAATGTCAAATTTTCTACTGAGCTCTAGTCTTTTCTTCAGGAAAGTCTAGAGGTCTCCTGTGTCATTGAATGTCCATCTCCTCCCCTGAAATATTATGCTTAATTTTGCTTGGTTGTTGGTCCTTGGTTGTAATCCAAGCTCCTTTGCCTTAGGGATTGTCATACTGCAAGCCCTCTGATCTTTTAATGTAGAAGCTGCAAGGTCCTGCGAAATCCTGACTGCAGTTCCAAGCTATTTGAATTGTGCCTTTCTTCCTGCTTGCAAGACTTTCTCTTTGACCTGATAGGCTACAATATTCCCTGGCATTTTGGATTTGGTATATCTTTCAGGATGTAATTGGTGGATCCTTTCAATTATTACTTTACACTCTGTTTCTACGGCCTCAGGGTAATTTTCCTTGATGATCTCCTGAAAGATGCTGGCCAGGCCCCCCTTTTTTTTTTTCATCATGGCTTTCAGGTAGACCAATAATTCTTAAGTTATATTTGATGGAGGGCAGAGCCAAGATGATGTAGTAAAAACAGTGACTTGCTTGAAGGCTCCCCCAAACCCCTCCAAATACCTATAAAAATGGCTCTAAACAAATTATAAAGCAGCACAACACAAAAAAGACAGAGTGAAACAAATTTCCAGCCTAAGACAACTTGGATGGTCGATCTGAAAGGTATATCAGGCCAGGCTGGGAGAGGAGCTCACTTTTCCATGGGCACACAGGCCACAGCAAACCTGTAGTAGGCCTCAGAGGACTGAATCGTGGGCAGCTGGGCTTTCTAGACTTCTCAAACTACAAATGCCAAAGACAACTTAGAAAGTCACTGGGAAAAGCCTATGACTGCAGTGAGAGAAAAGTGCGGGGTCACAGACCCTCCCCTTGAGCTGGGCGCCATGGAAGCAGCTGCCTCCTGAGCTTCCAGCCCACAGACTGAGGGGGAATCAAGTGGCTGACCAGAGGGGAATTGCAGGGATCTCTCTGGTGGTGCAGGGTTCTGTTGATTTGCACGTGTCTGGATCTGGGTCACAGTTCTAGGTGGTGCTCCTGGGGTGAGGAGGAGTGCTGGCACGGTGGAGCTTGTAGTGGCTGTGAAGAAAAAACCCTCCTCACAGTTCCAAGACAGAAAAGAGTGCTTCTGGTCACTCATGGACCAGAGCACAGGTCAGGAAAGGAGTAAACACCTCGCCCTTGATCATAGCACCTTGGAAGAACTGAAAGTTTACGGGTCCCTAGAAGTATCTCTGAAAGCAGCTGCACAAAACCCCTGAAACTTGGGATAGTACATGCTCCACACTGGAAACAGACTCCTCCCTTAACAAAGAGTTTATCACTCAAGTAATTGGCTAGGATCATGAGCAAACACTGCAAAAAGGGTCAAAGTATATTATCTTGTTTTGGTGACAAAGAAGATCAAAACACACAACCAGAAGAAGACAATGAAGCCAAAGCTCCTACATCCAAAGTCACCAAGAAAAATATGCAGTGGTCCCAGGCCATGGAAGAGCTCAAAAAGAATTTTGAGAAGCAAGTAAGAGAAGTAAAGGAAAAACTGAGAGTGATGCTAAAGGAGACCCCCAAAAAAATGCTGAAGAAAATAACACCTTAAAAAATAGCGTAACCCAAATGGCAAAAGAGGTCCTAAAAGCCAGTGAGGAGAAGAATGCCTTAAAAATCAAAACTTGCCAAATGGAAAAGGAAGTCAAAATGCTTACTGAAGAAAATACTTCCTTAAAAATTAGAATGGAGCAATTGGAAGCTAGTGACAATTTGAGAAATCAAGGCACTGTAACAATAATCCAAAAGAATGCAAAAATAGAAGAAAATGTGAAATATCTCATTGGAAAACAACTGACCTGGAAAATAGATCCAGGAGAGAAAATTTTAAAATTATTGGACTATCTGAAAGCCATGATCACAAAAAGAGCCTCTACATCATCTTTCAAGAAATTATCAAGGAAAACTACCCTGATATTCCAGAACCAGATGGCAAAATATAAATTGAAGGAATCCACTGATCCTGAAAGAGATCCTCAAAGGAAAACTCCTAGGAATATTGAAGCCAAATTACAGAATTCCCAGATCAAGGAGAAAATATTGCAAGCAGCCAGAAAGAAGTATTGTGGAAACACAATCAGGATAACACAAGATTTAGCAGCTTCTGCATTAAGGGTCCAGAGGGCATAGAGTATGATATTCCAGAGGGCAAAGGAGATAGGACTACAACCAAGAATCACCTACCCAGCAAAACTGAGTATCATCCTTCAGGGTGAAAATTGGTCATTCAATGAAATAGGCGACTTTCAAGAATTCCTGAGGAAAAGACCAGAGCTGAATATAAAATTTGACTTTCAAATACAAGACTCAAGTGAAACATGGAAAAGGTAAACAGGAAAGAGAAATCATAAGAGACTTATTAGGGTTGAACTGTTTACATTCCTGAATGGAAAGATGATATCTGTAACTCATGAATCCTTTGTCAGTATTAGGGTAGTGGGAGGGAAAAAATTATATAGATAGATAGATGGAGGGCACAAGTTGAGTTGAAGGTAAGGGGTGGTACCTGGAAAATAAAATTAGGGGTTGAGAGAGGATTATATTGGGAGGAGAAAGGGAGACATAGAGTGGGGTAAATCATCTCACATGAAATAGACAAGAAGAAAAGGCTTTTGCAGTGGATGGGGAAATGGGGGAAGGTGAGAGGGAATGAGTGAATCTTATTTTCATAGGACTTGGCTTAAGGAGGGAATAACATACACAATGGAGTATGGAAATCTATCTTATCCTACTGGAAAATAAGGGGGGAAGGGGACAAGAGAGAAAGGGGTTGATAGAGGGGAGGGCACATTGGGGGAGAGGATAATCAAAAACAAACACTTATGAGAAGGGACAGGATCAAAAAACAGAATAGAATAAATGGGGGTTGGATAGGATGAAGGGAAGTATACTTTTTCACAACATGACTGCTGTTGAAGTGTTTTGCATGACTACACATCTATAACCTCTATGGAGACATTTGCCTTTTCAATGAGGGTGGGTGGGGAGGGAGGAAGGGAGAAAATGTGTAACTCAAAGTTTTAAAAACACATGTTATAAATAAAAAATGAAAATAAAAGCAAAAAACAAACAAAAAAAAAGTTTCATCTCCTGGATCTATTTTCCAGGTCAGTTGTTTTACTAATGAGGTATTTTACACTTTTTTTTCTACTTTTTTCATTTTTTTATTTTCTTTTACTGATTCTTGGTGTCTCATAGAGTCGTTAGCTTCCAGTTGTCCAATTCTAATTTTTAATGAATTGTTTTCTTCAGTTAGCTTTTGTACATACTTTTCCATTTCACTTATTTTACTTTTTAGGTAATTGTTTTCTTCAGTGTACTTTTTTTTTCCATTTTGTCAACTGTATTTTTAAAAGAATTGTTCCATTTTTCTTCTACCTCTCTTTTTGACTTTTAAAATACTTCTTGAACTCTTTCAAGAAGGCTTTTTGGACTTGAGACCAGTTCATATTGCCCTCTGACATTTCAGATGTGGGTATATTAACAATGTTGTCCTCTCCCGAATTTGTGTTTTGATCTTCCCTGTCACCAACATACTTCTCTATAGTCATTGTTTTTGTACATTGCTTTTTACTCATGTTGTTCACCCTTTTTTCTAGCTTTTGAAGTTGATCTTTTCCTCTGGGGTACAGGGGGCACTGTCCTAAATTTCTTGTACTGGGGGCTATGTTGGTATGCCCTGTAGCCCTCTGCTGGACCATGCTTCTCGCTCACCCAGTTCTGACGACTCCTCCTGATGAACTTCTAAGTTGTCTCTGGCATCTGTGGTCTGAAAAGACTATAAACTGCAACTGCAGCTGATGATTCAGTCACCTATAGCATCCTCTGGCTTTGCTTAGGCCAGGTCTGTGCTATGCCCTGAGCCCTAGATGTTCCTCTCTCAGGCTGTGCAACAGACTCTTCCTGTCAAACTTCCAGGTTGTCTTGGGATGGAAATCTGCCTCACTGTCTCTGTGGGTTATGCCACTCTAGAATTTGTTCAGAGTCACTTTTTAGAGGTATTTGAAGAGATTCGGGGGAGCACTCAGGCAAGTCCCTGCTCTCACTCTACCATCGTGGTTCCACACCTTCTATAATCAATTTTTGTAAAGATTACATGTATATCTGAGATAGTTATGCTTCTTTTTATAGACATTTAATTTGCTCCATAGGTATATCAAATCTAGCTTTTAAAAAAATCTATTCATCTTAACTTCTTTGTTTAGATTAAGGTTAGATTTATCTCTGAGGTCCCCCAATTGTATAGATTTTCTGTCTATTTTTTCATATCATTCATCTAACTTTTCCTTAAAAAATTTGGGTACTATGCCATTTGATGCTTATAAGCTTAGTATTGATATTGCTTTATCGTTTGTGGTTACTTTTAGCAAGTTGTTGTTTCCCCATTTATTCCTCTTAAATAGGTCTACTTTTGCTTTTGCCTTGTTTGATATCCATAATCATAACCCTGGCCTTTTTTTTAAACTTAGATGAAGCGTAACAGAATCTGTTCCAGCCAGTTTAACATTGTTTGTGTGTTTGTGTTAAGTGTGTATCTTCTAAACAACATAGAGTTGAATTCCAGTTTCTCCTTCCTGTTACATTCTTTTATTTTAATGGTGAGTTGATACCATTTACATTCACAGTTATGATTGCTAATTCTTAATTTCCCCCTATTCTATTTTCTTCTACTTATCCTATTCTCTCTTTTAAATCCAGAATCTGCTCAAAGTCTGGATTCTTTCAAACACCTGCCTCATTTAATAAATCCACTCCTTTGTCATTTCTTTCCCCTCCTAATTTCATATTATGTAAGATAAATTTGTATACCCAATTGTGTATTTTTATTCTTCCTTCCTTGAACCAATTCAGGTCAGAGTGAGATTCAAATGTTGTCTGCTCTCCCACCCCCATTTTTCCATTGCATTATAAAAACTCTTCCTTGCATGACTTTTATGTGAGATAATTTTATCCATTCTTCCTCTCCCTTCCTTCTTCTTCTTCCAGTGCTCTCCTCTTTCTTACCCCTTCATTCTTCCTTTGTGATTGTCCTAATATAATAGACATCTACTCATGCTTTCTCAGTAGACTCCTTCTAGATACTCTAATGAGCATAAAGTTCTTAGAGGATACATGTATCATCTTCCCATATAAAACTATAAAAACTTTAACTTTAAGTCCTTGATGATTTCTGATGTATGTTTACCTGTTTATTCTTCTCATTGGTTAAGCATTTAAATGTCAAATTTTCTATTCAGCTCCATTCTTTTCATCAGAAATGCTTAGAATTCTTTTCTTTCCCCCCCTATGGAATTATACACAGGTTGCTTTTCTTTTAGTTGTTTGTTGTTGTGTTGTTGCTGTTGTTGTTGTTGTTCTCTAGATGGGTTATTCTAAGTTGTAATACTAGTCCTTTTGCCTTCTGCAATATGATATTTCAAATCCTTTGTTACTTTATATTTGTAGATGCTAAATCTTGTCTGACTATAGTTTTACAGTATTGATTTATTTCTTTCTGTCTGCTTTGACTATTTCCTCCTTGACCTTGAAGCTCTGGAATTTGGCTATAAATATAACTTGGAATTTTAATTTTGGCATTTCAAGAGGTGATAAGTAGGTTCTTTCAATTTCATTTTGCTATCTTCTTCTAAGATATCTGAATTTTCCTTTGCAATTTCTTCAAATATGATAACTAGCTTTTTTAAAAAAAAATAAATCATGGCTTTCAGGTAATCCAATTTTTTTTTTTTGCTTTTTTGGCGAGGCAATCAGGGTTAAGTGATTTGCCCAGAGTCACACAGCTAGTTAAGTGTTAAGTTCCTGAGGCTAGGTTTGAATTTAGGTCCTCCTGACTCCAAGGCCAGAGCCTCTGTTCACTGTGCCACCTAGGTGCCGTTAATCCAATAATTCTTAAACTATCTCTCTTCAATCAATTTTCCAGGACACTTCTTTGTCCTATGAAATATTGCATATTGTGTTCTTTTTTCTTTATTTTGACTTTATTTTTTTTTTTCTTGATATCTTATGGAGTCCTTACCTTCCATTTATTCAATTCTAATTTCCATGAAGCTGTTTTCTTAAGTGAGAGTTTCTATTTCTTTTACCATGTGGCTAGTTTCAAAAGATTTTTTCCTTAATTTTCTTATTTTTTTCTCATTTTTCCCTCACTATTCTTCATTTGATTTTTACTTTTTTTTAAAATTAATCTCTTTGTCACTTTTAGGAATTCTTGTTGAGCTTGTATCCAACGTGAATTTTTCTTTGAGACTTTGTAGATAATTTCAAGTCATTTTCATCTTCTAAGTTTATGTCTTGAGCTTCCATGTCACCATAGTAAGGCTGTTTTATTTTGTTTTGTTTTGTTTTGGTTTTTTGGTCAGGTTCATTTTTTCTTATTTGCTTGTTTTTTAGCCTATTTCTTGACTTTTGACTTTTTGTTAGAATTGGACTCCATCCACCTCTGGGGTGGGGGTGGGAGTGTTTGGCCTGAGTTTTATTCAGTCTTTTATGCCCTTCTGCTGCTTTCACACTGCTCTCTCCATATTACATTTGCTGCCTTGCCTGGTATCATCTCACTGAGATCAAGATGCCCTTCCCAGTACAAGCTCACCACCATGCTGTTAACTCAAGTCTAGATTGACTTTTCCTTCCTCTGTCTTTTCCCTCTGTCTGGATGGATGGAGGATGGAGTACCAAACTCCTCCTAATATTTTCCTTTATAGAGGGAAGAAACTGGACTGTCAGTTCACTCTGCCTTGAATCCACTGCCCTGACTATGTTCAGTTTCATGGAACAATATACCCCTAAACCAGGTGCTGCCTAGTATCACAATCTCCCCCACCCCTTTCCTGCTTCTTTTTTGTGTTCTCTCCTCCTTTAGATTATAGGCTTGTTGAGGGTATTTGTTGTCTTTCTTTTTATTAATCATATTCCCAGCACTTATCTTAGTGCCTGGAATGTTTTAGGCACTTACTAAATGTTAATTGGATTCACAGCTCAATGGGTGCCACTAAGTTTTCATTGCTTCCAAGGTGGTGCTAACCAGGGAGAGGTCTGGTCACTACCCTGTTGGTCTGAACCCTGGGTCTTATACAGAAATGTACCCTGCTTCTTTGTGATTGTGACTACTCCTCTCCACCCAGGTACTACTACCAAAAACTGGATAATGGGCAAGAGAGCTGCTTATCCTGCACTCCGTGCTTGTACAGGAGTCCTCTTGAACCTGTTTTTCACGAGGTGTTTTTTCCCCTTTTCCCTCCCTTAAATCTGCCTCTATCCCACATCTAATGCCACTTCTAAAAATCCATAATCCCAGCCAACCCCCAAACTAGTATCTTCAGATTTCTCCTTCAGTCTTCCTAACCTGCATTGGTCTGGAAAAACTACTCACTAAGACTTTTGCTGCTTTTCCTGTTCAGAATTTTGTTTGGTACATTTAAAAAGAAAAAGGTGTTATAAAGACAGTGTATTTGGTAAGCTGGGGAAAATGTTAGCTTTTCTATGTCATCTTGGTTCTACCACCCACATAGATTATTTCCATAAAAATAAATCACATTCTATAAACAATTCCCAATTTTCAAGGACTTACTCTTCAAATATCCTATATGGTAATCCATTCCAAGTATTACTTATTGTTTCACAGTTACATGTGAAATCTCTTCTATAATTAGTTATTCCATTATTCCCTTCTAGTTTTAATAAAGACTAGAGAGTCCTCAATATTTTACAAGGGTTATTCACATTCCAGTTCTTGTCTTATATATCTATTTTTATCTAGTAAGCCAAGATATGAACTTTTTGGATGAGATGGAGACTGTGTGATTTAGAAGTAGCAATAGATATGAAATTAGAAGAAATTATTTAAAAATCATACCCTGAAATAATATACTGTTGATAAAACTGTGAATTCATGCAACCATCTTGGAGAGCAATCTACTAAAAATAAATGAATAAATAAATCAAGTAACATTGGCCTCTGACCCAGAAATTTCATTGCTAAGTATATATCTCAAGGACATAGATAATTTAAAATATAAGGTCCCATATATACTAAAATATTTATTGCAATACATTTGGGCTAGCATGTAACTGAAAGTAAATAGATGCTCACTGATTGGGGAATGGTCAAACTAATTTTGGCGTATTAAGATAATGGAATACTGTTGTGTGATATGAAACAATAAAGAGAATTCTGGGTCACATGGGTAATAAAATGGAGGACAAGACAATTTCTCTGATCCCTACAACTTACAAATCTCTCCAAAAAAGAAATTATGCACCAAAGATAAATGAATATCTGCTGTATCCAATGTCTTATAAACCTAGAATCCAAAAGAAGGTAAAAGAAAAACAAAACTTTAACTGACACTTACTGACCCTGAGATCATTTGGCACCACTCTCTCATTTTCCATGTTATTGGTAGTGAGGCTATACTAATGGATCCAAGGATATGATACAGGCTTACAAAAAAAACCCCTCCTATACCCCAGTCTATCATCTTACTTTCCAGTGCTGTGAAGAACCTGACTCCATGCTATAGAAGTTTGATTGAGCTGCTACAGACACCTTGTGCACAGCACTCCAGGAGAAAAACCATATCACTGAGGGGATGGAAAAAAATTATCGTGAGTCAAGTGAGTAAAAACAAAGAAACAAACAAACAAACCAGGATTTATCATCATGCTATCAGATAAAGCAAAAACATTAAAAGAGATAAGCCAGAAAACTATATTATGTTGAAACTAGTTTGTTTTATACTCCAAATACCTTAGCATCCAAATTCACAAAGAAAACATTATCTGAGATTCAAAATTGTATACAATTACATACATTGATTACAATCATACAAATGGAAATACCAAAAACAAGTTGTCCTTTATGCTCAGAAATTATAGTGACTGAAGTTGGCCACGAAGAAGAGATACAAAAACTGATCTCCCTCCCTTGCTGTGGTGGTTAGTTTTGTTGAAATGGTTGTTGTTGTTGTTTGTTTGTTTGGTTGGTTGTTTCTCTTTTTTGTTATATAGAATAGCTTTCTGGAAGGAGAATGGGTTTGATTTATTGGGATATGTAGGTGATGGGAAAACAAAAGATACTAATAAATTTAAAAAATCAAAAAAATAAAATGCTGCATTATAAGTGACTTTACTCTCAGTCTTAGTTTCCCCATTGGCAAAATGGGAATAACTATATATTGGATTTCAGACCTCAGGGCAATGGTGCTTTATTTATTTGTTTGTTTGCTTGCTTATTTATTTATTTATTCATTTTTAGCCAATTGCATGTGCTGCAAGATGGCTAGATCAATTTATAGTTTTACCAACACTGTATTATTTCAGGGTATGATTTTCAAATAATTTCTTCTAATTTCATATCTATTAATACTTCTAAACTACAAATCCTCTCCTGGAGGTTTCCATTGTCTGGCCCCTGGAGATTTATTCTCTCTCATCTCCCTTCCTTTCTTTTTAGTCCCATGAAATAGATTTTCATAAGCAGAATTTTTAAACTCATTCATAGAACGTTGTTGTGAGGATTAAAAGAAATAAAAATAGCAAAGCTGAATAAATAATTTCACATATGATTAAAATTATTATTTTAAATAATCCTAAGAGAACATAAGCTTCCTGTGCGCCAAAGGCTCTACCTGTTTGTCTTTGTACAATTGTAACTACAAATTAAATGAAACATTCATTTCACTACCAGAGAAGTGCATTGAAGTCATAAGCAATGGTGCATACTACCAGAAAAATATGTACCCTTGCAATTCCTTTGGCCTTCTGAAAGCTGAACTGTTTTTTTGTTTGTTTCAGGACATGTATATAATTCAGTAGGAGAGTTGATTG
Source organism: Phascolarctos cinereus (assembly GCF_003287225.1). NCBI lineage: Eukaryota > Metazoa > Chordata > Mammalia > Diprotodontia > Phascolarctidae > Phascolarctos > Phascolarctos cinereus. The sequence continues at coordinate 92,626,534 of NW_027556098.1, forward strand.
ACTTTTCTCTTGTGAGAGGTATTTATGTAGATTTTAATTCATTATTTTTTTAATTAACAATCCTTTTTGATATAATTATCATTTATTTATTACTTACTGTCTTTTTTTTTTTTGTAAAGGCAAATATATTTGGGCCAGCCCCTATTACTAAAAATAACATAGTCTATAATTTATCGGGGTTGCATTAATTCTTGTGGGCCTCTGGGGCCTAATTTTGTACTTTGAAGTCTTCAAGAGTCATCTATTAGATTAGATCTTGTGACCTGTTTCCAAAAATGAACAATTTACTGCCTCTTACCAATCCTATTAGGCCCTTAGTGTCTCAGTTTAGAATTATAACTAATTTATCCCACTAAAGGGATAAATATCTTTGGGCCTTTCTTCTGCCTTTTTTCTCTGTTGACTTTTAAAGGACTCTTAAGTATTTGCTTTATTGATAAAAGATTTACGTTAATTGAACTTACCACTAATTTTGAATGTTGTTATGTTGGTAGGGTTATTTTTTTCAAAATTGAATTACTTATCTTTATTACCCAATTCCAAACTTGCATTCACAATTTGGCTGCCCTCTGGTACGGGAGTGCATTGGAGCCAGCTTGAATGGGCTCAAGATCCAACTGTTAAATATTCAGTGTGAACATTTACATCTCTTAAGTAGGAAAATACTATAAATCAGGACTTGATTTATTATTTTGTTGTTTTTGATGGAGAAATTGTAAATAATGAAGATTAAATTTAAAGTGTGGCAGAAAATTAGTTGTTAAATAACTAGCATATCCCTACCTGGGGGGCAACTGCCAAAGACTCTAAGTATTCTGTGGATGTAACTTCCTAAAATTATAGTTTAATTTACCACTCTCCAGCAGTATACTTGCCATTTCTTTAGGGAGATAGAAGGCATAATGGTTCTAGTTAAAGCATTTGATAAAACTGCAATATGAATAGAACATTGACCTGGAATCATGAAGACTCATTTTCATGAGTTCAAATACAGCCTGAGACACTTACTAGTTGTCTGGACAAGTCACTTAACTTTGTTTTGCCTCAGTTCTTTATCTGCAAAATAAACCAGAGAAGAAAATGACAAATCACCCCAACATCTTTGCCAAGAAAACCCCAAGTGAGATCCCAAAATGTTGGACATGACTGAAATGAATGATCAATAAAAACAAAAATTGTAGCATAAGAAGAGTGAGACTTAAATAGCTTTCCTACAAAGCTGGCCTCACTCTTTCATTAATATATACCATGTAAATAGGAAAAAATGGCTGTCCATTAAATTCTTAAGTAGGGAGACATGCACATGAGGAACCCATATGGCCACAGCATGTGAGGAAAGACAATTCTAGCTTCTGGGCTGCTGATGTCCGCTCAATGCTACTGTTAAGCTTGGTGTCATAGTGTACACTAGATGTTTCACTGCTTGACTGTAGTATCTCTGACCCAACAGTTTCTGTTGCTACTGACATCACATGATTCAATAAAAGCCAGAATCTTTACATTAGAAGAGCAGGAACTACTCCAATTCTGCTTCCTCAGAGCCCTTGCTCTGAAATCTGCCACCTCCCAGAGAACTGCTGTCTTCTCCTCTCATTCATAACTACACTCAACTCTACCACAAGACTCTGCTTCACTGAATGCTACCAATTGCTTTTGCTACAACACCATTGCATATGAACAGAGGAAGAAAGAGAAGTTTTCACTTCCATTGACAAATACTATACTCACCAAAAGATACAAAGCAAAAGGTTAATAAGAAAACTTTCGGTGTGAGTATTTTTGCTTTGAAAATAGGCAAAACTACAAATCAAAGCTGGATTTATTGTTTTGTTGATTGTCTGGACTTAAGAAAAGCAAGGAGAAAATGTTTAATACAAATATAAATGAAATGATATAAATAATAAATATAAATAAATATACTATAAATAGAAAATGTTAAAATAAATATGTACATATGCATATACTTTGTGCAATATATATATATATATATATATGTATATATATATATATATATACCACATGTATACATGTAGCATATGTGATATATTATGTGTGTATATATGTCACACACAATATGTGAGAAAACTAGCTCTATCAATGCATGTTTGTATCTTTTCTATACACGATAATCTTAATGGTTTGCATAGGGTACATGTGGGTTAAGTGTCTTTCCCAGGATCACACAGATTGTATGTATCAGAAGCAATCCTTGAACCCAAGGGTTCCTATCTTTTGTTGCTTCTGTAGAAGAAATAACTAAACTCTCAAAGTCAACTATAGTTATTCCTTCAATATCACAGAGGTTAGTGGTGAGGTGACCCCATGATCTGGAAAAGCCACGTACAATGTTTTGGCCCTCCCTTTGTATCAAAGAAGTCTGAATTATTATGGTACTAAAAGATAAAATATGTAGATATTATACAATACTATGCACCTAGTTTATGCATTTCTGAGTTTCTAATCTTTTTCTCTATCGTCTGCCAGCCTTCCCAAATCATCTGCAACTTCCACAAAACTCTGGAATATTATTCCCACTTAATTTCTTATGCCAACCCATGATATATTGAAACTTCAATGGGGAAAGTCACAATGAGGAAGGAATAACCATAGTTTGTCTTCATTGCTATTATTTGTACTTCATAAATTACAAAGTTGCCTTAAAGATATTTTCTTTTGGTTATGTCTCTAGGCACATTTTGTGAATCTTACCTAAATTAATAAAATTCCTAGTGATAGACCTGATACATTCCATTTCCTTTATTGTGTATTTTATTGGCCAGAAATACTATACCCTTTCTGCTTTTTCCATCTTCGACATAAGGTATAGGAGTCCAAAGCCAGGCCAAGTCTTTCAACCTAAAGCTCTCACTTCAACCACTTCTGGAATATTTCAACACTGACCCTTATTTAAAGGGAAACTTCCTTCCACTCTTATACCCTTGCATGTACTCTACAATCAGTTGACAGTGGACTCCTTCTTGTTCCATGAGCAAGGTACTTGATTGCTCAACTCCAGGTATTTTTACTGACTGTCCCCCACCCTGGAATGTTCTTCCTTATCTCTGCCTCCTGGTTTCTTCAATTTTCAGTCAAAATCCCATCTTCTATAGGAAGTTTCAACCTGACCAGAATTGGCCTCTAATACACTTTACCAGAGGGTGAGATTATTCCATGGTGCAAAGTATTGTTGCTATGCCAACCTCAGGGCACAGACTGCTAACTGGGCCTTAGCTCTGGAAAAGTAGTATTTCCAAAATATTTTGACATTTTCCGCTTTTGGCCAAATGGAGAGGTCTGAAAGAGCTCCTACCCTTGTGGCCAATAAAGGGAAGGCAGGTATATACCACCAAATATATTCCTGGGGGTTAGTTTCTTTAGGGGATCTATCAGGAATTATATCACAGGTAATTTATTGAAAAGAGAGTGGTCCAATAATGTCAGAGTGATAAATGCTAACACATATCTACATCAGGGCCTTGTTGGTTGGGTACATAACAAAAGGAGAGGGAAAAAAAAAACTGGGACAGTAGATTTAGCTTCTCATCCAGAATCTAGCTGTATCATCTAGATGTCTGCTGCTTCTGGGTCCACACACTCAGTATAAGGGGCTTACCTCAGATGATCCAATATTAAACAATGCAATAAAGTTTTTTCTCACAATTCCCATAATTGCATAATTACATTAAGTCAGGTACAAATCAAATTACTTAGAGGGCTCACAATGGACTAGTTCTGAGAAAAGAGATTTACATGTCACCAAAGTAACCAAGAAAACTTAAGCTTTAACATCATGTTCCATCTCTTGGCCTGCAGAAGGGCCTACCTCTGTGGTATATCCTTACCTAAATCATGTACTTAATATGTTTGATAGAATTTGCCTGTAAATCTGTCTGGTTTTAATGCTTTTTCTTGGTAAGCTCATTTGTGGCCTGTGCTTTTGATTTTTAAAATTATCAGACAGATACTTCAAAAATGTGAAAATAATTTCCCTTTCTATACCATTATCAATATAATTTATGTGTAAAATCCTATTAATCCCTAATTAATAAAATCTTAGAACTTATTATCAAAATGTACTTAAAGCTTGAAATTTCATAATAGATAAATTTGGAAAGCAAATCATATTTATCTGTATACATTTCTTTGAGAAAACAGATGCTTTTCTCAAAATTTACTATTCTAATCAATTTAAAAAAAACTTTTACAATACAACTTTGTCTTAATACTTTGTCTAATCATTGCCCCCTTTAGAAGGTATGATATATTGATAATTGAATCCTATTAAAATAACTCAGTAGTTATAAAAATTCTTGATTACAAAAATTTACTATGAAAGGAAAAAGAGGGACATAGCTATATCATAACAGAGGAAAAAACTCCCTTAGTTCTGTTGGAAAAAAAATATTCCCTTGGATCTGATTCCAGGAATGAGGTGTATCTGATAGCTAATTATGTAGTTACAGAGTGTTAAAGGCAAGGCTCAGGATTAACCAGGTGGCGAATTTTCCTTTTCCAGAAAGGAAATCACACAATAGGGAAGTAGAGTTAAAGGAGGATCCTACCTAGGCTATGTCCTAGGTCATCCCCACAGCCTTTCCTAGACATAAACACCCATCTTAGCAGTTCTCAGACTGCCACACATGCCATTTTCTACTATTGGCTTTATGATAGTTCAGACAACTATCTAGCAATTAAAGAATAAAACAACAGTAACTTTACAGTCCCAGGAATTTTTACTTAAGATAGCAAAATTTCAATAACCACAACTTAGAGCTTGAATATTTTTCTTGATGTTTCACTAAAAATTAACATTTCATTAATCTGTTACCTATAGATTAAAACTACCCATATTCTAGGTCTTCAAACACATAGCAAATATTTAATAGTTCATTCATCATTAGTCTATTTAAACTACATCTTTAAACCACCTTGCATACTTTCATAATAGTCAAGATTTTTTTCAAATGAAAATCTGCTATAATAATAATAATAAGCAGTAGTGGTAGTAGTAGAAGTAATATTGTATTACCTGCTTATAACTAAATATACCTGATTAAATATTTATTAGTTTTCAAATATCCAATTCTTGTCATATCCTTTTAAAATCCTGATTTCTCTGTGACAACATCAGGCTTAAAAATTGCTTGGTCTAGCAGAATTTCTGTTTTACAATGGTCCCTCAAATTTTACAAAATAGTTTTATATACAATACAATTTAGAAAGAAAACAATAACACAAACAATAAACTTAAGATGACACCAATTGTATTTCCAAATTATCGCATATAAAAATCATTGATCTTATTACCATAGGTATTTTAAAACCACTTTAAAATTATCAAATATGGAATAATTACACTCAATTAGAGAAACAATAAAAATGTAGTGCTTAGCATACGCCAGTCACTCTGTTAATCACTTTACAATCATTATATGCATTTTTATCTCACAACAACAACCATTATTTCCTTTCTCCTTACAAATCAGAAAACTAGGGCAAACAAAAAGAAAATAACTCACCATAAATTAGACAGCTAATATATTTATGCAAGTGGAACAGAGAAGAGTAGGATTACCAAGGACAGAGGCTGGCTGGATCCCCCACTTCATACTGCCACACTAGATACTGCCAGGGGTGCCCAGACTCTCCCAGGCAGCAACTGGCTAGGGCCTTCTGAGGGCTAGGTCCTCCTTGGAGGCACTGATTGAGTGGGCTTAGGGGGATCCAGCAGAGGGCACTGCTTAAGGGCTGGAATGGCTGGTGTTGGGACCTTCCCATTGGTGGTAGTTCTTGGTGGTAGGGCTTGACCCCATGACTTCATTTCTGGGCTTCTACCAACTAACTTTCCTTTACTACTCTAAAACAATGAAGCTATTAATCTCATCAATTATTTTTAAAACATTAAAAAAAAACTTTTATAAGACTTAGTCCTCATTTTTCCTTAAAATAAATTTTACAGAGAAATACTTCAAAACTTGCTAAGGTGTTTCAGAAAGGGATGAGTTCCTGGAACTACCCCCAAAGTCTCAGGAGTTTCTTCCTACTTCCTAAAATGATTAATTTCCAAATTCCTTAATGATTAATTTCAAAACCTTCAGAATGTGCTAAGATGTTTGTACTGATTCTTACAACTTTAATTATCTACCTTTATTTCAGAACCTTAACTTGGCCAATGTTGGGATCACAGGGGGAAAAAATGTCTTAGAAGATTTTCCTCTTTTGGTATAACATAATCTCCCACAGAAAACCTAAACTGGGATTACTCCTTCTTACTAGTACAAGTACTTCAGCTATGAAATTCCTCATCAATTTCCCAATTCTTTGCCTATAGTCCTTAGAAGTTCTTATGACTGATTGCAATTAAACTCTTTCAGGGTAACAGAATCAAGCTCACAACACAAATATAACACAGACATTCTGCATTTTAGAAAGACAGAGACAGGAAAGATACAAACAGGAAAAAAGGAAGAGTGTGCAGTCCCTAACTGGACATGCATTTAAAAGAGAAAAGATCATAATTCATAGCTCAACATGTATTTAAAAGAGAAGAGCTCACAGTCCATTGTCAACCATGCAAAAAGAGAAGAGCTCACAGTCCATAGCTGGATGGACAAAGGGAAGAATTTGCAGTTTATAGCCAGACATACATTTATAAAACTCTCAGTCCATATCCAGACATGCATTTACCAGTTTAAACCATGAGGCACACAGAGATAAAGAAAAAAATAAAAGGCATGCCTCACTAGAGTGATATGGGAAGAACCAGGTCAAGAAAGGGGCTTTGGAGTTTTCCTCACAAAGAACATCAAGCTCAGTCATGGGTGAGCTGGGATTTGATCATGAAAGTGCAGTGAGTCTATATATAGGGGTGGGGGAGGTTTATTTGGTCTGATTTCATGTCAAATCCCACTTCTGATTCCGATTAATGTGACTGGGCCAGAACCAGCTTCTACCCTGGGGATGTCTGGAGCCAAAACAAAGCAGGCTAGAAACAGTAGAGTCAGGACACAAATAGATGTTTAATTAATTTCATAGTGAGGAAAATGACATTGGCAAACAGAAATCTCCCGTCCTAAGAAGGTGGGGTTAAGGCTGCTAAGGCAGGAGCCCCTTATATACATAAAAGGCATTGGCAACACAGTCATTCTTAGATCTTAAGATAGTTCTCATGGTTAATATTTCTTGGGACAATATAGGTGCCCTTTGGTCCTATGGGAACAGTCATTGTCTCAAGTGTTGGGGGTCATGGTCAGCCTATGGGACACACAACCAGAATTCTGTGATGGAAATAAGAGTGCAGTACCTGTCAGTGACAAGGAATAGAGATTGTGAACATATGATGGATAGCCCTGAGAAATAAGGGGGGCTAAATTCCTTAGGAACACCTGGTGCTGGTCCAAGCAATACACTTTATCAGAGGGTGAGATCATTCTAGGGTGCAAAGTATTACTGTTATGCCAAACTCAGGACACAGCCTGCTTGCTGGGCCTTAGCTCTGGAAAACAGGGTATCTACAAAATATTTTGACAAAGCTTTCCTAACTCTGCTTAATTTTAGTTCCTTCCCTCTTTTGTTTGCTTCCCACTTATTTTGTATTTAGCTTATTTGTCCATAATAGTTTGCATGTTGCCTCCACCCATTAGACTGTGAGCTTCTTGAGATTAAGGCTTGCCTTTTACCATTTCTTGTGCCTCTAGCATATATTATAGCTCCTGACACATAGTAAGTGCTTAGTAAATGTGTATTAACTGGCAGCAAGAAATAATTCTTCTTTACATGGGGTTTAGAGTTATCTCCCACTATGACTTATTCCTGGACACTTCTCACACTCTTTTCTAGAAATGTTCTTTTCTTTTTTTTTTCTGATTCCTGTCACCTTGCTTTGCCACCTCATTTTGTTCGTATTACAATAGTTCCTTTAAAAAAAAGATGCTAGGCAGATCTTTTCAGCTGGTTCTTGTCTTGCTTTGTTTAGTTGTCTCTTCTACCTATAATATGTGAGTTGTGGTTCTCATGGATGGAATTCAAACCTGGCACTGAACCTCAACCTAACACTGAGCCTCCACATCCTCACCCTCAGGCTTCTGTCTTCACAACTACCTTCTTTACTTTGAATTTGCCCTTTAAACTAATCTCAGGTGTCCTACTACCCCAGTATTGGTCCTGATGAGTGGGCAGAAATATCAGAGAAACAAATAAAGCTGGTTGCATTATTTAGTATTGTCATGTAGTGATCTAATCAATTTCCCACCTCTGGGTGATGAGTCTCTGAGCCCACTCAAGGTCCCTCTCCCAGGGATTAGAAGTTAAATATTTCCATATCTGTGTTATGATTGCAATAACAATTGTCAAATAGACCTATACTTTTATACATTTTCTTTCCTTCCTTCATCCTGTCACTAATTATTAAGTATGTTATTGTACTACAATGTCTCATGGATAATAAAAGAAACAAACAATAAATGAACCCTTCCAACTACCAGCACAGATTATAACTGTCATTTAATTCAGGTGATGGTCTCCAAGAGTTTCTATGGATAAGCAAATCATTATATTGTAGTCAATTTGACATCAAAACTCCTGAAAATTAACTAAGTTCTAGAATGAAAATAAAAAAGTCCATTGCCAGTCTCATATTTAATGACTTTGAAGTTTCCTAGGACCTTTCAGAATGTGTGCTTTATTGTCAAGGTCTTTCAGATATTTTAATGTCTCCTTCCTACCATTTTGAGGTGCTGAAATAAGACATTAATTAGAAAATATATAAATAAATATTATTTTAAGATACACTTATCTGGATATTAAACAAACAAAAGTATCTTCAAAAATTAGTTTATTATAGAAATAGATCAGTAAAGACAAATTTCTCTCTCAGAAATGTAGGATAGAGAGGAACCAGCATTGTGGAATTCACAAATAGAAAATATTCCATATCAGAGGCTTATTAAATGATAGGGGAAGGGAAAGAAAGAGAAGGGAAGGGAGAGAGATGTGTTGGCACAGCATGCAGCATGTTTATAACAAATAGATACAAAAGAAGTCACTGTAAAAGGAAACACTCAATCACCAGATCCATTCTTTTGGACTGGTCCTCAAACTAATGCCTTGTTCCTCTCTTGGAAACCTTAGTTTTCTTATAAATCTATGTCCCATGCCCCTGAATTTCTGATCCCCAACTTTGGGCTACTTATCATGAGCCACTAAACTCTGGCTTCCAAAAACCTTTCAGTTTTGTACTCTGCTTTTTTTTTTTTCATATCTTATTTCCTGGCTAGAATATCAATTGATAGAGATAGACTTTTCTTAGGAATTCCACTATCTTAGAGTCTCTCTGTTGGCAATACTGGACACCATCTCTTTCACTAATTATTCATTTCCACTGGTGAAGTCACAAGTACAATGGATATAAAGTCAGGGCAATATTACTTACACTTGACTGGAACTATATAATTGTAGCCTGGTTCAATTACCTTAATAAAGAGACATCCCACTGGCCATTAGATCAGGTAGCATGGACCATACCAGAAGAGTGAGAATGACATGGGCTTTAATATGTGGTATGGTCATTTGGAACATATGCACGTGGAATAAGCCAAATATATCAAACCTTCATATTTGATACCTCTCTGATCTGAGTAATGCTTTTGTCAAATTCTCAAAATGGGTGATCAACTAATAAATATTTTCTAATTTTATATTTTAAATTTCACTCACCAAACAGGCTAAAGTCCTACTCTAATTTTTCATCATACAATGAAGTTGGCCATTACAATTGCTTTACAGAGTCTTCCTTTGTTGTAGTGCATGTCTATGGCACCTACTACTTGTGAGTATATTAGTGGTGGATCACTTGAGTTTAAGATTCTCTGAGCTGCAAAACCAATCAAGTATCCACACTAAGTCCAGGACAAATACGAGCCCATGGGAGTAGGAAGCCACTAGTCTTCACAAAAAGAGGAAAGCCAATTTGCTTCTCTGACAATCAGAATTGAGATCAGGCCCATAAATGGCTGCTGTATTTCCATCCTAGGTAAGATAAGGAAATCCAATCCCTTCCCAGACCTTCCTCCTCCCCGCAACCCAAACCTTTAAGAAATACATTATTAAAGTTGAGAGAAAATTGTTCTCTTATCAAATCAGTAATTCAGGCAAAAAATAAAGCTATTAGATGTTGCAATTACTTAGCAATCAGTCACTTAAATAATATCAATTTAATTAAATTCAACAAGCATTTGTTGTGCTCCAGGCATTGTGCCAGTCACTATAGAGAGAAAGACAAAGATAAAACATTTATAGAAACAGGATGTGAGGACTGGAAGCAAACATTGTGGACATCTAGTTCAGTATGTATAGAAAAGCAATCACCGCTATGTGTTATAATAAAAAATAGCCATTTACTCTGATTGAAGACTTCCAAGTAGGAGTAACTCAACACTTCTCAATGACAAAGTGTAGTGGAACTGCCTCCTCTATGGTCTTCTAATCTCAAGCCTAAAACTAAATCCTAAAGCCTAAGATAGTGGCAGTTATTCAGATTGCTGCATGAATCAGCCAATCCTTATTAAGTTTGCATTCCACTGACACTCCCATTTTTAAAATAACTATTTTCTAACTATGCTTCCACCATCTTGCACTTTGAAATTGATTTTTATACCAAATTAGAAGACATAAAAATGTATTATTTATTTTTAACATTATTTCTTTCAGCTTTAAGTTCTAAATTCTCTTGTTCCCTCTTAACCCTCCCCCATTTATTGAGAAGGCAAGAAATGCGGTATTAATCATACTTTTGAAATCATCAAAACATTTCAATATTAGCCATGGTCTAAAAAGAGGAAGAAAAATAAAGAGAAAAAATTATACTTCATTTTGCACTCGGACTCAGTAAATTCTTTTTCTAAAGGTGGATAGTATTTTAATTATAAGTGCTTTGGAATTCTTGGATCATTGTACTGCTGAGAATAGCTAAGTCTTCATAGTTGATTATCGTACTATATTGCCGTTAATGTGTATAATGTAACTCCTGATTCTGCTCCCTGCACTTTGCATCAATTCAAATAATTCTCAGTTGTTTGTGTTGTTTTTTTTTTTCTGAAAGCACCATGCTAGTCATTTCTTATAACATAATAGTATTCCATCATGATCATATACCACAGCTTATTCAGCCATTCCCCAAATTATTGGCATCCCCTCCATCTCCAATTCTTTTCCACCACAAAAAAAAGGTTGCTATAAATATTTTTTATACATACAAGTTCTTTTCTTTTTTCTTTGATCACTGGGACACAGACCAAATAGTGGTATTGCTGGGTCAAAGGGTATGCACACTTCTATAGTCCTTTAGTCATAGTTCAAAATTTCTCTCCAGAATGATTGGACAAGTTCACAACTCTTCCAAGAATATATTAGTAATTAGTTAATTTTTGCACATGCCCTTCAACAGGCATGATTTTCCTTTTCTGTCTGTGATGTGGTACTTCAGACTTGTTTTAATTTGCATTTCTTTAATCAATAGTGATTTAGAGCATCATTTCATATAACTGGATGTACCTTTGGTTTCTTCTCATGAAAACTGAATGTTCATGTCCTTTGTCCATTTATCAATTGAGGAATAACACCTATTTTATGAATTTCACTCAATTTTCTACATATTTGAGAAATGAGACCTTTATCAGAGAAATATGCTGTAATTTTTTCTTAAGTTTCATGCTTTTCTTCTAATCTTAACTGCACTGTTTTTTTGTGTGTGCAAAAGCTTTTTTTTTAATTTAATGTAATCAAAATTATGCATTTCATTTTCCGTGATCCTCTCTATCTCTTGAATTTCTTACTGTATCCACAGATGTAACAGGTAAAATTTTTCCATGTCTTCCTAACTTGTTTATATTCTTTTTCTTTCTATCTAAACCATGTACCCATTTTGACATTATCTTGGTATAGAGTGTGAGATGTTGGCTTATATCTCATTTTTACCAAAGTTCTTCCAGTTTTCCCAGAAATTTTTGCCAAACAGTGAGTTCTTATCCAAAAAACTTGCATCTTTGGGTTTATCAAACATTAGATTACTAAGGTCATTTGATATTGTGGATTGTGTACCTCATCTATTCCACTGATCCACCACTATTTCTTGGCCAGTAACAGATTGTTTTCATCACTATAGCTTTTTAGTATACTTTGAAATCTGGCTCTGTTAAGCTGCCTTCCTTTTCATATTTTTTTCATTAATTTCCTAATGTTCTTGATGTTTTGTTCTACATTAATTTTGTTATTATTTTTTCTAGATCTTTAAAATGATTTTGGCAGTTTAATTGTCATTGCACTGAATAAGTTAGTTTTGGTAAAATCATAATTTTTATTATATTGGTTTGGCCTGCCTTTAAGCAATTAATATTTGTTCCAGTTGTTTAGCTCTGTTATTCTTGGTGTGAAAAAAGTTTTGTAATTGTGTCCACATGGTTTTTGGACTTCTCTTGGCAGGTAGACTTCCAAGTATTTTATATCATCTATAGTTATTTTAAATGGAATTTCTTTTTCTGTCTCTTCCTGCTGGATGTCATTGGTAATATATAGACATGCTGGTGATTTATGTGAGTTTATTTTATATCTTGCAACTTTTCTAAAGTTATTGAATGTTTCAATTAGATTTTTAGTTGATTTTCTAGGTATACCATCACATCATCTGCAAAACAGGTTAATTTTGTTTCCTCCTTACCTATCCTAATTCCTTCAATTTATTTTCTTGTCTTATTGCTATAGCTAGCACTCCTATTACAAAATTGAATAATAGTGACCAATTGCAAGACTTTATATTTATCCCTATTGAATTTCATCTCATTAGCTTCCACTCATTACTCTAAGACTATCAAAATTTGTATGAATCCTTACTGTGCCCTCTAGTGTACTAGCTATCCCTCTAAGCTTTGCATCAAAAAAAAAAAAAAGACGAACCATAACATATACGTACTTATCCAAAATTTATTGGTAAAGATGCCAGTCACAATTCCAAATACAGAATTATGAGGGTAGTCCACTGGATACCTCAGGTATGTTGACATTGACCCCTTAACAGTTCTTTGAATCTGGCTATCTAACATGTTCTACTCTATCTATTCCATATCTCTCTGTTTTCTCTACAAGAATGTAATATTTTATCCAAAGCTTTGTTAAAATTTAGGCAAACTATTTCTGCAGCATTTCACTGATTTATTAATTTAGAAATATTATACAAAGAAATTAGATTAGTCTGAAACAATCTATTCTTGATGAAGTCAGGCTAACACTTTGTAATTTCTGTTTCCCTTTCCAGATATTTGAAAAGAAATTTTGATTCACTGATTCATTTCAGAATTCCTACCACTTCAGTAGTAGAAATTTAGCTCACTACTGTATAGTTTGTAGAGTAACCTCTTCCCTTTTTTGAAAATGTATATGGTTTTCAGTCTATTGCTGATTCTCTCATATTTTCATCGTTTTAGATATAAGTGATAACAGCTTGGCAATAATTTCCGTAGCTAATTATTTCAGTAGCCAAGGATGGCATTCACTTAGACTAGTTAACTTGAAATAAATAAATGCAACTTGATACATTTGTATTATTCTCTTATTTATGTAGGATATCAAATACCTATATGTCATTTTTATTCTTTCTTTTCCAAGGCAGAGGTCATTTTCCTTGCCAGAGGAAACAGAAGCAAAATATGAATTGAGTATCTCTAAATTCTCTCTATTGTTAGTTATTGTTATTTTTATCCCAAGCAAAATACTATACTTTATTTAACTTCTCGATTGTTTTTTATGTAGCTCTTTTTATATTTTTTTAGGTCCTTTGCTTTTCTTGCCAACCTCTGCTAATTCTAAGCTTTAGAATTTCAAGGCCATGCTACACTCTTGTTTATGTTTGTCTTTTTTTTTTTTTAACCTGGCCTACCTTTTATCTTCTGTGCATTTCTTTCTGAATCTAATTTGGTCAGTCTCTACCTTCAAGGAGCTTATATTCTATGGGATTTGGGAGAACATAGCAGTGGCTATATGGGAAAGTTAATGCAAAATACATACAATTTAAATGCAATGGAATTCCAGCAATTGTGAGAGCACTAAAAACATGGGGGATAAAGAAAACCTTCTTCCAGGAGATAGCCCTTCATCTGAGTCTTAAGTGGAATTAGGAGGTCCAAGAAGCAGTGAGGAGGGAAAAAAATTCCAGGAACAGGGGAAGGTTTGTGCAAAGGTGTAGAGAAAGAGAGTTAATATTGTGTATGGGAAATAGAAAGGGGACAGGTTTGTCTTTATTTTTGAAAGCACAAGGAGTAAGGACAAAGGACAAATTGACTATACCTGCAGAAAATTTCAGCTCTCTCTCTGTCCAGAAAGCAAACAGGGAAACATGGATCTGGCAGTAGTATGGTTAATGTAGTCAATGAAATGGATCAATATAGCACTGTGATTTGATCAAAAAATGTCCTTTTGGGGGCTTTATTATCCAGTTAGGCTACTTACATTGATCAAATTAAACAGATGTGCAAAAAAAGAAATCCAATTCAGAATATTCTTTAGATATTGCCTAAGACAATGACAGGGTTTAGGTATAGGAGTTGATTAATTTTCTAGAGATTATTAAAATAGAATCCTAATACACCTTTTTCTATTTAGTTTTCTCTTCTCAAAATGGATCCTCATTATCTTTTGTTACCTGTCAGTCCTATCTGTGATTTTGCACAATTTACCATTCCAGCAAACTGAAGGCAGCATAAATCCATGAAATCTTTTGGCAAATAAAACTCTAAAATTGTGAAAGAGAAATCTTACTCAAAATTACAAATACCAACCTCTGGTGATCTATGTCTAGAATCAGCATTGAGGTATTTCATTTTAAATTCTTAAACATCAATAAAGCAAAATGTTGGCTCTACTGAAAGTAGTATTATTATAGTCCCTGATACCAAATGAAGTCATTATTACAGCCTTTCTCAGGCTTCCAATATCCTCCTGGCCCTGAATCAGAAAAAGGACACATTTTTCAAAGTGTAATGGACCCTCTTACTAGTTAAATCTAATAACTTTTGAAGGGATTACTCCATTAATGAAAATAAATGGGGACCCTCCCTTCCCATTAGTACTTTTATCCTTTTTAAATTTTAGCATGGAGTTATTTTCAAAAATGTCTAGTTGTTTCATTCTCCAAAAGACTATTACTCCTTCTTGATATTTCTGTTTACATTGAATTTCAGTTAAAGGGAGATTTAAATGACTCAAGACTCAAGTAGAGACTTCAATTTAGTAACTTGGTTCTCTGACTCACAATATACTATATATTCCTAGGAAACTTATTCTAAAGTATGCCCATCCTAATTCCCAATGTCTGGTATTCCCATTGGCACAATTTAGGGCTACTTTCTGAATAGGTCATTACTCAATATCCTTTAATTCTTTAACCTTTTGTAGTAGGTACTGACTACTTTGTTTTCAAACTTCTTCCACCTCTCACCGAAATGTTTTGAAATTCATGGCGTCATATGATCTGATCTCAACCCTGTTTATGCAAATGGCATGCTTCAAAGTAGATTCAGTGATGAAAGACACTTTTAATATCATTTGGCTAAGTCTCTCATGTATGGTGAACTTCCAGAAAGGCATCCAAAAGTCACCCAATGGGGTTGGAAAGATAATTGCATCCTATATGTGTCGAACCATAATATATATTCTCTTGACATCGTAAGGTGTATATTCATGTTTGAAGATAGCTACTTTTCATATTTTATCCATGTCATTTCCTTCAATGTGCCCTCTTGGTACCATCTTTTCTATCTTGCCTACATCATCATATCTCCAATCTAAAACATATGTACTGTTTTTTTCCCCTACTGCCTACAAACATGTCCAAGTCTCCCTCCTCCTAAATGAATTAATTAATTAATTAATTAATTAATTAATTGATTAATTAATTAATTAATAAGTAGATCCTTACATTCTCTTTAGCTGTTTGTTGCCCTGTATTTCTCTGCTTCTTCTAAAATAAATACCTTGGAAGAGGATACCTATTGATGGTATTTACATTTCTCTTATCATGATTTTCTTAATCTTCTATGATTTGGATTCTGACTTCAGCATTCAATTGCTCTCTCCAAAGTTATCACTCACATCTTCATTGCTATATTTAAACCCGTTTTGAAACCCTCAGCCTTCTCTGTCTCACGAAACCTATCTGGTACTGTCATGTAAGTCTAATTGTAATATTTCTGCTGTCCATGATGATAAAAGAAAGTTTGTTACAAAATCTTTGCAGATTTTTTCATGTATTATCTTTGTATTGTTTTCCTTCTAGTTTCATCCTAAAAGGTACTTATTTGTTAAGTCTGTCACTGGTTGGTTTTGATTTGTCTTTCTCTCTTCACTATTTCTTCTTGGTTTAGGAAGATTTACTCTTCTCCATAAGATTTACATTTCAGTTAAAACAGTATGGGTGAGCTTTACTTCCTGGAGCTAAGATGGCAGAGTAAGAAGTAAGTCACTGTCACCCTCCATTACTGTCTCCTGAAAGCCCTGAAAAATCACCCCAGGAAAAATTGGGAACAGCTGAACCAGCAGAAAGATGGGATGCAGCAGTCTTTTAGCCCAGGAAGCTTGAGGATTAATGTTAAAGGACCCTCTCACTCCGGAGGAGGGGGAGCAGTGTAGTATGGGAGGTGTCCCAGCAAGCCAGCGGAAAGCCCCACCTCAGCATACCTGGGGTAGATCCTGAACCCCAAAGTTGTGGATCAGGCAAGCATCAACATCACAACCCCCAAGTGCCTCTGAAATGGCAAGAGAACCAGTGGAAATCAGCTTGGAAAACCATCACATGCAATGGCATTCTCCAGCAGCCAAGTCTCCTGATGCCTCAGCAAAACACTGGGAAGTACAATTCCAAGAGGGAAAGCTCCAGGTGGAGAAACATCCTGAAGCAGCAAAACATCCCTCTGCAAGGCTCAGGTGAGCAGGAGCCAAAGAAAGGCATGAAAGGCCAAATTGAGCAGGCATCTTCCAGGGACCAGACTCCCCACCACTACCTCTAGACCTCCAGTGTTGCTGATTTCAGCCCAATACCAGGTAAGCTGCCAGAACTCTACAACCTCCAACTGCCAGCATCTAAGGCCCAACACACAAAGCCAGTGACCAGGCCCCAGGCTCCCAGCACTAGAAGCTTAGGTCAGTGCCCCTTCCTCCCCAGTAGGAGAGCTCAATTTTTTTAAGTCAGAAAATAAGCAAACACCATGAACAACAACAACAAAAAAAAATGTACAATGACCATAAGATTCTTATTATAGGGACGGGGAAAATCAAGGCAGAAATTCAAAAGAGGACAACATTGTCATCAAACCCCCATCTGAACCCTCAAAAGGGAATATGAATTGGTCTGTAGCCCTAAACATCTTGTTGGAAGGCTCAGGAAGGATTTTAAAAGTCAAACGAGAGTTAGAAGAAAAATTGGGGAAAACAAATGAGAGGTAGGCAAGAGAGAGTCAATAGCTTGGAAAAGGAAGGACAAAAACTAACTGTAGAAAACAAGTTCCTAAAAAATACAATTGGCCAACTGGAAAAAAAAAAACTAAACTGAAGAAAACAACTTCTTATAAAGCAAAATTGGCCAAACAGAAAAGGAGACATCAAATCTGATGAAAACAAGATTCACTCATTCCTTCTCACCTTCCCTCATTTCCATTCCACTGTAAAAACCTTTTCTTGTCTGTTTTATTTGAGATAATGTACCCCATTCTACCTCTCCTTTTCTCCTTCTCCCAGTATAATCCTCTCTCACCCCTTAATTTTTTTCTCCAGATATCACTCCTTTATCTTCAACTCACCCTGTGCCCTCTATTTATCTATCGATCTATCTATCTATCTATCTATCTATCTATCTATCTATCTATACATCTGTCTATATATCATTTTTTCCCTACCAACTACCTTAACAATGACAAATGTCTCATGAATTACAAATATCATCTTTCCATGCAGGAATGTAAACAGTTCAACCTTCATAAGTCCTTTGTGATTTCTCTATTCTGTTTACCTCTTCATGTTTCACTTAAGTCCTGTAATTGAAAGTTAAATTTTCTATTCAGCTCTGGTCTTTTCATCAAATGCTTGAAAGTTATCTATTTCACTGAATGTCCATTTTTCCCCTGAAGGATTCTACTCAACTTTGCTGGGTAGATGATTCTTGGCTGTAATCCCATCTCCTCTGTCCTCCAGAATATCATGTTACAAGCCCTCTGGTCCTTTAATGTAGAAGCTACTAAATCCTGTGTTATCCTGATTGTGTTTCCACAGTATTTGAATTGTTTCTTTCTGGCTGCTTGCAATATTTTGGGACTGGGGCTAGGATCAAGCTTCTCTCTCACTGAGATCACAAACTTTTCCTACTCATCTTCTAAGTTGTCTTTGGCATTTGTGGGTTGAGAAGTCTGGAAACCACCCCAGCTGCCTGTGATTCACTACCCTGAAGCCTGCTACAGGTTTCTCTGAGGCTTGTTTTGCCTGCTTATCCACACTGAGCTGCATTTCTCTTGTAGTCTAGTGCAATAGACCTTTCTAATCAACCATCCAGGTTGTCTTGGACTGGAAATTTGTTTCACTCTGTCTTTTTGTGGGTTCTGCTGCTCTAGAATTTGTTTAGAGCCATTTTTTTTACAGGTATTTGGAAGGGTTTGGGGGAGAACTCAAGCAAGTCACTGCTTTTACTCTGTCATCTTGACTCAGTCCCTCTTAATTCTTTTCTTAAAGACTATATCCAGTATTCATAATTATGAGACTTCTGTGTAGTCCATATGTCTTTGGCCTCACTCATTGCTTACCCTTGAATAATAGTTTCTGACATATGCTTGTAATTTTTATTGTTGTTATTGTGCAGTCATTTCAGTTGTCTCTAACTTTTTTTGACTCCATTTGGAGTTTTCTTGGCAAAGGTACTGAAATGTTTGCCGTTTACTTCTTCAACTCATCTTACTAATGAGGAAACTGAAGGAAACAGGGTCAGGTGACTTATCCATGGTCACACAGTTAGTAAGTGTCTGAGACTGGATTTGAACTTAGTCTTTCTAACTCCCTGGCCAGTGCTACTGTACTACGTAGCTGCATAGGTAGATAGTAGATAGATAGATAGATAGATAGATAGATAGATACATACATACATACATACATACATACATACATACATACATAGACAGAGATATCTATATATACATAGATATCTATATATACATAGATATAGATAGGTAGATATGTACATATATGTATATAGATAGGTATTATGTATGTATGTATGTATATGTCTATATATAATGTATGTACACATATGTATATAGATATAGATCTATCTACATATCTATCTGTACACGTGTGTGTGTGTGAGTGTGTGTAAAATCATTTTATCTTGTACCTTTTTTTGTGCTGGTCACCAAATACTAAAATATATGTTATTTAATATTGTAAATCTTAATAAATTCTTTGTAGAATCTAAGTCTAAATTCTCTGCAATAGATCTTGGTGTGAAAAAAAAAACACTTTTTTTCATAGTGGTCTATTTGCCAACAGTTATCATTAAAGTGTAATTTGAATAAATATCTTGTAAAATTATGCTTCTTTTATCTTTGAGCTCCAAAGTAAAATCAAGTCCCTCAACTTCTTTACATGTTTCTCCTGGAAGACTTTTTGAATCACTCTTCTATTTAGCTGCAACTTCCCTTTGTCTTCAACTTTCATTTATAGTGAGAACATCAAGATTAATATCCTGTTTCTTCTATAGCACATCCTTTTAGTAGTTATTAGATATTATGTTCAGATTACCAAAAGCCAACTAAATGTTTAGAAATATTCTAAAGTCAATGTGATATTTAAGTACTCTTTGGCCCCCTTTTCACCTTTCTTCCATGATCACTGCAGAAGCAGAACAGTGTTTCACAGGACTGAGGGCCATTTTGTATTCTCCTATGTTTCATGGACTGCTATCACCAACCTTTCTATCCATTGTAACAGATTCCTGAAAGGCTTCAATTCGAAGAAATGCCAATTCATGACACTATGTCAAGTAGAATTTGAAATCTTTCAAGATAATCTACATAGAATGCTGTCGATTATGGAAGTCATAGACTCTAGCCATTAACTTGAAACAATTATTTAGACAAAATGGTTATATTTTCAGCCATATGATTCTGGGGAAATCTTATTTTGTGTTAACAAGGATTATTTTAGAAATTATAATTATTAAAAATTAATATTTTATTTTAACACAAACTTTATTAGGGGATATCTTGAAATAAAACCAACTGTGATATGCTACTCACAAAAAGCAGACCTCAGCATTGGAAAGGTTCCACACCTTTGCCTCATAGTACCATGTCTCACACCAAGTCCTATCCATCTAATAATTTAATCTGTTTCTGTGTCTACTTTTTCATATTTCTGCTTTTTGTCATGAAATATGATACAGCCTTAGAAATACTTTAGATTTTGAAAGGAGTAATACCATTCATTCCTGACAAAAACCCTCTACAAAAAAAAAAAAATGAGCCCAACATTCACAATCTTTGCCATGGTTTGGAAAATTGCTCTATGTTTATGTTATTGTAATTCCTCCTTTTAATGGGATTTATGCCACAAATTTCAGGTCTGTACCAGATGGCTACAAATGAAAAACAAATAAAAATAAAAAGAAAATATCTTCATACCTCTCTCCTCTGGTCATTTGTAGCCAATAAAAATAATAGAAAGCAGATTATTATTGATAATTAATGCACCTTCTTTTGAGCTAGCATAGTAAATAAAAAAAAAAGACTGACTTAAAAACATTGTCTTACCAGAGTGTAAGATTTCATTAGACAGTAAAGGAAAAGGAATTCCAAAACAAGGATAGAGTTGAAACATTCTGTTTCTAGTTATTTAGAGTTGAGGATAGTTCAATGTTTGGTCTGTTCAGAGGTGTTTAGAGCTGGCCAGCTCTAGTGGTGGTACAAAAGGAATGCAATTGAACCACAAAGAATATCAAATAGTGCATCTTTTTTTTTCACACTTGATTTTTAACATGAGTACTTTGAAGGTGTCGGGTGTATAGTAATCTTATTTATTGTTTATTTCCATTTAGAAATCCACTCACTTGCTGTGTATAACCTATATAGCAGAAGTTGTTAATTGTTTTGTTTGTTTCATGGACCCTATTGACAATCTCATTGAAGTCTTTAATTTTTTTTTCAGAATAATGTTTTTAAATGCATAGCATACATAGGGTTATGAAAACAATTATATTGAAATTAAATAATCAAAACATTAAGTTCACATTTCCTACATTAAGAATCCTTATGTTACAGGTGGGGGAGGATATTCTTTGTCTATTTTGAAAATATTGCTCTAACAGAATTTGAATTATTTTGAAGGGAATTGAGCAGAATATTCTTACTAGATCTCTTTTCTTTCCCAGCTCTATTTTTCTTATACTGTGTGCCTTGTCACATATAACATTCATTTCTTTACCTCTCTTCATCATGCCTTACATTTCTTTGATCTTTCTCATTCTTCCAGAGATCTCTTCCTCTCTTTATCTTCTTTCAAAAATTGTATAATATTTCTTTTTTATATACCATTTGTCTTCTTCATTCTTTCTCATCCCACCAGTGCTTACATTCTAAATTGAAGTATAGGAAATTGAATCTACACCCCATTTCTTCTTAGTGTCTGTGATATAGCCAAAAATCAATATCTGGAAACAGTTGAGTCAAGAACAATGTGAGAGACAACTGCTAAATGAAGTAAGAGATGTGCAAGTCATGAGGATTAAGGGGTGTTAAAATTAAACAAGAAATAATTCATGACATTTGGTACTAAAAGGAGTTAGCCAGAAAATAAAATTGAAAGTGTATATAGAAAATTTGGATTCTGTGGTCCTCAGCAAACTAAGTCTATGTGCTAACCCAGAATATAGTAATAGTAATATGATAGCTGCTGTGACTAACACTACTACCACAGCAAGTGTAGTGTTTAAAGAGGAGAATGGATTCATAAAGACAATGGGTAAATGAATTTTGTGCTGACTATGACATTGATTTTGAATATCTGCACTTTCTGTTTTTATTTTGCATTCTATCAATTGACAAATATAATTATTTGTATATTGAATGATTGCTAATAATATTAATAATGGCTAATATGCATATAGTGCTATAAATTTTGAAATGTTATTTACATATTTTATCTGATTTGATTCTCACAACTATTTTATGTGGATGGAATGATATTATCTCCATTTTAAAAATAAGAGAATTGAAGCTGAGAGAGCTTAAGTGAATTGTTCATGGTTCAATAGTTAGGAAGTACCTGAGGCAGGTTTTAGACACACCCTCCAGGACTCAAGTAATTACACAACTAAACCTCAAGGTCTAGATTTTCATATTTGAGAAAAAATAAGGAAAAAACAATGTAAAAATGCCCATTACTAAATCAGACAATTTCTGTTTGATTCATGTTTTTTTTTTTTTACCATAAGAATCCCAAGGCAGAGAATGGGAAAGTGGATAGGAAGATTTGTGTTCAAATTCTACCCCTGCAATATACTATTTCCATGACCACAGGCAAATGTTCAGTGATATAAGCTATTCTCTAAGACTAGCTTGTCCAAATGTATAAGTAAAGGGAATTATCATACTGGAAATTCCCCATACTGATGAAATTGTAACTTTAGATTAAATCAGCAGCAGCAACAACAAAAGATTGTCTATAAGGTTAGTTTTTTTTTTCAACATGAAAAATTTTAAAACAATCCACTAAGGCATAGGTATCTAGAGGAAATAGTCATATTAAGGACATAGTAGATATTATAACCACATGAACTATATTCAGTTATTAATATAAACTTGCTATGACTTTTTCAATTGTAGTAATGACTTCATAGAAATTCAATAGTATATATTTCCTGAGAATTAACCATTATTTAGGGTGGAAATAAGATTTACCTGGATTGAGTTGATCAAATACATCTTTTATTTACAAATACTATAGAGTAGTATGGTGCAAAATTATGGTAAATATCATTTCAGTTCTTGGAGAAGAAAACCAGACTGCAAAAAACTTAGCATAGGAAATAATTAAACTGCATTATCACATCAGCAATTACATATGAAGCCGTAAAGATTTCCACAAAGAGATATGAAATAGAACAATTTTACTTATATTGATCATACATCTATTCTCATCATTGATGGCAATGGAATTATCATACTTTGTTTCTAAGCTTTTAGTATTCAGTGAACTACCTGAGAAAATGGAAATACCATAGTAGAAGATGACATTGGTTATACCTTGAGCTGATGTTATCAAGCAACACAGGACCACTTTGTTAGAGATCAAATAATTTTAAAGGCACTGAAAGAAAACATTTTTAATAGAGAAAATCACAAAAGTTTTTTTGACAATGTATTCTGTCAAGAATATAGCTGAAACCACATATCCATATGCTTGCTTTCTCATCTTTATATATTTTTTTTAGAATGGTCTACTCATATATCAAGGTAACCCATGATAAAAATGTGAGCACAGGCTAGAAAGGATGTTGAAGAGGATTTACTGCAGACCACTCTATTTTTGTGCTATATTTAAAATGAAAATTTGACTTAATAGAGCATAATACAGACTCATTTTTTTTTCTTCCTACAAGGTGTATCAAGTGAAGACATACGTGATTATTTCGTATTTGTTTAATGTTCAGTCATTTTCAGTCGTGTCTGACTCTTCTTGACCCCAATAAGGTTTTTCTTGGCAAAGATACTGGAAGAGTTTGCCAAAGCCTTCTCCAGATCATTTTACAGATGAAAAAATGAGGCAAACAGGGTTAAATGACTTGCTCATGGTCACAAAGCTAGTAAGTGTGTGAGGCCAAATTTGAACTCAGGTCTTCCTGACTCTAGGCTCAACATTTGAACCACTATGCCAACTAGCTTCCCCTTCTTTTGTATTCACAAACACACACACACACATACACACACACACATATACATATGTATATGTGTGTATATTGTTGATCTAGTCTTTGATTATCAGTGTCAAAGGATGAAATAGAGAGCTATTTGCTCACCAAAATAAATATTCACCAACATTATGGATAATGATCTTTACAGAATCCAAACTGAAGATGAATTCATTATACCTTGTCAGGTTTTTCTGAAGCATGTATTTATGGATGATAGAATATTGCATCAAGCCCCAAAACAGAACCTCCTCAGTAAGGTCCATGATCCTTAAAAAAGATCAATCTAGTAATTCATTATCTGTGTTAGGTAATAATCCTTTTCCATGAATCAATTATATAAATAAATATATAGATACAAAAATGAACTATCCAGATTAACAGAAGAGTAAATAAAATAATTAACAAGTCATTAACAAGCTGCCCCCCAAAACATATTTTCCACGACCAGATGGATTTAGAAGTATATGCTTTTGATATCTAAACCAGGAGGAACAAACACATGCAAAGAAAACAGTAAATAAATTTCCCTAATGAATATTGATGTAAAAAATTTTAAAAAAAAAGACTAGCAAGGAGATTACATCAATATATCACAAAGATCATACACTGTGACCAGATGGGATTTATATCAGGAATACAGGATTGGTTCAATATTAGGGAAACTATAGACATAATTGACCACATCAATAAAAATAACAAAAAAAAATCATGTGATTACATGAACAGATGTAGAAAAAAGACTTTAAAGAAATACAACACTAGAAAGTATAATGAAGCTTTCCTTAAAATGATAGTCTCTATATAAAATCTACAACAAGTATTACTGGTAATGGAGATAAACTTGGAAATTTCCCAATAAAATCAAGAGTGAAACAATAATATCCATTATCACCACCATTAGTCAATATTGTACTAGAAATGATGGCTATAGCAATAAGAAAAAAGAAATTAAGGAAACAAAAACAGGCAATGAGAAAACAAAATTATCACTCTTTGCAGAGAATATGATGGTTTACTTAGAGTACCCTAGAGAATCAACTAAAAAA
Organism: Phascolarctos cinereus; assembly: GCF_003287225.1. Lineage (NCBI taxonomy): Eukaryota > Metazoa > Chordata > Mammalia > Diprotodontia > Phascolarctidae > Phascolarctos > Phascolarctos cinereus. Next base: position 92,651,572 of record NW_027556098.1, read on the forward strand.
CTAATTGAAACAATTATCTTCAGCAAGGTAACAGGATATAAAATAAATCCACATAAATCATTGGCATGACTGCATACTATGAAAAAAAAAAACACCAGGAAGAGTTAAAAAGAGAAATTCTACTTAAAATAACTTCAAACAACATGAAATACTTTGGAATCTACCTTCCAAAACTATAAAATTCTTAGGAGTCTGTTAGGGATTATATGAACACAATTAAAAAAAAACAACACACATTTCACACAAGTAATGACAAATGTAAACCATTGGGAAAATATTATGACAGAAATAATTATTTCTTTCATATATTAATAAGTAATTACTTAATTATAACCAAGGATTTTCCCCTTTTCTACTTCCTCATCCAGAAATCAATCAGGGTAGGAAATCTTTCTCAAAGACTTATCCAGCTGTGAAAGTTAATATCTAATTAAAAGCAGTAAAGAAATTCTAAGTTTAGGTGAGTAGATGGATTCTGATCATTGTGTTTACCCAGACAGGTCTGGGAAAATATGGATTATCTCTTTTGTTAGATTAGTGATATGGATATTGATGTCTCTTTCATTAAGATGTGGAAGCTTGGTGTCACATACCTCAAGACCCTCACTGGAGTAAGCCCACCTTATTATAATATTTATTCTCTCATTAATTGTTAATCAATCAGAGTTGATCTCCACTCTGAGGTGGATCCCTTTTTTCAAAGGCTATATAGTCTGTAGGCCTACCACCAGGATGCAGTAGAGAAGTAGAGGAAAAAAAATGAGAAGAGAAATGAGAGAGATACAAGAAAATCATAAAAAATGAGTCAACAGCTTGCTAAAGGAGACCCCCAAAAATGCTGAAGAAAATAACACCTTAAAAAATAGACTAACCCAAATGGCAAAAGAAGTCCAAAAAGTCAATGAGGAGAAGAATGCCTCAAAAAGCAGCATTGTCTGAATGGAAAAGGAGGTCCAAAATCCCACTGAAGAAAATAATTCCTTAAAATTAGAAGGGAGGGACAGGTAGGTAGCACAGTGGATAGAGTATTAGCCCTGGAGTAAGGTGGATTTGAGTTCAAATCCGGCCTTAGGCACAAAATACTCACTCAATGTGTGACTCTTGGCAAGTCACTTAACCCCAATGCCTCACAAAAAAAAAAAGTAGAATGTAACAAATGGAAGCTAATGACTATGAGAAATCAAGAAATTATAAGACAAAACAAAAATAATGGAAAAAAAATAGAAGACAATGTGAAATATCTCATTGGAAAAACAATTAACCTGTAAAATAGAGCCAGGAGAGAGAATTTTAAAATTATTGGACTACCTGAAAGTCATGGTCAAAAGAAAAAGTCTGAGTACAGAACAAAGCATTAAAAAAACCCCTTTCCTTATTTTTATTATTTTATTTTGTTTGTATTTTCTTTTGCACCATGGATAATATGAAAATATGTTTAGCATGAATTAACATTTACAATCAAAATCAAAGTGCTTGCCTTCAAAAGGTTGGGTGTGGGTGAGAAAGAGAGGGAAAGAATTCGGGACTCAAAAGATTGAGATATCATTGTTAATTTTTACATATAATTGTGAAATATTTAACAAAATAAATATTTTTTTAAATATAAAATGGGTAGGATCAATGATTTAGAGCTTTTTTAAATTATGAAGTTATGCCATATAAATTATTTTCATATTGGACCCATTCAGAAAAAGAATAAAAAATATTTTCACAACATTAACAGTTCTTGGTTAAAATTGAATGCAACACTCTAATCTATATCACATAAACATCCAAATTTTCACAAGTTTCAGCTGTAGAGTAGTGAAATACAGATCAACATTTGAGATAATCTTTGAGGTGTAGAGAACTACCCTCTGATATATCTCAGTGATTTGAGTTAATGAGACCCCGAATTTGCAGTCTAATTGGAATTTCAGAGTAGTTAGGACCATGAAAGAAGCCCAAGAAGAAATGGCTATTCCCATTCTAACAAGTCCTCACTGGATGTTAGTCAGCTGAGATAGAGAATGATTTTGTAATTTCTTTGGCTTAGGGAACTCCCTCCACTAATGCTATTTTCCCCCCATTTTTGTGTGTGTGTTTGCTTCACTTTTTTATTTTTATTTTTTTAATTTATGAAATAAAACAAACATTGCCATAACATAGTGCAATAAAAAAAAAATTATGGCATATGAAACTGCAAACCTGGCTGAGATTCTTAAAGTCTAGCTAATGCTCAGATTCTTATAATCTAGCCAATAGCTCACAAATCTTCAGATTCCTTAAGAGTCTGGCCAGTATGGCAGAAACTGCCAAAATTGGCAATGGGACTCCAAACATATCAGGCACAATTACCGGAGACAGCCTTTGGAGTTGTTAACAACAGAGACTTAGTAGCAGCAGAGGAAAGAGAAAGAAGGGAAAGGGCTAGAGACAGAGAACATGCTCAATTCTTGGCTACTGCCATGGCCAGGAAAAGACCCAAGGCTTCTCCTGGCAACTCTGGCAGTGGAGAAACCCGGTTTCAATGCCACCAGGAGGGCCACTGATCCAAAGAATGCTTCTCTAGGGCACTCCTCCTAGAGGAAGCCCCTAGGTGTGACGCCTCTGGGACCGTGCCCAAGATGTGACCAGGAGGGAAATTGGAGGAAGGATTGCCCCCAAGTTTGGAAAAGTGGTGGAGTTCCCCCCAGTACCCTGTCCTCCAGTCTTCTCAAGACAGAATGATGGAGAAGCCTGAGGGTTGGCAATGCTCCCACTTTTTCCATCTCTCTTGCCAAACCCTGGGCAAAAAATGAGAGCAAAGGTAAAATTACCCACTTTATCATGGCTATGTTCTCTGTTTTAATCAATTACTATGGCCCTACCCACCCCTCAGCCCATCAGGTCATGGGCATAGAAGGGAAAACCAAGGGATGTCTTGAGACATACCCCCTTGCCTGTCTATTTGAGGATCTATTTGAATGTTCCTTCCTTATGCTCTCCTCTTGCCCTGCCCCCTTGTTGGGAAGGGACTTGATGGTGAAGTTGGGGAGCCAAATTTTTCTAGTTAAGGCTCCCATCTCCCTTTTCCCTCTGTTCCCTAGACCTCCGCATGTTCCCCTGGAAGTGTAGAAGACAGTTGAACCAAGTGTTTGGGATCAGGAAACTCCTGGGTGAGCTATTCATGTCACCCCATTTGTTGTTCACCTCCAAGACCCTAAAGTGTTGCCCCATTGCCTCACCAGGAAAGCTTCTTTGGCTGTTGCTGCAGAAGCTCTTAATTTCTTGGACATTTGAGGCTTCAGAGTCTCTTTGAACAAAATCCAGATAGCATGTGAATTTGTAAAGTATGTGGGCCATAATACCCACCTCTCTCTCCTTAACCTCAGAGAGAAAAAAAATATTCCTGTCTGTCCCTATTCCAGCCACTAAGGAATAACTTTGAACTTTTCTAGTCATGGCTGGATTTTGTAGACTTTGGATCACTAATTTTGGTCTTATTGCTAAGCCAGTTCTTAACTTTACTTGAGGCCCTGACTCATTCCCTCTAGAGTGGGGCCCTGATTAAGCTAAAGTTTTTGAGACTTTGAAAACTAAATTGACCACCACAGCAGCATTAGCTCTACCCAATCTAGAAAAACCTTTCTATACCTATCAGCTCTTTCTCTGGATGTAGATAGTATCTTTCTTAAAATGTCTTTTATAGTTAATTTGGGTGTTTATAATAGTCAAAATAACTTACTCAATGTCATTCTTGAAATTATATAGATGTTATTGTATACAGTGTTCTCTTGGTTCTGCCCATTTCACTCTTCATTATTTTGTGCCAGTCTTCCCATGTTTTTCTAAAATCATTGAGATCATCATTTCTTATACCACAGAAGTATTCCATCATAATCATATAACACAACTCATTCAGTCATTTCTCAATTGATGCCCATCCCTACAATTTCCAGCTCTTTGCCCTCATAAAGAGAACTGCTATACACTTTTTAGAATGTATAGGTTCTTTTCCTTTTTCCCTAACCATTTTTGGAAATACCTTAAGTAGTGGTATCGTTGGGTCAAAGGATATAGGTAGTTTATTAATTCTTTGGGCATAACTCCAAATTTCTCTCCAAAATGATTGCATCAGTTCATAATTCCACCACCAATGAATTAGTGTCCCAGATATAGAGCTTTAAGGGAGCTCAAAAATTATCTAACCCAATCTTCTTATTTTATTGGTAAGGAAATTTAGGATGAGGAAAGTTGTGACTATCTTAAGCCATGGAGTTAGGAAGTGTTGGAGGTCAACTTGAACTCCTGTTCTGTGAATTCATTTATTAACATAATGATAACAGCAATAAAAATGACAGTTTAAATGCCTCTTCTATGATCTATTAAAATTTAATGTTCTAATAACAGAAGTATAAATTATTTTATTTTCATTCCTCTTCAAAATATTTTGAAAAGGTACTTATGTTAATTCAATTTCTTAAAGATGAGAGAACAAAAATTATAATGGTGGTAATTCTTCTTGAGCAAGTTTGAAAATTTGTAAAAATATTTTTATGCTAATTGCCTTATGGTTTTGATTTTTCCTGGGTGGTAGACTTTAAACCATTTTTGTAAATTATGTCGTCAAATAACAAACTGTCTCATCAGAAAGCATTCTGCTTCATATATATATATATACATATACACACACATATGTATGTATGTTTGTATTTCTTTTAATCAGATGGACAATCTTTCTCATCTTACAGCTGTGTATGTGGCAGGGATCAGAGAAAATCATGATTTAATAATGAAGAGAAAGTTTTCATGTCTTGCTCTTAACAGGGAATATGAGAATGACTAATGTAAGTGATGGGCATGCTGATCAGTGAATATCTTGGTTAATCCCTCCAAATTTAAATAGCTTAAAGTGAGTCCTTTGCACCATATTTATATATTTTTTCATTTCTACAATTTATTACATGTTTGATTTCATTTGCTGTATATAGATGGACTTGAAAAATTATAATGGGATTGCAGATATTTCTGCATTGTGAAGATGTCCTTAAGTGTAAGGAAATCTAATAGAATGTAATAGATAGGATAAGTGACAGTAAATAGCACTTAGAAAGTGATCAAGGATTAAGGCATGGGAGAACTTCTCTTCTTCCCATCGTATTGATTTTCAGGTAAAACTCAATACTTCACCTTTATCATTGTATTTGTAAAGTTCCTATCAAACTACTATGTAATTGCTCAGATAGAGATATTTTAGACAAGAACATTTACCTGTCTCTTCCATGCTCAAACAACTATGCCTGGATACATGGGCATTAAAAATGGTGTTGTCTTTAAAAGGATAAAGATTGCAGACTGAGCTCAAGAAAATAACTAAATTAAATGCATTTCCCTTTTGCTCTGGAAATTGATCAAATCATATTTCAAGATGTCATGCTATTTTTTTCTGAAATTTCTAAGAGTGAAAAAATAGATGGAATTTTCTGATACTGCATGACTATAATGCCACAGAGATCTCTGAAGGATGAGTAAAATAGCCGAGAGTCTACTTAGGAAAGTATTCAATTGGACAACTAGTTGTTGTTTGTATCTATAATGCAAGGAAACAGAATAGAATAATCTTCATACTTTTTGGCCTTCAATGTTGGAAGAGACATTTTCTTTTGTCTGTGAGGAGATAAGGAGAGGTACTCTTTTGTGTTTTCTTTTTCTTTGCTTTCACATTTTTCTTTCTAAAGCCAAGTAAATATTTTTTTCCTATGGGAGATTCACTTTTCCTTTAATGAGAGCAACAATAGTACTCAGGATTGCATAGGGAAAAATAAATTAAAAAAACTCAAACAAGAAAAGCTTTAGAAGAAAAACTTGTTGTTTTCAGGGGAAGGGCTGTGTTGCTGCTCTAAGGAGGAGACATTTCATGTGTGCACAGGAATATTCACCCACCACAATGTGGGAGCTCAACAGTGTGTGCACATACTGTGTGCTTTCATAGAGTTAGTCTGCCAACTCTTCTTTATGTCCTCCACCCCAAACAAACCATCCTGCTTTGTTCTTAGATAATATAGTGACATTGTGCTGATAGAAATATGAAATAAAATGATATACCATTATACTTCAATCTTTTCCACATAACCCTTATACTTTGCATTGATTTTGACATCAGGGTAACTAAAAATACTCTAAAGACTCACTCTCAGCCAAATAAATATTTAGAATAAAAGGGACCAAGAAAGAACAACAGAAAAGAGCATTTTAAAGGAGAGATTTATATGGTTAATTGCTATCTGGTTACATAGCTGTCTGGAATCTGAATATTAAAAAAGTAGAAATAGACTGTATCTTTGAACCTTTCAGAGCTGAAGCCTCAGAATATATATCAGCACAGTAAAGAAGATGTAGCACAGCTGAAGAACAATAGATGGAAGAATAGAGCTCTTCATTAGAGGCACTTAGAAAGGACTGGACTCAACCAAGGAAAAATAGCTATTTGGATGTACCTAGAAGAGTAACACAATTGCATCACCAGAAGACAGTGATACCTTTGTAGGATCAGAGTCTATAGAGTTGTCCAAGCCATGCATGATTCCTGCATGTACCCCCTTTCTCACGGTGGTGTGGTAACCAGTGGGAGAGCATATATAAACACATACATTTCTACATGGGACTAACCATTTTGGTCACTTATTTTCTATGCTATGTTATTAAATATATTTTGTTTTGAATTAATGTGTCTTCTGGTTGGCCTAGTAAAGAAAATACACTATGAATTGTTAGTCATTCTGGAATGCAATTTATAAATATACTTGACAAGTTGTTAAATATTCTCTTTGATGTGGCATACCACTATTAGTTCTATAATTCACAGGGATCAAAGGAGGAAAAGGACATATATGTACAAAAACATTATAGTAGCTCTTTTTTGTCTTAATAAGCTGGAAACTAACGAGTGTCCATCAATCAGCTAAAGAAATTATAATTTATGAGTATAATGTAATTGTATTGTTTTTTAAGAAAAAAAAATAATGAAAGGTATAGCTTCAGAGAAACCAGGGGAAACAATTATGAATTGATGTACAATGGAGTGAGCAAAGTTGAATGATACATATGATAACAAGAGCACTGCAGAGACAAAACAATATTTTGATGGTGAACAACTTTGAAAGACAAAGACTCTAATCAATGCATGAAGCATTCTACTTCCTGACAGAGGAGTAAAATGAGACCTATATTCTTTAATGTAGCCAGTGTGGGAATTTCTTTTACTTGATTTTGTGTATTTTAACAGGGTTTTTCTTTTGTTTAATAAGAGAAAGGAGGTCAATAGATAAGAAAATAGTTTTTTAATAAAAATATTAAAAAAACACATTGATGGGGAGTCATGAGCTAAGATTTCAAGTGGATACTAATCCAGAAAATGGATTTAAATCTGAGACAGTTTTCTAACATTCCACATGTGAGGGGGGCCCTGGGCTTTGTAGATAACATTCTGGTCTTTGATTCATGGATAGGTGATATATGATCTATATTTCTATGGAATGAAAAAGAATCAATAAACTCATCTAGGGGACACAACATCAAAAATTAGAGAGTGACTTCAAATTTTGTTAGTAGAAATCACCCCCTCTATAGTTGAGAAAACTAAGGGTCATAGAGGTTAGATGAATTACTTGTGATCACATAAATATTAAATAAAAGAACTAAGATTTGAATCTAGTTCACTTGAAATTATCTTTTTTTAAATGTGTCCCTTCTTAGTATTTTAATCTTTTATTGCTGTTTGCAATGCCCAATGGGACATTCCATTTGGGCCCTATATACATATGTATGTACATATATGTGTGTGTTCTATTAATTAGAACTAGAACTATAAAATTGTCTACAATATCACAACAAATTCTGCAAAAACATTCAGCCATCCACTTCTAGCATTTGATTTTGATCACTGCTAATTTTCTTATGAATATTTGATCATTGGAATTGGTCATTCCATGTTCCAATTTTTTTTCAATTCAATTCAATAAACATTCATTAAATATCTACTATATATCAGGCCTTCGGCTAAACATTGGAGATGCAAATTAAAAAAAAAATAAAAAGACAGTTCTTACCCTCAAAGAGCTTGAGATCCAATGGACAAAAACAACATGAAAAAGGAATCTGAAAGGGAATTGACATGGGGTGAGGGTGGGCGTCAAGATAAACTCCTGGTCTAGTAAAGTCAAATACTAGGAATGCAGGTGGTGGGAAATAGTAGAAATCCACATGACTTGTATTATATATATAATGATTTCAGTGGTTGCAAGTAGATGTTGAATGCCTTTATGTACAATATTAAGGAATCTTAATATCATGTTAAGAGATTCCTATTTGTATGCTTCATCTAATATAGAAAGACAAAGAAAATTACTTGAAGAATTCTGATATTTTCTACTTAGTTATACAGTTCATTCATTGAAAGGGTTGACACCATGATAAACTCTGGAGGTCCACTTCAGGAAGATGTCTGTGTTTGGAATCTTATCTAGTCTAGTTCTACCTTATCTTATTCCTTATTTGCTGCTTCACAAAACCCTATTCGTATAATGAACAATGAAACTCATTGGTTTTCTTGTATATTACAGCTGATAATAAGCTTGACCCCCTCAAGGAAAGTTAAATGATAAAAGTGAGTGGCAACATAATCAGAGCAAAGCCTCCCTAAGTGCTTTGTAAAATTTAATCAAGCAAACAAGTCCTGTATTTCTCAGCAATAAACAAAAGCTACTAAACCTGTTTGATAAAGAATGACAATGAAGCTCTTCACTAATGCTAGTCTCCAGTGCCTTAACTTGAAATGGAACTAACCCTGGGTTGCTGAAGGCTGTGTCACCAGAGACAAGCTCTGAAGGCTACAACTAAGCTGGAAGAGGTAAAAGTATTGGTGTGGCAACGTACTATTAACCAAGGGTCAGCTTATCTAAATACATCGACCCTCAGTGCCAGAAGGGTCTACACCGGGAGATGAATCTTTTTGTCCACAGCAATTCATGAAGTCAAATTACTAAAATGTGAAGAGATTTCTATTCATGCAATTAGATGCAAAATTGAGACCAATGAAATCATAGATTATTCAGGAGGCAAGATTCAAAGAAACCAATCATGCAAAGACCAAAATTAGGGAAATGTTCATATGCAAAATGATTACTTCTATTTAAATATCATTTCCTGTTAACATTTATCCCAAATGCTTTATGCAGCTTGTGGATAAGGTTTATAACTTCATTTTTTGTCCTCAGCATATGCTTCTAAACATTTTTCATATGATTCCTTGGATCATAGATGATTTCACCTGGGACAGAAATAGGATTTAAACCAGCATGTGATACTACAAAGTACTCTGAAATTCTAACCGGTAGCTGAACAGAGGGTGATTAATTGCCTACTAATACTGTCACGATCAAACACTGATTACTTTATTCTGCTGCTTTCATTAAATTTGCAGGAAAAATTATTCAGAACACAGAAAAAAATATACATTTTGAAGAGAAGAAATATTGCCTTTGTAATAGGGAAGAATAAGAGTATTAGACATGTATAATAATAATAGACATTTATAAATCACTTTAAAATAAGACTAAAACTCAGCACTAGAAATAAAAGTTTGTGAGTCATTGGTATAGAAGTGTCATTTGAAGTCTTAAAAATAGATAAGCTGTTACAGAAATTCTCAAGCAAGTGAATCTCCACATGATCCCAGATATGCAATACAAGTCACTGAAATAAAGTGAAAATAATATAGAGAATCAATTAAATAGAAAGGAGGTCTATTGAAGGTCAAAGCAAATAAAATATTCAAAAATGTAAAAATTGTAAAAATGAAATAAAGAACTCTCTTAAAAAAGTAAAGCAAAATGGTTCCAGATGAACTACCCAAAATCAGAATAGGGTATTGAAAACTAGGGCACATTTTCAGTTAAGTTTTTAAAAAAGGTTCTTCTATGTAGATGATCCTTAAATTCTCTTCTAGTTCTCATTTACTTGATTATGTGATCTGTACCAGTATAGATAAGAGGCTGGTGGAAAATCTTTCTTAATAGTACAAACTATGATTATCCTTTGGTGTAGTTATGCAAAAGGCAATATCCACTCAAAAACACCAAAAAAGATTTTTAATTACTTTGAATACAAATGGTATATTATGGATGTGTGGTATACAAGTCTTTGGCCTCTCTCATCCCTTATTTTTGAACCATATTTTCCATTTATTTTTCACCATCTTCATTTTTCCCACATTTGCATTTGAGTCATGAAGTAAAAGAATATATTTTGATTTAATGCAGAGAGTCTTTTCCAATTCTTGGAAGAATTGGTCTACCTATTTAGGCAGTTAGATGATATAGTGGATTGAACAATAGGCCTAGAGTCAGGGAATATTGAGTTCAATCTAGCTTCAGACATTAGCTGTGTGACCCTGAGAGAATCACTAAATTTATGTCTTCTTCAGTTTCCTCAACTGTAAAAATAGGGAAAATATATGATTAAGATAATGAAGTAGAGTACCTTGCATACAGTACCTTGTATACAGTAAGTTCTTAACTAATCCTTGACCTTCTTTTACCCTCCATATTCAGATTTAGCAACCAAAATTACTGGATAAACTGAAATTATTTCCATGATAATCTTTTTTTTTAAAAAATCATATTAATGCTACTGTAGTAAAGGATGACAAAATATCCTAATAAATAATGACTTTCCTTCATTCTGCTCTTTATTTCTTCTTTCCATTCTTTTTTTTCTTTAATCCTTTCTTCCTACATTTTGTTAACTCTTCCTGACCAAGAGATACCATAACCTTAAAGAAAATCTTTATCATGTCTTGATATAAGTTTTGAGCTAAAATTAAAAGGTATCATAGATAATGATTACTACTAGTTAAATGTCGGCCAATGAAAAGTTACTCATCTTTAACTCAGATCAATATTAATCAGTTTGGAATTTGTGTGTATAACTTTTCATTTTGTTTGAGTGATTCTTGATGTCTCAAAGAGTCATTAGTTTCCACGTGTCAGATTGTATTTTTTAAGGAATTATTTCCTTTAGTTTGCTTTTGGACCTGTTTTTCTATTTGTAAAATTCTGCTTTTGAAAAAGTTGTTTCCTTCAGTGGACTTTTTTTTCATTTGGAAATTTTATTTTTTAAGGAGTTGTTTTCTTCCATCATTTTTTGTGCTTCCTTTTCCAAGCTGTTGACTCTTTTTCATAATTCTCTTGTATAACTCGCATTTATTTTCCCAGTTTTTCTTCTACTTCTCTTACTTGATTTTTAAAATACTTTTTGAGCTCTTCCAAGAGGAATTTTTGGGCCTGAGACCAATTTGTATTCCCTTTTGAGATTTCACATGCAGGCATATTGACATTGATAGCCTCTTCTGAGTTTATGTTTTGATTTTCCCTGTCACCATAGGAGGTTTTTATGGACAGGGCTCTTTTCCATTTTTTACTCATTTTTCAACCCCTTTCATGACTTTTAAAGTTTACCTCTGCTCCTTGGGCACAGGGGTCACTATTCCAAGTTTCTCATCCTAGGGGCTAGGGTCCTGGCCACTGGCTTTCCCTGCCATAGTCTCCGGCACTTGTGGCTTACTCACTGCACTGGGGTGACCAGGCCTTTCTGCACCTGTCATGCCAGGGATCCAAGATTCACAATTTGATTTCTGCAATGGGGCTGGCCTGCTGAGCCTGCAGGACCAAGGAGCTTCAGTTGTTGATCTATCTGCTGCTAAGAGTCTCCCACTAGGTTTCCTGGACACCATCTGCACTAGGTTGCACTCCTCTTATACCCTTATAATCCCTTTATACTCCTGTAGGGTAAAGGACAGACATTTCCTGAAATCCTTCTAAGGTATTTTAAGGTAGAAAATTGTTTCACTCCATCTTTTTGTGGGTTCTGTCACTATGGAATCCACTTTTAAAGACTTGATGTAATGTTGTTTCTGAGGGAAACTGGGGAGAGCTCAGGCAACTTCTTGGCCTTTCTCCACCATCTTTCCAAGGTCACAAGCTTTCTTTAAAATGATTCTACTCTACATTTTTTCTCTCTTTGAGAAAATGCTACTCACACTGATCTCTCATCTTTATTCCTATAATTTTAGAAATGAGCTTAAATTTTAAATTGGTGTTTCTGTTAGCTACAATTTCTCCTCACTTGGGATTAAATCACTTGGGATTAATGTCCTGGTGACTAGGACATTTATTGTAATAGCTTGTTCTTATTTTGGCAATAGATGAATAAAATTTACCCTTCAGTGCCCTCGTTGTTTCTATTATCTATTTCCTGTTTTGTGTTGCCAATTACTTCCTTGAACAGTAAAGAAATTAGTTTCTCAAGTAATATATAATATCTTTCTTTCATTATTTTTCTTCTTTTCACAACATTGGATCTTTGCTATTAGGTTACTAGCCTAACTATAGACAAATGTTGATTAATGAAGACTCTCATATCAATAATAGAGTTTTTTTATTTGTTAAATATAAATATAAAATATAATATGTTAAATATTAAATGTTGGTTTGCTTTGGGGGTTGATGCAATTTGATGGTTTCCATGTTCAGTACCTACCAATTATTTTCTTCTTTTTTTTCAGTTCTGAAATTGTATATTTAATACTCAGGTGAAACTTGTCATTCCACATGATTATAATTGAATATCAGTGAGCAGTACATGTCTTTGCTCTCTGTGCTCATTGTTAGAGTTCCAATGAGTCAATCCATCTTTATTTCTTTAATTTCATTTTTAAAAATTATTTATTCATTTATTTTTAGTTATCAACATTCACTTCCACAAGATTTTGAGCTCCAGATTTTCACCCCATCTCATCCCTCCCCTCACCCTAGGACAGTGTACATTCTGAATATCACTTCCCCTAATCTGCCCTCCCTTCTAGCTCCCCCCTTCTCTTATCCTCTTCCCCTTCTGTTTTCCTGTAGAGTAGGATAGATTTCTATACCTCATTTCCTGTATATCTTATTTCCCAGTTGCCTGTGAAAACTATTTTTAACATTTGTTTTTAAAACTTTGGATTCCAAGTTTTCTCCCTTCCTCCCTCCCCACTGACCCTCATTGAAAAGCGTAGCAACTCAATGCAGTGTACACATGTATACTCATGCAAAACACTTCCAAAGCAGTCATGTTGTGGAAAACTAACTGTATTTCCCTTCATCTTCACATGCTTCCAATTTATTCTATTCTTTCTTTTGACCCTGTCCATACTTAGAAGTGTTTGCTTCAGATTACTCCCTCCCCAAATGTGCCCTCCCTTTTATCATCCCCCTCTGTCCTATTCCCTTCCCCTCTATTTTCCTGTAGGGTAAGATAGGTCCCCATGCCTAATTGACTTTTTATTGTATTCTCTCCTTATGCCAAATCTGATGAGAATAAGATTCACTCATTCCTTCTCAACTTCCCCCACTTCACCTCCCCTGTAAAAGCTATTTCTTATCTGTTTTATGTGAGACAATTTACCCCATTCTACCTCTCTCTTTCTCCTTCTCCCAGAATAATCATCTCTCACCCTTTAATTTTATTCTCCAGATATGACCCCTTCATCTTCAACTCACCTTGTGCCATCTATCTGTCTGTCTGTCTGTCTATCTATCTATCTATATATACATACATATAATTTTCCCCTCCAACTTCCCTAATACTGACAAAGGTCTCGCATGTTAGAAATATCATCTTTCCATGCAGGAATGTAAACAGTTCAACCTTAGTAAGTCCCTTATGATTTCTCTTTCCTGTTTACCTCTTCATGCTTCTCTTGAGTCTTGTATTTGAAAATCAAATGTTCTATTCAACTCTGGTCTTTTCATGAAGAATGCTTGAAAATCCTTTATTTCACTGAATTTTCATTTCCCCCCCTCATTGATTACACTCAGTTTTGCTGGGTAGGTGATTCTTGGTTGTAATCCCACCTACTTTGACCTCCAGAATATTATATTACAAACCCTCAGGTCCCTTAATGTTGAAGCTGCTAAATCCTGTGTTATCATGATTGTGTTTCCACAATAAATGAATTGTTTCTTTCTGGCTATGTGCAATATTTTCTCCTTTAACTGGGAACTCTGGAAATTGGTTGCAATATTCCTAGGAGTTTTCCTTTGGGGGTCTCTTTCAGGAGATAATAGGTGTATTCTTTCAATTTCTATTTTGCCTACTAGTTCTAGAATATCAGGCCAAGTTTCCTTGATAATTTCTTGAAAAATGATTTCTAGCATATTTTTTTGATCATGGATTTCAGGTGGTCCCATAATTTTTAAATTATGTCTCCTGGATCTATTTCCCAGATCAGTTGTTTTTCCAATGAGATATTTCACATTGTCTTCTATTTTTTCATTCTTTTAGTTTTGTTTTACAATGTCTTGATTTCTCATGAAATCACTAGCTTCCAATTGATCCATTCTAATTTTTAAGGAAGTATTTTCTTCGGTGAGTTTTTGGACTTCATTTTCCATTTGGCCAACTCTACTTTTTAAGACATTCTTCTCCTCACTGTCTTTTTGGACCTCTTTTGCCATTTGGGTTAAGCTATTTTTTAAGGTGTTATTTTCTTCAGTATTTTTTGGGGTCTCCTTTAGCAAGCTGTTGACTTGTTTTTCATGACTTTCTTACATCACTCTCATTTTTCTTCCCAGTTTTTCCTCTATTCCTCTTACTTGCTTCTCAAAATCCTTTTTGAGCTCTTCCATGACTTGAGATTGATTCATATTTTTCTTGGAGGCTTTGGATGTGGTAGCTTTGACTTTGTTGTCTTCTTCTGTTCATATGTTTTGTCACCAAAGAAAGATTCTGTGGCCTAACTTGTTCTGCACAGTTTTCTCATGTTCCCAGCCAATTACTTGAGTTTTAAACTCTTTCTTAAGGTAGAAGTCTGCTTCCAGCGTGAAGAATGTACTGTCCCAAGCTTTGGAGCTTTTGTGCAGTTGTTTTCAGAGATACTTCCAGGGACCTGTAAATTTTCAGTTCTTCCAAGGTGGTATGATCAACAACGAGTTGTTCACTCCTTTCTCAGACTGTGCTCTGGTCTGTGAGTCCACAAGCACTCTTTTCTTGCTTGGAACTCTGAGGAGGATTCTCTCTTACCACCACTACTAGCTGTACCATGTCAACTCTCCTCCTCAGCCTAGGACCACCATTCAGGACTGTGACCCAAATCCAAACATGTTCAAAGAAAGAAAATCATGCTCAACACCAGCAAAGAGATCCCTGCAATTCCCCCCGATCATCCACTTGAGTCCCCCTCTGTCTGTGGGCTGAGAGCTCCAGAAACAGCTGCCACCCCGGGGCCATCCCAGGACTGAGGCTGGGACAGAGTTTCTCTCACTGCAGTCACAGACTTTTCTTACTGGCCTTCTAAGTTGTCTCTGGTGTTTGTGGGTTGAGAAGTCCTGAAACTGCCACAGCTGCCTGTGATTCACTCTTCTGAGGCCTGCTCCAAGTTCACTGAGGCCTGGTCTTTGTCTGCACACCCATGCTGAATTGTGTTCCTCTCACAGTTTGGTGAAATAGACTTTCCAATCAACCATCCAGGTTGTCTTGGTCTGGAAATTTGTTTCACTCTGTCTTTTTGTGGGTTCTGCTGCTCTAGAATATTGTAGAGACATTTTTTACAGGTATTTGCAGGGCTTTGGGGGACAGCTCAAGCAAGTCACTACTTTCATTCCACCATCTTGGTTCAGCCTCCAATTCTTTTTTCAAAGATAGTGTTCATAATACAAAAACATAATCCTTTTTTTGTTGTATACAAGTCTTTAGCCTCTCTCATCCTTAATTTCTGAAATATATTTTCCCATTTATTTCTCATCATCTTATTTTTCACACATTTGCATGTAAGAGACCAAGTAAAAAAGCATATGTTGATTTAATATTGAGAGTCTTTTCCAATTCCTCATAGAATTGCTTTACATATTCAGGCAGCTAGATGATTCAGTAGATAGAATACTAGTCATGATGTCATGGAGACCTGACCTAAAATACAGCTTCAGACATTTACTACCTTAGCAAGTCATTTAATCTATGTCTGCCTCAGTTTCCTTACCTATAAAATGGGAGTGATGCTTGTACCTATCTCATAGTGTGTTGTGAGGATCAAATAAGATCTGTATAAAGCACTTAGGACAGTGGTGGACGTATAATACATGCTTAATAAATGCTTGACCATTTTTCCTTTCCATTTTCAGCTTCACCAATCAAAATACTTTATTAATTGAAATTATTTTAACAATAGTCTTTTTTTAAAAATTCTGTTTGGTTTTTTTTTAGCCAATTAGTGTTAAGTGACTTTCCCAGGGTCACACAGCCATAAAAAAAAAAATTCTTATTAATGGTATTGTAATATGAGATGACAAAGTAACCTATGAAATAATGACTATTGTTTTCTTTGGACATATGATAAAATTAACTCTGCCCCTACAAGGATTACCTGTAAGCTATCCTTTCATTTACCTTCAAGTTCCATCTTTCTTCTTGTTTTATTTATAGTGAGGATGTTAAGACTGAAATGATTAAACTTCCTTTAGCTATATTTCTCCTATACCTCTTTAACTCATCTTAATGTGTTACTGAATGAAAATAGAGAAAATAATGAAACTATGACAATTTTGACTAGTAAAAATTTATCAAATCTTAAGTGGATCCTCAATCCAACAAGAAAATCCTACCTCATATCTAATTGATTCATCATCTCACTCTCCATAAACAGTTGTTCTAAAACTATTTGTTGCTTTTCAAGGCTTCTGTAGTATCTCTTCACTTTGGTTTTACAGAAGAGGAAGTCTCCTAACACTTCACTGAAACAATTTAGGCTATTCACCACAAGCTACCTTTTCTCTCTTCCTTATCTGTATTACTCAGACAATTTCCCTCACGATCTCCTCCTCCACTTCTGTCTCAGGTAAAGAGGGAACCTATTTGCTTATAAAAAGCCTCTCATTTTGG
The DNA here is from genome assembly GCF_003287225.1 of Phascolarctos cinereus. Classification (NCBI taxonomy): domain Eukaryota; kingdom Metazoa; phylum Chordata; class Mammalia; order Diprotodontia; family Phascolarctidae; genus Phascolarctos; species Phascolarctos cinereus. The sequence continues at coordinate 92,668,504 of NW_027556098.1, forward strand.
GGCAGCTAGGTGGCACAGTGGATACAGCACCAGCCCTGGAGTCAGGAGGACCTGAGTTCAAATCCCACTTCAGACACATAACACTCATTGGCTGTGTGGCTCTGGGGAAATCACTTAACTCCAATTGCCTCACATTAAAAAAAAAAAAGAGGCGAATGCATTATATTAAAAATTATTTCTCCACTTATGCTTTCCTTGGTTTAAGCAACAAAAACATATTTGTCTCGCATAAAGAATTTGATATGACTTCTTCTTTACCTATTTTTTTTTCAAAAAAAAGTTTATTTAGCATTGGCATTAATCTTTGCATGTTTGGTAGAATTCACTTTTGCATCTATTTGGTGCTGGGAATTTTTACTTAGAGCATTTATTAATGGCTGTTCAATTTCTTTTTCTAAGATAGGGTTATATTTTTAATGTATTAATTATTTATTCATTCATAACATCTTTTTTAATTGAGTTCATGGGGAGAGGGGTCAGAGCCAAGATGTACTCTACGTACAGGCAGCAATCCAGCTGAATTTTCTCAACATTTCCCTTCAAACAACTTTAAAATAATTCTTCAAATCAAATTTTGAGTGGCAGAGCCAAAAAGAGGTCAAAGTGAGATATTTTTAAACCTCAGACAACTTAAGAAGTCAGTAGGAGAGGTCTGTGACACAATGGTAGGTGCTAGCCTAGAACACAGTGCACCACAGAACCAACAGTGGTTGCTCTTGGAGGAGGCTTGCAAGAGCATTATCAGCAGCTTTGGGAGCTCTTACACAGAGAGAATAAGGGGCATTAGACAATTGATCAAACAGATTACAGAGGACTTTTTTTCTGACATTGTGTGCAGCTGGTGAAGATTGACAATTCTGCTGTCCATAAGAAATTCTGAGTTGTAGCTCTAGGATAAAGAGGCATCCTTGTGGTAAGTCACAAGGAAGCAGGAGTCCTGGTCATTGTTCTAAGGCCAAAAGGAACACTAGCACTTCTGTCTATAGGAGAGCATAAGACTTGGTCACAATTCCAGGACAAAAGGAGCACTAGCTCTTGCTGGTGCAGGGAGGCAGAGGTCCTTCCTGCCTAAAACCAGAGCACAGATCAGTACAGCTGTGTGATACAGTATCCCTGAATCAAACTACCTTGAAAACAACAAAAAATTGTATTTTGTGAAATAGGTTAAGGAGAAACTACTCCCAGAATTAGCTCTAAAAACAAGCACAAAAAAAGCCTGAAACTTATTCAGTTTTCACCCTCCCCAAGGTGAGTAAAGCTGACCTTTAAATAAAGTTCAGAGGGAAGAAATAGCCTAGTAAAATGACCAAATGAGATTTTAAAAAAAAGAACTTTACAATAAAAAGCTACAGTGGTGACAAGGAAGACCAAGATTTACACTCGGAAGAAGACAACAATGTGAAAACATCTACAAACAAAACCTCAAAGACAAATGTGAATTAGACCCAAGCCCAACAAGAATTCCTGGAAGAATTAAAGAAAGAGATAAGGGTGGTAGAGAAATATCATGAAAATAAAATTAGAATGCTGCAAAAAATTGTGAAAAGAGAATTAACAATTATATTTTTAAAAGGCACATAAATGCTATTAAAAAAATAACACCTTAAAAACCTGAATTAGCATAATGGTAAAAGAGACACAAAAATTCAAGGGGAAAAAAAATCCTATAAAAGCACAATAGTCCAAGTGAGAAAAAAAAAAAGAACAAAATCTCACTGAAGAAAATAATTAATTAGAAATTTGAATTGGTATTTATTTATGTACATGTGTGTACATACAGCCATTCCCCAGTAGTTAAATGCTCAATGGATATATATAAACAGTTCTCAAAGAAATTGCAAAGTATTTGCAATCACATGAATGAATGTTCCAAATCAGTAATAATAAGACAAAAGCAAATCAAAACCTTGAAGTTTTACCTCACATCCTGCAAATTGGCAAAAATGATTGAAAAAAAATGATGGTAGTCAATGTTGGATGAGTTGTGGAAAATAAGCACACTAATGCATTGTTAGTGGAACTGTGAAATTGTACATTTCATTTTAGAAAACAATTTGGAATTATGTAAATAAAGTGACCGAAATATCTATATCCTTCAAACCAGAGGCTCCATTACTGGGCTTGTAACTCATGGAAGGCAATGATGAGAAAGATCCTACATACTCCAAAATATTTATAGCAGCACTTTTTGTGGTATCTAAGATTTGGAAACTAAGTAGATGTCCTATTGGGGAATGGCTAAACAAATTGTGTTACATGAATACAATGGATCACTACTGTGCTGTAAGAAATGACGTGTGTAATGAGTACAGAGAAGCATGGAAAGATCTATATGAAGTGATGCAGATTAAAGTAAGCAGAATCAAGAAGTATACCCTCCCCTGAAATAAGGAAAGGGCTTTTATGTACAAAAAAAAAAAAAATATTGCAACGTATGTGTTGGGGGGGGGCAAAGAATTGGTAATTTAGGGGATGCTTATCATTGAGAAATGACTAAACAGATTGTGTCATATTATTATGGCACAGTACTATTGTGCAATAAGAAATGATGAAAGGCATGGTTTCAGCAAAAAGAATGCAAGAACTACCGGTACAAAGTAGAGTGAGAAGAAATTGGAGGTTATTTGCACAGTAACAGCAATTTTGTAATGATGATTAATTATGAAAGACTTGGCTACTCTGACCAATAAAATGATCCAAGACAGTTTCAAAAGTTCCATAATGAAAAATGCTGTCTACCTCCAGATGAACTCTGAATGCAAATTGAATTATGATTTCTCTCTCTCTCTTTTTTCCCACTTTTTTGTGATATGATTAATATGACTAATATAAATTAAAACATGCCTTCCATGCTTTCACATACATAATTGTCATTTGAGTGCCTTACCAGTGGGTACAGGAATGATGGGAGACAATTTAAAATCCAAAAAAAAAAAGAATATTAAAAATAAATAATAAATTTATTAAAAAGGAAAATTTTAAATTTCAGTTCCGAATTCTCCCCTTCCACTAATCCCTTCTCCACCTACTGAGAAGGAAAGAAATGTGATATAAAATAATGTTATTTAAATATTGTATTTACTCTTCTGCTATTCTAAGTAACATATATGTGTGTATATGTATATATATGTACATCTATATATATACATATACACACATATATATAGTAAATATTCAAAGATTTCACTTAGGTTATTAGTTTTATTGACATATCATTGTACCACATAACTTCTAATTATTGTTTTAATTTCAACATCTTTGGTAGTGCATTCATCTTTTTCACTTTTGATACTGGTAATTTGATTTTTCTCTTTTCTTTTAATCAAATTAACCAGTGGCTTATCTATTTTTTTTCAAAAACCAGATTTATTTATTAATTCAATTTTTAAGTTTAATTTTTATTACTCAATCCTTTGATTTTTAGGATTTCCATTTTTGCGTTTAATTGAGAATTTGTAATTTGTTCTTTTTCTAGTTTTTTTTTACTTGCATCCCCAATTCATTGCTCTACTCTTTCTCTTATTTATTTACTAAGCTTTTGGAGAGATAAAATTTTCGCTAAGTACTGCTTTGTTTGCTCCCATAAATGTTGGTATGTTGTCTCATTATCATTCTCTTTAATGAAATTATTCATTGTTTCTGTGATTTCTTCTTTCATCCGCTCATTCTTTAGGATTGTTTTTATTTATTTTTTTTAGTTTTCAATTAGCTTTTAATATATATGCTTCCATGGTCTATATTGAATATAATTTTGTTGCATTTTATCTGAAAAGACTGTATTTAATATTTTTGCTTTTCTACATTCATTTGTGAAGTGTTGGGTACTATTATGTCCTAATACATTGTCAAATTTTGAAAAGGTATAGATAGTCATGTAGAGCTGAGAGAAAGGTATACTCCTTTCTATTCCCATTCAATTTTCTCTAGAGTATATAATACTATTTTTCCCCTAAGGTTATTTTTTATCTAATTTTCTTCTTTTGTATTTATCTTATGGTTAGATTTATCTAGCTCTGAAAGTGGAAAGGAGTTCCCACACAAATATATATTTCATTGGCTATTTCCTCCCATAATTCATTTAACTTCTCCTTTAAGAATTTGTATACTACACAATTTGGTGCATATATGTTTAGCATTGATGTTACATAATTGTTGATGTTTCCTCTTGGCAAGATATTGTTTTCCTGCTTATCCCTTTTCATTAGGTCTATTTTTCTTATTGATTTGTCTTAGACCATGATTGCTACTCCTTTTTTTTATTTCAGTTGGAACATAATAGATTCTGCTCTAGCTCCTTACTTTAGCTTTGAATGTATATTTTGTTCCAAGTGTGTTTCTTGTAAACTACATATTGCTGAATTCTGGTGTATAATCCACTATTTTATACACTTCTAGATTAAAGGTGAGTTCATCCCCTTCACATTTACAATTATGATTAATAACAATGTATTTCCATTGGTCTGATTCTCTTTTTTTATCCTTCTCTATTTTTTTTGCCCTGACCCTCCTCAAATGTCTGCTTTACTTCCAACAACTTCCTCCCTTAATCTTCCCTCCCTCTTATCAACCCCCACTTTCTCTTATCTCTTTTCTGTCCTACCTTCCTGCTGAGTAAGATTGCTATACTCTACTGAATGTGTATATGTATTCTTCGCTCTTTGAACCAATTCAAATGTGAGTGAGGTTTAAGCATAGCCTGTCTACTCCCCATTTTGGTCTCCACTGAATTGTTTTCTCCTGTGTGCCTCTTTGATTTGAGATAATTTCCCCAATTTTTCTCTCCCTTCTCCTTTCTCTTTTTCTTACTCTTCAATACTTTTGAAATCCCCCCAAACATAGTCTACTCACACCCTTCTTTCTGTGTAGACTTCTTCTAACTGCCCTAATAATAAAGTTCTTTTGAAATAAATGTATAATCTTCTATAAGAATGGAAACAGTTTAACTTTATTAAATCCCTTATGATTTTTCTTCATGTTTGCCTTTATATACATTTCTCGGGTCTTGTGTTTGAATAGCAAATTTTCTATTACACTTTTGGTCTTTTCATCAGTATTGCTTAAAAGTCTCCTGCTTCCTTCATTATTCATTTTTTCCTATGAAAGTTTACACTCAGTTTTTCAGGGTAACTGATTCTTGCTCATAATCCTAGCTCCTTTGCCTTGTGTAATATTATGTTCCATGTCTTCTGCTCCATTAGTGCAGTATCTGCTAAATCTTGTGTGGCTCCATGCTATTTGAATGTTTACTTTCTGGCTGCTTGTAGTAGTTTCTCCTTAACCTATTTCACAAATTAAATATTTGAAAAGGGGAAATTGTGACAAAAGGTTATGAGCACAATCAGTTTATGAACAATGGCTAGCAGTTTACCAGCAAAGTGTGTCCAAAACCACCTCAGTTGGTACAACGATCACATTCTGAGTTTACAAAGCATTTGTAGGCATAAATGAGGAACATCAAAGAGGTAATATAAAAGATAAATGATAAACATTGATCCCAAATTGATGAAAATGACTTGATTGTCATGGCCTTTTCTTCTTTCTGACTAGTTGGGGAAATGCAACACTTTCCATTGTCTTCATGGAAGTCTGTCTTGGGCAATCATCCTTTCACCAGAATGGAGGAAATTTGACAGGTGAGCAACAATCAGGGTAAGGGCATTCCTAGATTCTTATAACTTATGCTTAATTATAGAGTAACTATGACTTATGATTAACAACAAAGCTCTCAACAGAAATGAAGAATTTAGCTTTTCAAAGGCTTTTAATAGAAATGGGAGATTATCAGATGAGCTTTGCAAGATCAGAAATTATGAAGTTGGCTAAATGAGAAAGCTAGCTATAACTGATGTCCTGTCAGCCTATACAAGATCTCAACTTATCCCTTAACCTAGTGTGATCTATAAGAGTAAAATTATATATGTGATTAAAATGCATGATTAAAAGCAAATAACCAATAGATAACTGATTAATATTCCACAATTCCTCTTTTGATTCTTGAGAGACATAGCCCCATGAATCACTTTACCTATAAGACCTAATCTGACTTATGTTAGCAGAAAGCATGATCACAGAAACAAAAAGAGCAGGTTAGAAATCAAACAACTCAACATATTCTCATTCCTGGGGACATCATCTCTAACCAACATAATATATTTAGGAATCAAACTTGAGCATGTTTTAGCACAACAATTAGCACAGAGTTGACTACAGGCAGGGAGAATGATAATGAAAGGCAGGATAACAAGGTCCTAATAATTATAGTAGCAAATGTGACATTCCCTTGACCAGGAAAATAGTGAGTGTTCAAAACCAGAAAGAAGGATCCCACCAAGAACCACTATCTTATGTGTGGGTTTCATTGCCAATTCATCGTGTCCAACATAATTTGTTGAAGCTCATGGACATTGGTGACAATATATCCTGTCTGGTTAATGTAGGAACAGTAAGTTTGATTGATAACAGCACATGCTTCTCTTTAGATAGCAGTGAGAAAATCTAACACCATCAAGTGTTGTAATACCGTATCTGCAAGAAAGTCAATTTCCATAAGCAGGGAAATGATAACACTCTCACCACCAAGGGAGCAGCAGATACCAGTTTTATCTGGTCAGACCTTTAGATCACACACACTCTAAGGACAGAACAATAGGTAACAGCTCATATAATCATAATGCAGCAGCAAGGGAGCTTGGCAGAAAGTGTAACAAGTAAAAATAAAATAAGTAATGTGGCAGGTAAACTGAATAATAACCATTTCCCCATGCTACTTAATCTCTCGAAGTTAGAAAAATCAATGTTTGTTTGCTGACCTTCCAAGTTGATTGGGCTAGAAAGGACAGTGAATAATAGTATTAATATGAAGAAAGTAAGCTAAGAAAGAGCTAGTTGTGGGCCTGGTCCTGTTCTGACAATTCTACATGTGATAACTCCAAAGATTACAAAACCAAAAATAAATTGCAAAGAAAAAAAGTAACTACTCACCTATGCACTTCTGATTCTTTATACATTCAAAGGTGTTTACTTTGGTGTGGAGAGCTGTTTGGGACAGAAATAACACCAAACAGCCCAAGAAGTATCTGCTGCTAAGGGCAGGTTTCATGTGCGAACAATGTATCTAAAGGCATCTTCTCCAATCTTGGTTGCAGTCTGGGTGCTCAGCAATATTTGGAAAGGGCCGTCATGGGCAGACGGAGTCACACTCGTTCCTTGGCAATTCTTGATATAGACTTTATCACTAGGGTGGAAATCATGCAGTGAAAAGTCCAAAAGCCCAGTCTATACCACAATCTAGCTTCATGAAGTTCTCTCGAGTCTATTTTGTAGTTTCAATATGTAAGAAGCAACAAATGTGTCTCCTCTCAGCGAAGATGTATGTACTGGGAGGGGGGGAAGGTTTTGCTTTAATAAAACAGTATTTCATAAAGAAAAATGTGTGATTCCCTCCTTGGTCTTTTCTACAGATGAAATAAAGCCAAGGAAAGAACATCTGGTAAGTCTCAAAGTACAGTTTACCAACTATTTTCTTAAGTTCTTTGTTATGCACTCAACCTTATATGAGCCTCAGGGATAGTAGAGGATATAAAAGTTAAGTGAATCCCAAAGGTAGAGTAGATTTTGAAAGTACGGTATCAGTAAAATGAGACCTGCTATGAGAATCAGCATGAGCCAGTGGGCCAAATTGGGAAATAATCTCTTTAAGAAGTATTTTAGAAAAAAAAAAGGCAGCTGTATGTAGCCTTAGGTCCAGGAAAAACTTCAACCCCATGACTAAACTGATCAACAATAATTGGAAAGAATCTATAATGGCCATCCTTGAGCATGTCTTTAAAATCAATTTTCAAATTTTCAAATGGAGTATATGCCAAGGGGCATCTTCTGAATACAACATTATGGAAAGCATGTTAGACACTTGACAGGTTGTGCCAGCAGAAAAAATACAAGCTGCAACAGGGATGGTTCCAGGGGCAACCCAAGACTGTCTTACTGTGTCCACTATTTCATGGGTGCCAAAGTTCCAAAAGTGCGAAAAGACATACCTAGTGATGAAACTCCAGGGCAGGAGAAGCTTGACTTCCATGGTCACCCAGATCCCAGAGACCTGTTTTGTTTTATACTACTGTTTCTACCTCTTGATCTTTGCGTTTATTGTGGACTGAGTTGAAATTGTCATAGAGAAGAGGAAGAGAGAAGTTTTCACTGTTGACTGTCATGAGGTAAAACACATGGGCTCTATTCTTTATCCAAGTAGGAGCTCTGTTCCCTTACAACCACAAGTACTAGGGCTCCTCCTTGCCCTTTGCTACCATTACATCCCCTCTTAATTTTAAATCCTAGATCCATTTTCTTTTTGAAACACTGATTAGTAAGATCACCTTTTTATGGCAATACAAACATCCTCATGGTTCCTGGAGTCTCTGCAGTGAAGTGAAAGGTGGAGCTGGCTGAGCTAGTTGGATAAGGGCAAAGAAGGTTTGGCCTCTTGTTTAACTTTCTCCTTTTTCTTATCACTCCTTTCATTTTCTTAATCCTTTCCTTTAAAAAAAAACACATGGGGAAATACCTTTGATTTTACCTGTGTTCTTCTCATATTATTCTAGGCAGTGTTTATGAAAATATTTATGGGACTTGTAGAGATTAGGAAGATTCCCTGGATCCACCAGGGCTGCTCCTGCTAGAGCTCTATTGGTTGTTTCTTTAACAGCTGTTTTTCCTTGCGGTGAGAGCAATGTGCCCATTAAGTATGTAACACCTTTCCAGGTGGGATTATGCCCTCTGAAAATAGCCTGGAATTGAGTGATGACAGCTCAGGATCTTCATCAAATTTTGGGGTATCTATCCTTTCTCCAGGTGAAGACATCAGAAAGGTAATAGATGGTAATAGAGCCAGAACTCCTGTAATTAGATCTTGAACTAACCTTTCTCAAAGAGGGAGTATGTCAGTAGGCTGATCCCTTGGTGATTCATAAGAGATTGGATTTCTTTGCATTACAGAGACAGAATAATTAGGAGGAGAAGAAGGACAGAGCCTATCAGAAAGGGCCTCTCAGCAAACCCAATAGTTTATTTGGTAAGAACAATAAGAATTTTCTGTAGCCATCCTGATTTTCCTGTTTCTACCTAAATAGATAATAATTTAAAAAAACAATTCAAGGCCAAAACCATTCCTCAGCTAAATCCTTAGCACTTTGAGACCAAATTTCACATAGCTTAATGATGTGTCCTTTTCTCATGACTGCTTGCACTGGGAATTTCCCTTGGTCCCAAGACCTTAGAAATTTTTCCAAGGGTGTTCTATCAGGAATACTGTTAGTGTTTCCTATAATTTACAACTTACTACCCTTACTACCCTAATTTTCCAATAATTAGAGCTATCTCTGTGCCACAGAAGTTTTCTTGCTTTTTGCCAGTCAAAATCAGAACTGATCTGTACACATTTAAAAAAATCAAAAATCAAATCCAGAATTCATTTGCCAAGTTTTGTTTTTGTTTTAAATCTAAACACTTTAGAGACACTACTTGTAAAAATGATTGTTCTCCTTTCAAAAGGAAATCCTTGGCTCTCAAGAAGACCAAATCCTCTTCTCTATTTGTGGGAAAATTTGCTCTGCACATAGAAGAGATTCTCCCAGCTACGTGACAGGCTGCTGTATCTGCTCTATCACCTATAAGTCAGAATCTGTCATTCAGAACAAGCTACAAGTGAAACAGGAGGACAAACAAGTCTGCACACTGAATATATATCGGCAGTCAGTTTCCGTCTCTTGAAAGAGCTCCAAATTCTACTTTCTAAGAGTCTCTGCTAAGTTACACAAAAATTCAAAACAAAACAGATACAGAACATTTAAACATAGAAAAACCTCAAAAACCTCTGGGGTCTTTAGATGCTAAGATTTTTTTTTTAATTTTAGGCTTGAATAGTAAAACTTAAATATGTAATAAGAAAAGAAAAAGAAGCATCATAAACTTAAATATTAAAACAAACATAAAATAAGAAAAGAAAAAAATAGGTCACATGCCCAGCAGAATGTAACAGAGGAGTCAAAATATATAGCAATAATTTTCCACTTCAAGAAAGCTTATACATTGAATAGGATGTGTTATTTTGAAAGTTGTCCATCTTTTCTTTGCTCCCTTATAGGTTTTCTTTTGTTCTCTACTGGGCACTTTTTACTTTGTTCTTTTTTCTCCCTTTTTCCCCCTGCTCCTCCCCTCAGGCTGCAACTAAGTGTTGATATACTTCAATGTGGATATTGATATACACTTGAATATATACGTGTATACAAATAAATATACACGCACATAAACACACACACACACATGCATGTATATGAACATATACTTTACCTAAGAGATTCTACTCCTAATCTTTGTTTTTATCTTTGTGTTTATCTCTTATTTCCTATCCCTCCTGACTCCTCTTCTTTACTTCTTTTTTTTCATATAAAAACTGCATTCTCTTTATTCTGCATACTTTAATTTCAGAACAAAATAAATATTAACAGCCCCCAATACACAACATCCTACTCCCCAGATCAGGAGAGGGGGAACAGGGAACCTATAAGTCCTGCCCTAGTACACTGGAAAATAGGAGGGGAAAAAAAAAAACACTAGACATTGGCAGATGGAGCCAGGCAAGGACAGGACCTCTACTGCTGCTGTAGGAAAACACAGGGAGCTATACAGAGGGTGGGGTCTGATGCAGAGGTTTGTCTAATCCACCTCCCTCCATGTGGGATGCATCTTCATGTACTCGAAGTGGGGGGATCTCATCAGGAACAGCGGCACTGGGTTCTTCTGCTGTCACCTCATCTTTATCGATGCCAAGACCTAGCTTAATCATGTGGTAAATTTTATTTGAGTGAGTCTGAGGATCTTCAAGGAAGAAACATAAAGACAGCAAAGCTTTCTGTAGCACTACCAGGTCTTTCTCAGCCTTGTCATTCTTGTCAGCCTCAGCCGTCTGCCTGAGAGTCTCCACAATAGGGTGATCTGGGTTTATTTCCAGGTTCTTCTTGGCCATAACAAAACCCGTTGTGCAATTGTCTCTCAATGCCTATGCTTTCATGATGCGTTCTATGTTGGTTGTCCAACCATGTGTGCTGGCAACAATGCATCAGGATGAAGACACCAGCCAACTGGAGACTATCATTTTATCAGCCTTCTTATCCAGAATTTCCTTCATTAGCTTGCACAAGTTCTCAAATTTTGCCTTGCTCTACTCCATTTTTCCTTTTTTCCTTCATCCTCTGGAAGTCTAACCCTTTCTTAGTAACAGAGACAAGAGTCTTCTCATCAAATTCCTTTAGCTGTTGTACACAATATTTATCAGTGGGCCCTGTCATGTATACTTCTTCAAAACCACATTTCCATACCCATTCCACAAAAGCAGAATTGGCCATTTGTTCTTTGCTCTCACTAGTGATACAATAAATGCATTTCTGGGTTTCCCTCATTCTAGACGCATACTCAGGCAAGGAAGTCACCTCATCTCCTGACTGAGATGTGTGATAACATAACAGTTCAGGTAGACACTGCCTGCTGGTTGAGTCCTCATCAATTCCAAGCTTCAGGTTTTTCAAAAAGGCCTCATAGAACTCTCTTTGTCTTCTGCCAGATCAGAGAAAATCTCTAGACACTTCTTGACAATGATCTTATGGATGACCTTCAAGATTTTACTCTGCCACAACATCTCTCTACAAATGTTGAAGGTCAGATCCTCAGAGTCCACCACACCTCAGATAAATTAAGATACTCTAGAATAAGTTCATCACAACTGTCCATGATGAACACACGATGTACATACAGCTTGATTTTGTTTTGTTTTGTTTTGTTTTCAAAGAAATATAAAGAAGCCCAGTGGGGGATGAAGAGCAGAGCTCTGAATTCCAGATGACCTTCCACAGAGAAGTTCTTTACTGCCAAGTGATCTTTCCAGTCATTGGTGAAGCTCTTATAAAATTTGTCATATTCCTCTTGGCTGATGTCAGGGTTTCATGTCCTGATAGGCTTAGTCTTGTTCAGCTCTTCCTGATTAATGTATTTCTCCTTGATCTTCTTGGTTTTCTTCTTCTTGTCCCTGCCTTTATCTTCTTCATCATATTCTACATCTTCTATCTTGGGTTTCTCCTCACCTTTAGCTGGCTCTTCCTCTTATTTCTCTTTGTCTTCCTCTGTCTCATCATCACTGATTTCCCTCTCTCATACTTTCTCCAAATAAAGTGTGATGGGGTAGCCATTGAACCGAGAGTGCTTCTTTACAACCTCCTTGATTCACCTCTCTTCCAGATACTCTGTCTGGTCTTCTTTTAAATGTAAGATCATCTTGGTGCCCCCATGGTCAGCACGGACTGTGAAAGAGCCACCAGCAGAAGACTCCCAGGCATACTGTTCATCATCATTGTGCTTGGTGATGACAACTACCTTCTCTGCCACCAAGTAAGCAGAATAGAAACCCACACCAAACTGACCAATCATGGAGATGTCTGCTCCAGCCTGCAAAGCCTCTATGAAAGTCTTGGTGCCAAACTTGGCAATGGTACTCAAGTTATTAATCAAATCAGCTTTTGTCATGCAATGCCAGTGTCCACCAAAGTCAGAGTATGCTCTTGAAGGTTAGGGATGATGTCAATCTTCCGCTCTTTACCATTGTCCAACTCATACAAGGTCAGAGGCATTGGAAATGATCTATCAAAGGAAGATTTCCTTATTAGAATAAAATGTGTTGACAATCAAGGACATAAGCTGGGCAATCTCTGCCTGGAAAGCAAAAGTTTCCACCTTCTCCTCTCTATGCTGTACTTCCTCAGGCATCTTGAGTGGTTGTGGATAAGAAGGCCAGTTCAAGGAAGTGCTGAGTCCAGCAGCTCCAAAGTCCAGGTATCATGAGGAGCTTGGTACAAGAGCTCTTCAATTTTACTTCTACCCACTATCTTGCCCTCCTATTACTTAACCCACCTCCCTCCAACAATCCCTCCCTTATCCTCCTATTTCCACAAATCTACTTTTTTTTTAATGTACTCTTTTGACCTATTCCCTCACACTCCCCTCTAAGGATCCCTACCTAATCCTCCCAAGGATCCCTTCCTCCCTCCCATACATGAATTTGTGTGTGGTGTGTGTGTGTGTGTATTGTTCCCCCTTGAACCCATTCCCAATGAAAATAGGTTTCTAGAACTGCTAGCCCTCCTTCCCCATCTAATTCCCCTGTAGTAGTTCTTTCTCCTGCACCTCATTTGTATAAGATAATTACTCTCTTTAGCTGTTACTGAATGTTTTCCTTTTTGAAGTCATGTCATGCTCAGGTCTACCCCAATCTTTCTTATGAACTATCGAATTACTAATAACACTCTTAGACATACATTTTACATACATAAAAGGTATTAGTCTTTGGTATGTACCTTATATTTCTCTTGGCTCTTGTATGTCAAATCTTCTATTAAGTTCAGGTTTTGTTTTGTTTTAACAAAGTAGGGAAAATCTGACAATTCATTAAATGTCCATTTCTTTTCATTCAGGATTATGCTTAGCTTTGCTGGGTATAATATTTTCTGCTGTAAGCACAGTTCTTTTGCTCTTTGATATATAGTGTTCCAATAGCTGTAGTCTTTTAGTATTGCCACTGTTAGGTCTTGTGTCCTTCTAACTGTGGCACTGTCATATATAATTTTTTTTTCTTCTTGCTCATAATATTTTATCCTTGAGCATGGGGTTTCAGAATTTGACCATAACATTCCTGTGAGTTTTCCTTGTCGGATATCTTTCACTGGTGATATGTGGATTTTTGCTATTTCTACTTTCTCCTCTTCTTTTAATGCTTCAGGACAATTTTCTTTTATTATTTCTTGTATTATTGTATCAAGATTATTTTTTTTTATCATAGCTTTCAGGTAGTATGATTATTCTTATGTTTTCTCTTGATCCGTTCTCCAGATCAATTATTTTTCTTATGAGTCCTTTCACATTCTCTTCTATTTTTTTTTCATTTTTTTCATATTTTGTTTTTTTTATTTGCTGATCTCTTACACCTTTGCTGGCTTCCCCTTGCCCAATTCTGATTTTCAAGGAGTCATTTTCTTCCTTAAAATTCTGGATCTCTTTTTCTAATTTGTTGACTTTCTTTTCATAATCTTATTTTTTCTTGAATTGCTCTTTTTTCCCCTCAATCTCTCTCATTTGATTTTTAAATTTTTTTTAAGTTCTTCTACGAGTTCATTTGACATTACCCTTTGGGGTAGAAGAGTTTCTTTGCTTCACTATCCTCTTCTGAAGATGAACCCCAGTCTTCTCTATTCCTCTAGTAATTCTCTATGGTTGGATTCTTTCTCCTTTGCCTGTGATTTTTTTTTTTTTGTAACAGCTTAATTTTTGTAATCACCTCTGGTCCTGTGTAGAGGATGGTGCCTCTGGCCTCAGATCCTCCTTCAGTTCTCCTCTCTGTCCTTGAACCCAAACAAAGACCTCCAGCTTCCTGAAAGTGCCCACAGCCAGCACATCCCTGCCACTTCTTCTGCACTCACCAGGCATGTGCCGGTTTCTTCTTGCTCCCTCCCCAATCCTTGAAGGTCTCCATAGCAGAGCTGAATCTGACATTCATTGTCAGCAAAAGTTCCCTTGATCTTTCCCAGCTCAGATGCCCAACTCCCCTTTCTCCAGGCATAAAATTTCCTTTGGCTAGGGCTCAGGCAGCCTCCCAACACAGCTAACCCCAGGGCTTGTCACTTACTGTTTAAGCAGTCCATAGCTTGGAGGTGTTTACTCTTCACAGGGATCTAATGTCATCCTAGGATTTTTCTTCAGATAGCCAATTGTCCCAGGAGGACCCCTCTTCTGTCCTTTCTCTTTGTCCCTCCTTTTATTTATTTTCATTGTTGTATATTTGCCCTGAGGTATTGTTTTACCTCTTTTGTGGAGGAAAATCTTGAGAGCTTGGAATTTTCAAACCTACTCCACCATCTTTCCAGAATCCTGGCTAAGACCTTACATATCTCTACAAATGATGTATCTGCCTTTAATAGGGCCTTCAACACTTAACAGGATAAATATTTCATCCTGCACCTGGGGTCCTGCTACTATGAACATAAAGAGTTGTGCTTTGCATAACAGAGAGTATTCTATATCCTGAAGGGTTTCTTGGATTGGGTAAAGGAGATTTATGTCATGCACACTAGATTCCCTTATTCAAAGTGCCAATATATTTCCTGAGAAGTTCAGTAAATGAGGTCAATTCATGGTAGCCAATGCACACATACTCAGGAAAAAAGCACTTAGCAAAGTTTCCTCCCTATCTTTCACCAAAGATGTGGAAGCTTAGCTTTTGCCAGTTGGGGAAATCACTATCACTTTACTTCCCTACACTCTTTGCTGGTTGCAATAGAACCTCTATTTGTGGGGAAAGATTCTGTTAGAGTTCTTTTCTCCTGCAGAAATTTTCCTATCAAAATTGATAAGGGGAGAAACAGAATTAATCAGCTAAATCAGACAAAGGAACAGGAAGAATTCCCCAATTGATATACACCAAAGGAAGGTCCCCTAGGTTTCCCCAAGCAAACAAAATAAAGAAACTTTCTAGGGCCTACCTGGGCTTAAAGAAAATTTGGATCTGACTTAAATTCAATACAGGCAGATTCCAACCTCCAGAGGTGGTCCCTTGAAGTAGAATCCTCAGTGAAATTGTTATGTGCCCTGGGAAAGTTTCCAAAAAGTTCCCCTGGAAATGAGAGTCCTGCAATCACATCCTGCTGGGGCCATAAATTGTCACGAATGACATCTGTGAATAAGGGAATGTGAGGCAGAAAAAAAAATTCAGAGTACCATCAATTTATTAGTTATGCCTAGCTGTTTGCCAAAAAAGTAGGTCCAAGACCACCTCAGTTCTTCTAAGGACACCACTGTGAGTTTACAAAGCATTTTATAGGCATAAATGAAGAACATCAAACAATAAATAAGGAACATTGATCCCAAAGTGAGGAATCTGACCTTGATTGACATGAGTGATTCCCATTTCTGACTGGTTGGGAAAATACAGGACTTTCCATTGTCCTCATGGAAGTCTATCTTGGGTAATCATCCTTTACAAGAATATGGAATTTTCACTGGAATGGAAGACTTTGACAAGTGAGCAACATTTAAGGTGTGGGCATTCCTATCCTTATGTGACTTATGTTTGATCATGGAAAGACTACGATTTATGATTCACAGCAGAGCTCTTAATAGTAATGAGGAACTTAGCTTGTCAAAAGCTTTTAATAGAAATGGGGAACTTATATTTTCAGCTGATCTCCACAAGAGCTCAGCTGTTCAGAAACGGGGAAGTTGGCTAAAGGAAGATAGCTACAGCCAATGTCCTCTCTCTCTCTCTCTCTCCCCCACACACACACATCTCTTAACCTATAAAAGTAAAACTATATATATGTAATTAAAGAAGCTCTGGAATTTGATTATGATATTCCCATGAGTTTTCATTTTGGCATCTCATTCAGGAGGTAATTGATACATTTTTTATATTTCTATTTTAGACTCTGGATATAAGATATAAAGGCAGTATTCCTTTATAATTTCTCAAAATATGATATCTAGGTATTTTTTTTAAATTATGGCATTCTATAGTCCCAAACTCTTAAATTATCTTTCCTCAACCTATTTTACAGGTCAGTTTTGTGATGTGATAGTTCACATTTTCTTCTCTTTTGTACAATTCTTTTGGTCTTTTTTAATTTTTTCTTGAAGTCTCCTGGAGTCATTAGCTTCCACTTGCCTAATTCTGATTTTTAAGGAACTATTTTCTTCAGGAACTTTGGCACCTGTTTTTCCATTTAGTCAATTCTGCTTTTTAAAGAGTTTTTTTTTTAATGAGGTTTTGTGGTGATTTTACTTTTTGGCCATTTCTCTTTTCAAGGAGTTGTTTTTTCAGTATATTTTGTGCCTTTTTTTAACCAATCTGTTAATTCTCTTTTCATAATTGTTTTGCATTTGCTCTCATTTCTATTCTCAATTTTTCTTCTACCACATTTTGAATTTAAAATCATTTTTTTTAGTTCATTCCTTTAGAAATTCTTGTTGGGCTTGAGTCTGATTTTCATTTTTTTTTCCTTTGAGGTTTTGTTTGTAACTCTTTTCACATTGTTGTCTTTTTCTGATTTTTGTCTTCATCTTCCCTATCACCATAATAGATTTTTGTGGTCAAGTTCTTTTGTTATTTTTTTTACTCATTTTTCCATTCTATTTCTTGATTTTGAACTTATGTTAAAGTTAGGTTCTCATCACCTCTAAGTGTGTGGGGGAGTGGGAAAGGCTTTCCCAAAGCTCTGGGAGGTTGTAAGGTTTTATATTTCCAAGGTAGTATGACCCCAGAAGAGATGTGATCATTGCTCTCTTGGTCTGTCCTGTGGTCCTTATCTAGGTAGTGAATCTGTTACCTTACAAACACAAGAATTAGTGCTCCTCTTTGCAATGTAACTGCAACCAGGGCCCTTCATCCCTTGCAACTACAAGCATTCTTCTCTGTTTCTGACCCAAAACTGGATATGGGCAATGAAATTGCCAAACTGGTCCTATGCCCAGTTCTAGCCCATGAGTTTCCTGTACTCTGTTTCTAAACAGTTATCTAATCGCCTTACTGTCTCTGGGTTGAGAGCTCACAAAGCTGCTGCTGTTGCTACTGTCACTGCTGCTGTAAAGGCCCATAGCTCGTGTTGCCATTGTGTGAACTCCAAGTAATCCCCTACCTTAGTGTCACAGATCTCACTTTCTGACCTCCTAAATTGTCTTGATCTGGAAAATTATTTCATCCCTACCATTCTGTTGGCAATGTCACTCTAGAATTTATTTTATGGAGGGGAATGTTGAAAGAGCTCAAATGGGTTATTGCCTCTACTCCACAATCTTGGATCTGTCCCCGCGTTAGTCATTCTTAGATACATATAGTTGATCCTAATTATTCATGGATTCTGTATTTGTGAATTCACCTATTCACTAAAATTTGCTTTTAATTTTAAAATCAATACCTGGGAAGGTTTTGTGGTCACCCACAAACATGGTCACAATAGCAAAAAAAAATTGAGTTGCCCAATGTTCAAGTTCCCTATGTTTGAATGCAGCCTCAAATTAAACATCTAATCTCTACTGTGTTCATCCCTTATGCTGAGAGGCATACGGATTTGAGGAGAAAATCCAAATAGATAATGTCAACACAATTTTTCAAGCCAGTGCAGGAATGAAAATGACTGAAGTCATCAATAAGTCAGGAGAGCCAAAAGTCGAATTGCCATCCTTATTAATGTCTTTCTCTTCTGCAGAATAAGTTCCACTAACCTCTCTCTTGGTTTTCATGGGACAAGCCAAGGTCAAGAGATGTAACCATATTATTCATTGCCCCATCACATATTTTGCAGTTCATTTAAAAATATTTTATTTAATATTTTTATAAATTTTAAATGTTTAATCTTTAAAAAATATCAGGATTTTATATTCCTGTTCTACACAATATGAAGTATGTGTTCACAATACTGTATGTGTTTATTGTATCATTATTGTATGGTTACACTGTATGAAATTATACATATATGTGTATATAAGGTATTTCAGCAGAAACACACCTAAGATAAGGCTATTATTCATTGATGAAAATGTTGTCACTAGCAGCTTGCCGGAAACTAACACTTTATTTCTCCTAGGAGCAATAGTTCACTGTGCACTAATTCAGTGTTCTCAGTGACTATTTAGAACATAACCACTCCAAATGATGAAAACCAACTATACATAGTAAGGGATCCTCCACATATTATCAGGATAATTATTAGGCTTTATCATTAATTTGGATGTATAAATTCTAGACAAGTAGCAATGCCTGCCAATTTGAATTCAATTGGAAGTTAGTGTCACCACACAATTTTTTTTTTCATTTTGTAATATTTCTCTTTTCAGGCATGATCTCAATAATCCCACCATATCCCTGAGGAAAATGGCTGGTTAGTAACATTCCTATTTTACAGATGAATGGCTAGATGATTTGAGGCAGCATGCAGATTTTACTGGTCAAAAGTGACTGTGTAACTCAAGAATGAGAAAGTGATTTTATAAGATGAGAACACTAGTGGAGAGAACAGCTGTTTGAATGGATAGGATGTGGCATAGAAATTCAGTTTCATAAGCTTATGCTATCAAGTGCATTATTTTTGTTATTGATGTTGCCAAATTATTTAAGTAAGTAAGCAAAAAAAGTATTGGTTTTTTTATTCAACAACAAATATTTAATATCCTCTGTGCATAGCACTTTTCCTACATACTGCTTATCTTACAAAACAGTTTTAATACTTTCTACAAATCATTGGAAGCACTAGGAATAGGAAGCAGGTTTTCTGACAAAAATTCAAAGTAATACCTTAGAATATTCTACTATGCTTCTCTTGACATACAAATTGTCACAAGTGTATATGAATTATGAACATTGGAGCAAATGTACAAGAACCATCTCTTTGAAGGCATTCTAGCTGTTGTCCTAAAAAGAAAGGTTTCATTTCTTTCACTTCTAGCCACATGACATTCCCATGCCACAAGTTGGAGCAACCCTCATGCTACATTGATCAGGTTAGAATTAAGAAAATACACATTATAATAGTATGTCATAACTTCTCAGGGCTCTAGTCAACTCTCTAAGAATATAAAAACAGAGAAAGCACTAATCCACATGGGTAAAGACAGTTTCCTTACCAGAAATTCCTTGTATCATTGAAATCACAGGTCTGGTGCCTATTTTTATTCAACAAGTAAAGTATTTTGAGATTGAAAAATCCCATGGAAATTATATTGTAACTTCATAGAATGATAATATTGAGACACTCTAGATATACTCTCCCAATCCGCATGAACTAGTAGCAGGGCAGGTCCATTTATCCAATAAACTCAACTATTTTTTTAAACTTTGTTTAGAATCCACAAGGAAATATTTTTTTAAAAAAGTATGCCTCTAAATCTCTGCTGGTCATATCTCCGCATCATGGTCTTAGAGGTCTCTCTCTGAAGGGCAGTAGCTTTTTTTTTCCCCTGGTATTATCAGCTTAAGTCTCTCTTCCAGTATATCTTTACTCTCCAGTAAAACCATAATCTCCCCTATATCATTGTCTTACCAATTGATTAGCACCCCAATATCATCTAACCAATTCACATTCTTGAGGTTTTTTGTTTTTTGTTTTTTGTTTTTTTGTTTTTTTGGGTTTTTTTTGGTGAGGATAAGTCAGCTAATTTCCAGAACTACTTGCTGTCCTGGTTATAGAAGAAACATTAATAACTCAAAAGGTGGGCAGCACCTACTCCTGCCAGAAATAACCCTCAGGCATAGACCAACCAAATGATCAATCTGTAGGACTGGCCACTGCCACTAAAATATTTGACTTATGAATGGACTTTGGGGTAGTCTGAACTATTTGGAGATGAGGAAGGTGGGAAAAAGTGGCCTGGGACAGGCTGAATGCATAACCAAAAGAGCCTAAGAAGATGTTTTGAGGTTACATTTATTTCTTTGTTTAACTTACAATCCACCAGAATAAAGTAAAAATGGTGCTATTTTAGCTCCCTTTATGTCATTTGGGTTGTAGACAGTAATAAATCTCCAATTTATGGTCACGGCATTAAAAGGTTGATCATCATTGGCTCTTTATATATTAGATGATGATAAGAAATATTCCACCTTTTATCTCCAGATAAAAGGACTGAGGAGGGGTTAGCAAAGTTTCCTGTTGATGCCAATCACTTGGCATCCTCATAAAATATGCCCTGGATATTATAAATATGTACATGTATACATTTACATGCATAGATACATACATATGTATAAATGTATTATACATATGCACACATTATGTTTAATTTTACATTCAAATTAGATGCAGCATGTGTAATTACATTGTTAAATAATGGTACTTTTATCCACATTTTATCTACCAGATACAAATTTTTAACTTTGGATTATACAACCTCCAATAGATCTTAGAAAAGAGATCATAATAAATCTCAAAGCATTCAATATGGAAGAAATTTATCTGTTATTTGTGTTGTGTTTTATTAGTGTCTTGTGCTACAATTCTGAAACTAGAGAGGAAGAATTTTCTGTGACTGCAAATAAAAAAAGATATGTAGCTTTAATTTATGATAAACAGAATACTTATTAATTATTACTTTATATGCATCTATTCTTAGTAATAGATACACGTAGACACTTGTGCAAACCTATATACTAAAAAAGTGTGGATAATACTTAATGACTTTACAAATCATAAGCCTTTAAGCTAAACATGTATAAAAAATTTTTAAGGAATTGGCAAATAAGTATTGGATTGTTTTGCACTGTAGGGTTGAGCAACCTTGTCTCTGAGATGTTTTTTCTTTCTTTTTTTTTTCACAATGCTGCTGGCAAAACACATCTCTATTGCTCTTTTATTATAAAACTGTTTCATCACTTTGAGTTATTTAGTCATCTCTAACTCATGAAACCAACAAGGCAGATCAATTTGCATTTTATGTATATCTGCTCTCTCTCTATATATATGCATAGTGTATTCCCTAGCTGTAGAAGTACACATATACAAATATCAACAAATAAATCAGTGGGTATAAGAGTATTTATTCCCACTCCCTTTAATAGCTATGAGGAAATTTCAGCTGTAAGCTAATGTGAAAAGCTGTATTCAGTAACAAAGTATATGTAGTCATAAAATGATGGCTTAAAAAAATCCCAAAGAATTCATACAGTATTTAACTATCAGGACTCTCAAAAACAAGGAAACCAGACAGTTGCATAAGAAGTGTATGGATAGGAAAGGTGGGATATGGTTATATATTGAGAGCTACAGCTAATTTTATGGCTGTCAGTTGACTCTCTAAAATCATGAGTCAATTAAGTGAAAATAATTTATATGAATCCTTTTGTGTTTCTTTTTTCTCCCTAAATTTAATTTCCATAATAAACCAAGATAAGATCAAAGGGATTTTATTTGAAAGGAAGTTTGGGGTCCAAAATAGAATGTTACACTTGACTTGAGACCTGAGCTCAAATTCTGCCTGAGATAATTATTTGCTATATGAACTTGGACAAACCACTTAATATGTCTAAGCCTCAATTTACTCATCAGTAACATGAAGATGACAATAGTACTTGCATCTTGGGATTACAGTGAGGATCATAAGAGATAACATTATATAAAGTGCTTTGAAAACTTTGAGTATCATTATACATCATAATAAAAGATAAGAATTTTTTAAAATGTTGAACAAAATTAGTAATATAAGATATAAAACATAATGTAAAATAAAAATATAAAGTAAGAGAGAGAGAAAAAAAGTATAAAACTGGGAATTTACCTAGACACCCCTGTTTTCCCTCCTCATCTCATTCTACTCAGAAGTCATTCCTCATCTCCTCAACCCCTTTCTAAGAGAAAAAAGTGACACTTTACTTAGTCAAAGCAAAGGCCTCCACATACACCCTTGATCCCAACCCCTCTTATATTTTCCAGCAAATTGACAACCATATTATCCCCCCAGGAATCTTTCTAATCTTCAATATCTCCCACCCACCCTACTGGCTCTTTTTTCTATTGTCACTCAGCCCTACATCTTTCCAAACCTTAAAAAACATCTGACTTGATCAAACCATCTCAACTATCAACTTATATATTTCTCCTCCCCTACTCAATCAAACTTTTTTTTCTCATTTTGTTTTATTGATATGTATTTTTTTTTACATTTCAAACATTTCCAGATTATTCCCATCTCTTGTAACAAAGCTAAAAGATTAAGCAACACTAGTGACCTCATCTGAAAGTGCCTGCAATACCCACACTTGTAGCCAAACTTAACCTCTCTATTTTTGTTTTTATTTGAATGAATAGAAATCAAAGTAACAGCAGAAAAAATAAAATGTTAAATAAATTTTTAAAATACAAAAAAAAAAGAAATGAAATACTTAGAGAAATTTGCTAGGAAGATTTTTTTCCCCCAGTTAACTGTTTCTCTTTTAATCTTAGCTTTATTGGAGTTGTTTAAGCAAAACCTTTTAAATTTTATGTAATTAAAGTGATCTGTTTTATCTTCTATAACCCTCCTTATGCATTTTTCCCTTTATTTCTTCAATTTGTTTGTGATATGTCTTTTATCTAGGTTTCATAAATATTTGGACCTTATTTTAAGGTATAAGGTGTTGGTCTAAATTTAATTTGTTCCACGCTGTTCAATTTTCATATATTGTTTTGCAGTGTATTTCAAGAAGTGATATTTCTAGGACTCTTTTATTCTCACTTTTTCATTACTATCCCTTAAAATTCTTATAACGTCCTTATAAAGTTTGTTATTTTCCCTAGTTTTATAAAGTAGGCTTTCAGAGGTTTGGTATTAAAAAAGCAAACTAATGGGTGTGACAATTTTATCTTCATTATATTGACTTATTCTATCATGAGCAATTAATACTTTTCCAATTATTTAGGTGTTTCTTTTATTTTTCTTTCCTGAGCAAAATCAGTTTATTAACAAGGATGGGTATGGCTGGCAACAAAGTGAGTAGATAGCCACCTCAGTGAAGACTGAAAGGGTCTTTTTTATTAATTTATTTTGATTTATCAACAATTACTTCCATAAGCTTTTGAGTTTTAAATTTTTCTCCTCTTCCCTCCCTGTCTCCTCCCAAGATGGCTCACAATAGGATATGGGCTATACATATACATTCCTATTAAACATATATTCACTTTAGTGATGTCATAAGGAAAAATTAGAACCAATAGGAGGAAACAGCAGAAAGACTAACAAAACAAAGGGAAAAAATAGCAAATAGTGTGCTTTGATCTGCATTCAAACCCTATAGTTCTTTCTTCTCTCTGGATAGCATTTTCCATCATGAGACCTTTGGAGATGTCTTAGATTCTTGCATTACTGAGAAGGGGTAAGTCTATCAATGTTAGTCATTGCAAAACATGGCTGTTACTGTGTACAATGTTCTCCTGGTTCTGCTCACTTCACTCAGCATCAGTCCATACAAGTCTTTCAATGTTTTTCTGCTCATCATTTCTTACATCAAAATAGTATTCCATCACATTCTGATACCACAACTTGTTCAGCCATTCCCCAATTGATGGACATTCCCTCAATTTCCAATTCTTTGCCACTACAAAAAGAGCTGCTATAAATATATATATATATATATATATATATATATATATATATATATATATATATATATATATATATATATATATATATATATATATATTATATATATATATATATATATTTTTACATGTGGGTCCTTTTCCCATTTGTATGATCTCTTGGGATACAGCCCTAGGAGAGATGTTGCTGGGTCGAAGGGTACGTACATTTTTATAGCCCTTTGGGCATAGTTCCAAATTGCTCTCCAAAATGGTTGCATCATTTCACAACTCTACCAACAATGCATTAGTGTTCCAATTTTCCCACATCTTCTCCAACATTTATCATTTTACCATTTTGTCACATTGCCAATCTGATAGGTGTGATGCAGTACCTCAGAGCTGTTTTGATTTGCATTTCTCTAATGATTAGTGATTAATAGCATTTTTTCATATGACTATAGATGGCTTTAATGTATTCATCTGAGAACTGCCTGTTCATATATTTGACCATTTATCAATTGGGGAATAACTTCTATTCTTATAAATTTGACTTGATTTTCTATATATTTTAGAAATGAGGCCTTTATCAGAGACGCTGGTAGTAAAAAATCTTTCCCAGTTTTCTACTTCCCTCCAAATTTTGGTTAAATTGGCTTTGTTTCTGCAAAAACTTTTCAATTTAATGTAATCAAAATTATACATTTTTCAATTCATGTTCTTTATCTCCTGTTTGTACATGAATTCTTCTGTTCTCCATAAATCTGACAGGTAAACTATTCCTTGCTCTCCCAGTTTGCTTATAGTATCAGCATTTATATCTAAATCATGAACTCATTTTGACTTTATTTTGGTATATGGTGTGTGAGATTTTGATCTATGCCTAGTTTTCTGGTTTTCCCAGCAGTTTTTGTCAAATAGTGAATTCTGATCCAAGAAGCTAGGGTACAGAACAGAGGACAGAAAGGAGGCTAGCAGCCAGCTATCTCCCAAGAAGCAAATTACCACAGTAGCCTGTTGTTTGATAAACCAAAATATACCAGATATTGGGGCAAGAATACAGAAAACTATGTATAAAATTGGACAGTAGCTTGGCAGAAACCAGGCATAGACAAATACCTCATACTATAGACCAAGATAAACTCAAAATGGGTACATGATTTGGATAAAAATGGTTATATCATAAGACAAGCTGTGAACTAGACTAACTATTATGAAGAACAATGTGAAACTATGCCCAAAGGTCATTAAACTATGCATACCCTTTGAACTATAAATACTACAATTATTGCCATACTCCAAGAAGCTCAAAGAAAAATGAAAAGGGCCCATATATACAAAAATACTGATAGCAGCTCTTTTTGTGGTAGCAAATTAGAAATTGAGGGAAACCCCATCAATCGGGGATTGTTAATCAAGTGGGAAACATCATGGATACCATCATGCTATAAGAAATGATGAACGGATGGTTTCTGAAAAACAAAGGTAGATTTGCATGAGCTGATACAAAGTGATTATACAGTAACAGCAATATTATAAAGATAATCAACTATGAAATAATGTGATAGATACAATGATCCACCACAACTCCAAAAGCCTCATGATATAAAATGTTATGAATTTTCAGTTAAAAAGCTCAGAACTCAGACTTGCTTCAGCTCTCCCCCAAACCCCTCCAAATACCTATAAAAATGGCTCTAAACATATTCTAAAGCAGCAGAACACACAAAAAGACAGAATGAAGCAAATTTTCAGCCCAAGAAAACCTGGATGGTTGATCAGAAAGGTATATCAGGATGGGCAGGGAGAAGAGTGCAGTTTGGCATGGGCTTAAAGGCCACAGCAAACCTGGAGCAGGCCTCAGAGGACTGAATCTAGGGCAGCTGTGGTGGTTTCTAGACTTCTCAACCCAAGAACGCCAAAGACAACTTAGAAGGTCAGTGGGAAATGCCTGTTTCTGTGGTGCTGTGAGAGAGCTAGGTGGTTTCAGTTCCATTCCCCAAACATGGCCCTCTTGAGCTTCTGGCCCACAGGCTGAGGAGGAATTGACTGGCTGATCAGAGGGAGATTGTAAGGATCTCTTTGTGAGTGCTGAGGCAGGAATCTCTTGCTTTGCCCATGCTTGGATCTGGATCACAGTTCTAGGTGGCAATCCTGTGCCAAGGTGGAGTGATGGCATGGTGGAGCTTATAGTAGCTGTGAGGATGAAGCCCTCCTCACAGTTCCAGGACAGAAAGGCATGTTTGTGGTCACTAATAGACCAGAGCACAGACCAGGAAACGAGTAAACACCTCACCCCTTATCATACCACCTTGGAAGAACTGAAAATTTACAGGTCCCCAGAAGTATCTCTGAAAATAGCTGCACAAACCCCCAAAGCTTGGGACAGTACAATCTCCACATTGTAAGCTTGAAAAAGAGTTTAAAACTCAAGTAGTTGGCTAGGATTATGAGCAAACCTCGCAAAAAAAGTCAGACTATGTTATTTTACTTTGGTGCCAAAAAAGATCAAAACATACAACCAGAAGAAGACAACACAGTCTAATCTCCTACATCCAAAGCCTCCAAGAAAAATATGAATCAGTCCCAGGCCTTGGAAGAGCTCGAGGGGGATTTTGAGAAGCAAGTAAGAGAAGTAGAGGAAAAAACAGGGAAGAGAAATGAGAGTGATGGAAGAAAATCATGAAAAACAGGTCAACAGCTTGCTAAAGGAGACACAAAAAAAAAAACTGAAGAAAATAACACCTTAAAAAATAGCCTAACCCAAATAGCAAAACAGGTCCAAAAAGCCAATGAGGAGAAAAATGCCTAAAAAGAAAAATTGGCCAAATGGAAAAGGAAGTCCAAAAGATTACTGAAGAAAATACTTCCTTAAAAATTAGAATGGAGCAATTGGAAGCTAGTGACTTTATGAGAAATCAAGACATTATAAAACAAATACAAAAGAATGAAAAAGTAGAAGACAATGTTATTGGACTATCTGAAAGCCATGATCAAAAAAAGACCCTAGATATCATCTTTCAAGAAATTATCAAGGAAAACTACCCTGATATTTTAGAACCAGAGGGCAAAATAGAAATTGAAAGAATCCACCAATCTCCTCCTGAAAGAGATCCCCAAAAGAAAACTCTTAGGAATATTGTAACCAAATTCCAGAGTTCCCAGGTTAAGGAGAAAATATTACAAGCTGCCAGAAAGAAACAATTCAAGTATTGTAGAAAATCAGGATAACACAAGATTTAGCAGCTTCTACGTTACAGGACCGCAGGGCATGGAATATAATATTCCAGAGGGCAAAGGAGATAGGATTTCAACCAAGAATCACCTACCCAGTAAAACCAAGTACAATCCTTCAGGGGAAAAAATGGTTATTCAGTGAAATAGAGGATTTTCAAGCATTCTTCATGAAAAGACCAGAGCTGAATAGAAAATTTAACTTTCAAATATAAGACTCAAGTGGAACATGAAGGGGTAAACAGGAAAGAGAAATCATAAGAGACTTATTAAGATTGAACTGTTTACATTCCTGCGTGGAAAGATGATATTTATAACTCATGAGACCTTAGTCAGTATTAGGGTAGTTGGAGGGGAAAAAAATTATATGTATGTAGATAGATAGATAGATAGATAGATAGATAGATAGATAGATAGAGGGCACAGGGGAGTTGAAGATTAAGGGGTCATATCTGGATAATAAAATTAAGGGATGGGAGAGGATTATATTAGAAGAAGAAGAAAGGGAGAGGTAGAACTTGGTAAATTATCGCACAAAAAAAAACAGAAAAGAAAAGGCTCTTACAGTGGAAGGGAAATGGGGGAAGGTGAGAGGGAAGGAGTGAATCTTATTCTCATAGGATTTGGCTTAAGGAGGGGGAAACATACACATTCAATTGGATATGGAAATCTGTCTTACCCTACAGGAAAATAGGGGGAGAAGGGGACAAGAGATCAGAGGGATGATAGAGAGGAGGGCAGATTGGGAAAGGGAGTAATTAGAAGCCAGTACTTATGAAGAGGGACAGGGTCAAAAGAAAGAATACAATACAGAGGGGGGCAGGATAGTATTAAGGCAAATAGAGTTAGTTTTTCACAACATGTCTACTATGGAAGTGTTTTGTATAACTGCACATGTATAAACTATATTGAGTTGCTTGCCTTTTCAATGAGGGTGGGTGTGGAGGGAGGAAGGGAGAAAATTTGGAACCCAAAGTTTTAAAAACACATGTTTGAAAAAAATGTTTTCACATGCAACTGGGAAATAAGAAATACAGGAAATGGGATACAGAAGTCTGACCTGCCCTATAGGAAAATAGAAGGGAAGGGGATAAGAGAAGGGGGGGGAGATAGAAGAGAGGGCAGACTAGGGGAAGGGGTATTCAGAATGCATGCCGTCTTGGGGTGGGGGAGAGGTAAGATGGGGTGAAAATTTGAAACTCAAAATCTTGTGGAAGTAAATGTTGAAAACTAAAAACAAATAAATTTGTATTTAAAAAATTAAATAGAAAATAAATTAATAGATTAATAAATTAATTTAAAAAACTGAGAACTCAAAGGGCAGACTACATCATTTTTGTTGTTTTTATTGTTGTTACTTTATTTCTCTTGCTTTTTTTGTAAGGGAATATTGCTAATGTAGAAATGCTTTTGTGATTTCACATGTATAATGGGTAACATATTCTTGCCTTCTCATTGCATCAGGAGGGACTGGAAGAAAGTAGAAAATTTGGACTGAAAATAAAAAATAAATAAAATTAGAAAAATAAATACAAAAAAACCTGTATGTGGTGGTCTATACATGAGTCTTTATAAGGTTCATATTGATGAAGAAAGCCACATAATAACATTATCTTTTTGATTTGCTTTTATTTATTTATTTATTTGTTTGTTTGTTTTTTTATTTAAATGTTTCCAAATTACATTTTAATTTGGTTTGGATCACATTCAAGAGTTTTGTGGGCCACATGTGGCCCCTGGGCTTTGTGTATAACGCCTCTGCTATGAATGAACAGAATTTTACCATATTCTCCTTCTTCAACAGTTCTCTCATGGCTCCGATTTCTTCTCCAATTCTTGTAGTGAAAATTTTAATTGGTGATTTAAAAACAAAAAAAGGAATATCTTCTTTGCACAACTTTGACTCTTTTAATTACTTTAAATTCCTGGCTTTGCATTTCATTTGCTAATTGAGGGAATTGAGAATTTCTAGGCTGCTTTTGTACTCTGGGTTTCTTTCTGCATGTTATGTTGTTGCTGTTGTTGGGTTTTTTTTGTAGCTGTTGTTATGATTCTCCAGGTTTTCTGCCATGACTCAACTGCCTTCTCACTCTGGATGTTCACTCATTACCTGTACTCTTTTTCACCCTGGAGCAAATCTCTGCTCCCATGCTCCCCTTCTCTAATTGATAGTTTTCTCCCAAAACTTCCTTTTTGGGGAAGGACCTGTGTTAGCCATCTTTTATTCTTCTCAGAGCTATGCTTACTCTCTAGACATCACCACTGTGCCCCAGAGTAAGTACCTTCAGCAACCTTCAATTACACTTTTCAAGTCACATTTTAGTGTTGTCTTTCTTCATTAGAAGGTTCTTGAGGGTAAGGACAATTTTACTTATTTCTTGTATGTGAAACTGAGCACATTTCCTGGCATATATATTAAGTACCTCATAAAGATTTGTTTATTTATTGTTGTTTTTAATTGGGCAATAAATATGGCATTCAGATTTTCATATATGTGAAATATATATATGCACACAGAGAGAGAGAGAGGATGTTTTCCAAAGTATTTTCCCCTCATAGATGTTCAATGGTGCTTTTAAGTTACTTCTGCCATGGTGGTATTGGATGCCTGTCCTTATTGCTATTCCTTGATAATTCTACTTTTTTTCCTATTTTCAGAATTCCAACGTGAAAATGCCCATATATTTTTTTAAGTCCTTGAGCCACAAGTGCTGTTTTTTTTTAACATAATATTTTAAGGCATAAATTTCTGGAGTTTACAGTAATATTTTCATTGATCATTTTTTCTCTCTTAAGCTTTTAGCAGATACTCAATTTCATCTCTTATTTTGCCTAATATAAGCTTCAGGATGACCTTTTTATTGTTTTAGTGATTACACTACAATGATTGCCAACATGTTCCTGTAGCTGCAGGAGCAGTAGTAGTAGCAGTAGTGGTGGTAGTGGTGGTGGTAGTGGTGGTAGTACTAGTAGTAGTAGTAGTAGTAGTAGTAAAAGTAATAGTAGCAGCAGCAGCAACAGTAGTGATCATTGTGGTTGTGGTGGTGGTGGTGGGGAGGAGGAGGAGGAGGAGGAGGAGGAGAAATGAATTCTTATCTATGTGGTACCTATCTTAACATCAATACTGAACAGGTTGTTGAACAATGTCATTTTCTTAGTCACATTTGTCATAAAGTTTTGTATGACTTTAATATATGGGTAGGAGAAAACCTTTTAAAGGAGAGTGTTTATGGCTTTATTTTGTTCTATCAAATCAAATGTTTTCTTAAAATCATAAGTAATAAACACAGCAGGAACTCTCAGTCAATTGTATGACCATAAAAATGTAGTTTGCTATGGAACATTATCTGCAAAATGTCTTCTATTCTCATATTATGGTTTCATAGAGTACACTCTCCATGCCTATGTGCCCTATTCTCATTACAATTTTCTACATATGCAAGAATACAAATATGGACAGGTAATTACTGATGTTTTCTTTCTTTTCTTTAGTAAAAACACTGCTTATGATACAGTACTTTCTTATGGAATCTCTGCCCATTTGAAGTATCCTAAAAATAATTCCTGAATGGCTTTACAATTGTGTTATATTCAGTATATATTTCTTCAAAGTGTGATTGGTTAATATATTATACTTTTTCCCATGTTCATTTTTGTAAGGGCCACTTCTATTTCCTCACATCAGGTATATAGATAGTAGAGTCCCAGTACTCCACTATCATTACCTGAGAATACATTATACACTTCTTTGTATTTAATCATTTGAGGTTCAGCATAGTACATTTGGAAGAGGCTAAGATTCAGAACCTGAGAGTGTGGGTCTTAATCTTGGTTCTTTTACCTAACTACATTACTTTGGGCAAAATTCACTAACATCTCTAGGCCTAAGTTTTCTCATGTTTAAAATGATGGATGGAATTAAATGGTCTTAGACATCTTTTCTAGCTCTGAATACACAATATGATCCTCTGATTCTAAGCTACTCCCTCAATAATGCATACCTTATTTCTCAAACTCCATTTGTTGTTGCAAGTCACATTGGAATCTTCCTGACCTTATCATCATCATCATCATCATCATCATCATCATCATCATCATTATTATTATTATTATTATTATTGTTGTTGTTGTTATTTTGGTAAAGATACCGGAGCGGTTTGCTATTGTTGAAGAAACTGAGATGGGGATTAAGTGACTTACCCAGGATCACAAAGCCAATAAGCTTCTGAGGCTGGATTTGAACTCAGGTTCTCCTGACTCTAGGCACAGCACTCGGTTTTAGAACTTTGCCAAATCTATAAGAATACAAGTTATTCTCCAATTGATAAATGGCAAGAAGATATGAACAGACTGTTTTCCAATGAAGAAATCAAAATAATTTATAGTCATATGAAAAAATGCTCTAAATCATTATTGATTAGAGAAATGCAACTTAAAATAACCTGATGATATCATTTCACACCCATCAGATAGGCTAAAATGATTGAAGCAACAAATGTTGGAGAGAATGTGGGAAAACTGAGATACTAATTCACTGCTAGTGGACTTGTAAACTGATCCAATGATTTTAGGGAGCAATCTGGAATTAGGCCCAAAGAGTTATTCAACTGCCTATCCCCTTTGACCCAGCAATACCATTACCAAGTCTGATTCTCAAGATGATTAAGGGGAAAAAAAGAACCTGTATGTTCTAAAAATGTTTATAGCAACTCTCTTTGTGGTGGATATTGCAGGGATACTCATCAATTGGGGAATGGCTAACAAATTGTCATATATGATTGTGATAGAATACTACTATGCTATAAAAAAATGAAGAGTTCTATGATGTTAGAAAAACATAGGCAGACTTACATGAGATGATGAAGAGCAAAATAAGCAGGACCAAGAGAACACTGTATATAGTAACAGCAATATAGTTTTAAGAACAACTTCAAGTGACAAAGTCAGAATGACTATTATATATAACCAAATTAACTATAAAGGACATATGAAGAAAGGTGCCATCTGCATCCAAAGAAAGAAATGATGAAAAGAAGTATGGATACAATGAAAATACACACATATGTATGAGCATGTATGGATGTATATATGTGTGTGTGTACACACAAACACATTATTTGTGTCTGATGGTAACCATCTCTAATGCAGCGTGAGGGTGGGAAGAAAAAAGAAAAAAAGAAAGGTACATGATAACTTTTTTATGTATTTTAAAGCAGTAGCAAGTTATATATAATAGATTTGCAGTTTCATGTACTATCATCTTTTTTTCTATTTTACTATGTTATGGAAATTCTTATTTTATTTCTAAAGTTTAGAATACAATAAATAAAAAATAAAAAAATAAATTTGTGATGATTTTTAAAAATCTGATTAAAAAGTTGTAAAGTTCATAGTGAGGTATTAAGAATGTATATATATATATACATATACATATAATATGTATATATATATATGTATGTATGTATGTATATACTCATAAGCAGTTTAAGAAATGCCAGAGAATTACAATAAATATATATAAGCAGCTTAGAAATCTTTGCAATGAGTTTCAAAAAAAATCATCTACTGAGGCAAAGAAGGATTGCAGTATGTAGTATTTGACAGACTACTCATGCTCTTAAAATCAAAGATTTTTTTTAAGTTAAAGAAATAATGTAAGGCTTTTTGCTGTTCGTATTTAATTGTCCTCTAGGGCAGAAAAAATGTAGTCCTGCTAAACATTGACTCAAATGACTTTTTTTTTTCAAATGGGAAAACTATTAGGGAAGCCAGATGTCAGTCTTTTAATCTGTCAAGTGAAAAATTCAGATCATATAATCATGAATATCTCTTCTAGGTATCAGCCTTTCAGTGGTAGCTGTGTGCAATAATATTTAGTATAACACCCATATAATAATAAGCAACAACTAACATTTTTATGGTCCCTATTATGTGTCAGGTAAGGTACTAAATGCTTTGCAAATACTATCTCATTTGATCCTTATGACAACCCTGGAAGGTAGGTGTTATTATTATCCTCATTTTCAGTTGAAGAAGTTGAAGTTAAGTGATTTGTCCAAGATCATATAGCTAGTTAATATCTAAAGCTGGATTTGAACTTAGGTATTCCTGATTCCAGGCCCAGAGCTCTATCTACTGTGCCATCTAGTTGCTTCAATATTTCCTTAAAGGTTTTGTACAGAGGAATTAGGGAAAGGATATTGTGAAGTACACCTAGAATATTATTTTGCAATAGGCACTCAATAAATGTTTGTTGAATTAATTCTATGGCACTATTAGCAAATCATATCATTTTTCTCCACATCTAAAGTTTTCTTTTCTCACACAACCTTCTTTTTATAAACTCCCTTTTATAAACTGCTTAGAGATTGTGTTACTATTCTTCTACCTGATGAATTTTCTTTTTATGTATACTTTATTTTGCCCCTATTACATGTTAAAGAAATTATTAGCATTTTTTAAAGTTTTGAGTTCCAAATTCTATTCCTTCCTCCTTCGCTCCTTCTTGCCATCAAGATGGTAAGCAATCAGAAACAGGTTATACATGTGCAATCATGTGAAACATTTCTATATTAGAAATTTTGTACAAGATGACTGGAGTAAAAGAAAAAGATGAAAGAAAGTGAAAAATACTGTGCTTCAGTCTATATTTAAACAATATCAATTCTTTCTTTGGAAGCAGATAGTATGCTCCATCATTAGTCCTTTGCGACTTGGATCATTGTATTGCTGAGAATACCTAAGTCATTCACCATTCTTCACCATACAGTATTGCTGATACTGTGTACAATGTTCTCCTAGTTCTGTTCACTTCACTTTGTATCAGCTCATGTAAGTCTTTCCAGTTTTTTTTTCTGAAATCAATCTGCTTGTCATTTCTTGTAGCATAATCATATTCCATCACAAACGTATACCACATCTTATTTAGACATGATGGACAGGATGGGGCAGAATCCCATTTGAAGGGGTAGGTATCACTTTGATTTCCAATTGTTAACCACTACAAAAGGAGCTGCTAGGTCCTTTCCTCCTTTTTTATGTCTTTGGGATATAGACCTAGAAGAGCTAGACCCTGGATCAAAGGTTATGCACTTGTAGCCCTTTGGAATAGTTCCAAATTCCTCTCCAGAATGTGCATTTACCTGGTAGATTTTCAAATGAATTTGTGGGCAACACTGGTCAGTAGTTCAGAAGAGTTTCTGTAAGATTGTAACGAGTATATTTATGGTAGAAAGGGAAAAATTAGATTTGAAGAAAATGAAGCATAGTGTAACATATACAATTTAACTTTAAGTATACTTATTTAATACAACTCATGATTAGCCAGGAAAAAAGCAGATATTTTTTATCATCACAAGCATAACATATTATTTTTGATTGGTTAAGTGGCTAAAAACAATAACGATGATAAATCTGTCTCTCTCTAAGAGAGCTTATAAAATTCTTCCATTTTCCACCACACATTTATGTGAAAAAGCATTTTCATCTTTTTTTTAAGTCAAAATGCAGAATTAAACTTGCCATGGATCCATAATTAAGATTTTTCCCGCCCAGATATACATCTTTGGACTTCCTATCACGCCTATAGGAACTTCATTACCCTGTAAGTGCACATCAGCCCTGGTACTCACACCTCAACAGTATCTTCTGTTCCTGTGTCATAGTGGACTATGGACTGACCTTGGGGTCAGAAAAACCTGGGTTCAAGTACTGCCTTGAAATATACTTTGAGATCATGACCAAGTCATTTAATTTCTAGGACTAAAATCAACTGTGGAATTGACAATTACTAGAGACAATTCCTACGCCATAACTTCTTTATATCAGTAAATGATTAGTCAGGACCAAAATAGAAAATTTAAAAATGTCTACTGACTTTAAGGAGATGACAGTATGGAATGTCTCCTTGAAGAGTCAACAGTCAACTCAGTAAGGCAAAACTAGTGTAGTTGAAAATATTAGATAAGTGTTTCGTGTTCAACAAAGTTACAAATTCAATAGAAGCTCAGAAATGTGAATTCCTAGAGAAATGAGATTTAGTCAGTGTTTTGCCCATTTGATTTCTAGGCATACTGAATTTGAAGGAAAAGAATGAAAATATTACAAATCAAAGATCAAGCTTGATTGGAAGTAGTCTGCAGATGAGTGGCAACATAGAACAAAATGATCAGGAGAGATTTTCTCTTAGTACATTCTTGATCTTCTATAAATATTAAGCAATAATAATTAAGGATACAAAGAAGATATGGCAATTTTCCTCAATGAGAGAATGATTATTAGTGTATGTATTTTTTTTGCAAATAAAGGAAATTGCCCTTGAAACCGTTTGACTCTTTGTATGAATCCTATGCTTTCACTGTCTGAACTTTACTTGGAATGACTAGAGCAAGCTGGACAAAAGCAATGGGGCTATACCAGCCAGCAAAAAGGTAATGACCAGGACAATAGTATCTATTTTGAATCCTAAGTAGAATGTACACAAATTACACCCATAATGTGTTGTGGTCTAGCTAGGGATAATTAGGAACTCATATTTACAAGTTAGTTAAAATTTTGTGAAAGCAAATGCATTTATGGAAGAGGCTGCACAGATAGCTTGGGAAAAGACACTCAAGGAAGGGTAGGCAAACCATTATAACTTTGCCTTAAGTAGCAGTGATTTTTGTCATCTTAAGAATCCCCAGAAATGATTTTTAATTTAAAAAATAAAATGGTGGATGTACTTGCTTAAAACACATACTTAACTCTCTAGTTTTATTTAGAATCTTAATAAGACATTTCTGGTTTGATCCTTAGTCCTAAACATTCTGTGATTTAAATTTTAATCCTGACAGGCAATCAAGGCCTATGGAAGAAGTAGAGTTATTTAAAAAGAAAAATGGGGCAGAGCCAACATGGTGGAGAGAAGCCAGAAAGTCGAATGAGCTTTCCACAGTTTCCTTTGGAACAACATGAAATCAAGACTCAAAAAGAATTCTGGAGTGACAGAGTTCACAAAAAGATGGAGTGAAAAATTTTTCCAGCCCAAGATAACTTACAAGGGCTTCAGAAAAGGTCTGGCTCACTTGGGTAAAAGGGGAGTGCAGCCCAGCACAGCTGGCATCCAGGCAAGGAAGAGGGAAGCTCTTACTCACAGCACAGATAAGCAATCAAGGCCTAAGAGTCTAGGTTTAGCAGTCCAATGGCACAGCAGACCAGCTATTAGGCCTCAGAGCAGTCAAACTGCCAGCCCCGAAACACAGGGAACAACAGGCACAAGGGGGCAAACCACCATCCCCAAAGACCCCAGTGCAGAAAGTCAGTAACCAGACCACTGAACCCAGTGGAAGAAGCTTGGGATAGTGCCACCTGTCCCCCCCAGGAGCAGAGCTCAACATTTTAAAATGATCAAAAAAAAAAAAAAAGGGGGCAACTAGGTGGTGCAGTGGATAGAGCACCAGCCCTGAGGTCAGGAGGACCTGAGTTCAAATCGGGCCTCAGACACTTACTAGCTGTGTGACCCTGGGCAAGTCACTTAACCTCAATTGCCTAAAAAAATAAAAATTATCCAAAAAAAAAGTGCCATGGAAAGCTAGTGTGGAGACAGGGAAGATTAAAACACAAACTCAGAAAAGGACAACAACATGAAAATGCCTACATGTGAAGCCTCAAAGGGGAATGTGAACTAGTCTCAAGTCCAAAAAGTCCTCTTGGAAGAGCTCAAAAAGGATTTTAAAAATCAAATAAGAGCAGTAGAAGAAAAATTGAGAAAATAAATGAGAGTTATGCAGAAGAACTGAAAAAAAAGAGTCAACATCTTGGAAAAGGAAGCACAAAAATCAATGAAGAAAACAACTCCTTAAAATATAGAATTGGCCAAATGGAAAAGGGGACATTAAAGCCAAGTGAAAAAAATAATTCCTTAAAAATTAGGATTGGGGGAGCAGCTAGGTGGCACAGTGGATAGGGCACCAGACCTGAAGTCAAGAGGACTTGAGTTCAAATCCGACCTCAGACCAAACACTTGACACTTACTAGCTATGTGATCCTGGGCAAGTCACTTCATCCCAACTGCCTAAGCAAAAAATAAATAAATAAATTGGGATTGGATAAATGGAAGCTAATGATTCCATGAGACATCAAAAATCAAAAAAAAAATTTAAATAAAAAATAGAAGAAAATGTAAAGTATCTCATTGGAAAAAAAAACTGACCTGGAAAATAGATCTTAGAGAGGCAATGTAAGTATTAATGGACTACCCAAAAGCAGGATCAAAAGAAGATGCTGGATAGTATCTTTCAAGAAAGTATCAATGAAAACTACCCTTTCCTAGAAACAGAGGGTAAAATAATAATTGAAAGAATTCACCAATCATCTCCAGAAAGAAAGCCCAAAATGAAAACTCCAAGAAATATTGTACTCAAATTGCAGAATTATCAGGTCAAGAAGATAATACTGCAAGCAACCAGAAAGAAAAAAAAATCAACCATCAAGGAGCCACTGTCAGTATTACACAGGACTTAACAACTTCTGTCTTAAAGAATTGGAGGACTTGGAATATGATATTCCAAAAAGAAAAGGAGTTTGGATTACAACCAAGAATCAACTACTCAGCAGGAGTCCTACCAAATTCCTTTTATGACACAAATATGATGATGAAACCTAAACTAGGAAAAACAGAAAAAACAATAAGCCTATTTCCCTAATGAATATTTATCCAAATTTTTTAAATAAAATATTAGCAAAGAGATTACAGCAATTTATCACCAGGATAATATACCCTGATGAAGTGGGACTCACTCTAGGAACATAGGGCTAGTTCAATATTGAAAAAAACTATTAGCGTGATTGACCACATCAACAAAAAAAGAAATAATAAAATTATCTCAATAGATAACCGAAAAAGTTTTTGACAAAATAGGGCACCCATGCCTATTAAAAGTGCAGAGAAAAATAATAATAGATAAAGCTTTCCTTAAAATGATAAGTATTATCTATCTAAAACCATCAACATGCATTATTTGTAATATGGATAAGTAGAAGCTTTCCCAATAGGATCCACAAGGATGCCCATTGTCACCACTATTCTTCAATATTTTACTAGAAATGTTAGCTTTAGCAATAAGAGAAGAAAAAACTGAAGGATTTAGAATAAGCAATGAGGAAACAAAATTATCACTCTACAGATGACATGGTGGTATATTTAGAGAATCCTAGAGAATTGACCAAAAACAAAACTTCTTGAAATAATTAACAGCTTTAGCAAAGTCACAGGATATAAAATAAACCCATATAAATCATCAGCATTTCTATATATTACCAACAAAACCCATCAACAGGAGATAGAAAGAGAATTTCCATTTAAAATAACAGTGGACAATATAAAACATTTGGCAATCTATTTGCCAAGACAAACCCAGGAACTATATGAACACAATTACAAAATACCTTTCAGACAAAAAAAGTCAGATATAAACAATTGGGAAAATATCAATTGCTTATGCAGAGGCAAACTATTATAATAAAAATGACAATTCTACTTAAATTAGTTTACTTACTCAGTGCCATACCAATCCAACTACCAAACATATTTCATACAGCTAAAAAATTAGTAAAATTCATCTGGAAGAAAAAATGATAAAGGATATCAAGGGAGTTAATGAAAAAAAATGCATAGGAAGGTGGCCTAGCCATGTCAGATCTAAAACTATATTATAAATCAGCAATCATCAAAACTCTCTGGTACTGGCTAAGAAATGGAGTGGTGGATCAATGGAATAGATTAGGTACATACATATATACATATATACGTATATTATTATATACATATACATATACACACAGTATA
The DNA here is from genome assembly GCF_003287225.1 of Phascolarctos cinereus. Taxonomy (NCBI): domain Eukaryota; kingdom Metazoa; phylum Chordata; class Mammalia; order Diprotodontia; family Phascolarctidae; genus Phascolarctos; species Phascolarctos cinereus. The sequence continues at coordinate 92,707,696 of NW_027556098.1, forward strand.
TAGATTATATGCATATATAAATATGCAACACATATATTGTGTACATATATACATGTACATATATACATGTGCATGTATATATACAGTATATGGATTATATGCATGTATAAATATGCAATATGTATATTATGTGCATATATACATATGTATGTGTATATATGTATACACACATATACATATACATGCATCTAAAATGTGTGTGCACAAACATAAGAGAAATCTACTGTTTAGTAAACACAAAGACTCCAGCTTCTAGGATAAGAACTAACTATTTGACAGAAAGTGCTTGGAAAGCTAGAAAAGAGTATGGCAGAAACTAAGCATAGACTAACATCTCACACCCTATACCAATATGAAGTCAAAATGGGTACATGTGGTAGACATAAAGGGTGACATCATAGGCAAAATAGAAGAGCAAGGAGAGTTTGTGAATCGATCCAACCATTTTGGAGAGCACTTTGAAACTATGCCCAAAGGTCAATCAAACTGTGCCTACCCAATGACCCAGTAATATCACTACTAGGTCTGTATACCAAAGAGATAATGAAAAAGGGGAAAGTATCTACATTTGCAAAAATATTTATAGCACCTCTTTTTGTAGTGGCCAAAGATTGGAAATTGAGGGGATGTCCATCAATTGGGGAATGGCTAAACAAGTTGTGGTATATGAATGTAATAGAATACTATTGTGCAATAAGAAACAATGAGCAGCTAGATTTCAGAAAAACCTGGAAAGCCTTACCTGAATTGATGCTGAGTGAATTGAGCTGAACCAGGAGAACACTGTGGACATAACAGTAACACCGTGTGATGATCACGTATGATTGACTTAGCTGTTCTCAGCAATATAATGATCCTAGACAATTCCAAAAGACTCACAATGGAAAATGCTCTCCACGTCCAGAGAAACAAATGTGGAGTCTGAATTCAAATGGAAGCATACTATTTTTACTTTTTAAGGGAGTTTTGTTTGTTTGTTTGGCTTTTCCATGTTCTGTTACTTCTTTCACTACATGCGTAATGTAGAAACATGTTTCTATGATTGCACATGCATAATCTATATCAGATTGCTTGCTGTCTTGGGGAGAGAGGGAGAAAAATTTGGAAAAATCTTATAAAAATGAATGTTGAAGGGCAGCTAGATGGCACAATGAATAAAGCACCCGCCCTGGAGTAAGGAGGACCTGATTTCAGATCCAGGGCTCAGACGCTTGATACTTGCTAGCTATGTGACCCTGTGCAAGCCACTTAACCCCATTGCCTAGGAAAAAAACAAATGAACAAAAAGTTAATGCTGAAAACTATCTTTACATGTAATTGGAAAAATAAAATACTATTCACAAAATAAAAAATAAATAAGCTAGACACCCTATTCGCTCTTGTGATGGCTATTTTTTTTCATTAGCTGCTTCTCTATACACACACACACACACACACACGCATGCATACGCATGTATATACATATGCACACATATATGTGCACACACATGTATGGATTTATGTATATGTGTATAGAGATACATATATACATATATGTATATATCTCTGTATATACATATATGAATGCACATACATTTGTATTGTGTATATATGCAGATACACCCATATATAATGTATGCATATGGATATTTATTCATATATGTGTTTATATATATGTGCATATACATACATATATATGCATTTTGTGTCTTCTCTTTCCTTTTCTTTGTTTATTTCTCTCTATTCTAAATGTTCAACATATATATATATATATATATATATATATGGATATATGTGTGTATGTATGCTTATATAAATTCATTTTTGCCTCTCCTCCTTTCTTTTTTACTTCTCTCTCCCCTAAACATTCAACTCTTTTCCTGATGTTGACTTATCCTTCAGTTCTACTCTTTTTTATTCTCTGCTGCTGATAGTTCATCAGTCAAATTTTCACGGTAATAGCTTGTCCCCAAGATTTTTAATTGAAAAGACTGGGAAGACAGCTGTTCTTACTGTTCTTCTTATTGTTGTTTTAGTCATTACTAAACAGCAGAAGACCAACCAGACGGGAACTATGAAACAATTTTCCTGAGACCAGTCTCTTCAGGGGGAAAAGAAAAGAAACGCTGAAGAGGAAATCAGACAGCTCTAACAAAATATAGACCCAATGGCCTCCCCCCAGATGATCAAAGAGAACTGGTTTCAGCAAACATTGCCTTTAAACTTTGCAACTCCCAGATAAACTCAGGTTAGCATCATTATGAGACCAAGTATTTGGGGTCCATTTGAAATGAAAGTGTGGCTCAGGAAAAAGGAAGGAAAATATATTGTTATGCAAATTATAGTATTCAAATCATACTGGTGGTAATCTGTATTAATTGAACATCATTATTATTGAAATGTCATTATGAATTTAATATAGGATTCTTTAAAAAGTTAAGGAGCTGAGCATAGATTAGAGAAAGCCTAAGCCAATCGCTACCATTTGCTATGACCAGGCCATTCTCCAAAGATGTCAGTCAGCCTGTCAAGAAGAAAACAATCCTAGACAGTTTACCTATGTAGTCCAATTAATTAGCTGTGGACTGTTCTTGGTATCACAGTGGAAATTAATTAGGAGAATGATAGATGACCCAGTTCACAATGCTATCAGAAAAAATGAACAGAAGTGTTTTACACGTATTAGATGATTAGAGGGACAGAGCCTAAAACTGTCACCACAGGCTTGGGTTAAGGTGATTTGGTGCTTCATTGTAACTAACCCGAGACACTGAGGCACAGTTTCAGGCTGAGTTATCTCAGGATGTGCCTGAAGAGCTAAGTCTTTCCTACAGTCCCCAGCTATTCTTCACAGAAAATAAGATAAAAAAGAGTTATTGGAAAAAAAATGACACCACACACTCTTTATAAATACTTAATGACTTCATAACAATTAGAGGGAATAGGGTGATTATCACTGAAAAATATCATCCAGATATATTAATTTTCTATGAAAATATTGATAAAATGTTAACTTTGCCTATAATCAGTGTAACTGTAAACAAACAAGATGCTGAGGCTGAATTTGTAGGTTTCTGATTATTTTAAGTAAGATGTGTGCTCCAGTATGTTTATATGAATAGGAGTAAGCCCATTCCAAAGGCTTTTTTGTGGGGAGGAGTACATGATCTTGAGCAGCTAAGCAGTGCAGTGGATAGTATGGCAGGCCCAGAATCAGGAAGACTTATTTCTGTGAGTTCAAATCTGGAATCAGCTGTGTAATCCTGGGCAAGTCATTTAACCCTGTTTGCCTCAGTTTCCTTACCTATAAAATGAGCTGAAGAAGAAAATAACATTCCAGTATCTTTACCAAGAAAACCCAAAATGAGGTCATGAAGAGTCAGACATGACTGAAAACAACTGAACAACAATGTGATTATGAAATGAGAGGCCTAGTAAAAACCTTATTCATTTCAGGTGTCAAAATTTTCTTTGGAATCCAAAATTCTATCCCAGTCTCTTTTTCAGTCAGGGCAAAAAATTAACATGCATCGCATCAAATCATCTCCCCTGATGTATAATAATAATACATGATGAAGGCCTTATGCAATCCAGTTACCTTTAAAGGAGAATATTAATCAAAATTTCAAGTAAGAACACTATATAGTGCTTCAACTACTCCTTTCTATCTGTTTTTAGCTTAATTTGCTAAAAAAAAAAACGCTTTTTAAAGATAGCATGACATAATATATTGTGTGCTGAACTTAGTCAGAAAGACCTAGGTGTGACTGCAACCTGTGGCACTTACTAGCACGTTTGATTAAGAATTTTTTTCTCACCTTAAGAAAAAAATAATTCAGGTGGGGTAAGTAGTAATGATCCTAGCACAGAAAACAGGCATCAGTGAAGGATAGGGGAAGAGAGCAATAATGAAGATAGAAATGGAAGCTCAAGCATAGGACAGGTCAGCACAGTCCTGAGAAAGTCCTTTCACTCTCTTCCCCTTGTCCTGAACCAGTGCTGGTTCTTATTCTCTCCTCGGAGCTCTTTCATTCTCCCAAAGGTAAACACCAATTGATCATGATGGAAAATGGAATCTTAATTTCCAGACACCTTTCTTTTCCCCTCTCCAAGAAATATAGTCTCCCCAGTCAATGTTGGGAGTAAAATCTAGCTGTCCACCATACTTCAGGTACGATACTTCCTTTATATATCCTCATAATTACTGTATGCTCCATTTAGTCCTAGGCTATTCGCAATAGGTTTTAGAGGCAATACTTTATGCTGAAGAGATCACAGTGATCACCCAGCAATACCACTTCAAGGTCTGTATCCCATAAAAATGGGAAAAGGAGGGGCAGAGCAAAGATGGCAGACTAAAAGCAGGGACTTGCTTGAGCTCTTCTGCAAAACCCTCCAAATACCTGTAAAAATGGCTCCAAATGAATTCTAGAGCAGCAGAACCCACAAAAAGACAGAATGAAACAAATTTCCAGCCCAAGACAGCCTGGATGGTTGATTGGAAAGATCTATTGTGCTGGGCTGGGAAAGAAACAGAGTTCAACTTGGGTGAGCAGACAAAACAAACCTCAGTGATGTTGGAGTAGGCCTCAGAGGACTGAATCACAGGCAGCTGAGGCAATTTCCTGACTGCTCAACCCACAAATGCCAAAGGCAACTTAGAAGGTCAGTAGGAAAAGTGTATGACTGTGCCGAGAGAGAAGCTCAGTCCCAGCCTCAGTGCTGGCGTGGCCCCGGGGTGGTGGTTACTTCTGGAGCTTCAAGTCCACAGTCTGAGGGGGTATAAAGTGGCTGATCAGAAGGGGACTGCAGGAATCTCTTTGCTGATGTTGAGACAGGATTCTCTTGCTTTGCACGTGCTTGGATCTGGGTCACAGTTCTGGGTGGCTTTCCTGGGGTGAGGAGGAGAGCTAGAGTGGTGGAGCTAGTAGTGACAGTGGAGAGAGAATCTTCCTCACATTTCCAAGGCAGAAAAGAGTGCTTGTGGTTACTCACAGACCACAGCACAGGTGAAGAAAGGAGTAAACACCTTGTCTCTGATCATACCTCCTTGGAGGAACTAAAAATTTACAGGTGCCTAGAAGTATCTCTGAACATAGCTGCATAAAACCCCCAAACCTTGGGACAGTACATTTTTTGCACTGGAAGCAGACCCTTACCTTAGCAAAGTGTTTATAATTCAAGTAATTGGCTGGAATCACAAAAGAGTCAGACCATAGAATCTTTCTTTGGTGACAAAGAAGATCAAAATATACAACCAGAATAAGACAACAAAGTCAAAGCTCCCACATCCAAAGCCTGCAAGAAAAGTATGAATCAGTCCCAGACCATGGAAGGGCTCAAAAAGGAGTTTGAGAAACAAGTAAGAGAAGTAGAGGAAAAACTGGGAAGAAAAATGAGAGTGAGGCAAGAAAATCATGAAAAACAAATCAACAGCTTGCTAAAGGAGACTCAGAAAAGTACTGAAGAAAACAACAATTTAAAAAATAGCCTGACCCAAATGGCAAAAGAGGTCCAAAAAAACAATGAGAAGAAGAATGCCCTAAAAGGCAAGATTGTCCAAATGGAAAAGGAAGTCTAAAAGCTTAGTGATGAAAATATGTCCTTAAAAATTAAAATGGAGCAAATGGAAGGTAGAGACTTTATGAGAAATCAAGATATTGTAAAACAAAAGACTGGAAAAATAGAAAACAATGTGAAATATTTCAATGGAAAAATAACTGATCTGGAAAATAGAACCAGGAGAGATAATTTAAAAATTATTGAACTATCTGAAAGCCATGATCAAAAAAAGAGCCTAGACATCATCTTTCAAGAAATTATCAAGGAAAACTGCCCTGATATTTATTTGCCCAGAGTGCAAAAGAGAAATTGAAAGAATCCACCAATCACCTCCTGAAAGAGATCCCCAAAGGAAAACTCCAAGGAGTGTTATAGCCAAATTCCAGAATTCTCAGGTCAAGGAGAAAATATTGAAAGCAGCCAGAAGGAAACAATTCAAGTATTGTGGAAGCAAAATAAGGATAACACAAGATTTAGCAGCTTCTATATTAAGGGACCAAGGGCTTGGAATATAATTTTCCAGAGGGCAAAGGAGTTAGGATTACAACCAAGAATCACCTACCCAGCAAAAATGAGTATAATCCTTTGGTGGGGGGGAAATGGTAATTCAGTAAAATAGAGGACTTTCAAGCATTCTTGATGAAAACCCTAGAGCTGAATAGAAAATTTGACTTTCAAATACAAGACTCAAGAGAAAAATGAAGAAGTAAACAGGAAAGGGAAATCATAAGGGACTTATTAAGGTTGAACTGTTTACATTCCTGCATGGAAAGATGATATTTATAACTCATGAGACCTTTGTCAGTATTAAGGTAGTTGGAGGGAAAAATGATATGTGTATACTTGGATAGATAGATAGATAGATAGATACATAGATAGATAGATAGATAGAGGGCACAGCATGAGTTGAAGAGGAAGGGGTGATATCTTGAGAATAAAATTAAGGGGTGAGAGAGGATTATATTGAGAGGAGAAAAAGAGAGATAACATGGGATAAATTATCTTAGATAAAACAGACAAGAAAAGGCTTTTACTGTGGAGGGGAAGTGGGGGAAGATGAAAGGAAATGAGTATTCAGAAAGCATATCATCTTGGGGTATGGGAAGAGACAGGATGGAGAGAAAATTTGAAACTCAAAATCTTATGGAAGCGAATGTTGAAAACTAAAAATAAATTACTCAATAAAATCTGGAGAAAAAATGGGAAGTATCCACAGGTACAAAAATATTTATAGCAGCTCTTTTTGTGGTGGCAAAGAATTGGAAATTGAGGGGATGTCCATCAATTGGGGAATGTCTGAACAAGTTGTGGTATATGAATGGAATGGAATACTACTGTTCTATAAGAAATGATGAGTAGGCAGACTTCAAAAAAATCTGGAAAGACTTTCATGAACTGATGCAAAGTGAAATGAGCAGAACCAGAATATTATACACAGTAATAGCCACACTATGCAATGACTGACTTTGATAGACTTGACTCTTCACAGCAATGCAAGAATCTAAGACAACTCCAAAATAGTCACAATGGAAATTGTTATCCACATCTAGAGAAAGAAATATGATGTCTGAATGCAGATGGAAGCACACTATTTGCTCTCCTTTTCCTTTTTTAATTTTGTTTTGTTTTATTGCTTCATTCTTGTGGTTCCTCCCATTAGTTCTAATTGTTCTTTACATCATAACTAATGGTAAATTATGCTTAATATGAATCTATAAGTAGAACCTATATCAGATTGTGTGCCATCTCGGGAGGGGGAGAAAATTTTAAACTCAAAATCTTATGGCAGTGAATGTTGAAAACGAAAAATAAATAAATTATCAAGAAAAAAATAAGAAAAGAAATCACAATGATGATATAACAGATAACGACTTAATAATTTACTTAAAGCTTATTGAGGATAAGACCTGGGAAAGACCACAGACATCACCCAGTTCAAACAAGGATGAGAAAAAATAAGTACAGAGAAATGTATCTCAACACACACACACACACACACACACACACACACACACACACACACACACAGAAAGACAGCATATTGTGTTTGTGTGCATGTATATTTTAATATTCTAGGTTCTTGTACCTTGATCCTTCAGTATAGAATTAATTTCCACTGTTAATTTTCTACGAAAGGTGTATAACCCAGATCAGCATGGAAATTCAGGGAGTGGAGCCAGCTCATTATTTTCATAACCATATGTTCCTAAAGTCAAATGTAAGGTCCCAAGTGAGTTATCTTCCAGTCTTTACTTTGTCTGGTCCTACACATCCAAACACCCATCAAGTCTCATATATTCTACCTGCATAAGACCTCTCATATCTATTCCCTTCTCATTACTGTCATGGTCACTAGCTAATTCAGACTCCCATCACCTCTCCCCAGACTAAACTATTAGCCTACTAATTGTTTTCCCTAACCTTCTCCTTTCTCCAATTCATCCTCTACACAGCTGACAAAAAGATATTCCTAAATGCACAGGTATCCTCTGTTCAAAAAAGCTCCAATAATCTCATTATTGCCTTTAGCATCAAATAGAAAGTATTCTCTTTGGAATTGAAAGTCCTTCAAAATTTGGCTCTAGCTCATTTTCCAGATTTATTAAAATTACTCTCATTCATGCATTCAACAATCCAAAACAACCTGGTCTGTTTCCTGTTCCTTACATTTTTTCACATAATATTTTTTTTCCAATTACATGTAAAGTTTCCAACATCCACTTTTATAAGATTTGGAGTTCCAAACTTTTTTCTCCCCTTCAGCCACCCCTCCTACCTCCCCAAAATGGCAAGCAAGCTGATGTAGGTCTTACACATACAATCATATTAAACACATTTCGATGTTAGTCAAGATATGAAAGAAGAATCAGAACAGAATGGAAAAACCACAAGAAAAAAAAATTGTGAAAATAGTATGCACCAATCTGCATTCAGACTCCATAGTTCGTTCTCTGGATGTGGATGGTATTTTCCATCATGAGTCTTTTGGAATTGTCAGATTATCGTATTGCTGAGAAGAGCCTAGTCTATCAAAGTTGATCATTACACAACATTGCTGTTATTGTGTACAATGATCTCTTGATTCTGCTCACTTTATTCAACATCAGTTCATGAAAGTCCTTCCAGGTTTTTCTGAAATCTTCCTGCCCATCATTTCTTACAGTATAGTAGTATTCCATTACATTCATATATCCCAGCTTGTTCAGCCGTTCCTAAACTGATGGGCATCCCCTCAGTTTCTAGTTCTTTGTCACCACAAAAAGAAATGATATATAGATAGATAGATAGATATAGATATAGATATAGATATAGATATAGATATAGATATAGATATAGATATAGATAGATATAGATATAGATATAGATATAGATATAGATATAGATATAGATATAGATATAGATATAGATATAGATATAGATATAGATATAGATATAGATATAGATATAGATATAGATATAGATATAGATATAGATATAGATATAGATATAGATATATATTTTCCACATGTGGTTCCTTTTCCCTTTTTTATGATCTGAGATACAACCTAGTAGTGATATTGCTGGATCAAAGGGTATGCACAATTACATAGCTTTTTGGGCATAGTTCCAAATTGTTCTCCAGAATGGCTGGATCAGTTCACAACTCCACCAACAATGCATTAATTCGCAATTTTCCCAAATTTTCTCCAACCCCTATCATTGTCCTGTTTTGTCACACTCTCATAGGTTAGGGTTGTTTTAATTTGTATTTCTCTAATCAACAGTGATGTAGAGCATTTTTGCATATGCCTATAGATAGCTTTTATTTCTTCATCTGATGACTTCTTTTTATATTCCTTTGACCGTTTGTCAATTGGGGAATTTGACTCAGTTCTTTACATATTGGAAAAATGAGGGTTTATCAGAAACACTGGTTGTAAAAATTGTTTCCCAGCTTTCTGCTTTCCCTTTCAAGCACCATCCCCGTCCCAGTAACAGAGCTTGGCCCCAGGGTGGCAGCTGCTTCCAGACCACAGATTGAGAAGAAATTGACTGGCTGATCAGAGCATGCTTGCAGGGATCACTCTGCTGGTGCAATATTCTGTTGTTTTACACGTGTTTGGATGTGGGTCACAGTTCTGGGTGGTGGTCCTGGGTCGAGGAGGAGAGCTGGCATGGTAGAGCTGGTAGTGACAGTGGAGAGAGAATCTTCCTCACAGTTCCAAGGCATAAAAGGATGCTTGGTCACTAATAGACCAGAGCACAGGTGAGGAAAGGAGTAAACACCTTGCCCTTGTTCATACCACCTTGGAAGAACTGCAAATTTACAGGTCCATAGAAGTATCTCTGAAAACTGCTGCACAAAATCCCCGAAGATTGGACAGTACATTCTCCACACTGGAAGCAGACCCCTACCTTAACAAACAGTTTAAAACTCAAGTAATTGGCTGGGATCATGAATAAACAAAGGTCAAAAAAAGTCAGACTACAGAATCTTTCTTTGGTGACAAAGAAGATCAAAATATACAACCAGAAGAAGACAACAAAATCAAAGCTCCTACATCCAAAGCCTGAAAGAAAAATATGAATCCATCACAGGCAATGGAAGAGCTCAAAAAGGAGTTTGAGAAACAAGTCAGAAAAGTAGAGGAAAAATTGGGAAGAAAAATGAGAGTGAGGGAAGAAAATCATGAAAAACAAGTGAACAGCTTTCTAAAAGAGACCCAAAAAATTACTGAAGAAAATATCTTAAAAAATAGCCTAACCCAAATGGCAAAAGGGGTCCAAAAAGCCAACGAGAAGAAGAATGCCCTAAAAGGCAAAATTGGTCAAATGGAAAAGGAAGTCCAAAAGCTTAGTGAAGAAAATATTTCCTTAAAAATTAAAATGGAGGGGCAGGTAGGTGGCACAGTGGATAGAGCTCTGGCCCTGAAGTCAGAAGGACATGAGTTCAAATCCAGTCTCAGATTCATGACGCTTACTAGCTGTGTGACCCTGGGCAAGTCACTCAACCCCAATTGCCTAAAAAATAACCAAAATGGAGCAATAGGATGCTAGTGACTTTATGACAAATCAAGACACTATAAAACAAATCCAAAAGAATGAAAAAATACAAAACAATGTGAAATATCTCATTGGAAAAATAACTGCCTTGGAAATTAGATACAGGAGAGGTAATTCAAAAATTATTGGACTATCTGCAAGCCATGATAAAAAGAAAAAGAACCTAGCCATCATCTTTCAAGAAATTATCAAGGAAAACTGCCCTGATATTTATTTGCCCAGAGTAAAAAACAGAAATGGAAAGAATCCACCAATCACCTTCTGAAAGAGATCCCTAAAAGAAAACTCCTAGGAATATTTTAGCCAAATTCCAGATTTCCCAGGTCAAGGAGAAAATGTAAGCAGCCAGAAAGAAACAATTCAAGTATTGTGGAAATACAATCAGTGTTAACTCAAAATTTAGCAGCTTGTACATTAAGGGACCACAGGGCTTGGAATATAAGATTCCAGAGGGCAAAGAAGATAGGATTAAAACCAAGAATAATCTACCCAGGAAACCTGAGTATAATCCTTCATGGGAAAAAATGGTTATTCAGTGAAATAGAGGACTTTCAAGCATTCTTGATGAAAAAGTCCAGAGCTTCTCTTGAGTCTTGTATTTGAATGGGGGCCTAGAGCTTTGGAGAGAGTTTAAGGTCAGAGGTATTGTTCAAACACGGAGGTTGTCCAATAGAGGTAATAGCTGAGGCTGTTGATGATATACCAAGGGGGAAATCTTTACATTTGTATTGTAAAAAGCAAATTATTCACTTATATAATGAAATTATGTACTTCCTTTTAAATATAAATACTTTGAAAGTCTTTGCCTTTTTCCTCTACCTCCACATCTAGTGATTTGACAGTCAGTTCAACCTCTGCCTTATTTTCCATGTTTTGGAAATGTGTAATTTCTACCTTACATCATTTCTTTTTGCCTTCCTTTTTATTCCTGATTTTCAGATATCGATATTTGAGCATAGAGGGAGGAAAGAGTAGATCTACAAATTAAACAAATGTTATCATTTTTTAGTAAAAAAGATAAATTCTTGGACCTGGAAAAGAATTGAGGAGGGAAAAAGATTAATTTCCTTACAGAGAATTTGGGTTTTGTCACTTCCTTGCTCAAAAATTTTTAATTGCTCTCACTTCCCTGTTATTTGTCTTTTGTTTTCAAAGAGGACCAGTGACATCACAGGTGATGTCTTGACTTATTGGTGAATTGGATTTAAGTGAGGCCGACTTGTGCAAAGTCATCACCCTCTCTCTCTCTTTGAGAGTTACTGAAGTCCAGCGCCAAGACGAAAGTCAAGACAACTGATGAAAGCTCAGGATGCAGCATCATTCATCATACAATGTGTCTGTTACTATGTGTAATATCCTCCTGGTTCTACTCATTTCATTCAGCATCAGTTCATATAAGTCTTTCCAGATTTTTCTAAAGTCCACCTGCTCATCATTTCTTATAGCACAATAGTATTCCATTACATTCATATACCACAACTTGTTCAGTCATTCCCCAATTGATGGGCATGCCCTCAATTTCCAATTCTTTGCCACCACAAAAAGAACGGCTATATTTTCATACATGTGGGTCCTTTTCCTGTTTTTATGATCTCTTGGGGATACAGACCTAAACCTGGTATTGCTAGGTCAAAGAGTATGCAAAATTTTATAGCCCTTTGTGCATGACTCTGAAGTTTTATAAGAGTTTTTTTATACCTCTCAGAATCTCAGTTCTAGAATTACATGACACTTCAGAGGCCATTTAGCCCAACTCCCTCACTTGACAGATGAAGAAATAAAGCCCATCAGCTTTCATAGGATCATAGATCTAGAGCTGAAAGAATCCTCAGAGGTCATTTACTCAAACAGTCTCATATCATAGAAGTGGCAACTAAATCCTAATGAAGTGAAATTCCAGGCCACACAGACAGTAAGTGCCAAAATTGGGATTTGAACCCAAGTCCGGTGACTTATAAAGCCAGTACTCTTTTCACTGTACCATCATACCTCCTTCAAGACAATTCTTAGTGTATATGCTTATCTATCTTTTAATATTATAAGCTTTTTTTGGGGGGTGGGTAAGAAACATATATTTGTGTTGTGTCCTCAACATTACTTTGCATATAATAGGTATTCAGTAAATATTGGTCAAATGAAGGAATTTAGATTTAGGAATCAGGATATTGGAGGGAAAATATGAAGGAAGAAATCTATCAGGTTTCTTGTATGTATCGTTCCAAGAAGCATGGGTGAAAACGAAATGGAGAGAAAAAAGCGCCATGAACCATGATGGAGATGATTAAAGAGAGTACAGAGCAGCTGTCAAAGCAAATATCTAGCAACATTAATAACTTTATAGCTCACCATGAGCCTGTCTCAAATATTTCCAAGAAAACAGGAGCCTTGCTGTTGCACAGTGTAAGTGAGACTAATCATCGAGTGCAGACTGAGAGAATTTTGCTTATCAGATACCTTGAGCTGCTGATTTTTTTTTTCCAAGTTTCACCTGGGTGGAAAAATATGCGTGACTTAGAGGGGGGAAAAAAGCAAAATAAATAAAACAAAGACATAGCCACATTCTTTCCATTTATAATTTGGGGGCAGAGCTGATAAGATACAAGATCTGCAGGGTTTGCAACCTATTATCAAATTTAGGTGAGCAAGTTTGATTCAGATAATATCCTTGAATTGCAGATGCTTATCATAAGGTCTGCGTGTAGTTTAAGTCTGTTCAATAGAGTATTTCAAATCTCATGAGAATGGATGTTATACAAGGATTCTAGAAGGTATACTAAAACTCAAGTATTTTAGCTAATTTCTTGATTTCTTCAATTTTGATGCTTGTTTCCATTCCTAATCTAGAAACAAATAAACAAAAATTTATTCAAATGTTTTAGAACCTCTTACCTGGACTTGGGAACAATGAGGTGGTACAGTGGACAGAGTGCCAGACTCGGAGTCAGGAAGACTCATCTTCCTGAGTTCAAATCTGGCCTCAGACATTTACTATGTGTGACTCTGAGTAAGTCATTTAACCCTGTTTGCCTCAGTTTATACAGCTGTAAAATGAATTGGAGAAGGAAATGGAAAATCACTCCAGTATTTTGCCAAGAAAATCCCAAATGAGGTCGCAAACAGTCGGACACACCTGAAAAATAACTGAATAACAACAACTAAACCTAGACTTAGTTCTAAACTAAAGGGATAATGATCCTATCAGTGTTAATTTCTAGAATATAGTGGCAGTCTAGGTACTTTTTACTGTCCTTTGTGTGCAGATCATTTTATGAGCTATTAAGGAGGAGACGGAGAGGAAATATCACACCTGTTCCCATGGAAAATTTAGAACAAAGACAACAAAAAGTGAATACATATGAAACAATATACAGGATTTGAGGTAGTAGTGGTAGGAACAACTAGAATGTGTGCCTCACCCTTTATTCTTTCCCTTCTTTTCCCTACCCCCAATCGACTTCCCAGCATCATTTTGTGGTAGTAAAGCAGAAAAGAGTTAGTAAATAAAAGGAAGGAAAAGGAATAAGGAGAAAACTTATAGAAAGAGTTTTTTTTAAAAAAAAGAAGATGAGGATGGAAGGAAAAAGGTGAAGTAGTACTCCAGAATGGATACATTAGAAATTGTGTGTATATCTATATCTATATCTGTATCTATATCTATATTTGTATATATATCTATTTATCTATATAGCTATAGATATAGAGATATAGAGATATGTATATCTATGTGTATGTGTATATACGTATATGTATGTGTGCATGTGTGTGTGTGTGTATGTGTGTGTGTGTGTGTGGATGACATGTTGGACTTAGAGTCAGGAAAAACTGAATTTAAATCTTGCCTCTGACACTTACTAGTTATGTGAACCTCAAGATGTCACATAAACTCCCTGTCTCACTTTCTTCATATGTTGTGAGGATTAAAAGAGAGAGTGAAAAATGCTTTGCAAATTTAAAGCACTGTGTTAGCTATTATCATAATCATGTATTTATATAGTATTATTTATGAAATAAAATTAGGTGGTCTCCTGGCAAGGTCTTTCTAAGATTTCTTTCATGTCTGTGAACCTCTGAATCCTATAATGTATGCAGGTACTAGGATAGTTCCTCGCCATTTTGTGTTGGCACATGTGGTGACAGTAAAATCCCAGCCTGCTGTGATCAGTTTGTCTGTCTGCTTATCTGTTCATCTGTCTAGGAAAAAAATGTGGAGGAAATAAAGGACATATAGTTTAACAGATCACAGAACTAAAAATGGCCCTGAGAAAACTAAATAGAAGAAATATTTTGGTCCCTACCCAATTTATAAACAATCTTTATAGAAACTGAAATACAGGAAAAATCACGTAGGGGTGAGGGGCTGTGTTTAGAAAGAAGATTAAGAGTGAACAACATGCTGTGAGACACAAAAATGGTTCATATAGAGTTAAGGGTTACTCAGAAGCTATTTTGGCTCCTAGCCCTAATCTAACTGGTTTGAAAGGTTCTGATACTTACTGAAACTTCAAAGATAAATTGCACATTCTTGATTTTTCACTAAAATGAGTATCAAAAAACTGGAATGAGAGAGAACATGACACCCTATAGAATTTAAATCAAGAAATTCTGGACATTGGAGAGGAAATTATCAACTCTCAAGATCTCTCTGTTTGACATGTAGACTAAAGAGGTTAAGACAGCTGTAGGTTAGTTTCAAATAAATTCCCTCAGGTTTGGCTGACTTTGTAGGGAGTATAACAGACACCCTCAACCAAATGACCAGGCTTATTGTACTGGAACTTTCTTTCTAGACAAAGCCATAAACCCTAAAAGATACACATACAAAAACACACATGCACACATACTCACACATACATACACACACACGCACACACACAAAGTAAGTTAATGTTGGCAAATTATGTAGGGTCTTCACTTAATTTTTTAAATCATTATGTTTCATGAAATATGTCAGGAAGAAATGGCTATAATTTGTATATTCATATACATAAAATTCTTCATTGAAATAAGGATGAAATATAGAGTTTTCAGTATCTATCAGAATTCTTTGGAGACAGAGAGTTTAAGAGAGCTATCCCTGGTCTCACCCAACCCCTTCTCTCTGTGTAAGAAGACCACTCATCAGAGCACTTCTGATTTGCAAGATTAAGAATCCTGGGAGCAGCTATTTCCAGACATTATAAGGTAATCTCTGTGAGATCACAGACTATGATTTTTGCCTTTCTCTGTGTCCCTACCACTTAGTACATTGCCTAGCACATAGCAAGTGGTTAGTAAGTGCTTACTGACTGAGTGACTAATTTATTGTAAAGCCTCAAGAACTGAGTCTGGGCAATGTATGGAAGAGGGGGAGAAATACCTCAAGGCAATATAAAGCAATCTCAATATTTATTATTGAAGTCTCAAAATATTTTTTTCATTTCTTTTTCTAAAAGCTCTCTGATAAGCAATCTATTGTCCCATTTACAGAAGCAGAATATATATAAAGGTGTTGATAAACAAAAGTAAAATTCTACTCCCAATATTCTTAATCTTGCAAATCAGAAATGTTCTGATGTGTGGTCTTCTTTCACTTTCTCAAAGCTGCACAATTCCAACAAATTCAGTGCATATATGAACTACCAGATAAGACTAAATTGACAATGTTCATTTGACTGAAGGAAAATAAGTGAAAAAAAGGTGACTTTTTATTTTTTACCTCCCCGCTTTGGGAGGAAAAAAAGGGAGGTATGGAAATTCACCTCTTAGAATCTATAGCTTCCTTCAACAATGAATTAATTACTAATCATCTCTAAAGGGAAAAGTATGTTATTCAGTGTCAGCTAGCTTTTGAATAATTAAAGCAAACAAAAGTTTAGGGACCAGAAAAAGACATATAGTTCTCTTGTTTAAGGAAGGATTACTCCTGAATGTACTGCTAATCTACCTAATACATTTATGGTATACTTTGGGGTAAAAAGGGATTAGGTGGGAGGGATTAAAGAGATTTGGCAAGTATACTATATACTGCGGAGCTTCTAATGAGATTATGATAAAAAGGATGCCTTATGCATAGACTTAAGTAAGTCCAGAGACTCTAATGACATCATGTATTCCATCTCCAAAGGTAAGTTAATTTGGAATGGTGGGAATATTCTTTGGGCTCTGACTAACCCTAAAAATTTTGGCAGAGCCTATATTAGTAGTTAGAATTTCCCTGTTTTGATATTTCTGATGGGGTAGAAAAGTGTGTGTGTGTGTGTGTGTGTGTATGTGTGTGTGTGTGTGTATTAATGTTGAAAGTTCAACAGTGATATAGAAGGATTGGCTTTCCATATTATTTCCTAGCTTCCTTTCCCAAATGCCCACCCAAAACAAAACAAAATAGCAGTAGCAACAACAACAACTGAACACCCTAAGATCTGAAATTAAATGTTGATGATGTTTGATTTACCTCTTTTCAAATATAAAGGTTTTGTTTATCTTTTTTTCTTTTTTTAATGAATGTGGAGTTTCATGCAAAGCCTATTCCTTCTCTTCATCTGGTGTGGGATGCCTAGAGCCACAGGATATGGGGATTATTAGATATGCCTTTCCAAGGAGGAAATAGACAAAAATGGTCTGCCTGAAGTTACAGTTTATAGATTGGGAAAAGGCACAGACAATTAAGAGATGTAGATACTTAGGGCAAATTACTTGCAATCAAGCTGCAGCTAAATGAGCTTCTTGATGAGGAAGCCAAATTTATGTTGTTTCGAACCAGGAAGAAATGTTAAAGGAGTTGAAAGGTGAGCAAAATGTTAGCACAACTGGATTCAGATAGGTTGATCAGTTATAAAGGCTACTAAAACCACTGCTTTGGGGGAAATACACACACACACACACACATACAAACACAGACACACACACAGACACACACACACACACACACACACACACACAAACACCTTTAAAGGAGGACGCTGGTAAGAATAATTTCTCTTTTCAAGTATGAGTCTGACCCCTCCTGTTATACAGTCATTAAGACTGTATAACTGTATCTGATCATTTCTGTGTTTTGCTCTCAAGCCTGTTATTTACCACTAAGATTTCATTCAAGAAGAAACCCTTGTTTAGACAATAAACAAATGTGGTGTCCCTCTTCTTCCCTTGCCCACCTGGAATTATCTCTTGGCAGGAATTATTTCTCTGAGTGGATTCTGAAAAGATCTGTTTCATAATGAATGCAAAACCTCATGCAAAGAATGGGAGACATGCGAAGGCTTCAAATGGGAAATTTCACATTTTTGTTTCTTTGTTGCTCGATATATATTTTTGCATTCAGCTTTCTGTGCATCAATTTCACTGAAAGCAGGCCATTGTCTACCTATATCTGTCTGAATGGATTGATTTTAAAGACTTTGTAATTTTGAAAAGGCATCAAGGAAGACTATCCTTCATTCCCATTTCTGTACTCTTGAATGTTAGGCATAACAAGGAAGACAAAAGGAAGGTATAATAGGGAGTCTTATTGGCAGTCAGTCAGTACAAGTATATGTAGAAAGAGATAATATTCTGCTGACATTTTCTCGTATCTTGATTCCCTCTATCCTTTCATGCATAAAGTTTTGCATGAACAGCATTTGAAAAACAAAATTAACAACTCTTGTCTGAAATTGACCAAAAAAAAAAAGATTTCTCATTCAAATGATTCCCTTTAGGAAGGGAGAAAGTAGTATCCAATATGCAAGAATCGACAAGGGCTTTGAAAAGAATATACTCATTTAGAGGAGTAAATGAGAATGTTGAACCTTTTAAGTAGCATAGGTTTTTCTGTGTTAATGTAACAACAACATCACCACCCTGCCTCTACTACTCATGGAGACAGACTCCTAGAGAGTGAGCAAGATTTTGAGTGAATAGCATTTTCCTTATCACTCCTCTCAACTCAGTAAATTTCCCTCCACAAACTATAGGCCATCCCATAGGCCAGTGCCCCCTCCCTCCCAAAAAAAAAGTTCTTCCCAATAATTTAACTCTTGCCACTGTTTTTTTGTAATTTATTTTTTTTTCTTCCCAGTAAATTACATTTTATAGAGTTTTAGAGTTGTAAGGGATTTTAGACTTCACCTAAATTCCCTCTATAATTAGTAGTAGGATAAAAGTCTATGGGTTGCAGAGGACATGAACTTGAATCCCTAGCTCTTCTACATACAACCTATATGGGATTGGATAACTCAATTAACCTCATCTAGCCTCAGTTTCTTCATCCATAAAAATGAGAGAATGGGGCTACAGGATCTCTGAGTTCTCTTCCAATAGTTAATCTGTAATCCAATAATATTCCAAAAATAATCCTCCAAACCTTTCCTTGAAGACTTCCACTGATAGGGAATTCATTCATTTTCTATAGTTTGAAATAAATCTAGCCTTTAGGAATTTCTTCCTAATATTTAACTCTAATCTACTTTCTTGTCATCTCTGATATCTAGGGTCTAGATGAGTATATTTAGACCCCCTTTGGTATGATATCACTTCAAACAATAATAATGATGACAGCATTTCTATATCATTTGAAGGTCTGCAAAGAGCATTACAAATATCATATTTTGTCCTCACACAACTCTGGGAAGTAGGTGCAATTATTTTCTCCATTTTACATTTGAGGAAATTGAGGCAGACAGAGGTAAAGTGACTTTTCCAGGGTCCCAGAGCTTGTAAGTGTCTGAGGCTAGAATTGAGTGCTGGTGAAGAACAGTTAAACTGGTCCCTTTAAGCCTATCTCTTCTCAGGCTAAATGCTCTCAGTCCTTTATATGACTTGGTTTTCAATCACCTCTCCATTCTAAGTGACTTCTTGTGGACATGCTTCAACTCGTGGATATCCCTTTGAAGTTGTTAACACCCAAACATGAACACAATGCTCCGGATGTGATTCCAAACAGCATAGAGTACAATGGGACGCACTGATGCTTAATACTTAGTGCAGCCTATATTGTTTTTATTATTTCAATTGTCACATTGTTCTATTAAAGCATATTAAACATATTGTTATTTCAGATCTCCTGGTAGTTTTCACATAAACTTCTCTCTAGCAGTTTACATACTGCTTGTTTACCTGAGGTTTTGAACCTAAATTGGAATTAACATTTATTCCTATTCAATTTCATCTGCTAAGATTTGATCTCTTGCTCAAATTTACTGATTTTTAGATCCTATTTTATCCAGATATTGGTTTCAACTTCTTGTCATCCATAAATCTGAAGCACATTAACTTTTTCTATAAAAGCATTAATGAGAACCATAAAACAGATCATAGCCAAGGGGAGAAATTCAACTTGAGGCCTTGTTTCAGTTTGATATTGATCAATCTATATTCTTCAGCCATGATCATACAAGTAGTGCTGAATCTACCTGTTGATCCTACAATTCTCCATTTGTCAATGAGGATACTGTAAGAGACTATCAAAAGTTTTCTTGGGAGCCAAGTACATAGGGGCTTCAGTACTAACTGACTTCTTGGGATTTGTAGTTTAGATGGAAAAGCAGATGCTCTCAGCCTTGAGAGAAGTTTTAAAATATTGTGATCTTTGAGCCAGAAGGCAGAATTGCTATATCCTAGATTTGACTCTCAGAGAGTCTATGAGAGATAGCCTATAAAAAAAAGAGTAGGAAACTTGATAATTGAGCTTCAGCAGCAATGAAGGTCAGTTTTTCCAAGTTCCATTTGGGTTTTAATGATGTAAGCAAAAACAAAAATCAACAGCACAGCAAAAAAGAAGCAAAAGTTTAAAATGAAAGGAAGCTCACCAGTTCTCCACTGTAATGCACAATGCACAGGTAAAAGCAATTTACCATTACATATGCTAATTAGGACTGACAATATAGGCATGAGGCATACTTATCAATGCATGCAATCAAATTTTATTAACTATCCAACAATATAAAGTCATTCTAGAAAAAAAGGAATCAAACAAGCTCCTAATTCCTAACGGTCCTATGTCTCTCTCTGCCTAGCCAGAGGTTGCATGTCACCCTCTAAAGTGACATTGTAGCAAGTCTCCATCAAACAGCACTATTCTTCAGTGATTAAGGAATGCCAATATTTCCAAGTTTGAAGACATAGGAGTCTATCTGGTCATGACCTAGGAGCGGGCTGATGGCTGGATCCTGTAATAGGCTTATATGGTTCTTGCCAAGGGTGTTTACAAATTACATGTAAATTTTGGTTGGTTTCAAGTCTAATGTTATTAGCAAGTATTTATCAGTTACTTATGATATTTAGGGCACACACATGATTAGCAGTTGTTTACCAGATATGGTACACACAGATATATATATAAAATCAGTGATTGTTTATCAAATCTAGGAAACATGCACATATAATCTATAATTGTTTACCAAATTTAACACATACATACATCATTAGTAGTTTTTTTTCTTCTTCTAAATTTGGGGGATATATATTATTACTAAAATATACCACTCAATTCCTTATCTATTTTCTTTTTTTCTTTTTCTTTTTTTTTCCAGAGAAACAACTTAATAAAAGCTACTTAGTCTCAAAATGGAGTTTCCCATTTTAAGATAACATACTCATTCCTACTACATTCCACCCTCTGGATACTGTCTCTTCCTGTAGCTATCTAGGATGATATATAACTAAAATTACAATAATCATTTAAACTATCAATATAACAATTCCAAGAATGCTATACTTACATTGCTTTGGATTGAAACAAACTATACAGAAAAATTAATAAAGTATTAAATGTTAAAATATCAATAGGTTCTTGGTAGTCCAGGGGAGTTTCCAGTTTAGGTTTTCCCAAATATTTTTCATAGCAGGTCTTCCACAGGAAAAGAATACTACCCATCTACAAGAAGATGTTGCATTGGTTTTTAATCTCCTTTCATTCTTTCTGATGTCCTACAATTTTTTGTCATGATAATAATCATATCAGAATCCATCCTAAACATGTAATTGCCTATGCCATCATTTGGTGATATCTAAGCAATTATTGCTATATTTTGGTAAGATTCTGTTGTGTTTCAAGTCAAAAGGCTGCATCTCTCTACTTCCAATGGAGGTGGAGGATGAAATGAAAGGATAAACGTGTATGTCCCTCTCTACTTTCAAGTCAAGTGCAGAGTAGGTGGTATTCTGCACTGTCTAAGTCATAGTACTTTTTATCACAATGTATCCATCTTGTCATTAGTGTGACAGAGGAATTGTTGGGTGTGGAAAAACCAATCAGTTAAAAAAGTAAAACAATTCACATCTCTACATGTGAGCTGTCTTGAGGGGACCTGATATAATTTACCAGGTCTATCTGGTTTCTTGACGTAATTAGTTCATGATTGAGGGAGATTTGTTCCACTCCATTTTGAGTCCTTCAGTAATGTTTTATTCTTTCATCAATCGTCTGAATCAAAGGTCCTGTTCCAGTTTTAAGTTCATCTGCAGGCATGGGATGATTTTCCCAAAGTTTATTATTTAATTGGCTTACTTTGGCTTTAACAACTGTTTTCTAATTGGTAGCCTTTGTTTCCCCTAAAGGTTTCTTAATTTGAGTCTCAAGTATTCTGTTAAATCTTTCTGTTATCCCCGCTGCTTGAACATTGCATGCTGAGTAATAGCTTCACATAACTCCTTGAACTTTAGACCCATTCTTAAACCTTGTGAGTAGTGAAGAGTGATCCTTGATTGCTCTTAATCTTTACAGACTGACCAAAATAGACTAGTAACAAACTTAATCCTTCTATAGTCGAGTCAGAATTTGTTTATATTCAGTAAGGCACAAAGTTCAATCTCGTACATATACAAACCACTGCTACACACTGTCTTATTAAGTTTTCATTAAGTGGACCAATGTAATCTACTTGCCAGACTGTTTCTAGAGTCCAACCTTTATTGATAGATTCAGGTAATGGTTGCAATAATGGCCTAGTTCCCCCCCAGTTTGTTTGTTTGTTTGTTTGTTTTTACAAATGGGGAAAAGCAGCATAGTGGATAGTACTACCACTTGCTCTTTCCTTAGTCTCATCTTTTTCATCTAAGATTTGGTGGGCTTTTTGTCTGATTTTCTCATGGACTCATTTCACTATGATTCCATATGATTCCTTTCACTATCCTCCTTTGTCTTCATTAATTTGCTAATGGGATCTTCCCCCTCTTTCTACTCTGCCTCATCTGACTTCCTTTAGTATGAGTTGAAATATGTCCAGGCTAAATCAAAACATCAGGTTCACATTAACTATTTCTTCCTCTAATTCCTTGCCTCAGATCTTATTGTTGATCACTGTCCAATTTTTATTACCCCTTTTAGCTGACCATATAGTTAAATATCAAGGTTGGTTTTTTTTTCCCTGTTCTTTCTTATGATGTAACATCACCTATAGTTCAACATGTTTTACAGAGTTTCTATCTCCTTCTTCAACCATTTGGTTCCCAGTGAATGGGCTGTGAGTGAGACTCACTATTTCATGCCCTGTGGAAGAATTGCCCAGGAACAAAGCAACCCTTTTGTCTGTCAATCTTTTGTCTTGCCAAATTGGGGACCACTTAGCAAGGGATTAACTTATGTAATGATATTCATTCTGGAAGCTTACAAGACATGTCAGCAGCGTGCATCACTATCTCTTCATGAGGATGAATCATTGTTGTTTCTTCAGTATTTGCTCTGTTGGTTTTAAGACATTTTTACTCTGAGGGACAGCTATCCTGATATGATAATCAGAGATGATTTTAGGCCATGTTAGTATGGTAATTCATGTTCACTTGGACAAGAAACTTTGTCTGAATTTATCATTTGCATCAACCCTTTAAATAACTGATGGAAATTCCATCAAAGATATTTATTCTTTCTCCCAATTTCTCTTATATGTCTGCCTAATAATGGACAGGTATAAATATAAATTTAAATTAGGGCACAGAGCGAAATCTATACTTGAAAGTTAAGAACTTTCTTATCTAAAGACTCTAAAATATTATGATTTTGCTAACAACTTTCCATCTAATATTATCTTTATGAGGTAGAAGAGGAAGAGACCACCCAATCTCAAGGGGACATTATATTACCCTAGGCTAAAGAATATGCTAATTGTTTTGACAAGGTTTGGCTTATTAAATCTCTGGGACATTTGTTGTATCAGATGACATAGGAAAGTAGTTTGTGCATGAATGATGTCAGCAGAATAAAGTCCAATGTAACTGAATGAACATCTGTCTGTAGGAAAGTAGTAGAATACCTCTTCATGCTTATTCAACTAAAGCAATGTACAGCTGGCAATGTGGGTGGAAGAACACAGAACTGTGATCCAGGAAACCGTATTCTGGGCCAAGCTTCAACAGGCAGTTGGACTAGATCAGAAGTTCTTATCTACTGTTATGCCATGGGACTCTTTAGTTATATGGTGAAATTATAAACTTCTTTTAGAAATAATGTTTTTTTTTAATGAGTACAATGAAATGCATAGGACAAGAAAGGAAATTAATTATATTGCAATAAAGATGTATTTTTTTCCTCTATCCAAGTTAATAGCTCTCAGCTTAAGAACTGTGCTAACTACTCATGTAAGTATGCTGCAGTCCTGTGATTCTAATGTGACTTGGAGATGTCATTTTACCTCCTGGGCCTCAGCTATCTTATGGGCAAAATCAGCATATCAACCTTGTGTGGCACAGCAGCAAGGGTACTGGGTTCAAAAGATGACTAGTATTTAATTGTTGATTCTGCTATAAGGGACCTTGATCAAGTTTCTCACTCTTTTCATCCCCCTTTTCTAAAATGAAGGAGTAGAACCAGGTGGCCTCAGAAATCTTTTCTAGCTCTAGAGTTATGACAATATGTTTCAATTTCCTCTAGCTCTAAAAAATCCAAGATTTTTTTTTAAATTCATCATAAAGTACTATGTTTATAATGCCCAGATCGCTGGGTTCTACTCAGAGAAGAAAACGTTTTACATATTTGGGGTGGGTGAAGAAGATCAGTTATTTGTGTTTCTTCACTGATTCATCTGGATAGTGAAGACTGTGTGGAAGGTGAGACAGAATGGTACAGAAGGGTTCTTGGGCTCTTCCCAGAAGCCTAGAGAAGGTTGCACCTTTCTTGATTCTTTATTCTTCTTCATTCTTGTGCATTCGCAGAACAAGTAGGCTTTTCTTAACATGATTCCTGCTGTTCATGGGGGCTTCTTTTAACAAGGTTTCTTGAGATGTTGGGACCTGCTCCTACAGATAGGCACTCCATATAACTTGTGAGGTGGGGGGTAAGTAAAGATTAAATGCTTTACAAAAATGAATGAGTCTACTTCTATTTCTCACCAGATGAAGTGGCAGGCACAGCTTTGTTAATTAAGTCATTCAAACAACCCAAGGACTGTGTACACTGGAGTCCTTCTCTGTATTACATGAAATTAGTTACTAAATGGCTAACTCACCTCCATACCCAAACAACTTAGATGAAATCAATCAGTTAAGGGAATCTCATTTTGAGGAATGTCACAACAAGAACCACACATCACAGTTCCCACTGTTCTATTTAGCATTTAAAGCCCTTCACAATCTGGCTCCAGCCTACCTTACTAGACTTATCCATTACTACCCTTCATGCACTCCAGGTTTACTTGCAGTCTTTACACACAATAGTCTATCTCTCCACTCCTATCTCCATAGTATTCCACAGCCATGCCTGAAGTACATTCCCTCCTAACATCCTCCTCTTAGAATCCTTAGCCTCCTTCAAAGATCAGCTCAAAAGTTGCCTACTAATGATACTAATGATGCCTTTTCTCCTCCCTGGCTCCGTAACTAACTCCCCCCCCCCACCTCAACACACATAATCTTAGCAAAAATAAAAAAATTGTACTTATTTTGTGCAAATTCTGTTTTTTTTTTATCTGAACATGCTGTGTTTCCCCTAATAAGATGTAAGCTCCTTGAGGGCAGAGAATGTTTTCTTTTTCTTTGTGTATCCCCAGGCCTAACTATAGCTCTTCACACATTGTAAGTCCTAAAATACTTATTGATGGACAGATGGATTATTCAGTTGATGTTCAGAGTTAATCCTTAGAAAAATTGTGAAGTTAAATTTGTCTTCTGTTCTGTTAGCTTCCATTTTCTGGACCCTTTTCTGCAACCTGTCACATCATTCTCTTCAGAAACCCAGTTGGCACCTGTCTACTCAGTGTCCCTTTTTCTGTACCAGAGATAATTATCCATTATGGCTTTACATAATCAAGTTTGCTTTCCTTTCTTCCTTTTGCCAGTGATATTTTAATTTAAGGCCTAATATTTAATTATGGAATGAAAGCTTTCTCTATTTTAAGAATAATAGCTGATATTTAAATAGCACTTTAATGTTTCCAAACTATTTTTCCTTCTTCACATAACTTTATCCTAACAATGACCTTTTGAAGAAGTATCCTTAGCAAAGTTTTATAGATAAAAAAAGATGATATTTGGTGAGGTTCAGTGATTTTTTATGATCAGATAA
Source organism: Phascolarctos cinereus (assembly GCF_003287225.1). Classification (NCBI taxonomy): domain Eukaryota; kingdom Metazoa; phylum Chordata; class Mammalia; order Diprotodontia; family Phascolarctidae; genus Phascolarctos; species Phascolarctos cinereus. The sequence continues at coordinate 92,733,731 of NW_027556098.1, forward strand.
CAAGTATTAAACCCAGGTTTTCTTAAGTCCAGGTCCATCCCTGTATCCATTATTTTATGTATCTTCTTAAAGTAACTTAGAGCCCTACTTAGTGCATGGGAGATGTTTCACAGAATAAGAAAGTTCCAAAGGATGCCATACCCTAGCTGCACAAGGACAAGCTTCTGTAAAGTTTCCATCAAAAGTCTATCAGAGTTGAATACCAAGGTCTCTTGAAGGAATTGGTGATATTTGAGCTGTGACTTGAAGAATAGGTGGGATTTCAATAAGTATCTTGGAAAAAAAAATGAAATTATATTCAGGAACCTTGCAGGAAGAAGTGTCATTTCTGGGATCATATATGTGGGAGAAAAGTGCATAAGAATAGAGAAGTTGAACATATCCATATATGTAAACACTCACAAGCAACATGAGTGTTTATCAGAAATCATGACAGAATCCCTAGTGATAAAGATATGTTTACTAAGCATCACAACCTCAACATGTCCCAGACTCAATTAATCTGTGTCCATGAGCTTCTTGCTCTACCTCTAGACTCCTTCCTTCTTCCTGCTAATCACTCTCTTCTCAGTTACCTTGAATTGTTTTCTTGGAGTCCTGTCTTCTCTTTTTTCCTCACTCCTCTTATCCAGTCAGTTTGCAATATTTCTCCAATCCATCTCGCTAGTCTATTACTCAAAAACTTTCAGTTACTCTCAATCTCTTATCCAAAAACAGAAAGAAAGAAAGAAAGAAAGAAAGAAAGAAAGAAAGAAAGAAAGAAAGAAAGAACGAAAGAAAGAAAGAAAGAAAGAAAGAAGGAAAGAAAGAAAGAACAGACAAGTTAACCTTGCATACAAGGCTCTCCATAATCCAGAATCCATGTCTATGTATCCTTGGGGAAGTTAAGCAGTCTTATTTTGGAGCTCCTTGTGTAAGATCCAGCATAATTCATTAGTGACTAAGTTAATACAGACTAGCTCACTTTAATCACTATTTTTCTTAACTGGCCCCAGACACCAGAGTGTGCTTCATTTTCATATTGTTTTCCCAGAATATTCCCATAGTCAAGTCTTCCGCACTCTACCCTCCCTTTCCCTCTCTTTCTCTGGAAATAGTAATGAAATAAATAATATGACAACTTCTGAAAGCTAATGTCCATTACCTGCCCTATGAATTAAATCATCATCTCTGTGACTACCCAATGCAAAGCTCTTTTTCTTAGTTAATACTCTCCTACATGCCTTCTCTTCTCCTATTAGAATGTAAGAACTTTGAGGGCAAGGTCTATTTCCCTTTTTACATTTGTATCTTCATCCCTTGACCCAATGCCTGGCACATGGTAAGAACTTTTTTACAAAAGGCTTTACTAGACTCTGTTGTTATGTTGATTAGTTTTGTTGAACTGCTTTTATATTTTTTCTCTTTTTTATACTTAGTGACAGATGTTGGCTTTCTACAAAGGGGCAGTGGGAGGGATATAAATGAAAATGAAAGCGATGTGAAACAAAATATACCAGTGTGTGTGCGTGTGTGTGCATGTGTGTAGGAATCCTGATGGCTCAGCACTGCTGGGGAAAAGAAGTTAGTAGCCTTTTCATATACATTTGTCAATCTAATAGAATTTAGTTGGCTTTAGTTATTAAAACACTGAAAAATGGTAGAAGTAGTTAATTATTAAATAAATAAATTCAAAATGATATGCTAATTAAGAAAATTCTATTTGGAAATCTATTCATTTTCAGTAGAGTGAACTCTCATATTGCTCTACAGAGCTTTCGGGTAACTAGATTTTTATTACAAGTATGATCTTAGGAAATCATTCTCATGTAGTTTCTGCAAAGAGACACAGATGTGCGGTAATGGTCAGTTGGGTCCCAAGAGCTGCTAGGGAACCCCTATTAGTTTTGAAGACATACACCTATATTGAGGATGGAATATGACTCAGAGAATGTACACAGACCATATGCTACTAAGGATCAGTATCAGATCAGGGAATATATTACTTTTTCATCATCAAAACAATCCAAACATAATGATTTTTGATACCACCATTTTGTTCTCTGTATTAGATCATTGTAAGAGGATAATTCTTTAGTCTTCAAATCAATCACATTTTTTAAGGTAGAGGGATACAGGTGTATTTCCAGTTTTTCCCAACTCTCCATGTTTCTCTTCCCAACTATAGGGGATGCAAAATTGCACAAATTATTTAATAGTAATAAATTCTCACTGCATATTATTCCCTTCAGTGAAAGGTACACTTGCACAGATTGATAGGAATAGACTCATTTTCTATAGTTGGTTTTGTTCCTGTGAAGCTATCAGCCAGTTTCTCTCTTCTTCTCATCATACGATGATTTGCTACTAATCATGTTATTGCTTTGCAGTTGATTAAACTGAAAAGGGAGCATAAGTAGCCAGGTTAGAACTATAAATGGGGATATTTTGCTTCACTTGTCAAAGTTCTATAATCCATAGAGACCTTCTTTATTTAGGGAGATATTGTTAGTATTTATAGTAATGAGAGGATGTGGTGATTAAGCAGTTGGCATGGAATTCCATCAAGTTATGTATATAAGTATTGAAAGAAAGCAGTGGTGGAATTCTGTATTAAGGGAATGGATCATCTTTACCTAATTGTATTCTGGACCCATTGCTACTCATCATTTTGTTCTCCTAATTAAATCCCGCATAACTTATATAGAGTCATAACCAATTGTATTGTCTCCTAATGAGGTATGCTTCTGCAGTTCATGCATTAAGAAAAGATATGTAAAAATTGCCTGAATATTTGTAGTAAAATAAAAACAACTCTAAGATGATACTCAATTTATCCTTGGGAAAAACAGGGCAACCTCCAAATGTATCAGACTTGAAACCAGAAGATAGAAATATTTTTTTATTGCTAATAGCTACTCACACAATCCTGTCTTCAACGATGCAAATAACAGTGGTACAGTACTTTATATGTAATGGGTATATTTAATATGTGTTTATTGAACTGAACGCTAGTAAGGAAAATGAAAATCCAAAGAAGAAAAGAGAAACGTATGGAATAGTATAGGAAATAAGGGGATGAATAATTTATTTGTAGCATGCTCTCAGATATTTTTTCCCATCCTCCTCACTCACTGAGCAATTTGGGAGAAGGAACGATGTTACTGGGTTGGGCAAATATGCCTAAGGACTGTTTGATGCACAATATCAACTGAGAAATTGTTGACAGCCTTTTAAAAAATGATAATAATTTCAAATAGGATACTGAATCAGTTGGAAGGTTCCCTTAGGTGTAAAATTCTGAGGCTAAATGTTAAAGAGGGAAATAATATCAAGATATATGGTCACCATAATTTAACCCGGGGTTTAAGAATGATAATCATTCAATTTTCTATAATGTCTTCATGTAACATATGGATGCACATATTATAAATACATTTATATACATATATGTGGATGTACATACCTGTAATTTCATCTGTGTAGGATTGTGGGATCAGAGCCCTAAAGCCAGAAGGAACCTTAGAAATTATCTAGTCCTGGAGTTCTTAACTTGGGGTCTGCAGAACTAAGTGAATGTAGGTCAGGAAGCCAACGACCTTGGGATGAAAAAAAAAAACATATCTTTATTTTAACTAACTTCTACTTGAAATTAAGTATTTCCATCAATTATGAATGCAAGCAACAAAGTATTACTCACAGAAGGAGTCCATACATTTCACCAGGCTGCCAAATGAATCCATCTCTCTCTCTGTGTCTCTCTCTCTCTCTCTCTCTGTCTCTCTCTCTCTCTCCACACACACACACACACACACACACACACACACACACACACACACACACACACATATATGCTGAGGACTTCTGATATAGTTCAATAACCTCATTTTACAGATGAGGAACCTGAAGCTCTGAGGTGTTATGTGATTCATTCAAGATCACATCATAGGAAATAAAAATCAGAGGTGGGATTTAAATCCATGTTTTCAGATTCCTGAGCCAGTATCTTTCCATGATGCTCTGCTGCATCCTAGGGAGCTCCCAATGTGGTAACACCATCTACCAATGCAGACATTTAAAATATTAGTGAGATGCCCAGGCAATCTTAACTGAACTTAACAGGCCATGTTAAGTGATCTGTCCCTATTCACATAGTCAGTATTTGTCAGAGGCAGGACTTGAATCATGTCTTCTCGATGCCAAGTCAGGGCCTCTTACCCACCAAATCATACAGAATCTTATAATAGGGCTTTACAAATGTTTTCCTCATAAAAATCCTGTGAGTACAAGCATCATTATTTCCTTTTTATATATGAAGAAATTGAGACATAGCAAGGTTAAATATAAGATCACATGGCTCAAAAAAAAAAATCAGAGCCAGAACTCAAGCAGACTTCTATATCCAAAATTGGTGCTCTCAATATTGTACCACATTTCTCCTACAGTCTAATAGACTCCTGAAACTGGAGAAAAATAGAAAACCTTAATTATGGGGAAGCCCCTGTATGCCAGACCAACCGGCAAAAGGAATTCACTTTAGTAAGGGGAAAGGAATCCTCATGAGATGTAGCATTGCTTGAGAAGTAATGCATGAGAGTGAAATCTATGTAAATTGTCAGAAGAGGAGAATTATTGTGATTTCCCTTCATGGTATCAAAGATTGAGCCATATGATAGAGAAAGACACTTCCATACTCACCCCACCAGCAACATGGAAGCATTTTTGTCTGTAGCTGGCCAAAAGACAATTGTGATACAGCATTTTACAAAGGGAAGGATGCTGGATTTGGAATTAAAGGACCTAGATTCAAATCTTGCCTGTCCTGCTTACTACTTCTCAGACCTCAAGCACTTAACCTCTGTGGGCCTCAGTTCTTGATCTTCAAAGGCTGCATGATCTTAAATGTCTCATCTACCTCTATCTCCATGATCTTACGATCTCCAGCAAGAGAGAACCACATGAAGGGTCCTTTTCCAAGCAATAGAGAATTGTAGAAGAAACAATAAGAGTATGAGAGCTATTGGGGAAAAAGCAGTGGAAGAGGGAACTACCCAAATGGAGCAACTCCAACAGTGGAGAGCAATAGACATACATTAGAGAAGAACAGGAAGCTACCAACCAGATTCACTTCAGGTAGGAGAGACATTTGCATATTGACATACATCTTCCAGGAGATGTGTGCCTTATACTTGTTTTTTGAGAGTTCTGTTTATTTCTCTCTCTCTCATTCTGTTTCAAATATTTCTATAGTTTCTTCCCTGTTTCCAATAGAGGAATGCAGTCATGGTTCTCTATCACTCAGTTTTCATTAGACAAAAACCTAAATCTTTTTCTTCAGTACTTAGTACAATGTCTGACACAAATTATGCCCCTAATAAATGTTTGTCAACTCTTGAATTATTGACTCTGTCAAGGGGAAAACAAAACAAAATATTGTGCAAATGGAAAATCCTTAAGGATTTTTTCTCTGAGATATATAACAGGCTTATGTTACCAGGAATCCTCCATATCTATTGGGTCAAAAGTTGGAGTTCAGTTGCCTAATGCTTTTTTCTATCCCACCCCTATTATATGTAGTCCCCTAAAGGAAGAAGCACCAATCAACTTAGCATGGTTTAGCCCAGATCACTTATTGAAGTGGAAATAGTTCATTATGCTAAAGGCACCCTATTTTAGTCATAGACTTCTTGTGCTCATTCAATATTAAGTCTGGATCCAGCATGTGGGACAATCCTAGACCAATGAGGAAAAGTGGGTTTTATCCCTTTTTTGTATTCTTGCTGCCAAATATGCACATGCAAGAATCAACAAAGTCTATCAGTGCTCAATAAAAGAATAGATTATATGTCCATCAGCCACAATATATAACATTACAGTATATAACACAATATGGGAGAAATTAAGATAGGACATGAAGCAAATAGATTTAGGGACTAGAAGCTGTTAGAAAGTAAAATTTAAAAAAAAACAAGAAAAAATAGGCTTTTCCATAATTCTAAATATTTGCTAACCACTTCTTGATTAGTGAGGGGTAGCCATAAATCTTCCCCTGGCCTAATTATATCACAGATATCTCCCAAGGGTCTCTGAACTTTAAGTCACTCTATATAAACTACCACAGTTCAGTTTTAGGAGTATCCCTCTCACAAACACTAGGTTGAGATATTTTGACTAATATTTTCATCAGGAGGGATAACTTTATACAAGGAAATATTACTATTTATTAAGAATCTGTCTGGGGAAGCTAGGTGGTGCAGTGGATAGAACATTACTAGCCCTGGAGTCAGGAAGACCTGAATTTAAATCTGGCCTCAGACACATAACACTCACTAGCTGTGTGATTCTGGACAAGTCACTTAACCCCAGTTGCCTCACCAAAATAAATAAATAAATAAAATCTGTCAAAGCACCCTATTTGTCCCCAAACATTTCTCTTAAGTAACTGTCTAGAATAGTTCAAATCAACTCAAAGTTTCATTTTTTTCCTAGGTATCCTTAGGCATATAAGCTATCCGGTGTAGACCACTCTTTTTTCACAAGCTATACAATGAAATCAGGAAAAGGATGAAGATTCCAGTACCCACTCAATATGCATGAGGAAATATAGTTTGTTTGTTTGTTTGTTTGTTGTTTTTCACATTTTTCAACTATGTAAAATTTCATTGCTGGGAGTTTCCCTCCAGTGATACAAATCACAACCTCTCTGCATCTTAGTAAACAGTTCTCATGGGTGGCTGTGGCTGAAAATATACATTACTTATTGACCAAACCACTAGTGATGAATTTCTCTGTATTTAGTTAGATTATGTCAGTCATCACATGAAAAGCACAGCTAATCTTCAGGTCTATACCCAAAGCTTTCCCAGATTTTTTTTTCATATAATTGAATAAAATACATTTTCCCTTCAATTTTCTTCATAAACACATTAGATTTTGAGGTTGTTGTCATTTCAAATAAAACTAGGAGGGAGATTTCTAAGGGCAGAGTCCAGATGGTGGTACAGAGGAAGCACTCTGCTGAGCTCTTCCAGCATTATCCCCCACACGACTTTACAATAATATTGTAAATTGAATTCTTGAGTGGCAGAGTCAACAAAAGGTCAGGATGAGACACTCTTCCAATCCAAGACAACTTTGGAGGTGGTAATGAGAGATCTGTGACACAGGAGTGGAGGCTGGCCCAGAGCCCCTATGGATGAAATACCAGAGGTGGGACTAGGTGGTGGCAAAAGCTTCAGGAGCTCTCCCACAGAGACAGCAAGGTGATTTGGCAATGGGTCAAAAAAGAAACTACACAGGACCCCAGTGTTAGCACTAGAAGCAGTGGTAAATTCATTGTCTATACCTGTTTTCCTAGTCATCTTTTAAGAGCAGAAAGGAGCATTTTCAATCAAGAAGGAATAGGAGCCCTGAGCAACAGTATCACTTCTGGTCCCAAGGGAGAAGCAATATCAATTTCAGTCACAAGGGATGAGGGACTTTTTGTGGATAAGAAACAGGGTGCAGACCAAGAAAACAGTAATCATACCACCTTGGAAGACATGAAAATTTACAGATCCCTCAGCTCTGAAAACAGTAACATGAAAAACCTGAAGCTTGGGACAGTGCCCCCTTAATCCCAGAGCAGAGCTCAATTTTAACATCAAGTGAAAAGTCAAGAAATAGGTTGGAAAATGAGCAAAAAACAAAAAAAACAAAAAAGAACTTGATGATAATAGTCACTATGGTGACAGGGATGTTCAAAACACAAACTCTGGAGGGGCAGCTAGGTGGCACAGTGGATAGAGCACCAACCCTGGAGTCAGGAGGACCTGAGTTCAAATCCAGCCTCAGACACATAACACTTACTAGCTGTGTGACCCTGGGCAAGTCACTTAACCCCATTGCCTAGCCAAAAAAAGAAAAAAAAAACTCAGAAGAAGAGACAAAGTCAAAACAGCTACATCCAAAGCCTGAAAGAAAAAATGTGAATTGGTCCCAGACCTAAAAAGAACTCCTGGAAGAACTAAAGAAGAATTTTATAATTCAGAGAAGAGAGGTGCAAGAAATATTGGGAAAAGAAATGATTGGTGCAAGAAAATCATGAAAAAAGAGTCAACAACTTGTTAAAGGAGACACACAAAAAATATACTGAAGAAAATAATACCTTAAAAAGCAGAATGAGCCAAATGGTAAAAGAGGCAAAAAGTAACATAAACTAAAACAGCACTGAAGAAAAGAATGCCTTAAAAAGTAGAATTGGCCAAATGGAAAAAGGCATACAAAAGCTCACTGAAGAAAATAATTCCTTAAAAAATAGGATTGGGGCTTAGAATTTTATAATCTAGCCACTGCTTACCCATATTCAGATTCTTTAAGAGTCTGCTCAATATGATGAATGTTCTAATAAACCTTGTCTTTGGCTGAAAAAAAATAGATTGTGCAATTGGAAGCCAATGCCTTTATGGGACACCAAGAAAAAAAAAATTTGAAGTTAAAACGTGAAAAAGAAAAGAAAAGAAAATGTGAAATATATTATTGGCAAAACAAGTGACCTAGAAAATAGATCAAGGAAAGAGAATTACTGGACTACCTGAAAGCCATGATAAAAAAAAAAGAGCCTAAACATCATATTTCAAGAAATTATCAAAGAAAACTGCCCCAATATTCTAATACCAGAGGATAAAATAGAAATTGATGGAATCTACTTATTATCTGAAAGAGATCCCAAAATATAAACTCTCAGGGACATTGTAACTAAATAATAGAGTTTCCAACTGAAGGAGAAAATACTGGAAGCATCCAGAAAGAAACAATATAAATATTGTGGAGCTACAGTCAAGATAACACAAGATTTAATAGTTTCTATATTAAAGGATAGAAGGGCTTAGGATATAATGTTCCTGGAGGACAAAAACGCTAGGATTATAATCAAGAATCACCTATGCAGCAAAACTGAGTATATTCAGGGGGAAAATGGACATTCAATGAAACAGAGGACTTTTAAACATTCCTGATGAAAGACCAAAGCTGAATAATGAATTTTATTTCCAAATGCAAGAACCAAGAGAAACTAAAAAAACAAACAAAAAACAGATTGAACAAGAAAGAGAAATCATAAGGGATTCAACAAGGTTAAACTGTTTACATTTCCACATAGGAAGATGATACATGTTACTCCTAAGAACCTTATCATTATTAGGGCAATTAGAAGGAATATACATAGAGGGCATGGGTGTGAATTGACCATGATGGGATGATATCTAAAAAAATAAAATTAAGGGATAAGAAAGAACATACTGGGAGAAGAGGAAAGGGAGAAATAAGATTAATTATTTCACATAAAAGAGGAGCAAGAGAGATTATGCAGTGGAAGCAATGATGAGGACAATGCTTGAATCTTGAGCTCATTGGAATTGGCTCAAAAAGGAAAGCATTCAGTTGGATAGAGAAATCTATTGTACCCTGTAGAAGGGAAAGAAGATAAGAGAAGAAGGAGGGATGGTAGAACAGAGGGAAGATGTAATAATATTTTGTTATAAGAAAGTGTACATAGTAATAGCAGTATTGAATGATGATCAAATGTGAATGATTTAGCTATTCTCAGCAATGTAATGATCCAAGACAATTCTGAAGGACTTGTGATGAAAAATGTTATCTATCTTCAGATAAAGGACTTACTGAGCCAGAAGCCAGATAGAAACATTTTTGACTTTATTTTTCTTGGGGTTTTTTTTTGGTCTGTTTTTTTCTTTTAAAATATAATTAATATGGAAATATGTTTTGCATGACTGCATATGTATTGCCTATATCAAATTGTTTGCCTTCTCAATTAGGGCTGTGAAGAGAGGGAAGGAAGTATAGAATTTAGAACTCAAAATTTTAAAATCAAATGTTAAAAATTATGTTTTACATGTAAGTGGGAAAAATAAAATATTTGTAGTAAAAATAAAGTTCAAAATGAAGAAATAGGGTAGAAAAGTCAGCCAACAACAACAAAAAAGAAGCTGAACATAAAAAAAAATATGCTATGGAGACAGGGAAGAGAATGACACAAACAGAAGAAGATAATGAAATAAAAACAGGTAAAGTGAAGCCTCAAAAGAAAAAGAAATGTGAATTGGACTAAAGCCAACAAAAATTCCTTGCAGAGTTACGCAATTATTTTTGCAAATTAAATAAGAGAAATATGGGGGAAATTAGCTTAAAATGTAAGGAAAGGAAGAAAATTATGAAAAGATAACAGCATGATAAAAGGCACAAAAAATGGAAAAAAATAACACTCTAAAGAATAGAATTGTTAAAATGGCAAAAAAAAATAGGTACAAAAGCTCACTGAAGAAAATGATTTCTTAAACAGTAGAATTGGGCAAAGGCAAACTAACCACTACATGAGACATCAAGAAACAAAACAACAAAGACAAAAGAATAAAAAATAGAAGAAATATAAAACATCTCATCAGAAAAACAACTGACCTAGAGAACAAATTGAGCAGAGATAATATAAGAATTATTGGACTACATGAAACAATTCTCAAATAAAGATGATATTACACATACATATGATGTATGTGATATTTTAAGATATTATCAGGAAAAACTGCCCCAATATCCTTCTACCAGAATGGAAAATAGAAATTGAGGGAATCCACCAATCAGCTTCTAAAAGAGATCCCAAAATAGAAATTCCCAGGAATATATAAGCCAAATTCCAGAACTCTTAGAGCAAAGAGAAAATACTTCAAGCAGTCAGAAAGAATCTATTTAAATACCACAGAAACATAGTTAGGATCATACAGGAGTTAGCAGCTACCACATTATAGAGTGAACAACAAAGAATATGAAACTCCAGAAGGCAAAAGAGCTGAGATTGCAACCAAGAATAACTACTCAGTGAAACTGAGTATAATGCTTTCTGGCATGGGGGAATGGATATTTAATGAAATAGAATACTTTCAAGCATTCCTGATGAAAAGACCAGAGCTAAATAGAAAATTTGACTTTCAAATGCAATGCTCAACATAAGCATAAAAAGTAGACATGAAAGAGAAATCATAAGGTTAAATTGTTTACCTTTTTATATTAGAAGATGATACATGTAATTTCTAAGAACTTTATCATTATTATTGCAATTAGAAGTCCTCTACATGGAGAACATGGAAGTCAAATGATTATGTTGAGATAATATTTTTTAAAAAGGTGAGAAAAAGAGACAACCTGGGAAAAGGGAGAAGAGAGAGAATGTGTGAGGAAAATTATATCACATGGAAGTGCACAAAGGTGCACAAAGATGTTTTATAGTAGAGGGCAAAATCATGAGGGGTAAGGGAAGTAATGCTTGAACCTCTTTCATATTCAAATTGGTTCAAAGAGGAAAAATATATAAACACATTTTCAGTTGGTAATAGAAATCTATTTTACCCAACAGCGAACTAGGGAAAAAATGGGGATAAAAGGAAGGGGTGTTGATCAAAGAAAGAAGAAATAAAAGAAGGCAGTAGTCAGAAACCAAACAGACTTCAGAGGAGGGGCAGGATAAAAAGACAGCAGAAAGGATAAACAGAAGAAAACAGGATGGAGAGAATGGCTAATAATTAAAAGCTATGAATATGAATGGAATGAACTCACTCATGAAACTGAAGTGGATAGCAGAAAGAATTAAAAACAAGAATCCAATCATATGTTGTTTATAAGAAAAAAAGAGAAACATTCATAGACTTAAAATAAGGGACTATTTTGCTTTAGCTGATGTAAAAAAGGCAGAGGTAGCAATCATTATTTCAGACAAAGTAAAAGCAAAAATAGATCTAATTAAGAGGGATAAGTAGGGAAACTACATCTTGTTAAAAGAAATCATAGACAAGGAAGTATTATTAATACTAAGGAGATGTTCACCATATTCACCAAATGAAATAGCATCCGAATTCTTAAAGAACAAGTTAAATAAATTAGAAGAGGAAGTAGTAAAACTGAACTAATGGGGGAGCTCAATTTTCCCCTCTCAGAGTTAGATACATCTAACCATAAAATAAATTAGATAAAATAAAATAAATTAAATAAATAGAATCTTAGAAAAGCTAGATACAATGGACCTCTGTAGAAAACTTTGTGAGAACAATAGGAGTATACCTTTTTCTTAACAACATTTTGAAATTTTTTTAAAAGTTTTAGCAAAAAGGAGGGGTAATCAAATGAAGGAGAAGGTGAGTCCAAATATGTATTCTGGAAAAATAGGAGAAGAAGAGTTGGTAATTCTTTGGTGATAGGAACATTTTAAAAAGGTTTTTCAAAAAAAGGATACTTTGGAAGAGACAACAAAAAATAGTATTTTATACAAATAAAGTAATAACTAGAAAATGCATTTTTAATTCATCACAAAATTTATTTCCCTTAAAACATCAAAATTCAGCTTGAGTGCTAGCAATCATTTCCCCATTCAATTAATTTTATTCACACTATTTGTTCCATTCTGAGCACATCTGTAGGGAGAAGGTTAAGGCCACCTCTTTGAAGAAGTCTCCTGATATACTCATTGATTTCCTAAATGTAATTTTTTAACTTTACTAAGTTCAGATTTTTTGAGAAGGAGGAGGGGGAGCTTTCAGGCTCATGAATTACATTTAGCAGGATATTTTGTGACATGAGCAATGTTTCATAGACTATCATAATTAAAAATTGACAGTAAATGTGTTTGTGCTCTAATTCAAAGATGCAAATTTACTTCGGGCTCCTTTACAACTCCATCAGTACAGATTTTTACGGAATAATCTAAGTTTTATGGCTGTTCTTCTAGAGTTAAACCAAGGACTTATTTAATGACTTCCACAAGGCAGACACTGAGAACCCTCTGGCTTATCACTTAAGCACTGTGTAAGCAGATACCTTTGTTTTCATCTATGGTATTTCTCTTGTCTTTGGTTGCTTTTCTATTGTGACCTGCAGGATGTACTTACAAATAGAATCATTGTCTACTTTTCAGCTCTTGATTCTAAGGATATTATAGATATCTGCCACTTAGCAGCATATATTTAGAACATGTAAAGTATCTTAGAGGTCATCTATTTCAACCCCCTCACTTAACTGCTAAAGAAAATGAGGCTCAATGTTATGTACATATTTTGTGGTGGAATTAAAATGCTCTGGCTTCCAATCCAGTGCTTTTTCAAAGCACATTTTGATCCTCAGAATCAAAAGACGACATAGTTTCATGTCAATTTCCCCTAATTAAAACCAAGAAAGTTAAAAGGATCTGGGGGGGGAGGGGAGTGTTATTTTGATTCAATAAATGAGAAATTTTAATCCTAAGCAATTTATTTGCTCTTTTTAGAGGCACACATGGCTAATAGATTTTGAATAAGTATGCATTTAAAATGAGATGTAGGAGTTTGGAAGACTCATTTCACCAAAACTTAAGCACAGGAATAGTTAGTGACTTAGACTGATTTCACAAGGTTAGAGTCAAAGCCAGAAAGTGATTTGAGGAAAAAAAAAACACATTTGCACAAAGATCAGTTCCCTATCAAATATCTATTTAGTACCCTGGCTTTGAAGAATGTTACATGTACTCAGTTTAAGCTCCGATAGTAGAGACCACTGGTAGATGGCACTGCAGCTTATATAATAATAGTTGTTCATTCATTTTAGTTGTCTTCAAGTCTTCATGACCTCATTTGTGGTTTTCTTAGCCAAGATACTGGAGGGGTTGGCCATTTCCTTCTCCAGCTCATTTTACAGATGAGGAAACTGAGGCAAACAGGATTGAATGACTTGACCAGTAACACACAGATAATAATTGTCTGAGGCCACATTTGAACTCAGATTTTCCTGACTCCAGGCCAGGTGTTTTATTCACTACACCAGTTAGCTGTTATAAGAATAGGAAAAATAGGGAATGATCTATAAGGAAACTGTGGCCTTTCCCTCATAGCCAGAGAGTCTAATTATGATCTCACGGAAAGTTTAACGACCTCCTTAGGATTTCTCTTTTTTACCAAATGGATTTTGGTGGCATTTGCTTAGAAAGAAATTGGGCAAAATTTTCTAGACAGAAGTAGAGTATAATTTCTAAAATGTAAAGTATCTAAGTTTATAGCTCTGTCTGAATAAAATTTCCATATCAAGCATTTTTAATAAGTTAACTTGGTAACTCAATCAAATAGACTGTTTTTTATTGTATTATGCTCCCCTCCCCCTCCACCAAGTCAATCAATTACAATGAACTCATTAGTTATTTTGCTTATGTATAGCCTACAGGTAGTATTGTATTACTCTTTGAAAAAAAAATTGGTTTCACAGTAAGGCCCTACCTAGCCAGAAACTGCTTATTCAGCAGCTATTTGGAATATTCCAAACATTCAACTATTTGGAACCTAGCCAAGAAATCGAGAAGGAAAAGAAGACCTCTAAAGTGACAAAATGTGTGTCATAAAATCTGTATGCTGAAGTTTATAAATTTGACATACAGAACCCCTTGAGTTCAGATATTATTTATTTATTCTTACTTTAGACAAAATTCTAATAAATTTCTTTCTTTTTTTTTTTTCCCTTCCCAAGGCAGAAAAAAAGCAACAAATTGGAAGGTTGGGATAGGAGGACAAGACTCACGTTTCAGGGAATTGAAGAAATAGAATAAATTATATTTAGATAAGGGAGGATTACTGAACCATCAACTTGCGGCCATTCATTAGGTGGCATGGTGGATAAAGTGCAGGGCCTGAAGTCACAAAGACTCATCTTCCTGCATGAAAGTCTGGCTTCAAACATTTGCTAACTGTGTGACCCAAGGAAAATCACCTAGGCCTGTTTGCCTTAGTTTCCTTATCTGTAAATGAGCTGGAGGGGGAAATGGCAAACTACTCCAGTATCTTTGCCAGGAAAACCCAAAACGGGGTCATAAAGAGTCAGACTAACTGAAAAACAACTGAACAACAAAATTTGTAAAATGATATACTAAGGCATGGAGGTGTTAAACCATGGGTCAGTGGAAAGAGAACCTATGCAATCAAATCATGTATATTCTGAAAGGTCATAGAAAATGGTGTTGAACTTGTATACTTTAAAACTTCATTGTGGTCTTATCTATATGTATACTCTTTCCTATGGTACAGATAGCAATTGACCTACACATCTTCATCCTGTATTACTCTGGTTCATGTTCTCCAATAAATACTCCATGAAGCATCCACCTCACATGCTGGAGGCTTATTCAAGGTATCTTTTCATCATTTGACTATTAATGAAGCATCAGATATTTTCTAGCTATCTGACCTTGGCCAAGTTACTTAACCCTATTGGCCTCAGTTTCCTCACTGTAAAATGAGCTGGAGAAGGAAATGACAAACCACTCCAGTATATTTGCCAAGAAAACCCCAAATAGGATCATGAGGAGTCAGACATGACTGAAAATGACTGAACAACAACAAGTAGAAATATGTTTCAAACTGATTGTAAGGCCTTGTTAAATGAAAATTATAAAATTTTATAAAATTATAAAATTGTAAAACTTTTAGTTCTTGATGATTTGGTTATGATTAAGAATAGGATTGTCCTAGATTATAAGACAATAATACACTCAGGTAATTTCAAAGTGACTTTAAAACTGTTTGCTGGATATAAGTGGCCCCTAGAGTGGCATATTTTAGGAATTCTTGCATGTGCTTTTCCTTTTTTTTTTCTTTTTCGGTTTTGTCTTCTCTCTTGCTGTCAGACTATCATCTAGGCCCTCTGATTGCTGTCAAATGTGTTCCTGCTTAATAGTGTCTCCTTCTGATCTGTTGCTTGCAATTTTCTATAGGTGATATTCTATAGGCTATGGAGCCAAATGGGCAACAGAACTTGTTATAATTGTGTCTAAAATAAGAGTATGTGAAGTCTAAGTGAGGGTCTCAGATTTTTGCATGGACCTTTTAAAATCTGTTGTAAGTGTTCAAAAGCCTTTTTCTTTGACATTCTCTTTAAAAAGAATATTTCTATTTAGTTCTGTGACAATGATGTCTTACAGTGCTTTGCAGCCATTTGACAGGCACATTATAAAAGCAAATATATAGTATCTATACCATACAATTAAGTTTTTACCCAAAGTTTGCTTTTAGAAAATTAGTCTTTGGGAAGAAAACAAAAAACCCAGAAATTTCAGTTGTAAACCATTGTCAATGCCATTTAAAATTCTATAGGAGAGACCACAAGTGGAAAAACCACTGGATTGGCAGGACTATAGTTAAACATGCTAATATCCCCCCTACCTCAATTCTTCTACCTCACCCTTTGTAAATTGGGGATTCTTTGTTTAATTTCTGGCAGAAGATTTCAAAATTTAGTCATTAGTGTTCTTGAAAGACTATGGTTAAAGGGAGTTTGGAGAATCATGAAATACAAACCATTTTAAAAAAATATTGCATTTAATGACTATTTGTATTTGCATGATACTTTTGATGAAAGAATCTCAGAAATACTTTATCAACATTCTCTTAATCTCAATACTTCTTTAAGCAGTGTGTATGGGGGAGGGAGTGGCTTCCTGGGGTTAAGGGTGATAGATATGATTATCTCCAAAGGGAGGTGAAGTAGGTAGATATGGGGGGGAAAAATGTTTCTCCAGGATTGGATTTCAAATTAGCAAGATAATAGGAAATATACCAATTGGATGTCTGTCATTTCTCTATCAGGATAGCCACTAACCAATCTCCCTAAAGTGCAGCTGGAATATAGTTAAATAATTCTCTCAGAAGAAGGAAAAGTAATCATACCTAAAGCCTGAAAGCCAGGTTAAACCTTTAAATTGCTTTAAATCCTCTTAAATGCAAAGAACTTGCCAGATCTCTAGCTTTCACAAGCTAGTTTCTAATTATGTAATTTTCTAAATTGTTTAGTTTATCTTTTTGTTAGAAAAATTTCCACTCTGGCTGTAACCAGCCATGTAATCTGTTATTTAGAAAAAGGCATAAGTAATGATGTGTTGGGGTTTTCCCCTCAAGCTTAAAGTGATTGGAGCGGGGAGGGGTGAGATGGGGTAAAGCATGTGGCCTTGGGCAGAAGGCCCATTCTTTTCCTACTCTTGACTCCATTGTAACTTATCTTTCCATATTGAAGTGGTTACAGTATAATTTTTCTTTTTCCACAAAGGCAGTGAATTGTCTTACAAAAAACTTGACTTCAGCAGGCTAGGGTTCTACTCTCAGCTCTGCCACTAAATAGCTGTGTGACCTTGGACAAATCCCATCACCTCTTTAGAATTCTTTTTCCCCATTTGTAAAATGAAAGTGTGTATGATCTCTATGGTCCTTTCAAATATAGACAATTTGATTTAAACAAAAGTATATTTCAAAGGCAGTCATTTCTTCTCTGCTTTTGCTGTAGTTTTAAGCTTAACATAAAGGTATTATGTACATGTGATTCTGGATTATAAAGCCTTGCCTCAAATACATACCAGTTACGTGGCCATGGCCAAGCCTCATCACCTTTTGGTCAATGCTCTAGAAAACACTCTAAAGTTTAGACTTTCACTTCTTGTGGGAGTTTGCTCTTCTGGTAACTCCCTATACCATTAGAACTATAGTTACACTTCTTATCACTATCCCTCTAATCTTACCTAGAAAGCCATTGGGATGTCATTGTTCATACTAAAAATAATAACAATGGTAACAATTATAGAACATTTTACAAGCTAAAGCTTTTTCTGAATAGAAGGAATTGCAGAATGTTAAAGCTGGACAGCACCTCATACGTAATCTACCCCTCTACTGTTATTTTACAGATAAGGAAACTAAGGCTGGAAGAGTTAAATGACAATTTAGGATTTGGAGTAAAGGAGATCTAATTGGCTGTGTGACACCATGCAAGTCACTTGTCCTCTCTGTACTTTATTTTTCTCATCTAAAGAAATTAAATGAGAGAGTTGGTCTGATCATCCTGATGGTTCCATCCAACTCTAATATTCTACATTCTGTGGTCTATACTCCACCTCCCATCACATATACACTTCCTTCTACCCCCAAATGCAGACTATTCTCTGCTATTTATGGATTTAACAAACTCTTCTGTTGAATGATGTTGCTCCATTCTTAGAGTTCAACTTTCATTAGTAAAACAGAAAAATGGACTGACACAAATGTAGCTAACAAAGCACTAGCAAATCTTTGTTCTAAAAAGTCTTTGAATATAATATTTAGCATTTATATAGTGCCCTGCCTGCTACATCTCATTTCATTCTAACAATTACCTGAAGAAGTTCTATTATTATCCTCACTTTACCAGTGAGGAAATGGAGCCCAGGAGAGGTTAAGTGACTTAGCAGTATCACTCATCTTCTAAATATCCGATGCAAGATTTGAATTCAGGTCTTCCTGACTCCTGCCACAATATTCTATATGCCACACCACGTGACTGTCCATTTATTTTTGTAGATTATGCTATTTTGACCAAGTATTTTACTATAGCAACAACACTATATAGTGCCCTAACTGCTAGACCTGGAGTCTGGAGATGAGTTCAGATCCTATTTCTGACCATTATTATTAGCTATGAGACTTAAGTAACTGAATATTTCTGAGCCTCAGTTTCCTCATTTGTGGATTAGATCTAATAAAAATGTGCACCATTTATTTTTGTTCAGTCATTTCAGTCTTGTCCAGCTGCGTGACCTCATTTGTAGTTTTCTTGGCAAAGACACTGAAGTGATTTGCCATTTTCTTCTTCAGCTCATTTTATAGATGAGGAAACCAAGGCAAACAGGGTAAGTGACTTGCCCAAGGTCACAGAGTTAGTGTCTGAGAAGAAATTTGAATTCAAAGAGGGGGGTCTTCCTGATTCCCAGTCCAGCATTCTGCACTGCACCCCCTAGGGGCCCTATGTGCATCATAGGTATTTCTATCAAGTATGCTGGACATACCTAGAATGAGCTAGGAAGTCTTCTTGTAATGGTGGGATTTCCCAGAATCCCAAGTCTATTGGCAACAAGAATTATATTTTCCGGTTTCTAGAGACCCCTGGTTGTTGCAACCACTGCAACTGCTACTAATACTCACTTCTGCTTCCTAGTTATTTTCTCCTGGCATTCCTCGAGGTTCTTGTGCAATCTAACAATGTTTTATGTCTGTATATATGTATGTTTGTATGAATGTATGTGTGTTAGATATATCATATATACATGCATTTGTGCACACATACATAAACACACACACACACACACACACACATATATATATATATATATATTGTGTGTATATATCCTTTGACTTTTTTAGCTACTTTGTTTCTCATGTACCCATGTTTCAAGCCCAGATTACAAAGTTCTTGACATTTTGATTGGTATAGGTAAAGAAAGCAAAAGAAAAATAAAAAGAAATTAAATTTTAAATTTAAAAAACAACTGAAGGACCCAGTTTCGTCAATAGTACTTAAACAATACAGCTAACTGTTACGGAATAGTTTGAGGCTAAAGGAATAGAGTACTATGGCAAAGCCTTCATTTTTTAAACCAACTAGACAAATTTAAATAGTTTGATATATATTTTAGGCTAAGGAGAAGGATTTGAGTAAAAAGAGCCCTTCTCAAAGTTTGTGTTTTAAAATATCATTTTGGTTTTAATTTAATCAGTCAACAAACATTTATTAAGTGCCTACTATTTACCAAGCACTGTGCTAAGTTCTAAAAAGCAAGGTTAAAGATAATCTCTGTTCTCAAGGACAAGAGAGTCCTTGAGATTCTAATGGAGGAGACAATATGCAAATAACTATTAACAAATATATATATATATATATATATATATATATATATACATATATATATATATACATATATAGGTGTGTGTATGTGTGGGTGCCTGTTTCTATGTGTGTATCTATACACACGTAAATATAATCTGTTTATATATCTATATGTAATATATGTGGATATATGCATATATATGATAAATTGGAAGTATGCAGGATAAATTGGAGGGGAAATTTAATTAGATTTTAGTTTCCTTGTCTTGACAAGCAAAAGTATTTTCTTCCAAATCTAAGTACTTAATACATGTCTTCATTTAAATGAAATGAAAACAATATGATTTGAAAATGTTGTGTAAATGCCTATGATGCCCACCACCTATTTGGGGCCACAAAAATAGAGCTTGGAGGAACTTCAGAGGGGTCCAGTCCAAGCCACTTATTTTAATGATGAGGAAACCAAGGCACAGAGAAATTAAGCAACTTTCTTAAAGTTACAGGTAGTAAAGTGATGGGTCCAATAACTTCAAGTTTACTGCACTTTTACTACAATATACTGCCTGTGGAGAAAGCATTTTGCAAATTATATAATACATACACACACACACACACACACACACACACACACATGCACACATATATATATGTTTGTATATGTATGTGTGTATGTATGTAAGTATATGCATAAGGCAGCTAGGTAGTGTAGCGGGTAAAGTTTTGGGCTAGGAGTCAGGAAGATTCATTATTGTCAGTTCAAATCATGGCCTCAGATACTTACTAGCTGTGTTATTCATGTCAAGTCACTTAACCCAGTTTGCCTTAATTTCCTCATCTGTAAAATTAGTTAGAGAAGGAAATGGCAAACTACTCTAGTATCATTGCCAAGACAACCCCAAATGGAGTCATGAAGAGTCAGATATGACCAAATAACAACAACAAAAATAATAAAAATATATGCATACATTTACAAGCATGCACACACAATATTTACATGTACTATGTATGCTTGTGTGTATGGATATCCATATTGAACATTAAAGCAAAATGATTTTTTGAGATATATGTACACTTCCAGTGTGGTTAATAGAATCCAAAGTTCTAAAAGGAAACTAAAATGTTAATGTCTTATTTCAAGAACATATATCATTGGGTTATATGGTCATGAAAAAACATAAGAACAATAAAAAGGTCACAGAATCATAGATTCTCAAGGCTAGAAGAAACCATTGGGATCACCTACTCCCTTGTACCCCCTAGTCTTACAGATTAAGTGTCACACATGAACACATACACACAGCAAATTATTAAAGGAACTTATTAGTTAATATTAGTGCTACCATTTTAGTAGCTGACATGTTGAGTGTGTAAATAGAATGATAAGGGATGTAAAAGAGTAAGATTCTTCCTGGTCCTACTTAGGTTCTTGAGCTTTTCATCTGTTCCACACTCTGGCCCCATTGCATCTGTTTGAATCCCCTTTACCTCAAAGGTTCTAAGCACATGTTTGCCTAGGGAAGAAGCTGTGGAAATAGGCACAGCTGAGTAGAATACAATTTGCCCTGAGAACAGGGCCATGGATACCTAGAAAAATGGCATCCTCGGTATGTTGTCAAATGAAGGGTCATGTGGTTCAAGGACAGCAATTTTTACTTGTATCTGAGTGATGAAGTCAGCCCTCAGAAAAAGAATTTGCTTCACCAGTAACCAAAGGAACTAGATTAACCTTGAACTTCAGTATAGACTAGTTAAGGAAAAGAATGATCAGAAGGATATAGCTATGGTAGGAGACAGCCCAATCTGTTAACATAAATCTGTAGTGAAGACCTGAAAGAGACATGAAATGCTTTCTTTTGAGTTAAACTTGTTCAGTTTCATGAGATCATGTACATTTGCCTTTTCTGTATTGGCTTGCCCTAAGATTCCCCCACAGGTGTAAAACGCATCATATTGTCTCCCCAATTAGAATAGAAGCTTTTTGAGGGCAGGTATCATTTTTGTCATTCTTTGTATCCTTCACCCTTAGAGTAGTATCTGGAATATAGTAAAGTCCTAAATAAATGGTTTTTGATTGAATGTTTAAACACATGAGCTGTGTACTTTAAAATGACAGACTGCTTGCCTTGTCTGCCACATCCATTGATGGTGGTTGGAAAACATTAGGCAAGAAAAAGGGAAAGGGCAAAGGGCTTGAATTCTAGGTCAAAACCTTTGGAAAAGAAAATCCTTTTTTTTCCTTAGGTGGTAATAGCAACTACGGAACCCAACCACAGAATATGTTACTTAGAAGGGAAGGAAGGAAGGAAGGAAGGAAGGAAGGAAGGAAGGAAGGAAGGAAGGAAGGAAGGAAGGAAGGAAGGAAGGAAGGAAGGAAGGAAGGAAGGAGAAAGTATTTATTTAGTGCTTATCTACCCAGCACCATGCTAAACTCTAGAAATAAAATTACAAATAAAAAGGAAGTCTATGCCTTTAAGAAGTTTACATTCTAACAGAGAAATACAATACACAAAAGGAAGCTAAATGGGATTACATAGAATGAAGGGTTCCAACATGAGGGGCATGATTTGAATTCCAGAAAGTCAGAAATAGGGCATAAAGGGGAATGAAAAAAGGCTGCTCTGGGCCCATTCACAAAATGGAAATTTCAGGAGGTACTCGGCAATTAGGGGGTAGGGTGGACCCTTTATGAGGTGGTATTCCATAATAAGCAGGCCCCAGGGATAGTAACATTTTCCAGAATGAGGAAGCCTTGGGTATTGAAGGAGGTTGCAGGATGAAGCAGCAGTTTAGAAATTTAAGAGATAATCTTGGGGTTATATGGAATCCCAAAGGACCAGCTCTTTATGGCTAGCTGCAGGACTTATTATCCATTTCCTTGGAACCTAGGACAGAATTTCTGACCCATGGGCTATTGATTCCTGACCTATAGTAGAGCCTTCCAAGCTCATATTGGTCTGATCAGTCACAGTTAGACACACTGTACCTTGACCCCGACATAGTGATGTCATTTTGGGCTTCTTTGATCATGAAGATCAACAACTGACAGTCTGAGGGCAGAACCTCTTCCACTATTCCCGTA
The DNA here is from genome assembly GCF_003287225.1 of Phascolarctos cinereus. Classification (NCBI taxonomy): domain Eukaryota; kingdom Metazoa; phylum Chordata; class Mammalia; order Diprotodontia; family Phascolarctidae; genus Phascolarctos; species Phascolarctos cinereus. The sequence continues at coordinate 92,756,472 of NW_027556098.1, forward strand.
ACCCCCAAAAACAATGGGCATTAAATCTCACCAAATTGTTAAATTTTGCATTTTCAATTCAATTTCAAACTGAGATTTTTCAAGAGTTTAAAAACTTTATTTGCATGTAAAAATATAAATAATGTCTAGACATATATATATATATATACATATAAGTATATATATATATCTATATACAGATAAGTATATATGTATATGTATATATATATATATATATATATATATAATATGTGTATATTACTGACACAAAGAATGTTAAATTAAAAAGAAATGGAAATTTGACATTCTGTTTGTGAAAGGTTGCTGAACTGTGACATTGCTAATAAGCTTCCTGGATGCAGAACCCTCAATCTATAAGTTCCCCAGGGCATTGAGCACTGTTCTATATAACCCAATAGCATTTTAAGAAGTATTACTAAGATAATCATGATGAAAAAGAGCTTCTAATTGCTTTCAAAAAGCACTGATGATGAATTTCACATGTTGCAAAGTTCTTTTCAATTAATTTCATTAATTAGCATTACTTTGCTTTGCAACCAGTAGCCCCAGTTCACAGCTGAGGACAGAGAGATGCAGAAGAAGCAAACTGACTTTGCTGATGTTACGGTATGTTTAGTAGCAAAGCAGGGATTAGAGCTGGCAGGGATTTCCTTTATTCTTTTAGATAAGGAAGGTAATTTAGTATGATGAAGAGGGTCAAAAGGAAACATACATGCTGACCATGCACAAAGACAAACTAAAAGAAAAAGGAATAAATCAGGAAGAAGCAGTTTTGAGTTTGACATTGGATTTCTTCTTTAATTAGGGTAGAATAAGTAAATAGAAAGGGGGTTGGGAGAATGAGTGGTACAACTATAGCAACAAATCAGTGGAGAGTGTCAGCCTGGTTGCATGTCAAACAGATATCTTACATTCATGCTTTCTTAGAGGTCTTTTTTATGTGAGGGTATGAAGTCACATTGTCATGCTGAGTTTTCTCAGATCAGGATTCAATAGCCAAGATGCAGCGAGTACTTTACCAATTATCCAGTAAATCTGCATACAGAGATGGTGAGAGAATTTAGTCCTTAAAGTAGAAGCTTTATTGTCTTATATTTGTCAGTTGATAGAGCCCAAACATTTTAGATAATGATAGAGACCCACCTGGTTTATAGACTATGTAGATGTAGCATTTGAGAATGAATTGTGTTTAAGAATCAAAAACTTTCCAAGAGGCTGAACTTTTGGTTCAACCACAGGTTTGTGTGATCCTTTAATCATTTTTGTTTGTTTGTATTGTTTTTATCTGATTTGCTGCTGATTGGTCACTTTCAGTCATGTTCAATTCTTTGTGACACCTTTTGGGGTTTCATTGGCAAAGATATTAGATTGGTTTGCCATTTCCTTCAAATCATTTTACAGATGAGGAAACTGAGGCATACAGGTTTAAGTGACTTGGCCAGGGTCACATAGCCCATAAGTATCTGAGATCAAATTTGAACTCAAGTCTTTCTAATTCCAGGTCTGACACTCTATCTACTGCGCCACCTAACTGTCCTGATTACCATTAGGTAAAACATCAAGCTTTTTATTGTAAAGAGACTTTAGGAGAATTTTTTTTAATTTTATTAATTAAAATCAAAGAATTCCTGGGTTCATGTCCTGACCCTGCCATAAACCTCTTCTGTCATCCTGTGGAAGTCATTTGAAGTCTGAGTTCTCTAATCATATGTAAATTTCAGGCAATGTGCCAACATGCAATTGCAGGAATCATTTCCTATTCTGGAAGTTGCCTATACTAATGGAATCATAGGTACAATTTGTATGCCCATATAGAGGAGGGGATGAAAATTATTAATATTTGCTTTTATTAAAAGTTTGGTATTTGGCCATTTAGCATACAATAGACACAATTAAGAGCAGCATTTTAATACTTTATGTCTTAAAATTGCCCTCTCTTTTAATCTGGCATTTTTGTAACAGTAGTAAAACATTGCTAGGCACTTAACACTATTTTTTATCAGTGCCACAAACAGGAAATGCATCTCAATTAATTTGATTAGACATTTACGAAAGATAAAGATATAAAAATCTGATTTAATGGATGCTACTTTAAGGAAGACACAGAAGACCACTGAAGGAAAAGATAGCATTTAGCTTTATTAACTTCTAAGGATGCTATGAAAATGTCAAAGAAAAGAAAAGATTATGCTGAGTGCACTATAGACTTTCCTTCCCCAGAAACTCAAGATGCTGCAAACTGATAATGCCTTTAAAGGCATCAAAAAGTTTTAGTACCTAAGAACATTGTATTAATTTTAAATTGCAATGATAAATACCTGGTTCCAACATGGCTTTGATTCAGGAAAGTGAGTCCCAGTGAAAATAAAGTCACTTCCCAGCTTATGTGACAAAACTAAGCTCATCTAAATTCAGCCTCATTTTTGAAACCAATGAAGTTCATGGGGCTTTGGGTTAATACTTCAATATAATAATTTCCTTGCATTCTATAGTACAATATTAATTGCAAAAAGATGCTGGGGTCTTAAAAACATATATTACAAGAATGCCAGATTTCAAAAAAAAATAATTTCATAACTAAAACATAAAAATACTACATTTATCTGCATTTATTATATATTGAATAGGCAAAAATTAACAGTAAATATTAATGATATTCATGCCATTCTATTTATATGTATATGTATATGCATCACTGGAGTTCCCAATAATGCAGATTACAACCCATTCATACCTACCTGTCCTGTGCTACTTTTGACCATGTCCTCCCAAAAGATTGCCAGAGGATGAACACCAAATGTTTTGCCCTCCTCTATTTCTGAAATCATGAAAATATCAGTGAAACATTCTGACCACATTATTCTTCAGTTTTGCCATATAACCAGCTGATCTCTTTCTCTCATATAACACCTTGAAGACAATTTTTACATCTGTTATTTTTTTTTGGGGGGGTTCCTCCTTGGGTATGTATTACAGCCTGCTCAGATCTATCTTATTACTTTCCATTTCCCTCTGTATGATGATCATCTTTCATTCTTCAAAAACCATAGTGTTTCAGGTCTCACTTCCATAAAGCAACATTGCAAAGTCTGTGCACTGAAAATATTAGTACACATATTATAAAAAGTCTTGGATTAATAAAATATCTTGGTAATTTCTTGAGAGCAGTCCATCCTTCTGCCCTCCCTTTGAACTCTAGGACCAACTCAATGTCTATCATATTGTCTGTTTCTGATACTGTTGAATAATCTCTAATGTCTCCCTTCAAATGCATGTGAAAATCTGGGGGGCAGCTAGGTGGCACAGTGGATAGAGCATCGGCCCTGGATTCAGGAGGACCTGAGCTCAAATCCAACCTCAGACACATAACACTTACTAGCTGTGTGACCCTGGGCAAGTCGCTTAACCCCATTGCCTAGCCAAAAAAAAAAAAAAAGACAAATACGTGTGAAAATCTGAAGAAATATACATTCTTCATCCATTTTTTTTGTCCCTGTGGGATAGATAGACCAAACTGAGCGCTTAATGGTATCATCTGGGAGGTTCTGCAGTATATTAAGTTATGATTTAATCATTAAAATGCCATTAGCAAACAGCAGAGTCTAGAAGATCTCACCATCTATAAAGAATTCCTTCTGAACCTGGACTCTGAGACGGATTTCTACTATCACAGCATCACATACTTTTGAGAAGCATACATTTTGTTTTACACCTTGCCTGATATTTTGAATCAGAGGGTCACTAAACACGGTTGTTTCTGTTGTTACTTCTTTCAAGGAATCATGAATAATCTTAATAAATAGGTGGGAAATACCCTGTTGTAAAGGATCGTGTACAAAGTAAAAGCTCATATTCTCTGTATTTTGTTCATACTTCAAAGAGGACCAGCACTATCACAGGAGGATGTTTTGATTTGCTGGTGAATTGGATTTAAGTGAGGCAGAGTTGCACAAAGTCATCCTCACTCTCTCTTCCAGAGTCATCAAAGTCCAGTGGCAAGACAAAATTCAGGATGATTGGCAATGGTCTGGGATGTAGTGAGTAACCTTGGCATCTTCAATGTCTGAATAACCTCTGAGCTCTAAGCATGCCACAGAGTCTGCTGCAGCCACCTTAATGGCCATTGGAACAAATTGTTCGCATCCACCAGTTCTGCCAGGGGAAGTCTAAGTCTGTATCTTGCAGAAAATAGTGAGACGGTAAATAGGCGGTCCATTGTTGAATATCATGTGCAAAGCCTGATTATTCCCTCATACTGCCTTGATTGAGAATGGTTTCAATTTGTGCATGTTAGTTCATTACCTCTAGCTTGAATGTCCTCTAAAAATACTTAATCTAATCTAATTGTTTTTCCTGTTTTAGTTCTCTTTTGTCTGATTTCTAATTCCTCTAAAAGTACCTCAGGAGCCATGATGGTAGAATCTAAATGTGGTGGTTTTACTCTTCTGGGTGGAAAAAATCATTTGTTTCCATATATGTGTGTGTATATGTATGTATGTGTATGTGTATGTGTGTGTATGTGCTTTTAAAGCTTTTTCCATTTTCTTCTGTTTATAAACATTCTTTGTCTGTGAATGTGCTTGAGATGATTTTGCTTCATTGCATATTTGCCAAATTTTCTTTAGGCTGATTTTATCCTGCACTGTTTTTCTTTGTTTTATGGGGTGGTACTGCTCATAATAAGCCATTATGTTCCTTTAAAAGATTTTACAGATGAGTTTATATTCTAACCCAGTATTGTCTTTTGCGGCCATTTTTCTTCACTTAACAAATAAGCCAAACATTTGCTTACTAGGCAATTTTCTGGGTTCCTTTGGTCTCCTTCTTATAACAGTTCATTGACATTGGCTTGCCTTTTGGGTTAAACTATTATAGTCTATGTCAGCATCATTTGTATTGTCCATTTCCCATTTTTTATTTCTAATATCATACTTAAGTAATTCAGTGTTGCATCTTCTTATTGTATGCCTTTTTCTTCCCCTATTTGTTATAAATTCTAACCTTAGCTTTGGTTAGTCAACAGTCTGTACATAGAAAGCTGACACTGGGACACTCCACTAAACTCCGTAATAGTGTATTCCTGTCTGTTAAAATGTATTTATTTTCATTTTTATGATGTTACTTGGTGCTTAATATGTCCAGTGATTATTAATTCTTTTTTGAAGGACATTTTCATGATATAAAAGGAATAAATCTGCTATAGAATCCCTAAGTCTTTGGGCTCTCTCAGTTCTTTCTGAACCAATCCTTCTTTTCCATATTTTTTCCCATATTTATCTTTGATGACTTGAAGACACCAAGCACAAGCAAGCAAGCAAATAAATAAATGAATAAAGAAATAGATAAATAGATAAACAAACAAATAAATAAATGAATGAATGAATAGATAAATAAATAAATAGACAGATAGATAAATAAATAAATGAATGCATGAATGAATGAATAAATGAATGAATGAATGAATGAATGAATAAACAAACGAATGAATAAATAAATAAACAAGTGTGTGCATTTGTGTGTGTGTGTAGAGAGATACACACATATGTGTGTATATGTGTTTATATCTATGTCTATAGATATAGACATATATATATATATATACATATCTGTGTGTATATAGATATATATTTGATTCAGAGACTCTCATTAAGTTCTTTGTAAAGTTTCTGTAACACTTCATTCTCAGCACTGATGTTGGTAAATAAACTGTAATTATTTCTATGGTGGTCCTTTTGCAAATACTTATCATTAGCATTTCAATATGTGTTGACCAAATATTTCATGGGAAAATATTTCCTGTGTTTTGGGGGCATATAAAAAAGCCCACTTCATTAACTACTTTTTTTTGCTTCTCCAGGAGTACATGTGTGTCATTCTACTCTTTAATAGCAATTTTTCTTTTTCTTCCTTCCTTCCTTCCTTCCTTCCTTCCTTCCTTCCTTCCTTCCTTCCTTCCTTCCTTCCTTCCTTCCTTTCTTCCTTCCTCCCTTTCTTTCTTCCTTCCTCCCTTCCTTCCTCCCTTCCTTCCTTCCTTCCTCCCTTCCTCCCTTCCTTCTTCCCTTCCTCCCTCCCTCCCTCCCTCTCTTCTCTTTCTTTCTTTCTTTCTTTCTTTCTTTCTTTCTTTCTTTCTTTCTTTCTTTCTTTCTTTCTTTCTTTCTTCTTTCTTTCCTTCCTTCCTTTCTTTCTTTCTTCCTTCTTTTCTTTTTTTCTCTGGTTTCATTTATACCAAGAATGTCACAATTCTTGTAACTCAGCTTCTTAGGAAATATGTTCATTCTCTGATCATTTGATTCTAATAATAGGCAGCACTCACTCTGTTATCCTGGGGCATATTGGAGGCCTTTCTTCCCTGGCAGAATGCCTTTGGACTTATTTACACTACTTCGGTGTAATCTTTGAGAAACCAGGTTCACATCAATCCTACACCAAGGGATCAGAGGAGTATTATTGGGGATCCCATACATAACTATTTAAATGTGACAATGGGAAGGGCATATTGTATGTGTGTGAAATAATTATTAATCCATTGTTAATATCATCCTAAACATATATGCATACACATATATCTGCATATATGCATAAATATATGCATATTGTATTATAATCATATATACATTAAAATCTATTTGTTCATTTCATTATTAAAATTTCAAACAGAAAAATGAGGACTCTTGTGCAAGGAGGAATATACTGGATTTGGACTTAAATGATCTGGGTTTTGCTATTATCTTTGTCATCATATACTTGTCATTGAGCCTCTCTACTCTTCAGTTGCCTTTTCTGTTAAGTGAGGGGATTATATGAGGTAATCTCTAGGGTTCATCTAGCTCTATGTCTTATGCAGTATTATTGAGGAAAGAATATAATTTAAATTTTCAAAAGAAAAATCTAATCAGTCTCATTTTATATATTTCAAAATCTTGGATGTGAAGGCAACAGGAAGAGAAAACTCAATCCTTAAATCCTTAAATCCCTAAATCCTTTTTGTTTTGTTTTATTTTTTGTCTAGGTCTTCCTATGCTCCCTGCAACTGGAAGTACCTTAGCCACTCATGGCGCAGTCTCACCCCTGATCTGCTTAGAAAACTTGGGCTGCTCTGCTTCTGACCTGGGCTGGTTTTGCCCCTTCCTAGTTGGACTCCCACTACCAGAGGCTTACCCCATTAGTGCTAGACTTAGTACAGATGCTGGATTGGTTTTTGCCCTTACTGAATCTCAGAATTCAAGTGATCCCTCCACCACAGGTATTCCAAGTCTTTTAAAACTTTATTTGCATAACTAAAGTTGTTAAGAATGTATGCAACTAATTGATGTACAGTTAACTCAATAGTTATCAGTAATTACACATAGAATGCTAGTTAGGAAGGCCTTTAAAAATTATTTAGTTAGGGGCAGCTAGGTGGTGCAGTGGATAGAACTCTGGCCCTGAAGTCAGGAGGACCTAAGTTCAAATCCGGCCTCAGACCAAACACTTGACCCTTTCTAGCTGTGTGACCTTGGGCAAGTCACTTAACCCCAATTGCCTAAAACATAAAAACAAAAAAAATATTTAGTCCGATCCCATTTTTTTGTAAATGAAGAACCTAAAGAGTCCATGTGACCTATCCAAGACTACGTAGTAGTAGCAGTATTGGGACCAGAAACCTATCACTCTAAGTCTTTGCAATGACATCTCTATAGCACAGATGTCATTGAATAATAACAACACTAGGAACTGGCATATATAATGCCTTAAATTTAGCAAAGTACTTTACATATGTTATTTCAACCTTACAAGAATCCTGTGAAATACCTCAGAAGTTGTTATCCCCACTTTATAGTTGAGGAAACTGAGTCTGGAGGATAAGTGACTTGTCCAAAGCCATAGGGCTAAATAAATGTCAAAAGGTTTCAAATCCTGGTCTTCCTGACTCCACATCCAACAGTCTACTTATAACATACTACATCTCAAGAGGATTTCAAGAGATGAATTAGCTTCACAAAAAGCACAGTTGTGCCAATGCTGCCCACCAGCTATACACCTACTCAGAGTATTAGAAGACCAAATAGGGCAGATAAGTGCCTGCTAAGTCATTTATCACTTAGGTATCAGTGTGTCCACATCTGTCTGCTTGCCTATTTCTCTACCCTAAACATTTGCGATGAGATCAAGGAGAACACAGGAAGAAGTCCAGTGAGGAAGACAGGTATTTAAAAAGTTTGAGGTCATCCTAAACACATGGTAGATGATATTGTTGTATATAAATGGCCTTAGGAAGCCTGCCTGATTGCAGTCATGCACAAATGGGTACTTTTTTCCAGAGTGTCTGGCATCCTGGCTTAGAGGTAGGAGATAGCATGTTCCCAGGCCTAGCTTATGGGGAAGCATAAGCAGGACATGAAATTGCCAAGGACCACGAGAAATTTGGTCAAAATTCAGGCAGTAGAGGGTTCGTCTTCACCAGTGTCAGAAAGACATGATGATATTAGCCTGGGGAACTCTGGAAACTTGGTCAGGAGACAGCTGGAGTGATCTTATCACAGAACAATCCATATAACAAAATGGACATGACAAGCTGCCTGATCTGACCCAGGTTACTATCCACAAACACATTACACAACCACCCCCACCTCCCAACAGAGAGAGAGACAGAGACAAAGACAGAGAGACTTTGTCTATTTCAAACAGTGTGAGAAAAGGCTGTTATGCTGGTGACTTCATTAGTCCCATTTTCCCAGCATACCAGAAATATGGATTAAAGTGGGAACTCTATGATTCTGCATCTAGAGCATTTCGGCTTATCCATGGTCATCAAGGAGTTATAGTTCCATAGTAGCTGACGTCTCTTTCCCAGTTGGTCTATTATGTAGGTGTATCACCAACTCTATTAGAGCTTGAGGCATGGATTGTCCCAAGGATTATGAGTCATGCAGTCATGTTCCTGAAAGAGAAGGAAACTGAAATCAGAAAAGATTGGACTTATAAATGTATGAATCATCAGCATAGAGATGATAACTGAAACCATGGGAGATGATGAGATCACTAGAGGAGAAGAGAGGAGAGGAGAGAGAGAGAGAAAGAGAGAGAGAGAGAGAGAAGAGAGAGAGAGAAGAGAGAGAGAGAGGAGAGAGAGAGAGATGTAGTCCATGACAGAGCCTTGCTGCATATGCAAAATGGCCAAGGCATAGATGAAGATGAAGCAAAAAATACCGACAGGAGCAATCATGTAGGTTTTGTCTTCTAGTTGTAGTGGGAATCAAATGAACCACACTGACTCCATTTTGTGATTTAATTCTGAGGCTAGTTCAGTTGCCTTTCTACTTAATTATGCATGAGTACAATTTTTGACTTGTAAAAAAAAACTTTATTCAATTGTGGAAATTGTGAAAGGACTTCTTTATAGTGTTTGAACTTAATCTTGCATGGCTGGGAAGCTGGACTGCCTCTACCTGTTGTTTAGAGACCCTTATCTAAGGACCTAGGTTATGCTAACCAGAATACTGGTAAGATATAGAGACTCATGCAAGGAGTTTTCTCTAAATCATACATTTCAAACAACCCATATGTATTATCTGAAAAACTGGCCCCATGCTGATCAATAAATTATTGGTTTCATGTTCTTTTGATTTAATACAGACACTTTAGAGAGTAGAACACCTCGTTTCCTGATTTCAGGAAATCACACCTATTCACTCTCACCTTACCAACTTGGAAAGTCTCTAATCTTTCCTCCAATTAGAAATCAGATTACCTAACTTTGAATCCTGGTTAATTGTTTTCTCTTAATTAATTGGTTTTATTTGGCTAACTATTTTTAATGCATAAAAATCTTTCTTCCCCCTGTAGTCAGGGTCCCATTCCAAAGCTGAGGAAGGTGACTAGTCCCACTTTGTTGGGCAATTGGCATGCATTGTTTATAAATAGCTTGAAACTTTGTTTCCTCAGTCATTTTATCTTTCACAAGCCACAGTGTTCAGAAAGAGTTGGAGACAAGTCTGAATTGATCCAATTGTGAGCGACAGTGGTTACTGAAGAGAACTGGGCCCATTCTAAACTAATTCCTAACTTTGTAATTTTCTCGCACCTTATTTCCTTTTAAGCACTCCACATTTCAGTAATATTGGCTTTCTTGTTCTTTCTTGCACAAGATTTTTTATCTACCCACTCTGCATTTTCACTGGTTATTTCCCACGCCTGGAATTCTGTCCTTACTCATCTATCTCCTGGATTAGTCCCGGTTTTCCCTCCAGTTCTGCTAAAATACTGTTGGTTTTTTTTCTAAGAAGCCATTCACCATCCTGTTAATGTTCTCTGAGATAGAAGACCTGGGGAAGAAGATAATGCTTCTCACCAGAACTCCTGACTTCTGTTCCCTTTACTATGTACTATTCCCTCCAATTCTCCCACTTCCTGACAGATACTCTTCTCACCCACCACCATACTAAGCTAGTGTTTCCTTTTCCTCTTCAGGTGTGAAGTTGTTGGCCTGGGAGGTACCTTGTATATCAGAAGCTAATGTCTTCAAGAAGCAAGATTTAGGAAGAAGGACACTCTAGATTATGCAATAATTAGGGAGATATGGCTATTATCACTGGCTCACACTGTCAGTTCTCATTGCAAATTATGCAGACTTGACTGAATTTCCATTGATGCTGATAATGCTCCTTTTAAGTGGAGAGGGGGAGGGGAATGATAGGTTCTTTCCTGTATTATGCAGAGAGAGAGAGAGAGAGAGAGAGAGAGAGAGAGAGAGAGAGAGAGAGAGAGAGAGAGAGAGCTTGGAGAAAATGAAAAAAAGGCAGCTAAAATCAAACAATGCATCAAAGCTGAGCCTGATTAGATATAGTCAAAAGTAATGGGAAGAGCATGAAGATATATGTTTCACTGCATACCAGAAGTAATTCCTTAGCAGCAGAAAGGTAAGAAAGACAAGGAAATGGATGAATATGAAATAAGAAAGGAAGGCACATACACACAGGAACACACAAAGAAGCTAATCCTCACCTATGCAACCTGTTGGTCTTTGTTCCTGTTTAAAAAAAAAACACATTTTGTGAATGATTTTGAGTTTCATATGACTGCCTCTAAAAAGCAGAGTGAATAGAGCGCTACAATTGGAGTCAGGAAGACCTGAGTTCAAATAAGGCCTTAGACATTTGTTTGATGTGTTACCCTGATGAAGGACCTCTCTCAGCCTCAGTTTTTTCAACTGTAAAATGGGGATAATACTAGCATCTACATCTCTGGGTTGTTGTGAAAATAAAATGAGATATTAGTAAAACATTCTTCAAACTTTAAAACACTATATAAATAGTAGTTATTATTATCATTATTATCTCTACTATGTCTGAGTAGAAACTTTTAGGTTTCTGAATGATCTGATCTAAAATCTTTTAAAGCAAATTTTCAGACAATTAAGCTCTGCAGCATAAGGCCAAACTGACCCTTTCTATTAATATATACTAATATGGCTGCCATCTTTACAGCTCTGAATGGTTTCCAGCAATGGGTTTCATATGGGCAATATCTGGCAGAAAGCTGAAATTGCTAATTTCTTATGCATAACAGGTCAAAGTGATGGGTGTTGTAGTAAAAAATTTGTTGGATTCAGAATCAGAGGATATGAGTTTGAATCCTGTCTCTTCCATTTAATACAGTACCCAGAGCAATGCAGGTGGTAACTTTGGGCACTAGACACAATACATATGTAGGTGTGTGGGTGTGTGTACATACACACACCCACCCACACCACACACACACACACACATATATATATACACACACACATATATATATACATATATATATATATGTACACATCTACATGTAAAATCATTTTTACATACTTCTATTTATCACTTCTTTCTCTGGATGCAGATAGAGTCTTCTTTCATGTGTTCTTTGTAGTTAATTTGGGTATTTCTAATACTCAGAATGACTATTGTTCTTAAAACAATATTGCTGTTACTGAATACAATGTTCTCTTGGTTCTGCTCATTTTATTCTTCATTATTTTGTGCAAACCTATCCATGGTTTTCTAAGATCATCTGGCTCATCATTTCTTATAGCATAGTAGCACTCCATCACAATCATATACCACAACTTATTCAGTGGGCATCCCTGCAGTTTCCAGTCCTTTGCCAACACAGAGAGAGCTGCTATAAATATTTTAGAACATATAGGTTCTTTTCCTTTCTCCCTAATCATCTTGGAAATAAACCTAGTAGTGATATTGCTGAGTCAAAGGATATATAGGAAGTTTAATAACTCTTTGGGCATAATTCCAGCTTGCTCTTCAAAATGGTTGGACCACAATTCCACCAACAATAAATCATTGTCCCAATTTTTCCACATCTCCTCCAATATTGTTGCTTTCCCCTTCAATCATTGTAGCCAATTTGATAGGTATAAAATGATATTTCAAGGTTATTTTGATTTGCATTTCTTTAATCAATAATGATTTAGAACATTTTATGTGACTATAAATTCTTTTGATTTCTTCATTGGAAAACTACCTGTTCATATCCTTGAACCATTTACCGATTGAGGAATGACATATACTTATATATTTGACAAAGTTTTATATATTTGAGATATGAGACCTTTATCTGAGAAATGGTCAGTAATTTTTCCCTAATTTTCTACTTTCCTTCTGCTGTTAGTTATGTGTGATATATATATATATATATATATATATATATATATATATATATAATCTTTTTTAATTTAATGTAATCAAAATTATACATTTCATACCTCACTCTGCTCTCTCTCTTGTTCATAAATTGCTTAACTATCCATAGGTTACATGTTCTTCACATTTTCTTCAAATAGCTCTCTTTATATCTAGGTTATGTATCCATTTAGACCTTATCTTGGTAAATGGTATAAGATATTGGTCTATACCCATTTCAATCATACCGCTTTTCAGTTTTCTGGACAATTTTTAGTAAATAATGAATTCTTATCCCCAAAACTTAAGTCTTTACATTTGTCAAATACAAGATTACTATATTAATTTGCTGCTGTAAATTGTATGTCTACTCTATTACATTGATCTACCTTTCTATTTGTTAAGCAGTGCCAGATAATTTTGAAAATCACAGGCTTATAAAATAATTTAAGATCTAGTATTGCTATGCCTCATTCCTTTGTATTTTTTTTTCATTATCTCCTTTGGTATTATTGACTTGTTTAATTTCAAGCAAATTTTATTATTATTATTTTTCTAATTCAGTAAAATAATTTTTGGTACTTTAATTAGGATGACAATGAATATACAAATTAGTTTTGGCAAAATTGTCATTTTTGCTACATTGATGCTCCCTAACCATGAACAATTAATATTTCTTGAATATTTAAATCTGATTTTATTTGTTTAAAAAGTTTTTTTTTAAATAATTTTGTTTCTTTAATTCCTGGGTTTGTTTTGGCAAGTATACTCCCTGGTACTTTAAACTGTGTAGAGTTATTTTAAATGAGGTATCTCTTACTATCTCTTCTTACGGGGTTATATATAAGAATGCTGATAATTTATGTGGATTCACTTTATATCCTGCTACTTTGCTAAAATTATTAATTGTTTCAACTAACTTTTTGGTTGTCTTTTGGATTTTCCAAGTATATCATCATACCATTTGAAAAAAGAGATAATTTTATTACCTCATTCTCTGTTCTTATTCCTTCTATTTCTTTTACTTCTCTTATTGCTATTGCTGGTATTTTTAATACAACATTGAATAATATTGGTGACAGTGGGCATCCTTGTTTCATACCTGGTCTTATTGGGAAGGCTTCTAGCTTATCCCCATTAAAAATACCATTTGCTGATTGTTTCAGATTTTTTTTTATCAATTTAAGGAAAAATCCATTTATACCTATACTTTCAAGTGTTTTAATAGAAATGAGTGTTGTAGTTTATTGAAAGCTTTTTTATGCATCTATTGAAATAATTCTATGGCTTTTTTAACTTTTAGTATTCATATGATCAATTATGTTAATAGTTTTCCTTATGTTATACTATCCCTGAATTCCTGGTAGAAATCCAACTTGGTCATAATGTGTAATATTTGTAATATATTGCTGCAATCTTTTAGCTAGTATTTTATTTAAGATTGTTGAATCCTTATTCATTGATGAAATTGATCTATAATTTTCTTTCTCTGTTTTCACTCTACTTTCACTTTTTTTTTTAAATTTTACACTGCTTTCTATACATGTTCTCCCTACTGTTCTGAATGGAAAGAATGTCAGAGGAAACCTATGGTTTGAACTTGAGTAATGTTCTACTCTATTTCCTCTTTGCTTTTTGTTTTCCATTGAGTCCTTGCCTCTATTGCCATTGTGGGCAGATAGAACATAACTTGGATTCCAGATACCTTGTCATCAGAAATGTTCAGTCTGGATGATGTCAAAGATTCTAATTACTATTCCCTGTCCAAAAAATTCCTCACCATTCAACACTCCCATACACACACACACACACACACACACACACACACACATACATATATACATACATACATATACATATATACAAACACATATATACATATAAACACACACATAAATATATAAATACATATACATTTTTTCTTCCATTATAAGAATATATAAGTTCCTTCAGAGGACTGTTTTGATTGCATGAATTTCTATTCTCAGCATTTATTATAGTAGCTAGCATTTTGCATGTGCTTAATAAATGCTTTTTAATTAAGCCATTCCATAGCATACCTCTTCTCTTTCCTTTCATGGTCACCAAATTTAGAAAGAGCTCAGATTTTAACTAGACAGTGACACTAGCACAACCTTCCAGATAACCACAGCCTCACCAGAATCCAGCTCTGCCCTGTGTCTGTATTTCTTTATCTCATCCACATTCCTTAGTACATCATCTCATATATGGGGTTACCGATCTATAAGTCTGATAAGTAACATGTTTCATGTTCTTCAGGTTTTCTTCTAATATCTCTCTTTATATCTAGGTCATGTATCCATTTTGACCTTATCTTGGTAAGTGGTATAAGATATTGGTCTATACCTATTTCAACCATACTGCTTTCCAATTTTCTGAACAATTTTTACCAAATAACGAATTATCCCCAAAACTTAAGTCTTTACATTTGTGAAATACAAGGTCTTTGTATTTATATTTGGAACACCAAAAGTCTTAATGAAGTTTTAGGTTTTAATGGCTTAAAACTGCGTTGAGACCTTTGGGAAATAAGAAACAAACTCATTTCCAACTCTCTTCAAAAAGAAAAAAAAAAGAGGCTGCCAAAATTCTAGACACAAAGAAAAACTAAGCTTTTAGGCCTTTTCCATGTCATACTTGTATTTAGATATCTAAGTCTCACAGCAATTTCATTAACTCTACTAAAAGTACCCTAGCGCAAACTTCTTTTTAAATTGTAGTTTTGTGTATTCTTCAGATTGTTTTTTCCTTCTGTATCTGTGCCCTTCCACTCATTGCTTCCTTCATATCTGTAGAGTTTATGTTTGTATCTGGACATGCCATCATGTGGATAGAGTGTAATCATGGCAATTAACAAGATCCCACTTGTCTAAGCCTTCAAAGAAACCTAGTTAGTGGGCTTAAAGGGAATCAAGAAGGGGGCCAATGTTTTTATACACATCAAAAGTTGCTTGGAACTTCTTTTATGTTCTTAAATGTCTACATTGTGAAATTGCTGCCTCTTATACTGTAGACACTTAAGAAATGTCTATTGAATTGACATGAATTAGATGTGTATATTCAATGTTCTTATAACCCACAATGATCTCTATCTCTTTTATGTACAGCACCATCATAGCTTCTGAATTATGCAGGCCTGTAAGGGGGAATAAGGAGTGGAGGGAGAAAAAATATTTCAAACTGATGTCATTGTTACATTTTGCCATTTTATACACACAATCAGCCTTTAGTCATGAGTCATAATGACTCCAGAGTCATAAACCATTTATTATTAGGGTTTTTGTTTGTTTATTTAAGGTTTGTTTGAGAAAACTGAGTCATAGTGATGTAACACAGTAGAGGAAAGAAGTCTAGATTTGGAGCCAGAGTATCCAGAGTAAAATCCTGACTCTGACACTAACTTTACAACTTTAGGTAAGACATTTATTTCCTCTGTTCCTCAGTCTTCCTTTTCAAAAAAATGAGGCAGTTGGACTTTTAATGTCTCTCCCACCTTTAAACCTAGGATTCCATATTATTTTCCTCATTTTACAGATGAACCTCTGACTTAAAAAACTTGGGTGGGGATGCCTGCTGACAGGTTATCCAATATTACCCAAGTTCTGTTTTCTACCTTGGTCTTATCTTGAAGGGGTTTGTGGAAACAAGAAGGAGGAAACAATTGTAAGGAGGATGCTAGTAGCTGCTGGGAAGAGACCAGATAAGTGGGCAGATAAGCCAGGGGAATGCATGATGAAGATAATCAGGCTATGGTCTGGAATAAAACTATATCATTGTTCAAAGTTTAACATTCTGTGTGCTGTTTATTCCTTTCTACTTCTGGTTTCTGTTTGTCCTTCTTAGGGTTTTTGAAAGGAGCAGCCAGAAGTCTTGGAGCTTTTCCTGGATGTACATTCTTTCTTTTACACAGTTAAAATATGGTAAAAGTTGTTGGCTAACAAACTCCCAGCCATGTTTGTCATGTTTTATTAAAGTGCAGATGCAGATAGGAGAGGAGTGAGAGGTGGTGGAAGGGAAATTACCTTTTCAGAGACAAGAGGCATTGTCCTGGAAAGCCTGGATTGTAAGTTAGTGCTACACAGAACTAGAGCCAAATTGATGTCTTTTCCATTAGCTTTAGAGAAATATGCAGGATCAAATATTGGAATATATCTCTATACTTTTTTTTCTCTCCTTTGTGTGAAATAAATCACAATTCCAGAAAATCTGCAGCCTAAGAGTTCCCTTTAGTGTATTCTTTCAGTAGATCTTTGAGTGGATCATTTCACTAAACATATCAACCCATGGCCCCTTCAAAAGAAGGAGAGAGGAGAGGGCAAAAATATGTATTACACACATACACACACACACAAAAAAAAACTAAGCTGGAGGGCTTCAACAGGGTATTTCCAGTTGGCATGATGGTGCTATCATAGTTATTCAGAGATAATACCAATGCCTAAACTCCCATATGATCACCCTCTTATTTTTAGAAATTATTTACCTGGAGTCATATAGTTAGTGACAATGAGAACCAGGATTCAAACTTAGCTCTTTGGATGTGAGACCAGTGGTGGTTTTTTGTTTGTTTTTTCCCCATTATACCATGTAGCCTTTCATTATACACACAGACTTTGAAAGTTGGTAATAACTCAATCATAGTGTGTTATTTCCTTGAATTTTAGTAAAACACTCAAGAAACTGGCAGGTTGGGTAGAAGGAAGTTTTAAAAATAATACTATAATCATGGTGCCAAAATTTAAAATTTGAAAGAAAAAAAAAACCTTCATTTGGATGTCAGGCTCTTAGCCATACCTAAATTCAGCTTTAATAAATAATTTTGAAGGTAAACAGAATTTGGTGTGCCTTCAGCTGCAGACTGAAAAAAAAGTCCATTCTGAATTAATATTATCGAGGAGAAAATGAGAGAGTATCCCTGGAAACAGTAGACAAAGACTGAGAAAAGGAGACTTTCAATGAACACCGTTTTCAAAGTTAAAGTAAGAGACCAATAATGAACATAAAAGACTGATAAGAAAGAAAAAAGAAAAAACAACTACAAAAATATCATCAAAGATGAAGAGTGCCATTAAAGAAAACATCATCAAAGGGGAAAAGAGAGATTAACATGAAGAAAGGAATACATCATCAAAAGGGAGAAGATATGCTGCAAAAGGTAAATGCAGCTCACAACAAGTGACTGGAGCAAGTCCAAAACCAACTGAAAACAGAGGAGTAAAGCTGTAAGAGACAATGTGTTACATCGGAATTTGCATTAAAATTAAAATCAGTCACCAGAAAGGAAGCAATGTCCGACACAAAGGAAAGGACCAGCATCAATGGGAAGTGGACAGGGAAGGCAACCAAGAGAGTAGAAACAGAGAAATATGTCTTAGTCAAGGAAATAAAAGGAAGTAATACAAAATGGGCAATACAGCATTTATAGTTTATAAGCAAATAAATGAAACAGTAAGATATAAACAATGTGCACCATGAGGAAAGCTGATAATAGAGAATGGGAGTGGCATGTATGAATATGGATATTTGGAGTTTTAAAAACAAGCCAAAGTAATTTCTCCCTCCCTCCCTCTCTCTCTCTCTCTCTCTCTCTCTCTCTCTCTCTCTCTCTCTCTCTCTCTCTCTCTCTCTCTCTCTCTCTCCCTCTCTCTCTCTCCCTTCCCCCCCTCTTCTCTCTCTCTCTCTCTCTCTCCTTTCTGTTGTCATACTACCAGTCATTCTTTCTATCAGTAACACAAATAGAGTAGTTGACAGAATTGCTCATTCCTGGGCAGCTAGGTGGCACAGATAGATAGTGCTAGATAGAGCGCCAGACCTGAAGTCAGGAGGACCTGAGTTCAAATCCAGCTTCAGATCAGACACTAGGTGCTTACTAGCTGTGTGACCCTGGGCAAGTCACTTAACCCCAATTGCCTCTCAAACAAAAAAAAAGGAGAGAGAATTCCTTATAAATGACATTCTTTATTTCAGGAAAAACTTTTTGGTCTTTAGCTAAGTTGTGGTACCCATTTTTGACATTCCACTCCCAAAAATTATGCTAAAAAAAGGCTGACTCTACTAATAAGTTCAGTGTTATATGTGAGCATAATGGACTTTCACTTCTTGAATGTTAGAGAAAGAATTGGTACAAATTTCTATATTTAGGAGTCAAGTAGCAGCCATCATCCAAGGGAGTAACTTCAGGGGAAAGAAAAGGTACCAGGTCTCTTTGCCAAATATGTAGGGTAGGCAAACTAGCTGGTACTCAGGGGAGAGAGAAAGTGGAAAGGGCACACAAGTGAAACCAAACTCAGCACAATTAAGACAGAAAAAGAGAGAGAGAGAGAGAGAGAGAGAGAGAGAGAGAGAGAGAGAGAGAGAGAGAGAGAGAGAGGGAGAGAGAGAGAGAGGAGAGAGAGAGAGAGAGAGAGGACCATAAGCTCAAGAGCCCTGGGAAAAGCAGCATTACCCCAAATCATTGGTACTGATTCCACCCTGCCCCTTGCCTCCAGCCACCAATCTAGTAAAACAGCTCTTCTGAACGTCCAACCTGGCAATGGGCTGTGCAGATGCTGTAGCCCCATGTCCTTAGGAGCCACTATTACCAAAACTCAAACAGATTTTTACTGCCAAAGTCCTTGGCACTATCAAATGGCTGAACATCAGAAATGGGTACAGTTTTTACTGTGGAAATAGCATTAAAATGCATTACCATCTGCTTTGCCACTGTACCCTAAGGACCGTGGGCCTTTCCATATCACTTGCAGCTGAAACATCTTCTACATATTGTCTCTCTCTATTAGAATATGAGTTCCTTTGAAACACAGGATTGTCACGCTTTTCTATTTTTATACCCAGAGCTAAGCACAGTGCTTTGCACCTAATAATGAATCATAAATACTTTTTTCATTGCTTCATTCCTTCATTCAATGGTGCCTGAGGTTAGGGGGCCCACAGACTTGATGAAACACAATATGAGTATTTGAAATCATTTGTTAGGGCCTAGGTTTCTATCATATTATGTAGCTGACAGACTCAAGATAAATGCTACTTAACATGCACTAATCAATACTGTGTGTTAGGTGTGCTACTTAAGTCCTCTCTTCTTAAAACAAAAACAGAGCCCTTGTCCTTCAAAGGCTTGTCCTGTCAGCTAGACAAGGCAGTTACAAATACATAGTAGATACATGAAAAGTATGTTATAAAATACCTTAATGGTTCAGTTTGCTTGTTAGAGCCAGGGGCTGAAGAGTTTCATGGGTTAAAGACATGAAACATGAGAGAAGATATTGATTAATTACTTTGGACTCAAAATTAAGATCATACTCATAAGACTGTCTAATATCTTTTTTTGTTTGTTTCTTTTAATCACGGAGGACTGAGAACAGGCACCATTCTAAAGATAGCTATTAGACCTTATCCTTGATGTCTCACATAAAATCATGTTTTACAGAGTACAGTAGAGATGAATTGGAGACATATGGATCATATTTCCTGTATGTTTCAATAAATGTTCAGAAAAGAAGAGGGGGAACTCACTGTCAAAATTAATTTGAGGCTTTGCTGAACCCAAAATATTGAAAAATAATTCCAGATGTTGGGAAGCTTGGATATGTCACCAGATTTCCCATTTCCAAGTTTTTAAGATTTCCCCTCTTGGATAGCAATGTCCATCAACCTAGCATAGTCCCTGGTCTCTGCCATTCTTTTATTACTATTGATGCTATTTCTTAATTAATGATAAACATTTACCATTCATTAACACTTTACTGTAATATTTCCTGGCCACCACAGAAGTCAAAAAATTCAAAAGGTGGTTTCTATTCAATAAAAGTGTCATCTGGTAATGGATGGTAATACCATTAGTATCATACTTGCCTTTTGTTTTTTTTAGTTCAGTTCTTAGAAGCCTCAATCCTCACTTAGTTGAGATTGGAGTCAGAGTAAAGGAAATGTCCTCAACCACTTATAAAATATTTATTTTGGATTTGACTAAAATGTAGCTTGTTGAATTATGAAATAATCTTTCTTTTTAGTCTCTCTCACTATGTTTATCACTTCAGTTTTTAAAATTGGACTACAGGGTCCTCACTTATGTAAAGTGGGAGGGGGAGGACAGAATCTTGTTTTTAGCCTGTGGGTACATTTTCATGTTAGAAGTAGCAAATGGAACATCTAAGCCCAGAAAATGTTCTTGTTAGTCTTCTAAAAAAAAGTAAGTCGTGCCAAGAGACTACCATATTTAGCCTATCAACCACATGGTTGAAAATCCAAAGGAGAAATCAATTCACAATGCCACAGGAGTATTTGAGGGGTAGCTAGGTGGTGCAGTGGAGAGATACCAGGCCTGGAGCTAGGAAGAACCCTCTTCTTGAGTTCAAATCCCTCCTCAGACACTTACTAGCTCTGTGACCTTGGATAAGTCACTTAACCCTGTTTGCCTCAGTTTCATCATCTGTAAAATTAACTGAAGAAGGAAATGGCAAACCCCTCCAGTACTGTTGCCAAGAAAACTCCAAAATGGAGTCAAAAAGAATTAGACACAACTGAAAATGATTGAATGACAATGATGGTATTTGGCCTTTGAGTAGGTAGACCTATGAAAAAGTAGAAAGTTCTCAGACACCATGTCTAATGCTGACAAACCACAAAACTTGAAGCAGGCTGGGAAAAGAAGAAAAAGAAAGAAAAGAGTGTAACAAAGTGGAAAAAGTAGGTCAGAAGAGCAAGAATATCAAGAAAGTAAAGAAATGGAAGAATCTAGTTATTAATTATGGAAGACAATAGGGGATTGGGCCTCATTTCCTATGTGAATCATGATAAAATGGGAAGAAAAATTAAACTCTCTAAAAAAAAATCTGAGTTTGAAAATGAACAGGTAGAGAGAAATACCTACTAAATAAGAATGAAATAAACTAGATTCTTGGCAGAGTTGAAAGGGATGGAATGGTTTGGAGAGCGATTACTGTTTGAATTTATGAAGAAAGTAGAAGGTGGCTCACAGGCCCATCATATTGTAGACAATGGGCACAAAGTATATTTAGTCCTGCACAGAGATAGATAAAAGAAATGACAATAGAATTTTCCAAATGTACATTAAATTAAATCCAAAGTGTGACAATCCTTAATTGCTAGTTAGGTAGGTTCAAGTCTCTAATAACCTCCCCAAACCTCAACATGGAATGATAAGAGAGGTAGCCAAGAGGGATTAACTAAGGACAGTCCCCCTTATAGGACATTCTATAAAAGTAGAATTTTAGTTCTTATCTCTTAGGACTGGCATTCTAAGTACAACCCAATCCCGTTAATCAGGAAGTCTATTTAACTAGATGGCCTAGCTCTAGGGGACAGCACATTAGATTTGGAAACAGAAGACATGAATTCAAATCATGCTTCAAATGTTTCCAGGATGATTATGAGGATCAAATGAGATTATATATATATATATATATATATATATATATATATATATATATATATATGAAGTACTTTTCACAGTTCCTGGAACATAATGAGTACCTAAAAAAAAAAATCTTATTTCATATTACCAACAAAGTCTAGCCAGAAGAGACAGAAACAGAAATTCCATTTAAAATAACTGCAAGGGGCAGCTAGGTGGCTCAGTGGATAAAGTACCGGTCCTGGATTCAGGAGAACCTGATTTCAAATCCGGTCTCAGACACATAACACTTACTAGCTCTGTGACCCTGGACAAGTCACTTATCCTCATTGCTTAACCCCCCCAAAAAATTAAAATAACTACAGAAAATATAAAATTTAGGGGAGTTTACCTGCCAAGACAAACCCAGAGACTATATGAATACAATTACAAAACCCATCTAAATAATTGGACAAATATCAATTGCTCCTGGCTAGCTGAAATAATATAAAACATCATAATTCTACCCAAATTAATTTACTTATTCAATGTTATAACAATCAAACTACCAAAAAATGTTTTATAGAGCTAGAAAAAATGATGACAAAATTCATCTGAATAAAATGTCAAGAATACCAAGGGAATAAATTTTTTAAAAAATTAGGGAAGGTGGAATAGTACTACCAGATCTCAGACTATATTACCAAATGAAAACAATCTGTTACTGGCTGAGAAATACAGTGGTGAATCAGTGAAATAGATTAGGTGCACAGTACACAATAATAAATTACCATAATAAGTTAGTGATTGATAAATCAAAGAACTAAGCTTTTGGGGTAAGAACTTAAAATCTGACAAAAAATTTCTGGCAAAACCAGAAAGCAGTTTGGCAATAGCTAGGTATAGACTAATATCTCACACTGTATATAAAGGATAAGGTTAAAATGGATACAGGATTTAGACATAAAGAATGGTATCATAAACAAATTAGGAGAACATGGAAAATTTTACCTGTCAGATCTATGGATAAGGGAAAAATTTATGTCCAAACAAGAGAAAGAAAAGATCATTGGAAGGAAAATGGATAGTTTTGATTACATTAAATTTAAAAGGTTACACATACACACACACACACACACACACACACACACAAAACAATGCAGCCAAGAAATTGCAAGGAACAATTTTATAGAAAGTTTCCCTGATAGAGGCCTCATTTCTCAAATGTATAGAAAACTGAGTCAAATTCATAAGAATACAAGTCATTCTGCAATTAACAAATAGTCAAAGGAGATAAGCAGCCAGATTTCAGAAGTCAAAGCTATCTATAGTCATATGAAAACAAATGCTCTAAATCAATATTGATTATAGAAATGCAAATTAAAACAACTGAGGTACTAGCTCACAACTATCAGATTGGCAAATATGGCAGTAGAGGAAAATGACAAATGTTGGAGGGGATGTGGAAAAATTGGAACACTAATTCACTGTTGGTGTTGTGAACTGATCAAAGCATTCTGGAAAATAATTTGGAATTATGCCTAAAGGACTATAAAAATGTTCATACCCTTTCATCTACCAATATCACTACTAGGTCTATATCCTAAAGAGATGAAAAGAAAAGGACCTATGTGAAAAAAAAAAAGTATATGTGTGTGTGTGTGTGTGTGTGTGTGTGTGTGTGTGTGTGTGTGTATATATATACATATATATATGCATATATATATATATATATATAGTAGCAAAGATTTAAAAACTGAAGAGATGCCCATCAATTAGAGGATGGCTGAATAAGATGTTGTATATGATTGTATGATTTTGATGGAATACTAGTGCGCTATAAGAAATGATAAACAGGATGGTTTCAGAAACCTGGGAAGACATATAAAATGAGCAGAGCCAGTAGAACATTGTACACAGTAACAGCAATATTGTACAATGATCAACTGTCAATGAATTAACTATTCTGACCAATGCAATGATCTAAAACTATTCTGAAGGACATGATAAAAATGCTATCCTCCTCCAGAGAAAGAACTGATGGAGTTTGAGTCTTGATTAAAGCATACGTTTTTTTACTTTTTTTCCAACATGGATAATATGGAAACCCTTCTCAGTGGGTAGAGGAAGGATTAGAGAGGGAAAGAATTCAGATACAAAATTTAAAAATAATGAATGTCAATTAAAATTTAAAAAAAGAAAGCATATGCTAGTTTCCTTTCTTTTCTTCCTTATGTGATAATGAGGTCAAATCATTGACTTCTCAGCCTCAGTTTTTTTGTTTTGTTTTGTTTTCTGTAAAATAGAGATAATAACAGCACCTATCTGAAAAGGTTGCTTTGAGGATCAAATGAGCTGGTTTTAAAAATATTAAATTGCTATATAAGTGCTAATATTTCTTTTTAAGACTATAACTTACAACCAGTAGAACCAATGTTATTTTTTCCAAAGACTCTCCAAGCAGACAGCTTGGAGCTTTAGATCTATCTTACTATTAAATAACTGGTGACCTAGAAACAATAGACTTTCCTGCCAATGCATAATTCCCAGAGCTATCCATTCCCTTTATGGGCTTTTGGAAATCTATAAAACTACTGTATATTAGTCTTAGCTTGTCTGAATAAATAGGTCACATCACACAAACTTACAAGGAATTTGAGTTAAAGTCAGGTTAGCCCCAAGGATAGAAATGTACCACAGTCCTTGTTATTTTTTTTTCTCAAGGGACACTCCTTTATGGTTATGGGAGCTACTAGGCAACACTGTGTAGTATGAACCCTACTAAAGGTGGTGATGACTTGGGGGAAAGGGTAGGAAAAAGAGATGCTCAAGGATATATATATTTTTTTAATCTCTTGAAAATAGAAAGCACATTATTGAAGCTCATGTACATTGTAGAGCCAAATACAAGATGGATGTCTCAGAAGAGAGGGTTGTGTAACATGGTGCAACATCTTTTTAAAAAACTGCCTGATCAAGAAGGCATTTCCTCTCCTTGCCCTAAGGAAAGCAGGGTCAACATAGAAACCACCAACTTTAACTAAATTTCCATGGAGTAGAAGAGTTCAAGTGTCTGGTTCTTCCTAACATGAGGCCAGTGTCCAGATGAACAAGTACATACCTGTAACCTGAGGAATCATTTCTTATATATCAGGAAAGAAGGGATTTAATTACACAGAATAGAGTATCTTTATTCTAATGCCTTTAAAACTATCGCTTTCTGAGCAGCTGCCTTACACATAATAATAGCTTAGTTTCCTTGACACATTCCCTCCTCCCTGTACTTAAAAAAATTAAAATAAAATAAAAAAGTCTAATCTCTCTGTAGGTTGACATATCCATTAAGTGAATTTCTTTCATTCAGAATCCTTGTACCTCTGCTGGTTTGGGGCTTTTTATGACATCCCCAATTACATCTCCACACTACAATTCTTGCACCCCTAAGACATTTTGTTCATCCTTACCAGTTGTGTCATTTAAGAATCACCAGTGTTTCAACAGCAGCTGTTCTATCTCCTTACAGGAAAAACTGGGCTCCCCCCAAGGCTGCAGTGACCTGCCATCCTAAGTCCCATACTGAATGATCTCAGTTATTCTTGGTAACTAAGAAGGCTGACGAGTACATAAAGACGGCAGGGAAGGAGGGGGATGATATTTGTCTCCTTCAAAGATAATATAAGTGAACTATGACTGAGTGAGAATTTACAGGTTCTCGAATCTGAAACACATGTAGGGAGTAGGGTGGGAGGAGGATAGAAGACATAAACAGAAATGATCAATAAGCAAAAAGTGAGGAAAAGTTTGGTTTGTTCTCTCTCCCTTTGCTTTCTCTCCTTGTCCCTCTCTGTACTCCTTTCTCCCTTCTTTATCTTTTTCCTTGTCTTTTCCCCTCCCTATTCTGCTCCCCCTATACATCTCCCCTTTTCCTCTTCTCTGTCTTCTCTTTGTCTCCTCTTCCTTTCTGCATTCTACTATGTCCCCTCTATATCTGTCTTCACCTTCAGCCTTTTTCCTTCAGTATCCCCTCCCTCTGTCCCATCTTCTCCCTTTCTCCTTCCCCTGTCTCCTCTCCCCTTTTTCTCCTTTTCCTCCCTCTCTGCTCCTTCTGCTCTCTCCTTCCTTTCCTTCTCTCTCCTTCCCCTCTTTCCTCTCCTGTACCCACTCTCCTCCTTCCTCTCCTTCCTTCTCCCTTTTCTCTCCCTCTTCTCTTCCCTCTGCCTCCTCTACCTTTTCATTATCTTCTCCTTCTCCTTCTTTCCACTTTCCTTTCCCATTTCTCTCTCTCCTCTCTGTCTCTCTTCACCCTCCCTTTCCCTTTGTCTTCTCTCTCTCTTTCTTTTTTTCCCCCTCTTTCTATGAATCTTCAGAGCTCATTAACAGTTGTAAAACTATACAGTCCCAAAGACAAACCTAACAGCAGGCCAGTAGAGAATGAACACTTAGGGAAGGAGTGTTTTCAACTTTTAGGAAAGGAATTGAGTTAACCATCTACAATAATTTCTTTCAGATTGTTGTGTTCTAGGAGTGATTCGGACCTTGAGATGCAAGGGCAAAGGGTGTGGGTCTGCCTAAAACAAATTCAACCACTGAAGCCTTCTTTCAATCAGACAATGTTTATTGTATGGCCAATACAAGCAGGTCAGATTTTAAGAATATGAGCATTTGGTAGACAAGACTGACTTTCATTTTTTTTTTTATCGTGAAAAAGATTGTGGGAAGATTTGGATGGGATCAAGGAGTAGCTAATAGACTGGGGTGACCAGGAGGTAACAGAGCAGGAGTCTAGATGGGATTAAGGGTGGGAAGCAGCCTGGGATGGTCAGGAGGTAGCAAACATTGAAGGGCTGGGCTGGGTCAGAAGTAACAGAGAATTGAAGGTTGGGCTGGGTCAGATGTAACAATGAAAGAACAGTTGAGAGGATTATAGTGGGATGAGCTGATGAAACAGGCCAACACTGGGGATCTGAGTTTAGGGGCTGGGTTGCTTAAATTCATGGGAAAGTTCAAAGAGGAGAGGGAGGGTCCAGAGCCCATACCACATCAAGACCTCTGCATGTCCAGCACATCTATAAAATCTATGTCTTTCTTGCCCTAAGTCCCAAATCTGTTCCTGGGTGGCTTCCTCTTCACTGAGTAGCAACTCTGAAAGCATCTTTCATCTATTGCTATTACTATGGCCAAAGACATTTCCCAAAGAGATATTTCTAAGACCCAGATTATATCTCTCTTCTTGGTCAGATAATACTAATCCTACTTTCAGCAAAACTTCCTAATGCTGAAGAGAACCTCAAAACCTTGCCTGAAAGGGGAAATAATCTAAGCGTTTGAATAAGTCAATTCTTCATATAAACCTCTGATGAGTATGGTCCAGTAAAGATGGGAAAATGAAGATAACCCTGATTCTGCCCCCTTGGTCAATGACCCTCATGAGAACAAACAGTAGTTGTGTTATTTTAAATTACTGATAACTGTGTTTTTTTTTCTATCTCCAGAATTTCTCCTAGTATCCCTCTCCCTCATCCTTTCCAGAGACCCTTCGCATATGGCAAATAGTGTTTTAAAGAAAAAAAAAGAGAAAAAAGTTAGCAACTTTGATCAATATATTGAAAAACTCTTAAAATATATGCAGTATTCCCTACCCATGCGGCTATTGCTCTCTTCTTTCCCTTTTTCTCTAGTTCTTCTTCTCCTGCTTTCCTTCCTTTCAATCTTTGCATCCCCAGTGCCTCACAAATAGGGAGATTAGACATGTCATTTCATTGCCATAGAAACTCCCAGATGAGGAAACCCCCTCTACTAATGTAGATTAGAAACCTTCCTGTAATTTATAGTCTTAGAGAGTTGCCTAGGATGTTAAGAGGTTAAATGATTTGTCAGAGTCACACAGTCAGTATGTATTAGAAGTGGAACGTGATCAGTCGACTTCTTGGTTCCCAGGTCAACTTTTTATCCACTATTTACCAAACTGCCTTGCTGCCTTATACATAGTAGGCACTTGATAAATTCTTACTGAATTGAATTCAAGCATTTATTTTGTGCCGCCTACATGGAAAGATTGGTGGTAGGCCCTCTGATGACACAAAAATAAGTGGGAAATAACCCTTGGTCTCTAGGAATTTACAATTTCAATTTACAATTACAACAGGCTCTGTCTCTGTCATAGGAACCTAAGGAAGGCTTAGAACTCAGAGGGTTCTCAGGGATATTATTTCAGCTAACCCAGTCCACATATTTTAATTTTTAAAGTAGTTTGTTATTTTTATTTATCAGACAAGTATTTTAATTAACCTGTTACTCTCACTGTCCTCCTACCCATTGGGAAATTAAGAACAAACCAACAAATCCCTCAACAGTTAAGCTATGTAGTCTGGCAAAACAAATTCCCCATTAAATATATCTGAAAAAATTGTACATCTTTCTGCATTTGAAGTTCATCATTTAGCAGGAGGTGAGTAGCATGTTTCATATTCATTTTTTTGGACTCATGATTTATAATTTCATTGATCAGAACTTCAAAATCTTTCAAAGTTATTTTTCTCTATAATGTTGTTACCATTGTATAAAATTGTTTTCCTGGTTCTTCTTACTTTATTCTGCATCAGTTCATAAAAGGTCTTACCAGTTTCCTCTGAAATATTCATTTCAGCAGTTCTTCTGGCATAATAATATTTGACTACATTCATAAACCTCAAGTTGTCTAACCTGTTCATGTCATTCATCACAGCCCAACCCACTTGGTAAAAATGTGCTGAGCACTAGGGCAGGGAACAGCCTTGCCACAAACAAGACAGCCTAGGGTCACGCATACCACATTTTGCCTGATTGCCCTTCCCATGGAGAGGGAGATTAGTAGAGCTCAACAAAGAAAACAAAAGGAACATGTCCTAGGGCTCCAATCCACTGTCTTTGTGCTGAGGCCACATTCATAAACCTCACCTGGTTTCTTCCCTTGTTCTAATCTCATTCTTTGTAAGTTTACAATTATATAAGTCATTTTTTTAAAATTTCCACTGGTTGCAATGGCTCTCCTTCAGGACTTCCTGTTAAGTACACTGATTATTACAGCTCTGGTTAGCAAGGGTGATATAATCAGACTATAATACTCTCCTTGCCAGTTGTTCCCCACTATCTGAGAATAGGTGGGAACATCTCTTGTTCACATTCCCATCTCTGACCTAGCTGCATTTCTTTTTCTCAGTCTACTGACAATAGTCAAAGAGATAGAACAAATACAAAAATAACTATAATTCAAGACAGAATATGGGAACCATAGTAGATATCAAAACCAAGTAATATCTGGGGTCCCTCCTCTGAAGGAGAGATCAAATCTAATAGGGGTGTTCAGGAAAGGTAACAGACGAATCCTGAAGAGGGATAGGATGTTGACAAGCAAAAAGAGAAAATGAAATAATTATTGAAAGAGGATGTAACATGAACAAAGGTAAAAAACCAGACAGAATTTAGATATGTACAGAAATGAATGACAGCATTTTAAGATAAGGTGAATCCAGATCATGGTGGGTCTTAAGGAACAGACTAAAGATTTTTATAATTAATCTAGCAGGTAATAGGGAAAGTTTGCACAGACTTTCTCAGAGTCATTCATTCTGTATTACTTTCTATGCAAATATTATTAATTTGAGGTAAATACAGAGTAAAAATTTTGCACCTGGTTGTAGGAATGGAGTAAGGGGTTTTAGGGGTGGGAACTGAAGAAGTCTAGAGGTTTTTGGGGTGCTGATGGGAACCCCCAAGATTGTGACACCAGGCCCTGCCTGAATGAACTCAGCTCAAATCTTCTTCCAGCCAGAAGAAAAGTTTATTAGTGATAAAATACATAGGCCAGGTGATACCTGTGGGGATGAGTGGGTATGAGAAAATCTTGGCCTTTTGGGCATTAGATTC
Source organism: Phascolarctos cinereus (assembly GCF_003287225.1). Classification (NCBI taxonomy): domain Eukaryota; kingdom Metazoa; phylum Chordata; class Mammalia; order Diprotodontia; family Phascolarctidae; genus Phascolarctos; species Phascolarctos cinereus. Next base: position 92,786,406 of record NW_027556098.1, read on the forward strand.
TCCGCATCTGAATGGGGGCCAGGGTGGATCTTGTATACAATAAAATCACTTTGGGTGGCCAGAGGAGGGGGCTGGGAAAAGGGTCTAGGTAAGAATTCTGATTGGAAGATCTGAGAGATTGAATAGACAATAGGAATAGATAATGAAGGGAACTGGAAGATATCTGAGTAAGGTCAAAAGGGGCTAGGGCTTTCAAAGGGAGATAAGGAGCTGGAGTGTGTAGACAAATGAGAGTCAGATTCCCTTTGGGGCAAGGGACGAAGATCTCTGATTGAGCTCATGCCATCAGGAACCTGAGGCCTTGAGGCCACATATGCTCCTCTATGTCCTCAAGTTCGGCCCTTTGACTGAATCAAACTTCAGAGAACAATTCCCCTTAATAAAAGTATTTGTTCTGTAAAACTTGGACTCAGTCAAAAAGCTGCACCCAAGGACCTAGAAGGCCACATATGGCCTTCAAAGCAGCAGGTTCCCCACCCCTGTTAAGGGATTTTGCCTGTGGTAGATCTTTAGTAGGGGAAGGAGGACAGTGAAGAAGCATTTCCTATGATAATAAAAGGTTTCTATACTGATAAAGGACTGGCTACTGCTGGAGATGGGGGTGACTGAAGAGTCCATGAGTCAGGGATACAGTCTGTAGGAAGAGTGACCCAGTTTAATGCAGCTATTGCCAATAATAGGGTCAACTGGGGAGACAAGATGGGTGCGAGGGAGAGGAAACATGACCTGGGACAGTACTATCAGAATCCTCTAACTTTCTTCATCTTTGGGCAAAGCTCCAATTATCTCACCCTAGTTAAGGCTCTGGAGGAATAACAGAAAAGTAATCATGGTATTTAAGACCATTTAGTAGAGGTGGTTTACAAACCAGTATTCTTAGTCAACAGGTGTGGTCTTCTATGTCTGTTCTTACATGATTTTCTGGCAGCTTTCCTGATTACTCATAATCTGCACCTGTGAGTACCAAGAGGCCTTCTATCATGAGGGGTGGGGGATTTTCGTAGGTTTTTTTTTCTGTTCTGTTTATAAGTTTTATTTTAAATTGTTTGCTTTATCCACCTATCGACCTAGCTATCCTTTGGAGAATATGCTCATTATTAAAGTCAAGACTTGCAAAACCTGTTCTTGAGAATAGAACACACACAAGGTTTCTAATCAACTTCTAATCCCACCCTTACTCCTCACCCTACCCCCATAGTCTTCCAACCTGTTTCCAAAACATACCCAAACTCTCTCCTAGAATTTTGGAGAAGCATGCTTTCTACCTTGCTGTAGTTCAAACAGAGGAAGAAAACAACAGAAAATCCTTTCCCACACACTGTCACCTATGAGAAAAAAGGTCCCCCAAATGGCTTACCCAAGTACCAAAAGGTTAATTCTAACTGAAATCCTCCAGCTAAGGATTCAGTCTCTGCAGATAAGAAGGCAGAATCACTAGAGCAGATGGATTGATGCTTTAAAAATCCATGACACCAGCCACAGTATTTTTAAAACCTTCCCTCTGCTCCTGAATAATTTTCTGTCTCTGTTAACCTGCCCTCTTAGTTCAGGGACCTTTCCATGACATTGCAAAGAGCCATGGGACCAGAACAAGGTTGCTGTGAGGCTAAACCATAACAAGGACACTAAAATTATAGAATTTATTTTTTTATGAGCACAGATCTTCAATTTTGCTTTTCATCCATGACCCCAAAGAAGATAACCATAGCTCAGTAGAATGCAGAAATAACCCAGAGTTTAGGTACTTGTGATTTCCAATCCAAACTAGATCAATTGTGGCAGAATTTATCTTTAGAGCCTCTGGGTAAAAATGATCAGTATTTTTTTTCTACTATTTTTTTTTAATTCTGATGACCCCATCCCTGAAAAAAAAAAGGGTCTAGCTTCTGACAAGTGTTCTGAATTCTGCTTGATAACAGCTGCAGGCAAATTCATCTGTCATACACACTGAAAGACATTTTCAGGTCTTGTCTTCAGTGAAATATGACACCAGGGTGGTGGCACTATGTCAAAATCCTCAGGTTTTTTTCTCACCTTTAAGTCCCCACAATTGGACAGGTGCTCCCAATTCAGCAGGTGATCCAATTAGCAAGAGACTTGACTGTCTTTCCTTGTTGTGGGTGGTTCATTATACAAGTCATTCAATTAACTCATTCCTAAACAAACAGGATAATTATAACTAACTCCAGTAGAGGATTTAGGCAGCACCTTTTATCTGAGTTGTTTCCCCTAGGAGCTTTGCATATAGTGTGAGGGCATGTAGTTACATATCATCCTGTCTGTCTGTCTTTCACTCCTAAATCTGTGGGTTTGATGATATGTGTAGTTGCTTATTTGAAAATACAGGCAAAATCACATAATCCCATCTTAAAATCATTAAACTCAAATGACCCTTTTAACCAGATTCATATACAAAGAGCTCTCCCAATTAGAATCAAAAGTTCCAATAATGCTGGGACATTAATGGATCAAGCAGATCAGTGTGGTTATTAGAGGGGTCAACATATTCCCCCAACCTGTACTCATCTTCCTCTATAACCAAATGCTATCCAGACAAAGGGGAAATTGTCTTTTATGTGGGAGGTGCAGGGAAAACTAGTCATGCTAATGACTCTTAGTCTAATCCTTCCAAGTTCCCTAAAACTTTTTAAGTAAGGGGTGCACACATTAGAACCAACCGAAAATGACTTGGAAATTACCATGAGATCCAAAGTAGCCAAATGATCCCTGAAAGCCAAGCAAAGTGCTTTCTCACCTACCTATATGTAATGAGGAAAGAGGTTAGAATGACTGTATGATTAAAATGAAAGGGCTCCTGAAAATGTGGGTATGAGTACGTGGAGAGGCTGACAGAGAACAGGAAATGCAGACCTTATATATTCTAAGTGAATAAGCATTTCCCAAGAGTCTGCTATGTTGCAGGCACTTCGCTAAGCTTTTTATAAATATTATCTTATTGATCCTCACAACAACCCTGGGTTGTTGCTAGTATTAGGTTCTAGAATTATCCCCATTTTTCAGATGAGGAAACTGAGACAAATAGAGGTTAAGCGACTTGCTCAGGTTCGACTGAGGCCAAATTTGAACTCAGATCTTCCTGACTCCAGGCTGTACTTACATTTTATTGCATTATGAAATAGAGAAGTTCAATTACTCCTGCAATTAATTGTCATCCCATTGCATCCAGAAGAGAAACTTTTCAGCTCTTCTTACTAATTTAGAAAACTTAACAGTTTATAAAACATTCTTTAAAGGATATTTCTAGAGCAACAGAAAACTGGACAATTCAGGAACAAATCTCAAATGTGTCTGGCTGGTTTTGATGCTCTTCCTCTTGATAAATTAGTAACCAACTAGGACATAAAAACAGATTGAGTTTAAGGGATTTTCTACCAGCATGCAAACTTTTCACTGTTTGTGGCTACTTTGTAAGCATATGACATTTGGGATTGGATTGAGGTGAATACCTGCAGTATTGATACTGTTTCATTGTTGATGGTGTTGAAGTTTTCAGCCATTTGGACTGAGATTTTGTTCAAAGTCTCTCTCTCTCTCTCTCTCTCTCTCTCTCTCTCTCTCTCTCTCTCTCTCTCTCTCTCTCTCTCTCTCTCTCTCTCTCTGTCTTTCCCACTCCTAGATCTGTGGGCTTCTACTAATTTTCATGACTAGGTTACAAAATGGGACACAGCATCTCAGCAAATCAGGTTAACATTGCCCACTAGCTCTCTTTGGCCTCAGTAAAGCCCCATGCATCTGATAAGAAGAAAGGATTTTAAATCAGAACACTAAATCCCCAAATCAGGAAGTTCTAATCTCTGTCCATTTCTCTCCAATACATAATGTAGAGGAAAAGTGAAGGAATTCTTCCATTCCTCATTCTCTTTATGATGCTTCAGTACAAGGCAAAGAAACAGCCAGACTAGACTAGGCCTGTCCTTCCCATCAAATTTGTGGTAAGGTAACAAAAGACTCCTCCCCTAGATTTTCCATGATTATGATGTTCTTAATGGCCAGTATCAATAACACCGATCATAGTAATGTTTACATCCAGGAGTACCTAATCACCACACTGAGATACATCACACAGATACTCTAAAGCAAACTACAGTGCTGTTAAGTGACTTCTTTGTACATTTTTGCCTCGGTGATCATACATTAATATCAGACATTAGTATAGTAACAGCTACATGGGTGAGAAGAGGAAAAGGAAGAGGAGAGGTGAAGGTAAAGATAATCTGCAATGTATTCACAGACATCACAGAACAAATGGAAATGATTTTTTTTTCCCTGGGGAGCAATGTTTTGACTACTTTTAAAATATATGACTGTGGTACAATGAGATGGACCTGTTTAGACATTTGCCTTTAATTCCTCACCTCTACCTTCATCCTTTGGCATTTTTCTGTCTAGAAGAGAGATACATAGCTTTTCACTACATGTATGTCATAGATCCTTTTAGGCAGTGTGATCAAGCTTTTGAACCCCTTTTCAGAATAATGTTTTTAAATGCATATATGAAATACATAGGATTGCAAAGGAAACCAAAGCTTAATGATAATTAAGATGTATTATTTTTTCATCAACATTCATGGAATCCATGAAATTTCTCCATGAAGCACTTAGTAGAGGAAGACCTCAGGGTAAAAACCTCTGGTCTAGTAGGTTTTCATGAAAAACCAGATAAGCTGAGAGTGTGCTGAAAGTATATTTCTTTGAGATTTGGACATGATACATGGTGATTCTGCCACTGAAAGGATCTCTCCTAAAAACCTTTGCTAATTTTTAAAAAATAAAGAAGGTTAAGGGATGATTTTGTATGGAAGTGAAGAAAATAGAAAGCATAAACCTAGAATTTCTTCTCTATAACATTAGTTTATGTTCTTCCTGTGAGTTTCCTTGAAGTCAAGTAGTTAGGCATGGAGTTAGGTAGGGAGATTATTTTCTCCCAACCCCAACCCTTTATTCTTCCTTGGGATCAAATGTTTAATTAGAGGCTTACCTTCCAAAACTGCAAAGAAAATATTAATCTGTGGTTCTTCTAGTGCTGGAAAAAGCATTTTGTTGAAATGATCAAATTTAACACCAGCTTATTTTGTGCTACTCTGTTGGGGCTATATAAATGAAACATCACATTCATGCATGGTTGTGGGAGGAAGCCATCAGTCATACACTGGGCAGAGCAATCAGGGATTTGTCCCAGGGCACTGAAACTTAGAGGGTACAAATCATATTTGTATTCCTTAAGGAAGTAGAAACAAATGGATCTAAGATCTAGTTAGCATGAATAATTAGCTAAAATAGGAAACTACCAGTTAGTTATCCCCAATTTCCCTTGGACACACTCAATGTCTATGTCTCTTCTTTCTCCCACCCCATTCCTTTACCTTATAGGACAGAATCCCAGCATCTCTGTTTCTACATATTTGGGTGGTAGCTTAGAGTTTCTCCTTGGGACATAGTGTGTTAAAGTCAGAATTCTTTCCTTCCCTTGACCTCCACTCAACTTTCAAGCGAAATTATCTTACAAAATTGATTCATGCTTCTTTCCAAGGCACCAGAATTTCTAGCTACTGCTCTGCAGCAATCTTGTCCCTTCCCCTTATCTAATGGCAATGGCCATTCTGATATGGTAGAAAACACGCTTAATATTGGTTCCCTCCACACTGCTCTCACCCCTGGGGCTTCTTTCAGCAAAAGTGAATTATAATGCATAGAATCTTAGATAAATAGGTACATAGATAGATAGATAGATAGATAGATAGATAGATAGATAGATGGATGGATAAATAGCTATAGATGCACATGTAGGTGATGTAGATGTAGATGTAGATATAGATATCAGTTCCAGGATTTTCTCTAGACCATGATTTTATCAAGCTAGGCATTATGTACACATCACTATGCATACAAAAAGATAGAAATGGAGTTAAGGTAGGAGGCAATACTAAAAAAAAAATTCCCCATCTCCCACTATCCCTACATGTATACCCTACTCCAGGGTATCTACAATTTTACTTAATATTAGCCTTGTGTTTTGCTTGGACCTTTGAGTAACTTTTGCTCTGCTGGTTATGTATGTTCTCACTTATAGATTCTGCCCATTGAAAAACAAAGGTCCAGTCAAATTCCCTGTTGTTCATTATCATTGAGGCTTCCTGTGTATTAAGCTTCCCTGTGACAGTTTGGCAAGGTTGTGAGATCTATGAATGTTAAAGAAACTAAAGCTCTGAGTATCAGCTAAAACATTGAAACACTTTGCTGGTTTATATGCTATCCCTTCTATATACTGCTAAACACAGGTTTTCTGTTAAACTTCTATGTTAAACTTTTATCTATGTAACCTAATAATAGCAGAAGTTTATCTTTGTTCTTTTCTAAAAGAACTTGTTGAAGGACTCACAAATTCTTTGATTAAATTAAATGGCAGGGAAGCTGGAATCACTTATCTATTGCCTCACCTGTAGGTAAAATTACAAAAAAATAAATTTAAAAAAAATTTACTTTGGGAGGCTACAGGGCCGTAATTTTGTTTCCATTTGCCAAATGAGTTTATTAGTCCCCTGATAAAAATTTAGAAAATGCATGAAGAAAAAAGCAGATCAAACAAAACAACACAAATTGTGAAGCACAAATGGTCTCTTTGTACTTTTCTTCCTTTTCTGACATTTTAGAAAAGGGTAGGTTATTTTTGTTTATTGAAACTCTATAGTGAATATATCAAAGATGGCCATATTTGGATAAGCCCACTAATTGGTTATCTCATACAGTTTCTTCAAGCTAATATCCTAGTTCAGCTTCTCACAGGCTTTCAGGCCAGCTAGGCCTTTGGCAAAAGAATGGCAGACTTCTAAAAGACAAAAAGCCAACATGAAGGTGTTAAAACCTTAAAGAAAACATCTGAGCAAGGACATGCTTCAATACAAGGTAAGAGGATTTGTTTCTTAACCAGATAAACAAAATTCTAACTGGGGACAGAGGCTACAAAGAGTATATCAGTGGGGCAGGGGACCAAAGTCCTTACATGAAGAAGAACCAAGATGAGGGAGAAGCTACAAGGCTAAATGAGAAGCCATTAGTGAAAAACAGGATGATAAAGGGAAAAGAGCTCTCGATTTAGGCAGGTAGTTGGCATGGTAGATAGAGTGGTGGATTTAGAATCTGAAAGATCTGAATTCAAATCCTGTTTCAGACACTTACTAATTTGTTATGTTAGGCAAGTCAATTATCCTCTCAAAGCCTCAGTTTCTTCATCTGTATTTCAAGGATAACAACAGCAACTACTTAAAGGGTAATTGTGAGAAACCCATGAGATAATATATGTGATGCATTTTTCAAACCTGAAAGTCTGTATAAATGCTAGCTATTATTATTGTTTGTTGTTGTTGTTGTTGTTGTCAGAGGAAGTTGTTTCAGATCTTAGCTTATAACCTTGGGAAAACTACTTAACTTCTCTGGGCCTCAGTTTCCTCAACTACAAATAAGGAAATTGGGTGAGATGATTTTTAAACCTATGAGACTATGAATCATATCTTGGCTACTTAATTTTGTTGTGTGCCCTCGGGTAAATCTTTTAAACTCTGTGAGCCTCAGTGTCCTTAACTATGCACAGAATAATACTTACACAACTCATCTCATAAAGTTGTCATGAAGAAAACACATTTAAACTGCAAAGACTTGTGTAAATGTGAATCATTACAATTCATGAAGTCAGGGCTAAGGATCTCAGAAGGATCTCTGTACTTCTTGATTCACTCTTCTGCATCCTTAGAAAATGGGATTGTATTACTTGTCTTAGGTTCTACAATTAGACTACAGATAAAAAGATAATATAATACTAAAAAGTAAGTTTCCTAAGTCAGTCTCAAAACCAAAACAGTTTTGCTGTTAGTCATTACAATTAATCTCCAAGACTGGGCTTTTGAAGCTCAGTTCCCATAGCTGTTACTTGTTGCCTTCATGATGTCAAAATCCTGCCTGGCTAGACCTACTAGTATTTCAGAGTTTTCCCCCAAACACTTCTCATATCCCTGTAGGTCAGTTGAGTTTCTGGTCCCATTGATTGGTAGAAGTCCCAACACTGATTGAACCCCAATTGTTGTTCATCCTTCATTTTCAAAGAAAACCAATGACATCACAGGGTGATGTCTTGAGTTGCAAATGAATTGGATTGAAGTGAGGCACAACTACACAAAGCATCACTCTCTTCCAGAGTCATCAAAGTCCAGTGGCAGGACAAGAGTCAAGATAACTGGCAGTGGCCCAGGATGGACCTCTGGCATCTTTAATATATGACCAAGCTCTACATGCTCCACAGCCCCTGCATTAGCAGCCTTCGTGTTGGGAAAAAAAACAAAAGATGTTCTTAAGGGTCCATTTGTCTAGAACAACTCTTCCCATGCTTGAGGCAGACATCCCTCTAACTCACTAACGGGTTTGAGGCCTGTTGGTTACCCTCATCCAGGTTTTGCTCATCTACCAAGATGGTTTTACCAGAGTGTGGCTGCTAAGCGTACTATAGCTTCTTGGAGCCACAGGAAACAGTTGGAGGACAGGTGGACACCAAAGGCAGATGAGTAGTTCTGAAACAGGGCTTGGCAAGCCCTCTCACCAGAGGTGCTAGTTCTCCCTGAAAACCCCATATGTCCCAATTACAATAGAACTGTAATATATAGTTTTTTGATCGTATGGTGAAAGGTGAATATATATATATATATATATATATATATATATTTATATTTATATACACACATATATACATATATAGGGAAATATCTCAATCCAGAAAATAGAACCAGAATGATCTTAGGACTATAGAATTTAAGAGTCTAAAGAGAACTTGGAGATTATATATTCTAAAATTTTTATTTTACACATGAAGAAAGTAAGGTCCAGCTAGTAGTATCAGAACTGGGATTCAAACCCATGTCCTCTGACTTCAAATCGATTGCTCTTTCCATAATTATCTAGAAAGGAAGGATAATTAGCAAATATATTGATAAGTCTTATTTTACTTCTTTTGTCAAATGTTAATGATTTCTTGTTTGTACTAAGCCTCTGTTATTGATTGGTACCTGCCAAGGCAATTATAACATATTTGAATTTCAATAGGTATCCATAAATTGTACATAACCTTGGTTTTGCAGAAGGGACCCAGGTTCAATCAATATATAGTATATCAGTCAGTATATTACATAATGATAATTGTCATCAAAGTGTAATCTTGCTCAAGATGACAAATGACAAATAGAACCATAAACTGTTTAGAGTATGCTTACCTATTTTTCTTATTATATTCAGCATTCACTCTTCAAAATTTTCCATAGTATAAAAGTCAATAAGAATTTATTAAGCACTTTCTGTGCTCAAGGCACTCTGCTAAGCCCATGTGCACACATAGATCTCCTCCCCTCACTAAGAGGGTGGGCAGATACTAAGTAGGTAGTCCCTCACAGCTATATGTGACAATGCGAAACAATTCAATAGGATCTTTTGAATTATTAAGAGAGGGTCATGGCACCCATATTTGTCCTTGGTATATTGAAATTGTCACCAGTAGAGTGAATGCCATTCACACAGAACCAACCAAAGTGGTGTCCATGGCTGGCTTGTTCAGGAGTTGTAATTTATTATGGCTACTACTAAGTGAATGTAAAATTACATTTGGAAAATAGTAAAGCTACAAGAAATCCCAAATGGGGTCCAAAAAGAGTTGTTCATGATTGGAAAACAACTCAACAACAGCAAAAGCTACCAGGGCTTGATTTCCCCCCCTACAACTCAGACTTAGACAGAAGTATATACTATTATCAGATGGTAGTCGTACAGATGCTAACTGCTAAACTGGCTTGTGTATGAGTCAGAAGAGCTGGGATACCTTCAGACAATTCCCATTTATCATCTACCCCAGTAAATATATACGTCTTTCTTTAGGAGCTGCTTAGATTTAAGAACTGACTTTTCAGCATGGCAGTCATCTCTGTGTACTGTCAACACTGTCTCAAAGGGTGTAAACATGCCTTAAGACTCTGGTAAGAGAGTCAGCAACTTTATTTATTTATTTACTTGTTTGTTTTTGGTCTGTCTGGTTTCATGCCATATGGTTCCCAGATGCTCACCTCAGTACTTGGTTTGTTACCTAATCATAGCCCTTATTTCTTTTGTTTTTCAGAGGGCACGACTGTTTATCACAAAAACGTACTGTTTACATTTGAAGCACCTGGATATTGCAAAACTCCTTTGTTGACTTAATTACAAAGTTTCCAATTTAATATGACACATATTTTTACACTGGGATTTTCTCAGCTGCTTATAGAGGTCTATTATTTTACATTTTGGTTTGGGTCTACATGGTAGACACACTGTTCCTTCTTCCTCCTCCTTTCATCTTTTCCAGTCTCCCTCCATTCTTCCTTCCTTCCTTCCTTCCTTCCTTCCTTCCTTCCTTCCTTCCTTCCTTCCTTCCTTCCTTCCTTCCTTCTTTCCTTCTTTTCTTCCTTCCTTCTTTCTTACCTTCCTCTCTTCCTATTTTCCTTCTTTCCTTCTTTCCTTTCTTCCTCCCCCTTCCTCCTTCTATCCCCCCCACCTTCCTTGTTTCAATCTCTCCATTCCTCTCCTTTCACTCCTTCCCTTCCTCCCTCCTTCCCTCATGCCTTAATTGCCTACTATATAAAGAGCTCTGTGTTAGACCTGAAGACTAGAATTTGATGTCATGGAACTTTCAGTTGAATAAGCAGATAATTACAAAAACAGAGAACTAAAATACATAAATCTGATACTTTTATCTGGTGAGAGTAATTGCCCTGAGGGGACTCAACCTACCAGTGCAAGTGGAGTTTGGTAGACTTAAGTCCAGAGCATGTGCTACACAAGAAATGTCAAAATTAAAAATTAAAAATAATCCCTAGGGGAAGATCTCTAATGTGTTGGGATTGGCCCGATTTTAAATAATATAAAGAATTACAAAGGATGTGAAAGTATAGAGGAATTTTGTTCTATCACTCCATACACCCATATATATGATATCAGTTCTTTTTCCTTCCCTAAAACCTTTAGGACAGAAGTTCCCAAACTTATTTAGCCTACTGCCCCCTTTAAAAAATTACTCAGTGCCCCCTGGAAATCTACTTATTTAACCCTTTCATGATGTTTTTGCATCATTTCAAAAAATACGATTTTTTTTAAAACAATGCATCTTAAATTTAATAATTTATTGTAAATGGATGGGTTTTCCTACATTGAAATTTTGATGACACTATATTGTGTCATGTAATCGTATAGTATCATATTGTAAATAAGTCATTACATAAACATATTCCAGCAATGCATGGCCTTCCTACAACGCACAACATACTCATATCCCAAAACTTGCTTGTTAAGACCTGTGGGAGGACTTGACCACTGATAATTATAGCTTGCATTTTGTGTGTTTATTTGGAAAATAATGTAATCAATATGATTTTAACCCTGTTACACAGCAGATGAAACACATGAATCATTTTTCAAAATGTTCTTACATTCTCTTCTTTCCTTATGCTTCCACCACCCCCTTATTTTTATTTAATGCCCCTTAATTGTACCCGAGGCTACTACTGCCCCCTGGATCATTTCAGCACCCCTCCCAGGGGGCAGTATCGACCCCTTTGGGAACCTCTGCTAAGGACTGTGCTCTCCATACAGCAGACTCGACAAATCTTGCATTTTCTTGGAATCTTGATCTCCCTCTGTAGCAGTGTTGCATAAAGCAGAGAATGTTGAAGTAAGAGTCAGGACACCTAGGCATCTTGATACTCCCATTAAATAGAATCATAAAGCTAGAGCTGAAAGGGATATCAGAGGCCACCTAAATTAATGCCCCTGTTTTACAGATGAGGTAGTTGAGGCCCAGTGAGCTTAAGTGACTTGCACAAGGTGACGCAAGTAGCAGTCAGCAAAAGTGTGGTTTGAACCCATATCATTTAATTCTTTTGTGCTGACCTCCCCAATTATAACTAGTTTAGTCAATTTCCTTCCTCTCCTTGGGCTTTGATTTTCTCATCTATAAAATGAGAAAGTTGAATTAAAAAAAAATCTCCACATTCCCATCTAACGCTAAAATTTAATGGTTTTCTTATTTTAGAAATAAGTATTTTTATCATTTGTCTGTAAACCTCTTAGCAACTTATTAAGGAATTGGCTTATCTTTTCTATAATAACTAGTAAGAGAAAAGGGAGTCTAAAATCCTATGACTTCTGGACAAATCCATCATATGCTTCTGACTTACTATATTAGACTATGTGATGGCCCAGTGGCAGGACCTCTTTCAGGGGTAATAACCCTGTTGTGTTTATAAAAAATAAATAAAATAAAACATAAAAAAATTCAAATTGGATTAAAATGACACACAGATATTCTGATATTATTAACATAATTTATTTTGGCTATACAGAAAACAGAGTTGAATAATTTTATTAGTGCAAGTCTGAATCATTTCCTTCTGTTACCTCAGCTACATCAAGGCAACAGGGAACTGGTAAATGGGGGCCCAAGCCCTAAAGCATATTCAGTGTGCTTTGCCTCCTGCTAGCTCACATGGAGAGCTTGGTGAAACTGTTTCTGGAAATGCATGGTGAAACATAATGGAAGGGATCTACCTCACTTTAAGAGTATATGCAGGATATCATCTGATTGCTTCCCACCCATTTCCTGTGTGGTGAAGAAAATCTGTTTAATTGACTAATGAAAGGGAACTGAGTGAGAAAAGACTCAAATGGAGGGAGAGAGAGAGAGAGAGAGAGAGAGAGAGAGAGAGAGAGAGAGAGAGAGAGAGAGAGAGAGAGAGAGAGATTTCATCTGGTGTTGATGAAAGAAAGAACTGCTGTAAGCCTCTGGCCATGGAAGGTAAGAAGTGTCAGTTGCCACTCCCTACCCAGATCAACTTGTGGCAATGAAGACATGGTATATCTATTTCTTTGACTTCTAGCATTTGTTCTTTCCTGCTCCCATGTGAATGAGTGCTAAGATGTGATTGACAAGGATGTGGCTTCTGAGCTTAGAAAGCTCAGATGAGTGACCATATGCCCAGCAGCCCAAAGCAGAAAGGAACCCAAGCGACATGATTGACCCATCCCAGCAGTGGATCAACCCAGCACTCAATACAACATATCCTGCAAACAAGGGAGTGACACCCCTATTCACTATACTATACCAGCAAGTCAACCTAGTGGTTGAAATGCTTTGTAGTGATCACTTGTTTCAGTCTATCCCCTTTAGGGACCAAGCTGTTGTGCAGAGAAGAGATGACACCCCACATTCTGGGGGTGTTTGTACCTTCATTGTCGCTATATCTTTCTTGAAAATATTCTTTTGTGAAGCTAATTGATATTATTTATTTATAAGTTAAATCAAGGAGATATAAGTAGGTTAAATTATATTGGGGTTCTAATCACCGGTAATCATACTTGTGGTGAATATACCATATGTTGGTTTGAATCAAAAGTGCTAGAAGAGCCCCACTACCCCTCAGAATACCCTTAGAACATTTAGGGGTAAAAGTAGATAGCCATTCCCCATATGACTTACCTGTTAATTCTTGCATAGATTAAGAGAGTAAGTCCAGTATCTCTCTACATCAGTCAGCAGTAACTTAGAGTCCTTCCCTAATCCAAAAGCTCCTTGAAATCTATAACATGAGGATACTATACTTTGCTCAAGTATTTGTCAAATATTTCACAAAATAATCAGCATGTCTGACAAAGGTAGGAATATACCACAAAGCCAAATATAATGGCTGGTGAACATTCAGGGACATTCTGTTTGATTTCAGAGCCTTTATATTTATTCCTCACCATAAGTGATAACTATTCTACCAGCATGTACGTTAAATCAAAACTAGAGACCCTGCCTTTTTTTGCAACCTGATTTTACTCAAAAACCTTTTACCAGTGAACCATCAGATAACAAAATGTGATTGAGAATAAGACTTCGATTATCTGCATCAACTAAGGATTTAACAACCCAGATAATGGATTTTTTCTGAATAATCAATCTCATCAGATTTGAGCAAATGTGTCATAAAGGAATGAGATGGGAGGTTGGTCTTGGAAATAGACTCATGGGAATAGAAGGCTGAAGGTCAAGAAGGAGGGAAATACCTGGGTGGTGGTAAGAGAAAGGACAGATTCATGAGACCTGAAGGGAATGGAGATAGAAGAAAAAGGATCTGAGTCTTCCAAATGAGTAGGACTTAGATAATTGATAATTAGCAATATTTGATAGGGAGGGTACTTAATACAAAGCTCACTGACTCTGGAATGTATTCACATTATCTCATTTTTATCTTTATGAAATACTATGAGATATATAGTTAAAATATTGTTGCATCCATTTTATAGAAGGAGAAGCTAAGACCCGTAGAGATCAATTCTCTAATCAAGGAGATATATCTTACCAAATACCAGAGCTGAAACTCATATCCAAATCTTCTGCCTCCAAAAGCAGCATACTTTTTATTTTCCCACATTGCATATAGGCAGGGGGGAAAAAAATAGTATCATGGAAGACAGATGAAGGGGGAAAAAAACTGGTCATTAAGATCATTTTATTTTGGACTTGCCTTCAAGTGCACTAGTTACTCTTTAGTGATCATATTTTTATAGGAATACATATGCATATAAGTATATAGATTTCCTTGATACTTCAAAAATATAATCCCTGTAAAAATATAAGGATGAATACAAATTAAGCAGACAATATACATTTTTCAAGGGATTAATAAATGTTAAGGATGAGTAGGCTAATATTTGAATGTCCAAATAGTTCACTTTTATAACATTTTGTATCATTATTGATAATAGTTGACATATGATATTTCAATGTTTGCAAAGTGCTTTACATAAAGAATTTTATTTGATCCTCACAACCCAGTGAAGTAGGTACTATAGATGGTTGGTTGTGGTCCTCCCTTCTTGAAGAGGATCAAAATAACATCACTATGCTAGTCAAGTAACAGTGTGCCTGACTATGGCTAATCTGACCAAAAAGAGTTTGGCATGTTCTACCACAGGTTGGGCACAAATACTCCCTGTGAACACTTAGGGTGGATTCTCTAAATTTGCATATCTCACATTTCCTTTGAGCTACTTCAACTCTGCTTTACTTGTAGAGAACAGCACCTTCTCTGATGTGGGCATGCCATGTGGAGTGGTCCTGTGTCTGTGTCTCCCATGTCACACAATCAACTCCTAAATTCCTTTTTGTTGTTAAAAATTATAGTGTAATTCCCAAATACATTTCATATGAGAATCTTACATAAATCTTCCAAAACACATGGGCATTATCTGGTTTTACCTGCCACTAGTTTTCTATGGCTGAAAGCATGAAAGAAGGAAGTGTAATAAAGTTTGACTATGGCCTATATCTCTCATTGGATGGGGCTTCAAGATAATTCTGGGTCAAATTCACAAGAAGTTTCTTGCATGGGCTGAAGTGAAATCTGTACCCCTTCACTATGCAGAAAGAACTCTGTAAGGCCTCCACATGAAGCTGCATGTTCCCACTTAGCATCTGACAGTTTTAAAGAATGACCCTAACAGCGGGTGAAATATGTATGGGAGTATGGCTGGAGCTTTCCAACATGACCCAAGACCTGATGGTCTCATTTTCCTTTTGGGCTTTGGCCAAGTCAGTGTGAGACCATGTGGGTTGCGGTGGGTGAGGAAACAGCACCAAGTTCACCGTAGAGCCTGAGGACCCTGGACCTGTGAATTTTGTCATCCAAGGGGGGCTTTAATTAATCTAAAAATGTGTTTAAATGTCCTGATATCAAGGCAGCAGTGGGAGAGAAGAAGGTAGGAAAGGAATAAGTCCAGAAGATAATGACAAAGTTATTTATCAGCAGCCCAGGTCTGATGGCACCACTAGGAAGTTGCCCTCCCAAAGAAATTGTTAATAACAGTCCCCTGATGAGAAAAGTCGATAGAAAATCCTAGATAGAGGGGATTTTGCTTCCTACTATTGAGGAAAGGACCAGGAAGAGTGTCCTATTTATAGTGGGCACCAAGAAGTCAACTGAAACCCAGTTTTGTTAAAAAGTATCACAGATTTACTTATAACTGTCCCTAAACTCCAGGGATATATCAGGATTATAACCTATAAACTAAACTCTTTCTTAATGCTGGTCAATGGGGTAGCTGTTCTCTCCAGGGTACAGTAGGGGTGAGTCAGGGGGTTATCTTTCATTTTCACCATAGGTTGTAGGGACATGTGAAGCTAATATGGCATGGGGTGAAGTGAAGAGGCCAGGGCTGAGCAATTCCCCTCCCTTCATACTGCCCATATAGAACACTAAGCTGGAGAAACAGTCCCTTCCCCCTCTGGTTGGTGAACTGAGAGGGAGCCCAGCCTCTTTAGCATCCTAATCTCAGCTGCTCCCATGTTGGTATTCATGCAAATAGGAATTAGCAAGGGAAAAAGAAGGAGTCACTGTATGAAAATATCAAAGGAGAGGGAAAGAAGAAAAAAAAATAAACAACTCCAAAGATGCTTGCTCCATGAGTGGCCCCACTGCTGGAAAGACCCATTATTTTCAGGATGCTAACAGGTGGTCCCCACCATCTGTTGTTACTGGGCAACCTAGGGTCATATATCTGTCAGCTTGCACCTGGCCAGAACAAAATTGACTAAGTATGGTATATAACACCTATTATATACCGTGTCTTAGTTCTCCCTTAAATAGTAACAGAAAAGTACAAAACAATAGAACTTCACTTTCTTAGCACACAAGAACATCTTTTTAAAAACTAAAAAATGGGCAGCTAGGTGGCACAGTGGATAGAGCACTGGCCCTGAAGTCAGGAGAACCTGAGTTCAACTCCAGCCTCAGACTAAACACTTGTCACTTACTAGCTGTGTGACCCTGAGCAAGTCACTTAACACCAATTGCCTAAAAATTTAAAAAAAACCCTGAACAAAAAAGAATTCAAAACATAAACACTTTTTAAAAAGAATCAGCACACCTTACCCTTTCCCAGTCTGCCCTCCTCTCTATCATCCCCCTGCTCTCTTGTCCCCTTCTCCCCCTATTTTCCTGTAGGGTAAGACAGATTTCCATACCCAATTGAATGTGTATGTTATTCCCTCTGTAAGCCAAATCCTACGAGAATAAGATTCACTCATTCCCTCTCACCTTCCCCCATTTCCCCTCCAATGTAAGGGACTTTTCTTTTCTGTTTTTTTTTGTGAGATGATTTACCCCATTCTACCTCTCCCCTTCTTCTTCTCTGAGTATAATCCTCTCTCATCCCTTAATTTTATTCTCCACATATGACCTCTTAATCTTCAACTCACCCTGTGACCTCTATCTATCCATCTATCTATCTATCTATACATACATATAATTTTTTCCAACTACCCTAATACTGACAAAGGTTTCATCATCTTTCCATGCAGGAATGTAGACAGTTCAACCTTAATAAGTCTCTTATGATTTCTCTTTCCTGTTTACCTCTTCATGTTCCACTTGAGTCTGTATTTGAAAGTCAAATTTTCTATTCAGCTCTGGTCTTTTCATCAAGAATGCTTGAAAGTCCTCTATTTCACTGAATGACCATTTTTTCCCCTGAAGGATTATACTCAGTTTTGCTGGGTAGGTGATTTTTGGTTGTAATCCTATCTCCTTTGCCCTCCTGAATATTATATTCCATGCCCTGTGGTCCTTTAATGTAGAAGCTGCTAGATCTTGTGTTATCCTGATTGTGTTTCCACAGTACTTGAATTGTTTCTTCTGGCAGCTTGTAATATTTTCTCCTTGACCTGGGAACTCTGGAATTTGGCTATAATATTCCTAGGAGTTTTCCTTTGGGGATCTCTTTCAGGAGATCTGTGGATTCTTTCAATTTCTATTTTGCCCTCTGGTTCTACTATATCAGGGCAGTTTTCCTTGATAATTTCTTGAAAGATGATGTCTAGGCTCTTTTTTTGATCATGGCTTTCAGATAGTCCAATAATTTTTAAATTCTCTCTCCTGGATCTATTTTCCAGGTCAGTTGTTTTTCCAATGAGATATTTCACATTGTTTTCTAATTTTTCATTCTTTTGGATTTGTTTTACAGTGTCTTGATTTCTCATAAAGTCACTAGCTTCCAATTGCTCTATTCTAATTTTTAAGGAAGTATTTTCTTCAGTAATCTTTTGGACTTCCTTTTCCATTTGGCCAATTTTCTTTTAGGGCATTCTTCTCCTCATTGGCTTTTTGGACCTCTTTTGCCATTTGGGTTAGGCTATTTTTAAGGTTTTTTAGGTTATTTAGGTTAGTTATTTTCTTCAGTATTTTTTGGGTCTCCTTTAGCAAGCTGTTGACTTGTTTTTCATGATTTTCTTGCATCACTCTCATTTCTCTTCCCAGTTTTTCCTCTACTTCCCTTACTTGCTTCTCAAAATCCCTTTTGAGCTCTTCCAAGGCCTGGGACTGATTCATATTTTTCTTGGAGGCTTTGGATGTAGGAGCTTTGACTTTGTTGTCTTCTTCTGGTTGTATATTTTGATCTTCTTTTTCACCAAAGTAAGATAATATAGTCTGACTCTTTTTGCACTGCTTGCTCATGATCCCAGCCAATTACTTGAGTTTTAAACTCTTTGTTAAGGTAAGAGTCTGCTTCCAATGTGGAGAATGTACTGTCCCAAGCTTCAGGGGTTTGTACAGCTGTTTTCAGAGATACTTGTAGGGACCTGTAAATTTTCAGTTCTTCCAAGTTGGTATGATAAGGCGGGAGGTGTTTACTCCTTTCCTGGCCTGTAACCACAAGTATTCCTTTCTGTCCTGTAACTGTGAGGAGGGGTTCCTCTCCACAGCCACTACAAGCTCCACCATGCCAGCGCTCCTCCTCACCCCAGCACTGCTGCCCAGAACTGTGACCCAGATCCACACACGGGCAAAGCAAGAGATTCCTGCCTCAGCACTGGCAAAGAGATCCCTGCAATCCCTCTCTGATCAGCCACTGGATTCCCCCTCAGTTTATGGGCTGGAAGCTCAGGAGGCAGCTGCCCCCCCAGAGCCACGCTCTTGGGGAATGGAGCTGAGACACTGCATTCCTCTCTCAGCACTGCAGAAACAGTCTTTTCCCACTGACCTCCTAAATTGTCCTTGGCATTCATGGTTTGAAGAGTCTGGAAACCACCACAGCTGCCCAGGATTCAGTTCTCTGAGGCCTGATACAGGTTCACTGTGGCCTGTGCACCCATGCTGCACTGGCTCCACTACCAGCCTGGCACAATATACTCAAAAGCATATGGAAGTGATTGTTGATAAATCAAAATAAATTAATAAAAGAAAAAGAAAAAGAAAAACCTGGAAAGACTTACATCAATTGATGATGAATGAAGTGAGTAGAACTAGGAAAACGTTGTATACAGTATCAGAAACATTGTACAATGATCAAGAATGATAGACTTAGCTCTTCTCAGAACTGCAATGATCCAAGATAATTCCAAAAGACTCATGATAGGAAATGCCAGCCACATCCAGAGAAAGAACTATGGAATCTGAAAGCAGACTGAAGCATACTTTTTTCATTTTTTTTGTGTCTTTTTTTCTTTGTAGATTTTTTTCCTTTTGTTCTGTTTCTTCTTTCACAACATGACTGATGTGGAAATATGTTTAATATCATTGCACATGTATAACCTATATCAGATTGTTTGCCATCTTGGGAGTGAGGGGAAGGGGAAAGGAGGGATAGAATTTGGAACTCAAAATCTGATTAAAAAAATGAATGTTGAAAACTATCTTTACATATGATTGGAAAAAATAAAATTCTATTAAACAATTTAAAAAAATTTAAAAAAGGATCAGCACAATAGAAACCCAACCCCCCAAAAAGATATTGGACACAGGAGGGGAAGGAGGAGTTAGTGAAATACCTACTGGGCCCTTCAATGCTGCCTGGGGGTTTGGACCTGGAAAACAGGGGCCAATGGAAAGAGTGGGTTCCTGAGGCTGGCCAGATTGCCCTTATGGTGAAATGGACCAGATGCAAAATACTCATCCTGTCCATTCTCCAAGGAGCCTAAACTTGGGAGGTGGAGCTGTTTGAGAGTGATGAGTTAGGGGAACAGAAATTGCTCAGTGTTTCTTCCCTGCATCTGAGCAGGGGTTCTAAGAATCAAGTGGTAACAAGGTGAGGAGGACAGACAGACCTAAAAGCCATTGCTAAAGCCCAGGGGTTGCTGCAAAATGAGTTTCCAGAGGCTGGTGTCATAAGAGCTCCTGAAGAAAAGGAATCCTCAGGTCATGAGGAGCGGTTGTGTGTGACAAATCAATGCACCATTTCAATGAAAAGAGGAGGAAAAAAGGCTATTTTTTGCTCATCAGGATGATGAGGTTTCATGTCCCAAACCACATTCACGTAGTTTTCTGAGTCTGCTTTGTGTGGAATCAACTGCTCCAGGCCAAAGAAACCCAATTCCAAAGTTCTTAAGAGAGACTTGAGAGTGTCTTTGTATCGCTTCTTCTGACTACTTGTGTTGAGTTCTCCATAAAATAGTGGTATTATTAGTTCCAATTTACAAATGAGTAACCTAGAGCTGAGAGAAGTTAAATGACTTCCCCTTACTAATTAAGGTTGTCGGCAAGATTCTAATAGGGATCACATGTCATAGTTCTAGAGCTAGAAGGGACCATAGAAGACACCTAGTTCAATCCCAAAATTTAAACCTGAGCAAACTGAGAGGAAAAGAGGTTGTAACATGCTCATGGTTCTACTGGTAGTAAGTGTCAGAAGTGGAACTTAACTCAGGTCCTCTGAGCTTTTCATATTGTACCTTGCTTCTTTCCAAGGAATTATCAAAGGGAATTGTAAAATACCTGGAGATCACTCTATTCAGGACATTTTAAGAATAGAGGGGATGCCTCAAGGTCTGAGGACCTATCTCATCTTATGCTGATGTGGTAATTTCTACTGAGAAGTATAGCAAAACTAATCCACATGCTGGCTGCAGCCTCTTTAAATTGAAATATGAAAAATCAGCAATGGCTTGATTTAAGTAAACCTTCTGGTATGTTTCTGATCACCATTTAAAATATGGCTTTGGGAACAAAAGTACCTGAATAACTCACATTTCCCTCAATCCCTTTTTGATCCTGGGAAGTAATTCTTTGATTTGCTTCATTGCCCACTATCTGTAAAAACAAATCAAACGTTTGTCATCTACCATCTAACTCAAAGCCACCTGACTGGAGTTGTGAAAGGAGCTCTTTATATTACACCTTTCCTTTAGCAACAAAGAGCATCTCACTCCAAATCTCAAGCACAATGCTCACACTGCACATAGTTATTTGAACACTAAATGGATTGACTACAATAGAGGAACATACTGTTACCATCAGGTTTTCCCCCAAGTTAGGTTTACACAATTAGAATAATTCTCTAAGGGCAGCAACTGGCTTTTCTTTCCATTTTCCAGAAACTGTGCTTTTGTTGCAGGACTCTGTTTCCTATTTGATGGTTTCAATGTTTGTCAGGGTTTCCATTTTGAATTTCATCGTGTTGAGTATATATTTTTTTTAACATTTTCAACTGTGCTGACTTAAAATACTGTGCTGCATATTTTCTCCTTACACGAATTTTTTTTTAAAGTCTTAAGTGGTCAAAAATCATTTGTGAACTTTTTTTAAAGCAATGAGTTATATAGTAATAATATATGTGTATCCACATATGAGGCTGCTCCAATAATATACATAAACTCTTGCAATTTCCTTGCATTTTCTTTAAATTTAAATCCCCACATGTACTTTGTCTAAAATGCAACCTTCCTTTTAGGAGAGAAAGAGGAGAGATAGTTTGCTGGTGGATACAATAACATTGCCTTTAATCTTAAGGGGAACTTATCCATTTCTCACATCATGTGAACCATGAAAATGTTTGCTTAGTGACAATAAATTTTTTACTGAGAGCACAAGTTGTGAAAAAAACCAACAAAATCTGGTGCTGTAAATATTTATTAACAATTTGTTCTCTAACACAATTCATTGTCATTTAATTATTTAGGGTTTCATCAGTGTTCCTGGTGGCAAGGAATACCATGACACCAGTGCAAACATTTCTTTTAATTATTAACTGATGCCACCTGTCCTTTTTCCTGGCCTCTCCTCCACTCATTCCTCTCAACTGAAGACATATTTGCCTGTTACTAGAAAGGCTAAGTAACTTGGCCAAAGTCACCCAAATAGCAGAGCTCAGAATTGAATCCAGATCTTCTGATTCCAAATGCAGGCCTTTTCCCATTTAATTATTTCTATGACCCATTGGGAAAAGTCATGCATTTTGAAGTCAGAGACCTGAGTTCACATCCCAGCTGTGCTACCTCTGTGACTTTGGGGAAATCATTTAGCCTCACTAGGTCTCATCTGTAAAATAAGATGGTTGGATTAAATTATGTCTAAGGGCCATTCCAATTCTAAACAGATTTCTAGAATAATTTTAATTGATATCTTAATTTTTGTATCAACAAAATGTCTCCTAGTTTACCTTCTTCTCCCCCGACCCCTGAGCTAGCCTATATAACAAATAATAATTCTCTGATGGTTTTTAAAGGAAAAGTTGGTAAACTTTATGAAGCAGAGTATATTCTTATAATCGAATATTACCCATGCTTCAGGGGCCCAGAAAGACTCTGGGTACATAAATACAGGGTTTGAAATTAGGGGACCCCCAAGAGGGTCAAAGTTCTCCCTTAGCCAAGTATCCCTATGTGAGAGATTATTCTGAGGAACTTTCCAATATAATGCTGAGGGAGAGCTCATGTCTGCATTTTACCACATGTGGACTCACTCATGCATAGTTATTCTTTAAAAAAAATGTTTTCTTTTCATTTTAAAATTCTCTCCCTCTTCCCTCCCTCACCCATTGAGAAGGCAATAAATATGATACCCACTGTACATTTGAAATCATGTAAAACGTATTTAAACGTTAGCTGTATCATGAAAAAAAGGAAGAAAAATGAAGGGAAAATCTTTCTGTTTGCATTCTGAGTCCATTAGTTCTCTCTCTCTCTCTCTCTCTCTCTCTCTCTCTCTCTCTCTCTCTCTCTCTGGAGGGAGACAGCATTTTATATCATGAGTCCTTTGAAGTTGTTGTGGATCATTGTGTTGATCAGAAATACCGTCTTCCACAGTTGACGATCCTTACAGTATTGGTATTACTGTGCAGAATGTTCTCATGGTTCTGTTCAGTTCATCTTGCATTAGTTCATATGGGACTTCCAAAATTTTCTAAAACCATTCCCTTGATTATTTCATATATCATAATAACATTCTATCACATTCATATACCATAACTTGTTCAGCTATTCCCTAACTGATGGCATCCCCTGCTAAGTTTCCAAATTTTTTTTTGCCAAAACAAAATAAATGATACAAATATGTTTTGTAGATAAAAGTCCTTTTCTCTCTTTTTCTTTAATATCCTTGGAATGCAGACCTGGTAGCAGTATTTCTGAGTCAGAGGGTGTGCATAATTTTATAGCTGTAGGGTCATAATTCCAAATTGTTCTCCAAAATGGTTGAACTAGTTTCCAACTCCACCAACAGCCATGCATAGCTATTAAATGTACGATATCATTATTGGACGGAAGACAGCCTTTATTTCATCCAGCACAGAAAATGCATGTTAGGCAAAGGACTTGAGGTAGCACTGTGTAGTGGTAATAGTGCTAGAGTGGAGGTCAGGAAGACCTGAGTTCAAAACACATTAAGACCTAACTGTATGGCATTGGGAAGTCACTTAACATCCTTGGGCCTCAGTTTTCTCATCTGTAAAATGAGGTGTTTAGAATAAAAGATCTATAACTTCTTTTCCAGTTTTAAATCCATCCCATGCTTCTATGTCTCATAGGAATCTATAAACAAATAAAGAAACATAAAGCACTCAAATAGCCCATTAGACTCCACCTAGAAGTTAAAGATATTCTGGGAGGACAGCGGAACACATTCTTTATGTTCACCTACTGCCTGTACCAGCAGAGACACTCACAATAACAGTAAGGTTGATGAGGTCAAGATTTCCTGCTGATGTCTTGACTTTAGGTCTTCACCTAGACAGTTATCCCCTGTTGAAATTCTTCTTTCAACTTCCAATAAGCAGGTCACTGAGAATGTCTGTATTACTAAGAAACTTGTGCCCAAATCTCAAACTAAAGACTTCTTCATCTCTTAGAAACTCTAGAAATTGCATGGAATGTCTGTTCCCAAGAATCATGGTTTCTGAGCTGTGCTATTAAAAAAAGTATGTGTGTGAGGAGGGGAGGTGGAGTGATAAAGATAAGAAGAGCAGAATGCAGTCAGCAACATCTTACATCCCTCTTTTACTTTGCTTTGGATCCAAGGGAGAGATAATAAAAAGTCCTCCACCCTCTTCTCTATGCCCCCACCAAAAAAAATAAAAAAACAAATACCTCAAACTAAATGGACCATAGTTTGCTGACTCCTGGTTAGGGCATCAAAATTTTAAAATATTCACATTTTAGCCTTCTGATTCCTTTGATACTGTGGACCAGTGAACTGGTTTGAATCATATGCCCTTGGCTCCTCAGGATAGATGTATGCTAAAACAAAAACAAACAAAAAAAAGAAAACTGGGTATAGCCACCATCCAACCTCTTGCTACATGGCACAGATGGAAATTCAATTTAATTAAATGGAAATTTAAGTCCATGCTTCCTTCCTCCTTATTCTTCACTCCTTATTATACAATTTTGTTGCTACTCTTCACTGGTCACTGGTCCTGCATATATCAGTTTCCCTAAAGGATGACATGGTATGCTCTTCCGGGTGCCAGGCTAGATCTCTGTCTAAAACTCTATGTAAATTTGAGTACTGAGGGGCTCTAGGCCTTCAACCAGAATAAAGATACATTTACACAATTGTACATGTAGAGCCACCCTCCTGTATGCTGACCTTGGAAAGAGAGCAATGGGGGTCACACACTAAGACCATTCCCCATTTGCTTCTCTTCTCCCCCTGCCCTTGTGAGTAGTAATAAAGTTTTATTAACTGCTTCCCCAATGTGACACTACTGTTTTCCATTTCAACTTTCTTGCGTTACAAATTGGTGTCAGATGTGGAATGAAGAGCACAATTAACTAGACAGCTTTTTGTAGGGAAAACTCCTAATAAAGGGAGCTACTGCAGGGATGGAATGCTTCACAACTGTGCACTTCAGCGATTAATGACAAAACAGAAGACTTAGACATGTTTAAGTTTTTTAGACGTTGGAGCTCAAGTTACCATAGCACCATGTGGGGTTATGTAACCTACATAACCTATGTGACCCTACATATGTGGGGCAAGAGAATTCCCCTCAGCCAGTTCAGCTTATATTATGGAGAAGTTATAAAGGCAGAATTGATGGGACTTGTCAACAGATTGCATATGTAGGATTGATGGTGAGAGAGAGTAATGAGTTGAGGATGATACCTACATTTTTATCTCAAGTAACAGGGAAGATGGTAGTGTTCTTGATAGTAATAGAAAAATTAGGGAAGAGAGAAGAGTTGGGGGAAGAAAGTGTTAATAAATTCAGTCTGGGACAGATTGAATTTAAGATGTTTGCTGTCCATCCAATTTGAGATCTTCAGGAGGCAGTTGAGGGAGGAGTTCAAGAGTTGAGGAGGACAGGAGAGGCTAGTGTTAAGGAGAGTTCAGGGATAAATACTATTGAGAAGCATCTGCATAGACATGATAATTGAATCCATAGGAGCTGATAAGATCACCAAATGAAATAGTATAGAGGAAGAAGTTTCAACACAGAGTCTTGGGAGACATTTATGTTTAGTGGAGCATGAACTGGATGAAAATCTGGCAAAGGAGACTGAGGAGTAATCAGATAAGAGAAGAACTTGGAGAGAGCCTTGTTACAAAAACCTAAAGAGAAGAAGAGTATCAATAAGAGGGTTATTGACAGTGTGAAAGTCAACAAGTGTCACAGACTGCATTAAGGATTGAGAAGAGGTCATTATGTTTATCAATTAAAGATTATTGGGGGTAGTGAGGTGGTACAGTGGATAGAGCACAAGCCCTGGAGTCAAGAGGATGTGAGTTCAAATCTGGACTCAGACACTTACTAGCTGTATGACCCTTGGCAAGTCATTAACCCTGATAGCCTCCAAAAAAAAAAAGTATTGTTGGTAACTGATGAAGGAAGTTTCAGTTGAATAGGATCAGAAGCTATAATGTAGAGAGTTAAGAAGATAACATAACCCTGTCTTTCTTTAATACTTGTGATTCCTCCACTTTCACCCATATTTAACCTTTCAAATTAAATTTCAGGGTTGGAAAAGACTTTAAATCAATCAGTTAATTAATGAGTATTTATTAAACACTTGCTATGTGCCAGACACTAAGGCTACAGATACAATGAATGGAAAAAAAAATTCTTCTATTAAGACTAATAATAGGGCTAGACTTTTGATTGCATTAGTTTAAGGAACTCTTAATTGATTAAACTCTTTCTCCCAATGCAAGTGAGCAACTTCTCTGCAACTTCATAGTCTTGGTGTTATCAAGAAAACTAAAAGGTTAAGTGATTTGCTTAGGGTTGTACGTGCAGTATACGTCAGAGGCAAGGCTTAAACCTGGGTCTTCCTATCTTCAAGGCTAGCACTTTATTTATCCCACCTTGGTGACTCAAAAGGCACTTACATTAAAGGCCGTCTAGTCCAAATATTTTATAGAGCAAGAAACTAAAGCAGGAAAATATCAGCCATGGTAGCAGGGCTAGTACATTACAAATTTGAATTTGAGCCCAGGTCTTCCACTTCCAAACCCAATATTCTTCCTAGGACCCCACCTATCTTCTTTCTATAGTAATCACTTTTTTCCTTTCCCCCCCTGGACCATTGAAACTACACATTCTAACAATTTTAATCAAATATCTTATCTAGGCAGGATGAACCCAGAATCCCGTGAACTATACATTGAGTATGCAGTTTGACTTATACTACATATTCAGAGTGGATATCCCTTGGGCAGGGAAACGTGTGAAGTATTTTTTTTTAGCCATCTATAAAATAGATTCATTTGAATATTTTGTAACATTAGTCATCTATTTACCCAAACTAAAATGGATCAACAAATCACCTATAATTAGTATTGGGGGTGTAGTAAATACACTTTCAAATCTAACTGTTGAATTGAATTAAACAATCTCAGATGATAGTCAATGTGGCCAGATACACCTCAGCAAAAGTGAGCAATTAACACTTAGTCTGCAGGACTTTCACAAAAAAGCTTGTTTCTTGGAGCAGAACCCCCCTATTCCTACAACATGCCTTCAAAGGCATATGTTTTCATGACCTCTTACTTTTCCATCCTCCAGCTAAACCTTCTTTGTTCTATATCATTCTTTTAAAGCTAATATATCTATTAACTAATATGTGCTGTTGTCCTATTGGGCTAGAAAAATATTCACAGATAATGTGTTGATTTTTATTGAGGCCTTAAGCTCCATATGCATAATGTATAGGCTTATATATGCACACATTATTTTCCCTAATATAATATAAGCTCCTTGAGGGCAGGTACTATTTCATTTTTTTTCTTTTTATCACCAGTACCTAGCACAGTGCCTAACATATAGTAGGGTACTTAATAAATACATTGATTGATTCATAGGTATTTTGCTTTACCAATGGAGACAGTGGCCACAAGTAATTTTGTTTTCTTTTGTTTTGTTTTTGTTTTTTGTTTTTTGTTTGTTTGTTGTTGTTTTATATAAGCCATGAATTAAGAACTCTGGTGGGTGAAAAATTTGTGAGGAAAATGCTGTGGACTTCATCCAACCAAATTCCCCTTTCCTACTCCAGTTTTGCATAGGTTGGTTCCACTTCCATTAGGATGTAACCGTAAGATATAACTATCCAGTTTCTCCCCACTTCTCTTCCAAACTATTCCTTCATGAAAGTCATATAAGTCATAACAGTCAAGTAAGGTTTAAAATGTACATTTTTCAAGTATGAGGAATCTCAAATACAAGTGACATGTAGGAAAGCAATACATACATCCTTAAATTAGTCAGTTACAGATACCACCCTGATGCTAATGCACAATGCTAACATGTTTCACTGCCAGGTAGATTAGCAATCTGTTATGATCTGTAATGGCAGCTAAGGCTGGCCCATGGAAAAACATACGGAAGTAAACTTTGCCTATGTGTTCCTACCATCCCAGCCCCTATTCAAAAATCCTTTCTTCAATATTCCCAGTAAATGATATCCAAATTCTACTTGAAGACTTAAACTGAACATTATCATAGAGTGGGAATTAATCTTGGAAGCCATCAATCCAACTTCTATACAAATCGATAATGCTTTCTACAACAGCTACAACTGGTAGCCATCAAGCCCTCAGTTGAAATATCTAGTCATTGAAATTATTATTTGACTATGTCAAGTAGGATTTAAGTTGCTTTAAAGCAGGACATAATTTTGTTTTTCTCTGTTTATTTCTACCACTAGTAGAATGCCTGACATATAGTAGGTACTTAATACATGATTATTTTACTCAAATTGTTTTCTTGAAACAACGCATTCTGTTGTTGAATAGCTTTGATTTTTGAAAAGAAATTCTTCCTTAAATTGAATGCTATCTGTTTCCAGTCATTTCCATCTAGTTGACTTATTTCTTTCCTCCAGAGCAAGGCTTCTTAACTGAGCTCCATAGACCAATAAGTATATGTAGATTTGGGGGACAGGAAGGTCCATGAACTTAGATGGGAAAAACATTACATTTTTTAAATATATATGGACTTCAAAGTAAAATTTAGCATTTTCTTTGGTTAAAAATATAAGCCAAAAAACATTCTGAAAGGGGTCCATGAGTGTTCACAAGGCTGTCACAGAGGTACATGCTATTAAAAAAAAAAAGTTAAAAATCTTTGCTCTAAGCAGCACTTCTTAAACTGTGGGTCATGACCCCATATAAGTTTATGG
This sequence comes from Phascolarctos cinereus, assembly GCF_003287225.1. Classification (NCBI taxonomy): domain Eukaryota; kingdom Metazoa; phylum Chordata; class Mammalia; order Diprotodontia; family Phascolarctidae; genus Phascolarctos; species Phascolarctos cinereus. The sequence continues at coordinate 92,815,360 of NW_027556098.1, forward strand.
CCCACAGTTTAAGAAGCACTGAAGGGGTCACAAAATTTTAAGAAGCCCTGCTCTAAAGTAATACAGAAAAATGAATTCACTTTTAAACTTAAGAGTCTTTTCAATATTTATAAGGGATAGTTATACTCTGTGTCACTGATGCAAGACTAATGTACATGAAGGAATGTAATCCTACAGTAAGTTTTTACTTAGGTGCCATATTGTGATGATCACACTTATATCAAATTCATGCTGTGCCCAGCTGCCTGGTTAATGCCCAGTGTCCTAATATTCTCTTCCCTTTCTGGCTATCGAAAGCTACTCTCAGTAAAAGTTCTGACATTAAGAAGTTATAGTTTCATGTATATGGAGATTTTTGTGTTTACCTCTCTCCAGTATATTTGCATGTTAAATATTTTTTCTCTGATCATTGACTGAAAGGTTGTCACCAGTTAAATGGCTTTCCAACAATTTCAAAATGGTGAAGAGATTTGGAAAGAACAGGATGGCTCTCTTTCCTGGCTGTACTCTAGGTTGAGTAAATCAAGACTAATAATCAGATGAACTCTGTCCTAATCTTGGTTCTAATATTAATTACTTAGGAGGAAGAAAAATAAATATTATGAAAAAGATAACCATATTAAAAAACCTATGGTAATTATTACCACATGATATGAATGCTTGTAGGATGGGGGGAGGCTTTGATAAAATATTTATTCTAAAATTCTTAAAAAACATAAGAAAAAAAGAGCCATTTGAATATGATGCAATGTGTGTTTAAAATGTGAGGCATTGTGATGAGGTGCATAATACAGTAAACTTGGAGTCATTTATCCTTGAATTCAGATGTTTCCTCAGACATTTACTAGCTATGTAACTCTTTGTAAGTCACATACCCTTTCTGAGCCTCAGTTTTGTTATCTGTAAAATTGTGAGGTTGGAGTTGAGGTGCTTCTAAGGTCCCTTCTATGGCTAAGTCTCTGTTTCTAATATTTTATTTCATCTATGATGTATTGTAATTAAAATAAATATAAAAGACAAAGAGACAATGGATAATTGGTCAAAGGACATGAACAAACGGTTCTCAAATTAAGAATCATAAGGGGCAGCTAGGTGGCACAGTGGACAGATCACCAGTCCTGGAGTCAGGAGGACCTGAGTTCAAATCTAGCCTCAGACATACAACATTCACTAGCTGTGTGACCCTGGGTAAGTTACTTAACTCCATTGCCTAGCCAAAAAAATATTAAGAACTATAAGCTACCAATAAACACAAAAGATTACTCCAAATGACTAATACTAAGACCAATGCAGTCAAAATGTCACTGGAGTTTAACCTCACATCAAGCAAATTGGCAAAGATGAAAAAAATTGAGAAGATTCAATATTGGATTGGGTGCAGAAAGACTGACTTAATAGTATATTGCTGGCAGAGTCATTGATTGTCCCGTTTATTTTCTGAAGAATTGGAAATTTTGCCACCCCTCCCAATTGACCTGAAGATTTCTCTGCTAGACATATGAACAAAGGAGGTCAATGACAGCAAAATATATATGACAAAATTTTCATTGCAGCACTTTTTGTTGTTGCTGTTGTCATAGCAAAGGATCAAAAACAATGTAAATATTCATTAATTGGGAAATGGCTAAATAAACCATGGTGCATGAATGTACTGTACTATTATTACATTATAAGAAATGACAGATATGAAGAATTCATACTAACTTCAGAAGACTAAAATAAACTGATACAACATCAAGTAAAATGAACTAAGAAAAATGTACATGATTATAACCACAAAAATGAGGGGAAAAAACAATGAAATGAAACTGAACATTGCATGATTATAAAGATGTCAATTTTTGCCCTGGAAAAGAGTTAAGAAAATGCACATTTACCCTTAATTGAAAAAGTGGAGGACTCTGGCTGTGAAATGTCGCATACACTGTCAGACACAATACTTTTGATGGTGGTTTTGCTGAACGGCTTCTTCAGCTTTTTGTTTTTAATCTTTGTCATAAAAGATGGCTTACAGTGAGCGTAAGGGGGGGGCATACACATATTCAGAAGTAAATGAAATATAACAATCAAAGGCATCAATAAAAGTAAAATAAAAAGGATTTTTAAAAGAAAATATGAACCTTTGTTTCAAGAAGAAGCTTAACTTCTTTGCAAAAAAACTGCACAATTTAACAAAGTCAATCTTACCCACTCTCTTCTCACTTAATTTTGGGCCTAGTTCATTATCCATTTGTATATTTCAAAAATATATGTGTGTATATATATATATATATATATATATATATATATATATATATATATATATATATATGTCTTGATGTTCAGCACATAGACCTGAGTTCAAATCTGTCCTCAGCCATTTACTAGATATGGACACTGGGTGAGTCACTTAACTGTGTTTTCCTCAGTTTCCTCATCTATAAAATGAACTGGAGAAGGAAATAACAAAGAACTCCAGTATCTTTGCCAAGAAAACCTGAAATAGAGTCACAAAGAATTGAACATGACTGAACAACAACTAAAACAACTATACATATGTGTGTGTTCTTGTGTATAAATATGTATGTGTGTGTGTGTATATGTATATATATATATATATGTATATATTTTTTCCAATGAATGATCTCTGAAGGTATCCATCTATCTCCATAGCATAATCTCAACATTGGAGATTTTTAATCTACATTTTATCGTAGTTTTTTTCAAATATAGATAAGCTACATTTGTTTGAGTCTCTAACTTAGGAGGCTTTACAGTTTTCCAGGATTTAATGCAATCAGTACCATATCATTTGCATCTGGAAAATATCCTAATCTGTGGAGAAGCCCTCTTCCTTTCTGTCTTTGTACTTTAACTTCTATATGACAGTCATAAATTGATTTGGTGAGTGTGTATGTGTGTGTATGTATATGTGTGTGTATGGATCTATATCTCTATTTATCTCCTTTTTATACCTTGTTTTATGTTACTTTAACTACTAGGTGGCCATGTTAGGCACTAACCTGATTATGTTCAAGAAGAAGTATGGTGATCTGGGAGTTCAATCTGCACCCTAGTGAAATTAATATGCTTTAGCACACTGAATAAAAGAACTCTGAAGAAGTGCCACACTAACTGTTTTTCAGAGAAAAGATAACCTAATTCAACTTCTCAAGATCCAATGTTTTTCACCTTGTCATTCCATCTGCTTTCAACAGCTTTTTATATTGACCAGTTTATTATCCACAGACATAGCAGAATAGAATCAGTCATATTCCCCAGCAAGGATAAACCCTCCATTGACATCTTTCCATGATACCCTTCTACCTTTTGCTATCTGCAGCTGTATCTTTTCACTTAGTATTATACTCTTTCTCTATTTTTTTTGCTCTGTTTTTCCATTCTTCTTACATCTTCTTCCATACCATGTACTCTTTAATTCCGTGACATTGGCTTCCTTGTCCTACTATAAACAAGACACTCCATCTTTCAAATCTGGGCATTTTCTCCAGTTGTCCCTCATACCTGGAATTCTCTCTATTCTCATCTCAAACCACTGGCTTCTTTTAAGTTACATCTAAGACCCCATTTTCTATAAAAAGACTTATATACAATCAGAACAATAGAGAACAGAGAAAAAAAAAACTTCTTACAGAAGATAGGACTATAGAGAAAGTCATGGAAGCCAGGATGTAGAAATGAGTTAGGAATACATTCTAGGCATGAGTAAAAATGACCTAAAATGCCTGGAGTAGGGAGATTTAAGTGTCATGTCTGAGGAATAGCAAGGAGAACAGTATCACTGTATTGTAGAGAATAGGAAATAAATAAGATGTAAACATTCTGGAAAAGAAGAGAGGGTTGAAGTTATGAAAGGCTTTAAAAGCCAAACAGAGGGTTTTTATATTTGTTCCTCCAGGTAATAGAGAGCCATTGGACTTTATTAAATGGGTGGGTTGTTGAGGGTAACATGGTCAGGCCTATATTTTAGAAAAAATCCTGTTGATAATTTAGTGGAGATTAGACTTGGGTGGAAAAATACTTGAGACAAGGAGACCAGATGACACTTATTACAATAACTAAGTGGGAGGTGAGGTTTTTCCCTATTTTTGTCCATAGAGTTTCATCCTTAAATGTTAGAGGACCGCATATTATAGTGAAAAGACTACAGGATTTGGAGCTAGAAGATAAGACTTGGTTCTGGTACTTACTAGCTGATCTGGTAAGGGTGTTCAGGATAGGGATGAGGGATAGGGGCTAGACCTATGATTTCATTTTTTTTTCAGCAATTCTTAGCAGTAGAAACTCCCTCTAGCCATGCAAATGGATACCATCTCTGTAAATTATAGTCTTAAACAATGACCTGGGGGTCTGAGAAGTTCATTGTCTTGCCTAGTTTTATAAAGCCAATATAAGTCAAATGTGGGTCTTCCTTCTAGGTCTTAAAGGCTTCCAGGACAACTTCCTGTCTATTATACCACCATGTTTCTTTTCAGCTCTTGCCCTGATCAAGTTAATGAGTCCCCCAATAAACTTGATGAGATTATGAGATATGTACTTTTGTGAGAAAAGACATGTACTCTAGCCCCTGATGAGAGGACACAATTAACTATGATTGGTTCTCAGGAACTAGGGCCATTTTCAAGTTATTTGCAACTGAGTTTAGAAGGGTGGCCTCCAGAGAGAAGCTTCCACCTCTCCAAGTACTATGAAAGCAAACTATAAAATAGCTTGTCTCTTTTATCCTTTTTGTTTTCTTCATTTTAGTCATTTTCTTTCTATTAGAATACACACTGGAGTAGAGAAAAGAGACTGGAAGAATTTCTCCCTCTCCCACCAAAGATTTCTAAATGGTGACTTGAAGAAGGTAAGGACCTTTTGTTTGCCTAGTCCAGCCTGAGAGATGAGTTCATGCACTTTTACTTCCTGGAAGTCTTTTTTCTGCCTTTCTGTTTTCTTTTTAGATGAAAGTGAAGTGGTATAATAGAAAGAGCATTGTACCTAGAGTCAAGAAGACCTAAGTTCAAATACAGCCTGAGACAAGTATTAATGCTGTAAACCTGGGCAAGTAACTTAATCTTTGTATTTCAGTTCCCTAATCAGTAAAATGGGGATTATAACAACTCTTACTATTATAGGGCTATTGTGAGAATCAAATGAGTTAATAATTCTAAATCTTAAAATGATATATAAATACTAGTTGATTATTATTATATTCTGAGCATATTTTGGAGATTAGCAATAATAAAGATGGATGTTTTTCTTCCTTGGGGATTACCTCATAGGTAATCCTAAATTCAAGAGTTTCTGAGTTGGAGCATTAGGCACCCTGTTCCCATTGTCTGTTCCAGTCTCAGGCCTTCCAGTTGGAGTTCTCACCTGGACCCTTTTCCTGCCCCCTTACCTGGCCACCCAAGGTTACTTTGGTGTGTGTGGGATCCACCCTGGCCCCCATTCAAATGCTGAGAATCTCTCATGCCCAAAAGGCTGAGTTTTTCTCATGCCTGCTAGTCACCTGGCCTATATGATTTGTCTCTAATAAACTTTTCCTCTGGCTGGAATAAAATTTGGGTTGAATTCATTCAGGCAGGGCCCATGTTGAGACCTTAGGGTTCCAGCACCCCAAACCTCTGGACCTCATTAACAGCAAATGCATAAGATACAAAGGAATCACAAGCATGCATAAACAAATATAGGAAACATAAAAAAAACCAACTCAGATAACTAGACTCCCTGCTAAAAGATAAAGGTCCTTTTGTTGGAACACTAAACTCCTCATTTGTTTTATGCCTAGAAAGTTGATGTGGCCAGGTCACTTGTGGCAGTTATCTTTTTCACTAAGAAGCCTCCTGTGAGGAAGCAGACAATGAGAGGAACCTGAAGGAAGAAGCCCTAAAGGCATAAGATCAAAAGGTAGGCGAGGGCTTTCAAAGGGAGATAAGGGGAGTTGATAAGGGTTTTCTGGGACCCATAGACAAATAGGAGCCAGAATCCCCCTGGAACAAGGGGCTAAGATCTCCACTTGGGCCCATACTCCATCACTGTGGTGCAGGGACTGAAAAAAAACAGCTAGACATATTATACATTGAATTGCATTGTGGGAGTAAGTAAACCTATCACTCATTTTGGGAAAAACCTGGAAGTGAGTCATAACTGAAAATCTTTTCTGAGATTTCCCTGAATTTCCTGAGTTAGAAGCATGAGCCAAAGAGAGAATTTAATTCCATTGGGGTCAGATCAAGAGGAGACTAGATCTTTGTGAGCCTATTGTCCTTAGTGATTCTTGGGCTGTGAGTCACAGTGTAATCATGGACAAATAATTTTATCTTCATGAATCTTAGTTTGCCCATCTATAAATATCCTAAGAGTTGCACTATATAGATGATTGGGTCATTGTGAGAAAGCATTTTATAAGTCTTAAAGTCCTCTATACACCTGTACTATTATTGCTGAAATAGCTGGGTTTTGTTTTTGTTTTTTGTTTATTTTTTGCCTATCCATCCTGGAAAGTTCAGTATTTTTTCATTAATCAAGGCTATATTGATTGAAGTTCTCATAGATAGCTGAGCCCAAGAAAAAAATTGCCCCATATTCTTTGATTATGGGCTGCATTTTAGACATTCTAAGGATGTAAGATGCAATAATTCATCAAAAGAAAAGTGGAATTAATGGGGATGGTATGGGATCTGAAGCCCTTTGGGATCTGGAGTCCCAAAAGGAAAAGACCCTGGACTTTCCCACACAACCCAGATCTCTGGCATTAACCTGAGGTATCTCCTATCTCAGTAATCCTTTCAACTGTCCTTTGATTGTCCTCCCCACCCCCCCAACTGTCAATGCTCTGTTACCTCTGCCCTTCATTGTCTGTTACCTCTGGACTGCCCCAGGCTACTTGCCACCCCTAAATCCCATCCAGATCTTCCCACAGGCTTTCTGTATAAAAGTGTCCATTTTGCCTTCATTAAATTGCTCAGATTCTTAAAATCAGGCCCTCTTGTATTGGTGTCACAAATGATCAGATTCTTAAAATCTACTCTGCTTCTATGGGCAAAACAATTAACCTTGTCTCTGACTGAAAGAAGGCTTGAGTGGCCGAATTCTTTTAAGGCATACCTGTGCCTTTTACCTTTGAATTTCAGGGTTCCCAAGACCCCTAAATCACAACAGAATGAGACAGTGAGAAGGTGGGGGAAGAGAGAGACAGAGACCAAGAAAGAGACAGAGACAGAGAAAGACAGACATACAGGCAGGAACAGAGAAAGACAGACAGAGACAGAGAAACACAGACAGATACATAAAATTTTGCAGCATTCAAAAGTCAAATGTCTGAAAGCAGCTCCACAGTGAAATCCTAATTTCAGTCTCAGCCTTTAATTTGTTGTAACTAACCAATTGTAGTCTCAAGGTTTATTTCTCAAAGTACAATTACAAAGTATAAGATTCCCAAAGTAATATTGTAGCAGGGGTAGGGAACCTGCGGCCTCATTTCAGTCAAAGAGTAGGGGATTTTGATTCAGTCAAAGGGCCACACTTGAGGACCTAGAGGGCCATACCACATGTGGCCTCAAGGCCACAGGTTTCCCACACCTGTATGTAGACTAATTGCTTTGCTCATAGGAATTATTATGCAGCTAGAAAATATATTTGTACCTGGTATTTAACAATGGAAATGTCCATAAGCTCATGCCCATGTATTCTTGGGATAGTGATTACTCTCAATAAATATTATCTGACTGACTCCAGCCCAAAGAACCTGAAACATCACTTTCTCTTCCCATGTCCCACTCTGCTTGCTTCATTTTTAACCAATGTTTCTTAATATCTATACTTACTGATAGCACAGCTCTAATCCATCTTTACATTTTTGTTCTGAAACCCTAGACAGGAGTTTACCAAGGTACAAAATTCCCTTTGCCCTTCTCTGTGTACACGACAATTAATTTTGGGGGGGCATATAAACACAATGGGGAGTAGGCAGCCAATACTTCCTGCTTGGCATCTGGCTTTTCTGGATTCCACTAAAATCTCTAGAGCATCTCTGTGTCCAAATACTTGAAGCTGGGCATTGAAGATGTCAAACCAATCGTTTATCCAAAGCATAAATCTTCCTGTATGAAGAGCAAAGATCCTTTTCCCCTCAAAGAGTTCATTATAAGGTAATTCTATATTTAGGATAGCCAATGTTTCTTGGAGAACTCTATCCTATTTTTCTGGCCTAACAGTACCAAAGAGAGCAAAGTCAGAAAGGCAAGGGGAAAAAAAGAGTACTTTTTGAAGAGCTAAATGATGTCACCAGGACAACACAGAGATCAAAGAGCCACCAGAGGAGAAAGAGCCCTGGGCAGTCGAGCCTCCAGGCCTGCTGCTTTCTAAGCCATTTGATATTCTCTGCCCTCACCCCCCAATTATTGTCCTCCTACTCTCCCTCCAACTAAATTCTGGAAATTCTGCTTCCATTTGTTCTAAAATTCTCTTTATCTGCCTTATAATTACAGAAGCTTTGAAGAGCCATAATTCTGCTAAAAGAAAAATAACCTGACTGCTAGGAATTTCGTGAAGACCAGACAAGGGTGTTTTGTCAGAACCTCTCAAATAGCCAACAGATGCTAATTAGTTTCAGCCTCCACTTCCCTCCATTCCTAAGGATCTATGGCCTCTGTGGGTGGGGTAGAGGGGAAGTTCTGTGACCACTTTAATCTCCTAAGGAACTCAGCTCACCTTGCTTGCTGAATGATCAAAAGATAATATGTAGAAATGAAAGAAAGCATGCAGTTCCAGAATTTGCTTTTTACTTTCTTTTTGATTCAAGAGCAAATTTGTGAACAAGGGGCATTGTGTCACACGAGCAAACCAATTAGATTAACAAAGAACAGTGGTTGAATTAAGAATGCAGTATTATAGTCACAGACTACCTTGTTCCTGTATTCTGAATTGTACATAACAATTCTAATGAAATTGCATTGGGAAGATGCAAATACTGAGGATAAATCTGTATAATCCTTTTTGTTCTTGTTGAAGCAGTTGTACTTTGTGTATTTGAGCATTGGCTTTCTCTCACCTACTTGATCCCAATTTAGTTAGAATCAATGGGATTTTCAGCTCCTGGAAAGACATTTTGGCACTCACTCTTAAGTGAATTTCTGTAGGAAAAAAATTAGAAAGAGGCTGTAAACATTAGTTGCCTAAGCGTAAAACTATGTTATTTCTATATAGTGACAACCAGAGGTTTGAAAAATAGTGAATGCAATATTTTTAGCTGTCTTCATAACTAAATAAGATTGACAACATGATCAATCAATCCATTCAGCTGCACAAAAGTCAGTTGTTAAAATGGTACAATAACTAATATTGATGTAATACTTCACAGTTCAATGTTCTATGTCAACCAGGTCTCTATCAGGAATTATCTTTAGGGTTAGGAATAGATAGGAGATGTCATACCCAAGGGCTGCCCTATTCTGTTGCCAACAAAGGTTCCTAGGGATGGGCATGACTTCTTTCATGTGAACCAAAAGGTTTTGCATGTCACAGATTTCCCTATTACATATTTGACTATTTAATAAATTTATCCAAACTTTTTTTTAAAATTCATTTACATTTTTCTCTTGTATCACCTCTTGAAAGGATGAATTGCTTGATATTGTCTGCCACTTCTTTCTTTTCTTAGTGTGGAAAAGAGCACAGGACAGGGAGTTTGGAGATTCAGACAATAACTGAGTATTTTACTTTGGAAGGATTACTTAACCTCTCTCTTCCTCAGCTTTCATGTCTCTAAAATAATAATGGTGGAGTCATCGATGTTACAACCCCTCTCACATCTAAAAGCATGTTGTTATTGTTCGGTCATGTCCAATTCTTCATTACCCCATTTGGGATTTTCTTGGCAAATATATTGGACTGGTTTGCCATTTCCTTCACAGTTCATTTTACAGATGAGTAAATGGAGTCAAACAGGATTGAGTGACTTGCCCACAGTCCCACAGCTAGTATCTGAGGAAGATTGATCTTCCTCATTCCAGACCTGGTACTCTATCCATTGTACCACCTAGCAGCCCCAATAATCTAATTATCTTTTAGTCTCCAGTTTGTTGGGTAAACTAATAGGAAGACTTTGTTAAGAGTTTTATAGGCATGGTTGAGTTGAAATCTGTATCATTGAATGGAACTCAAAACATGATGGGATCACGAATCCTTTCAAAGAATGCCTCTTGATATTAACATTTCATTATTTGATAATCTAATCTATGTTTGCTTTATTCCCGCTATTCACAATTTTAAACAATTTGGATACTCTTAATAACCCACCCCTCTCTTTCTCTCTCTCTCTCTCTCCCCCTCCTCATCATTTGTCTATCTTTCCTATCTTCTATATTTGTTAGCATAGAACCATTGTGACATTTTTTTAATAGTCTTTACTTATGCACACATTTTAAATCTGGCATATGTATATTTTTTAAAATATTTTGATAATTATTTCAATATTATTGGCTTTTTTTCTTATCCTATATATTTTATCTCATGCATTTAAAAACATTATTCTAAGAGACATCAGATTGCCGCAGGGGCCTATAACAGAAGAGTTGTTAAGAACTTCTGGTTTAGCAACTTTTTCTTCCTCAACATTTCTAAATAAATTGTCTGCACATGATTTCTGTTTGTAGGAAACCATATTGCTTTTACCGTTGTTACATTTTCCTAAATATTCAGTTATCCTACACTTCCTTATACTTTCTTTCAAGCTTCCCTACAATGGATGTGAGGTTCATTAATCTATATTTCTCCAGGTTCCTTTGGAATCCTTGTGAGAATATGTGTCATACTGGTCTTTTTTTCTTTCTTTTTTTTTTTTAAGAATATATGTTTTGAAAAGTAAGTAAATCACGTAACCATAAGATCTCTTATAGTTCCATGATTTTATTTTAGTGGTATTTTCAAAATCTTATACCATCTAATGAACTGAGGTTGAGAATTACCCAATGGGCAATGGAGAGTTACATAGGGGACAAAGACAGACTGTAATACAATATAAACAAAATATTATGCAAGTGAAGTGTTATAAAAAATTAATACAAATGTAAATACAGAAGAAAGACCAATCACATAGTAAGCATCAGAGACAACCAATGCATACATTATACACACACACACACACATATATATGTATACATATATACATATATATACATATATATATGTATATATACATATATATGTATGTATGTATATATATGTATATATGTATACATATATATATATGTATATATATGTATATATGTATACATATATATATGTATATATATGTATATATGTATACATATATATATGTGTATATATATATATATATATATATATATATATATATATATATATATATATATATATATATGTATGTATGTATGTATAAATATATCTGCCAACCATATAATATCAAGAGGATGCTAGGATTTCCCAGCAAACCAAGTGGATGAGGTTAGGAGACCTGAATTCTAATCATGGCTAGAACAATATAATTGGGCATATTACCTTGTGAAAGCTGCTTAAACTTTATCATCCCCAACTCTAGCAATCTAAATATGTTTGTAATGGGGTATGGGCCCAAGCCAAGACCTTTGCTCCTCACCCCAAAAAGAATATGATTCCTATTTGTCTATGACCCCATAAAACCTTTACTCTGGTCTCAAACGGTTGCCTAAGGCTATACTGCACTCAACTGGCTTTTCCTTATCTTTTATTATTATTCTGATGTACTGGCTCTCCCTATCTCTCTTTGAAGAAGCCTAGTCTTTGATCCCACCTTTGATCTTATCACCCTCTTCCTTCCAGTTCTTTGTTCCATTGTCTCTTCCCATTGTCTATTCAACCTCCCAGACATTCCCATCTCCCTAAACTCTCCCTAAATTCTTCATAACCTCACCCCAGCTTCAGGATCTTTCTCCCAATCCCTCCTCCGAACACCTAAAATTACTTGGCTGTATATAAGATTCATCCTGGCCCTAAACACTGAGATTTCCTCATGCCCTCCCAACCTTACAGGTGTCACTAATGTTCAGATTCCTTAACAGTCTGACTTGTATGTTATATCTCTAATAAAACTTTGTCTCTGGCTGAAAGAAGATTTGGGTTCAACTCTTTCAGGCAGGACCAACCATGCCATGATTTGGGGGTCCCAGCACCCCAAGAATCTACACCTCATCATTTGAGTCTCCTCTAACCCTTACAGGTAATTATAAGAATACCTGGATAAGAATCATATAAGATTGGTGGCCAGGGATAGATTTTAATCTATATGCTCAAATCAAAGAGATTACAGATCCATTGGAATATAAGATGATTTGAAAACAAGTCTGGGTTTTATGAGGGGAGAAAAATAGAGGAAATTTAAATTTCAAGAATTGTCTCCAGCCCTACCCCATAATCCCTTAAGTGATACAAAAAATGTTTGATTTCCTAATGACATTTTAAATGAGCTCATGGTGAAGTGTGACTTTGAGAGAAAAGACTGTCTTTGGCTGTTTTTTTTGTTAGTTTTGTTTTGTTTTGTTTTGTCTCTCTAAAACTTAACAAAATGACTGGTACATAACAGGTGCTTAATAAATGCTTGTTGACAGATTGTGCCATCGTTTTGCTATTTTCTGCCTATATTTGCTTTCTCTGATACATGTTTCCTTGTAATCTCTGTTCGGTTTGCCACACTTAATCTACTTTTTTTTCTCCTGGCACTTCCATAGGCCTTGTACTTTAAACTGGATTCTATTTAAACATTACATACAGTACTTAGCATTAAGTTACAATTACAGTGAAATTTCAGCTAGAATCAATATTAAGTGTTCACCCAAACCATTGAATTTGACTTGATTAATGATGCCAATGGATTGATGTGAATTAAGAATGGCAGAACATTTAGAGACAGTGCGATTACCATCTTTATTTCATTTTCATAGAATGTGCAATATCCTCAGAATTACCTCATCTAGGACTTTCTCTGTGGTCAGTTGACCTTGGACTTATCAGCTAGGTGCCTTAAGTGTCGGGCAAAACCACCAGGGCAAACTGGTTCTCCCTACGATTAAGATGTCCAAATGAATGAATCCACATTTCCTAAGAATGATTTGACTTGTTAAATGAATCTCACAATGTATCCTCACATTTCTAACCTTCTTTCTGACATTTCATTTGCTTATACATCATGAGAATATGGGCCCATAAACATGTATGCATTCACCTAAATGTTGATATAAAATATGCAATACATGTTCATAATTCTATTGCTATAAAGGACTCTAGATGCAAAATAGTCCAACTCCTTCATTTTAGTGATAAGGAAACTGAGGCCCAGAGAAGTTAAGTAATTAAAATAATAATAGTTAGCACTTATATAGTACCTGCTATATGCTGAATGTTATCTCATTTGATCCTTACAACAATCCTGGGAGATAGGTGCTATTATTATCTCCACTTAAAAAATGAAGAAACTAAGGTAAACCCAGAGAGGTTAAGTAAACAGCAATTAAGACTCACCCATGGTCACATAGGTAGCAATGCTCAGAGGGAGCAGTTTTATTGCTGAACTGCCCCTAGTTGGATTCAAAGTAATTTTCAGCTGTAAACTAAAATTTCAGCATCACTTTCCTTGTCTAATAAAAGCAGGACAGGGGTAAGCAGGTGTGTGCACTTTGCCTGTCTCTAGCCTTGAGGGCTGGCATGAAGGAGAGATATACAATTTTGTGTGTGTATTTGACTTAGACAATTACATTTTACCTTCCTTTCTCAAAGACCAGGAGAAAAGTTGACTACTTGATTACAATGGATAAATTAAATAAATAGGGGTTTTGATTCAAGCTTTCTTCTGAGCTGAGCAACTTTTTTTTTCTAGGAAGGGGAAAAACACATGAAAGGAAATCTACTTGTTAGTTTACAAAGATGAACTATAGACTTCACATATTACAGACATAACCAACATTACCTTGTAGAGACAGGCACTTTTCAGGATCTGCAGCCCACTCTGGTTGGTGACATTATGGTACTCCTTTTGTTCTGGCACTCACCATAACAAAAAATGGGAAATATCCAGTTGTAAAGCAAAGGCTGATTGATATACAGGATATGCAGAGGGAATTTTAAGCAGATCCATGTACAAATATCATCTGCTGTTTTCCCAGGCCAAAATGAACAAACTTCCTATTGAACTTAATATTCACCTTGGAGCCGATGAATCATTGGGACAAGAAGGGAAGGAGTACTAGACAATACCTTAAAAAATGTTACTAAGGTTTACTCAGGGAATTCACTACAACCTTATTACTCCAAACCCTACCTAGTCTAGAATTTATAGTGATTAGGAGATCTGAATTGTACTTTTTCATTATCATCTACTCCTTTATTGAATCAAGGATCTCTCTGATTTGGACAACCTCTCTACTGTTAAAAATGGCTATGAATGGATGTATGCTTTTTTCTCATATCTTTCTATAAACCTGCTATAGAGGATCTACACAATATGCTGGAGGCCTTCCTCTAGACATTTTATATTATCTATGGAGGACAAAGAGCTACTAAGCAAATTAATAGAGCAAACATATTAATAGGCAGCTAACCTTTATTTGTCACTTCAAAGTTTACAAAGAGCTTTACATGTATGACCTCATTTGGTTCTTACAACAACTTTATGCTGTGGATGCTATTATTATTTGCATTTTATGCAAGGAGGGAAGGAAAAAAGGAAGAAAGGAAGGAGGGAAGGAAGGAAGGAAAGAAGGAAGGAAGGAAGGAAGGAAGGAAGGAAGGAAGGAAGGAAGGAAGGAAGGAAGGAAGGAAGGAAGGAAGGAAGGAAATTGAAACTGAAAGGGGTTAAGTGAATTGTTCAAGGTCACACAGATAGTAACTGGGTCTGAGACAGGATTTGAACTCAGATTATCCTTACTCCATTTCTGACATTCTATCTACTATGCCACCTGGCTACCTCTAAACATGATTGCAGGATTATTAGCCTATTTAAAGCACACTGCTTTTATGTGCTGAAATCATAATTTTTGAATAGGAGAAATATCAAAATTATCATTTTTATCAATTCATTAAAAATGGTCCAAATGAATTTCTATTTAGAAAAATATTATTGATTACTAAATATGACACCTTAGATTTTTGAATATAATAAAATAGTAAGTTATGCATCTATAGTATTTTAAGTATTTCAAAGTACTTTACTCGCAAATCTGTGAAGAGAGCAATGAAAGTATTATGATACCTATTTTACAGATGAGGGAATCTGAGTACTTGAAACATAGTAAGCACTTTACATATCCTTTTTAACTGACTGATTGACTAATTGACTGAGTTACAAAGAGTGACTTGACTTGGCTTAGGTCACACAGCTAATAGCAATCAGAGTCAAGACTTGAATTAGAATCTTTTCATTCCAAACCCATTATTCTTTGAACTAATCCTAGGCCTCTTAACCTTAGGTCCCCTGAACCCTAAGGGGTCCAAAACTTAGATGGGGAAAAATTACATCTTTATTTTCACTATCCTCTAACTAAAATGTAGCATTTCTTTCAATGATGAGGGTTTTTTTTAAAAGATAAATATTATTTGGAACAAGGATCCATAGTCTTCACCAGACTGCCAGAGGTCCATGATATAGAAGATGAATAAAAGGGGGGCTTAAAACCCCTGAACTACAGCATAAAGCCTCCTATGAAATATAGCATATTTTCAAAGAAATAATTGAAGCTTTTCAGAAATTCATACAAACCTTCTTTCATTATTCCAAATCAAGTTTTACTAAAATCTAGTTTCTAAAAAATTGGGTGGAAAAAAAGATAATCATTTCATTTTGTTTTTATATCAGCTTTTCTAGTGCAATTGAGAAAGCATTTCTATACAAAAAAATATCTATTTCCCAATGGAGCAAGCTGAAAACTTTGTTTTTCATGACATTCTGAGAATTGTAGTACTTCTCAATTAGAGCAAAAGAAAGAAATACTTTAAATATAAACCAACTTTCCAGACCTATGTGGATACCTTGACTATGTTTCAGACTTACATAAGCTTAGTCAAATCAAACCTAAGGTCCTGTTGATTTCCAGAAATCTCTCATAGAAGAAAGATGATTATATACATATGTATATACCTAAACATTGTTATATTTATGTTTGTACATATATGTCTATCTATAGCTTGATATATATATATATATATATATATATATATATATCATATATAATAGCTGTAAGTTCACTATGTTTTGAGCAGCATGTTTTAATGGGAAGAGAATTAAATCTTAAGTCAAAAGACTTTGAAACCTATCCTTGCTACTTGCTACTTCTGTGACCTTGAGCAAGTCATTTTCAAGTTCTGGACTTCAGTTTTCAAATCTGTAAACTAAAACTTTCAGGTCTGTAAAATAAAAAAAAAGAGGTTGAACTAAATGACCACTAACATCCCTCCCACCTCTAAAGCCTATGAGACTATGATTGCTAAGTACTATATGCCTACACAGGCACGGATAAAGCATAGGCAAGTTGTGTCCATGTTCTATACATATCTCTGCAGACATCGATCAATCCTAACATACCAACATATGTCTATTATGTATACTTTCAGAAAAGGCAACTTAAAAAAAATCTATGTAATCCTTTGTATTGTCTTTTGGGTACACAAAAAATGGGACTGCAGTTTGAAAAGTTGTGACTCCTCATTTTTTTCTCAATTCCTTACCTTTCATCAGACAGAAAGGCTTTCTTTTTGAGTACTGAATCCTTCTTTGAAATATAGGAAATGGAAAATATGCTAAATGGAACACATATACAAGGTCAAACAACTTGATAAATATCCTTATTTCAGCAAACCAAAGAGTCATTGTATTTGCAAGTAACTAGAAAAGGACGTGGTGACTCTACTGTGAATATGAGTATTGTCTGTTGTTAGGTGAACCATGTCCAGAGGTACTGAGGGGGAGGCAGCTGCCCTCCTTGACTGAACACTACGTTGATTTGTACTTTGTTCCACTGAGCAATGCTTTCTGCAAGAGTGATAGACTCTATCTATCTCTTAGATCACACAGTAAGCCTAGGGCTTGGGGAAGAAAACTTAAATATTTCAATATGACTTTTTTTCTTTCTGAAGATTTGGGAGATTAAAAAGTAGCAAGCATAATTTACTTTTCTCACTTTACACAACTGCCTCATCAGCTTTCCATCTACATAAGCTGGGAAAAGGTGTCTAACCTTCATAGTGATGGGGTCTCCACTTCAATTCTTCAGAGTCTGATATTATGTTAAGATTCAGAGCCATACAAGGTCTTAAAAAAAGCTGTCTTTCTCTTTGGGAGAATTTTTTTTTATTAAATGAGCTGCAATTTTCAGAAGGGAACTGTTCACTCACTTCTTCCTATTCAAACATGGACCCATTGTGTTAACTTTCTCCAGTACCAAAGAGGAGAGAGCCACAGAGTGAGCTAATCTCAAGGGTGGATACTGAAACTTCTGAGTGTAATCATGAGCAGTTGCCACCTTGCCTGGGTCATGAACCCCGCTTAAGGATAAGAATTTCTTGTTTGCCGAGATGAACCCATTTGTCATACTGTGGGAAATGGTGAAGTTACTGCTTTTTCACTTTTCTTGGCCTCATCACTGCATAGTCAACTGGAATCCCTGAGGAGTTTCCTCTTTCTATGTCATTTATGGTTATTTATTTACCTTACTTCTATTTTAAAAAAAAGTTGTATCTTCAGATAGACATAAAGTAATTTTGTTGCATTATGAGCAAATATTTGTTACAAAAAAGTGGACTATGCTAGGGAGGAAAGCTCAAAAGAGAACCTGAGACCAGTTAATCATGAGTCTGTATTAATCTTCCTGGGTGACTGTATAAAGAAAGACTTTATAACTGATTTAAGTTTAAGTTTAAAAAAAAATTAATGTTATCTCATTTGATCTTCACAATAACTCTACGAAGTTAGATATTACTGTTTGTATTTTAGATATGATAGAACTGAACCTCAGAGAAACTTAGTAACTAGTCCATTCACCAGTGTAAGATACAAACACAGTTCTCTCCCCACTGCCAATCCAGAACACTTTCCACTGTGCTACTCTAGTTGTCATTAGCTATAAACATTCTAAATTGTTCCCAGATAGTCATACATATTCCCAGTTCTGAAGGATATTTTTCTTTAATCCTTATACCACACCGTAATCATCACATGCTTTGTTTACTTTTACTACCAAATTAAAAAAAAAGTCACTTAGACCTATTACCTTACTTTCCTGCCCATTCATTCTATCCTCAGGTTCATAAAATTTGTCTTCAACGTGTACCACTCCAAAACTGCTCTTTCCAAGCAATGACCTCTTAATTATCAAATTTGATGGACTTGCTACTTTCCTTTGTCCTTTAGGCTTTTTACCATATTGGCACTGCTGAATTTCCTCATTTGGCTTCAGAGATGTTGAATAGTTTCTCCTTTTTTTGCCTCTCACTTTTCACAGTCCTGTTCTCTTACTGATCTCATAAAGTCAATCAAAGTTCTTTGTCAATTTCTTCTCCCTCTAGACTGTATCCCTGTTAAATCTTATTCACTCCCATGGCTGCAATCATATAGATGAATTCCAAATAATCATTTCCAATCTTTCCCTCTGTTCCAACTCCTAGATATGAATTTTCAAATGTCATCCTCCACCTGCATATTGACTACTACCTCAAACTCAACATGCCCAAAATCAAGCTTATTTTCTTTCCCTCTACAACAGACCTATGACTGAGCTCTGATTTCCTTTCCCAACCTCCAACTACATTTCCAGAAAACATTTCATTGTGGTTACCTAGTAGGTAAGTCATTGAATTATCCTCAAGGAAGAGTATGAAACGTGCTTTTCAAGGTGAAAGGAGGAGAAAGGGTAGATAAGAAGAATCTCCCAATTTCTCAGCCTGTCTATGTGGCCAACATAGAAACTTTTCATTCTACTCATAGAAAAGCAGTGGGTGTGAGCAGGGAGGAGCAAGTGGGGACTTGTCTAGACCAGCTGATGAGTGAGCAAGACAGAGAGGTAGGATTGCTATTCCTGTAGCCCTTAAAGTGACAAATAAAAATCTAGCTTCCAGTCATTGTGTGGGACTAGAATTTCTCACTTCTTGTGCTGAGAACTATAACATTTATAATCATATATTTTCCCTCTATCTTCTGACATGGAGGTAGGGGAAAAGAAAGCCAAATCTGCTTTTTCTTGCTGTGGATTTTGTAGTACAGAATGAATGAAAGGCATGATTACATTTTGATACCAATACACTATTACTTTGATATTAATGTGCTTATATTTATTTGCTCACTTTGCCTTAATATTTTTTTCTAAAATAATGACATTTCTAAAAGTGATTCAATGAAACATTCATAGGACGTGTAAAAGAAAGGGTGTGGCTAAGTAGGTTGGGAATAACAAGCCCATTGGTAGTTCACTGGAAATATATGCACGCCCCTATACAGATAAGAGAACCTAGCATGACCCATGCAAGGGACAGAGCCATGGCTTAGCAACATTTTGTGTGAAAAAAAAATCTGAGAATTAATATGAGCCAATGATCAGATAAAAAAGTGAACAATAGCTTATGCTTCTTTGATAGAAGTGCAGTGGCCAGATCACAGAAAGTAAAACTCCCAATGTACTCCATGACAGTAATGTGTTGGATGCTACAGTTTAAGGATAATGGCGATCAATATCCAATTCAAAGTAGAGGAGTCTATATAATGGAACGTCTAAGAACCATGGCTTATGATGAAAGTCAATCAGTCAACTAATATTGAAGACACTGGGTGTGTTTAGTTAGGGGCAGGAGAAAGAACCTGAAGCGTTGCATTATAGCTGTCTCCAAATCTATGAAGTGACATAATAGAGAAAAGAAAGCTGAGTTGTTCTGTGTTGTTCCAAAAGTAACAAGCAAACAGGTTTCATTTCAACATAAAGGATAACTTCTTAAACAATTAAGTATATTGGAGCAGCTAGGTAGCCCAGTGGATAGAGCACCGTCCCTGAAGTCAGGAGGACCTGAGGTCAAATCCAGCCTCAGACCAAACACTTGACACTTATTAGCTGTGTGACCCTGGGCAAGTCACTTAAACCCGATTGCCTTTAAAAAAAATAGATCTATTGAACAGGGAAATGTTTGATGAAGTAATAAAAACCTAATCCCTAGGGATATAATCATAATGAACATGAATATATTACTTTTAAGATTTTCAAACTTCTTTACATATAATATTTCATTTAATCCTCACAACAAACCAGTGATGTTGATACTAGTATTATCCCATTTTACAGATAAGGAAACTGCAACACAGAGATTAAGTGACTTCGCCATATAACATAGTATGTAGGTGTCTGAGATGAGATTCAATTTCCTCTCTCTGACTCTGAAACCTTCTCTCTAGCTGCACTGCCACACAAATTTCTGCCAAGATATTCAACAAGGGCCTGATAACAATCTCTTAGTGCTACTGCAGAGGGAATTTCTGCCTTCGAGTAGATAAGCTCTAGGAACTCTGCTAAATCTTAATTCTCTTATTCTGTATAACCCGGATATATCAATAATAACTCTCCAAAGCACTTATGGAATTTTTATAGTATTCAATGGTCTGTATTAGTCACTTGTGTGTATCAGATATTTAAAAGAAAGACTGGGGTCTTTTCTAATAAAGGATTTTACAATCTCATGGGAAAGATGAAATCCTCAGCACTAAAATTTGTTTTTAAAGAATCATCATACTAACACTCTAAGGGAGAAAAGTAGGTCAGTGGTTATCCTCTACATTGAAAGAAATATGCTATTTTGATGTGGTGATCGAAGAAATCAAACCAATTACTCCAAGTTTCAGTGCTCTTCTTCAAAGACCAAGAAAAAAAAAAAGTCTAACATCCTAGGTAGTATGAAAATCTGTTCCTACCAGAACTTGAAGCAAACCATGCCTTAAATTAAGGACTAGTTTCAGCTAACAATTTCACAATGCAAGTATTTATAAGGATACTATTAAGAATGGACAGCAGGGTGTCAAAATAGATAGAGTGCTAGGCCTGAAGTCAGGAAGACTCATTTTCCTGAGTTCAAATCTGGCCTCAGACACTTACTAGGTTTGTGACCCTGGGCAAGTCATATAACCTTGTTTGACTCAGTTTCCTCATCTGTAAAGTGAGCTGGAGAAAGGAATGGCAAACCACTCAGTATCTTTGCCCAGAAAACCCTAAATGGGGGTCACAAAGAGTCAAATGTGAATGAAAATGATTGAACAACAATAACAAAAGAATGGACAGGCCATCTTTAAAATGTAAGCAAAATCTGGTCCTAGGAGAAACTTGGGAAAAATTTTTTTTCCACATTGCTTTCATTGCTATTTCCTTACCCAGTTGATCTAGTACCTACTCTGATAATTAATGGATATTTTATCTTAGTATAAGATAGTATCTTTCTTCTCCCTCCCCCCATTCAACTCTATAGACCACACTTCATTGATACCTTCTGATCCTATGCAATTCTTTTCCATAACCTTTAAAAAAAATCCTTCATAAAGGACCTTTCTAATGTACTGGAGGCCTTCCTGTTTTTCATGTTTTAATAGTTCATGAATATGAATGCAACACTTTGACTTATTCATCCATTATACTTTGCTCTTGCTGAGCATCCCAACTCTTCTCCAGTCATACTATATATTCTAAAGATCTCCTTTAGGTCACTTCTTATAAGAGTCACATACTGTAGCATAGAAAAAACTTTCATTGACCTTTGGGTGAACTTCAATTTAGAATTTTTAGACATTGCAGGTTTTCCTCCCTCACGGTTATAGTAATAACCACAACGATAACAACAACTATAGCTCACATTTATGTAACACTTAAAGTTTGCAAAGCTGTATAGCATGACCTTGAACATACTGTATTAAAAGTGGGCTTCCACAGTAGAGAAAAGTTAGAAATTGTTTAAGGTACCATTAAGTTTTCAAAACCCAATCTACTCTGTCTCTCTGTTCAGTTCTGGGCCCAGTTCATTGTCCAAGTGCCTGTCTAAGAAACATGCATTGATAGACTAAATAAAAGTACAGGCCATCTAATTAAATGTCATAATCTGATATCATAATAACAATAATAATAAACATTCTTTATCTCCTTGGCTTTTCCTGTGTAGATTGCTAGGGCAATTTTTATTGAGTGCTTGTGAATCTCATTAAGTAGGCTGAAAATGTGTAGCTCAGTGTAATATTCTAAGCTTGATATAATCTAAAGGTTCCAAAATCATTTGGCCTACTGCCCCCTTTTAAAAAAATTACACATCACCCCCCTGGAAATTTACTTTCCTTAACTCGGTAACAGGTTTTTTTTATTTGCATTACTTTAAAACATATAATTTTTAAATGACATCTTAAATTTAATTATTTATTGTAAATTTGTATTTTTTCTGCATTAAATTTTGATGACACAATATTGCATCATGTAAGCATATAGTATCATATTGTAAACAAATTATTACATGCATATATTCTTGCCATGCATGCTGGACTTCCCAACAATGCATGAGAAGATTGCCTGCCAACATTTGCTTGTTAAGACCTGTCAGCAGACTTGCCCACTGATTGGTTATAACTTACATTTTGTGTGTTTATTTGGAAAATAATGGAATCACTATGACTCTAACTCTGTTATACAACAGATGAAACATGTATGAATGGTTTTTCAAAATTTTCTTGTCTTTTCTTCTTTCCTTATGCTTCTGCCATCCCCTTATTTTTATTCAATGCCCCTCAGTGGCATCCGAAGCTACTACTGCTTCTCTTGGATTGTTACAGCACCCCTGCTGGATCAGACAGTATCACTCACATTGGGAAACACTAAGTGAATTGATGGAATTCAAAAACATGTGTATCTGGAGGCTCTCATTATCCACCAAGAATTCCCCTTGCATTTTGCCTTGAAACAGAACATCTTCAGGGGCAACTAGGTGGCACAGTGGATAGAGGATCGGCCCTGAAGTCAGGAGGACCTGAGTTCAAATTCGACCTCAAACCAAACACTTCACACTTATTAGCTGTGTGACCCTGGGCAAGTCAGTTAACCCTAATTGCCTAAAAAAAAAGAAAAGAAAAAAAGAAACAGAACATCTTCTATGACAATATTAACCCTTTTGATAAATATAAGTATGCATTATTTCATGCTCATTTCTCCATGTCTCTTATAGCATAGATTCATCAACAAATAATTAAGTGATTAACTTTTCACCCATAGCAATCCATAAAGCTCATCTACTAATTTATATAGGGTTGACAATGTGCATCAGTACAGAGAGATGCTTAAAGAGAGACAAGATGCCATATAACAAACAAATAAATAAATAAACAAGCAAATAAATAAATAAATAAATAGCTAAATAAATAAATAAACCTTCATTGGATTGAGAGTCAGAGGATCTTGGTTCCAATTGAACTTTCAGACTAACAATCTGTATGACTTTGGGCAAATCATTCTACGTCTCTGGGCCTCATTTTCTTCATTTATAATTTGAAGTCAGGGTTGAAGTAGATGTTCTCTACTTGGGGTTCTTAACTTGGGGGTGTCCAACTGGACCCATAGACAGATTTCTGGGAATCCAAGACCTCAAATAGAAATAAAATTCTCTTTATTTTCACTGAAGTCTCAAGAAATTGAACATTTTTTTATTTATTTCTTTTTGCAAGGCAATTGGGGTTAAGTGACTTGCCCAAGGTCACACAGCTAGTAAGTGTCAAATGTCTGGTCTGAGGTCAGATTTGAACTCAGGTCCCTCTGACTCCAGCTAACTGCTGTGCCACCTAGCTGCCCTATTTCATTCTATTTAAACTATTCTGAGAAGGGGTACAGGGGACTATCACAGACAAGGTTAAGAACCCCAGTTCTAAGATCTTTTTCCAGCATTCAAGCTGTAAAATTAAATATGAAAGTATTACTATTGTCAGAGGAACATTCCACAAAGTTATCTCTCATTGCATCCATTAACTCATTTTAAATTCCTTTTACACATTCATGGGACACACCTTGTTGAAGGAAACAGATTAAGGATACATTTTGCTCTATTGAGTCAAATGCATTTTTAATAAAAAACAGAAGCAGAAACGCATTTTATTCTCAATATGTCTCTGCAATCCATGTGACAGTGAGGATCATAGCATCATAGATTTGAGCTAGTGTGGTCTGTAGTTGAAAAAAAAGGGTGCCAAATACATATAAACTGTATCAGATTGCTTGCTGTCTTGAAAAAGGGGGAAGGGAGGAAAGGAAGAAGAAAAATTTGTAACTCAAAATCATAAAAAATGAATGTTGAAAATACTTTTTACATGTAATTGGAAAAAATAAAATGCTACAGATGAAAAAGAAAAAGAAAAAATGTTCCCGAGGCACTCTTTTTTCAATTTTGTCTTTGTATTTCCAGTGCCTGGCATGGTGGCGCCTTGCTACCTCCTCTACCATCCCACCACTGATTAAAGTCTTCCCAATGTCCTTCTCTGATATCTGCCTGTAAAATGGAGTTGGCATTGAATTCTTGAAGTCTATATCAATTGTACACAGCCTCTGGTGGCTTTTACCGAAGTGAAAGGGCTTGAAGTATGTTTCTGTGTTTTAGGTATTGAAATATGGATAACCTCAAAATGTATAATTGTGTGGGGTAATTCTGATCAAAAAAACATTTTCAGCACCTACTACACATAAGTCACAGTGAGAGGTACTAAAAAAAACAATGATTAAAAATATGGCAGTACTTTCATTTCAATAGCTTACAATGGACTGAGGAGAACAGAGCATTCTTGTAAGTAAGTATAATGCAAAGTTGTATAACATAGGGGAAGTGAAGGCAAGGCCTAAAGTTCTCCAGGAAAATTTAAGAAGGAAGAGAATGCTTTCAGCTGAGGGGATGAGGGACCTTTATATGGAAGAGGTAGCACCAGAGCTGGGCCATGAAGGTAAATAAGGTATCTAAAATAGATAACATCTATGGTCCAAAGACTAACCTAGGTAAGCATGGAGAGACTCATCTTTAGCTTGTTGGTCAATAGGTGATGGTTTAGAATCAGGACCCATTGCCACTGATACTATCTAATCAACATCCCTCACTTCTATCCTTTCCTGTCCACTAACCTGGTTATCATGCAAGTTCAAACCTTCATCAGATCTCGCATTGACCAGTGTAGTGACTATTACAATAGCTTCCTAACTTGTCTCCTTGCTTCCATTGTCGCCCCTTTCCAGTCCATCCTTCACAAAAGTGCCAAAACAATTACCTAATGAACAGACCTTTCCACACCACTATTCTCAAAAACCTTCACTTGTTACCAACTGCTGACGTAATGAAATACAAACTCCAGCCCAGGATTTAAGGCTCTCTACAATTTTTTTTCTCCAATCTCCCTTACACATTATTCTTTTTTGTTTGATCTGTGTTCTAATCATCTAACATGCTATTCCCATCTCCATGTATTCATGCATGCCACTCCAGCACCTCATCTGTGGAGTATACTTTCTGCCTTTCCTCCTTAAATTTTCCTAGAGAACTTTTGACCTTGACTTTAACCCTACTTTGTACTACTTTGCATTGTACTTATTTAGGAAAATCCTAATTTCAATTCAATTTAATTAGTTAATTGTAAGTTCTTCAAGTAAAACACTACTAGATTTTTAATCATGTTTCCTCTAGTAGATCTCAGTGCCTCACATGTAGTAGGTGCTAAAAAAAATTTTTCACTAGAACCACCCTCTGTTTTTTGAAATTATCCATATTTTAACACTTAAAACACTTTATAAGCACCTACATTGTGTTAAATATCAAAAACTTACCTGAATTTAATTTCCAAGGCATTTTGTAAGTCTTCTAGGTTACCTAAAAATGGATTACCATAATTTCACACAAGTCTATGTAATATCAATGAATTGCAGAAAGATTCTAATAAGTGTCTTAGTTAACAAATACTTTAATTACTTGTACACAGAGATATGACAACTAAAGGTAACACTAGATTAGACAACCTTGTTTTTAAAACCTTTTTAGAGGAAAATGATAGGATATCACAAACAGTATTTCTTCATAAAACAGGGAAGTAGTGAAGAGCAAAATGAATTCAAAGAAACTTTTGTACATCATCTTAAAGGCACTTACCAATGAAAATGAAAGGATATTAGAAGAACATTGCAATCTGTCTACAAAGATTATTTTATATAAAAAAATTATTTTCATCATTAAGGATAGTAGAATCACTGCTTAGCCTCTAATATCACAGTTCCAGGTCTGTTTATAGAAGAAATACGAATGACTCTAAAGGTAATAAATATAGGAAAAATAGTTGAATTATACCAAGTATACTAGAAAGATTCATGCCAGAAATGGTAGTATTATAGGGATGTTGAGGGATTGTTTCACATGATATTTGAGGGAAAAGAGAATTTTTCAAAACTGTCATATAAAGGAAAAAACAGAACATTAGCTCTGGAGTGAGAAGACCTGGGTTCAAATTGTACCACCAGCACTATCTGTGTAAGTTTGGGCAAGTGATTTCAACTCTCTGGCCCTTAGAGCATCTGAACAATGAAGGAGATGGATTAGATCGTCTCCCATGTCACTTTCAGCTCTAGATCAATAATTGTACGATATTATTGATACTAAGAAAAGGTGACAGAGAACATTGACAAGTAAAAATCTATATGACTACTTTACCAGCTATATAAACCTTTTAAAATGAAAGCAGGTTAGACATGCATCCCTGATAAGGTTACTAGTAGTGAACATGCAGGCATATACAGGTGACATCATATCAGACCATACCTTTACCATCACAAAATTGATTGAAAGATGGAGAATCTTCAAGATTTCACTGTATCTATCTAATTCTCATCCTCACCTCCTCACTTTATCTAACTCCCCATAGCCAATCTATTGCCAGGAACTGTCATTTATACCTTGCATTTCTTTCATACACCTCCTTCCAGCACGGCCACCTGCCTAGTGCAGGCACTAATCACCTCACATTTGGACTATTCCAACAGGCTGCTGGTTGGTCTTCACACCTCTTGTCTCTCTCTACTCCACCCCCTGTTCTGCTCAGCTGCCAAATTAATCCTCCTAAAGGGCTGATCAGACCACATCTTCCCCTTCCCCAAAATTAAACTAACTCTCGTGCTCTATTATTTCCAGGATCAATTATAAAATCTTCTTTTTGGCTTTTAAAATCCTTCATATCCTCAATCTTCCTACCTTTCTGGGCTTCTTATACCTTCCTCTACATTTTCTGGGACACTAGACTCCCTGCTATTCTTTGCACATAATATTCCATCTCCTTATTCTGGGCATTTTCATTGGCTGTCCACCATGTGTGGAACTGTCTCCCTCTTCATCCATGTTTTAGCTTCCCTGACTTCCCTTTTGTTCCAGCTAAAATTCCACCTATCGCAGGAAGTCTTTCCCAAACCTTCTTATTGCTAGTGTCTAACTGCTGAGATTATCTACAAGTTACCCTGTATATATTTTGTTTGTTGTACTCCCCTATTAGACAGTGAGCTCTTTGAGATCAGGGACTGTTTTTGTTTGTTTGTTTTTGTTCTGCCTTTTATTATGTTTCTATAACAGCACAGTGCTTGTCAAATACTTGGTACTTATTGATTTGACTTGTTGACTTCATTGTTTGTTAATTTTTGTTTTAAATAACATTTGTTAAGGCATAGAAAACACTGCTTTAAATTCTGTCTTTCAACATATTATTTTCCATGCACACATCAAACATTACTCATGATTCCTTAAAAAGATATAAGAAGTGGCAATATTTGGCAGGCCTCTGATCGTTATTATCAAGTAATGCATAGGAGAGGAAGACATATTCACACAGAGAAAATGGAGGAAATGGTTTCCCTAAATCTAGACAGTCAGGTCCTATAGATGGTCAGATCCTCCATTCTTCTTCCTGGATCAAATCATGGAACATTGCAAAACCTCCTGGATGATATCCACAACCACTGAAAAGAATTTATCCTAAGCAGCCACAAATGAAAAACTAAGCAGATAAAGAATTATTATTGCCCATAATATGACATACAATTTGATAGACAGTGCTTATTGAACAGTATATATGCTTTGGTCAGATGCTACAAATGGACAACAGATTGGTTACAGAATTGAAAAGTTTGTGTTTAGCTGCTTAAGGGAACGTGTAGAACTTCTTTAACTGATCCCAAACTTCTTCTGGTTATAAAAGTCAATCTTTTTAATATTGTAATTTTATCAGTATTGCTGTTTGGGCACAAAACCATAAAATGTTACTGTTTGAAGACTAGAAGTTAATGGATGCACGTGTGAAACACATAATAAATAAAGAACTACAAGAAAGGACCAGCGTAAAGCATCTTGTAAAAGAAATGGAAGGACCAGCGTAAAGCATCTTGTAAAAGAAATGTAACATCAATTACTCAACAAATATTTATGAAGTACTTATCATGAGATAGGTACTCTGCTAAGCCATACAAAGGAAGACCAAAAAAATAGAACCTGTCTACAAAGAGCGTATGTGGGGGACTACCTATATAAATCCAAACACACAGAGAATGAATACAGAGTAGAGGGAAAATAACCTTAGATGGCATGGAATGGTCATGGGAAGAAATAAGAGTTAACTATTAGATGACCCCTTGACTCTATTCATATCCTCCCAACATCAAGGAAGTGAAGAAAGTCTACAGCAATTTGGGTTAACTGCCCCTGGTGAAATGCTGGTAGGACACAGGCAAGAGTCGCACAGAGTGGACAGGATGGGTAGGTATTGATGAGTTGCTATCTGCATCATTGCAGAAAATATCCATATCTATGCACTCTGACATCTTGCCCTCCATATCTATTAGTTTATAAATCCACTTGAGTATCTAATATATTAAACCCTAAACCTGGAACACAGCTTAAGTGTGCATTCCTCATTTGCATTTTGTTCAGGCTTATGATTTCAGTGGTGTAGGTTAGGCCCAGTGAGGAACTTCCCTGTACCAATGCTGATCAATATGTACTTTATGATTTAGTCTTAGAGGGTTTCCTGGGTTACTAAGAGATTAAATAATTTGCCTGGATTCACAAAACCAGAATATATCACAGATGAGACTTAATTCAAGTTTTTACTGCCTCTTAGGACAATATTTTATACCTTATATCACAATGCCTCTCACATTCCTTGTAAAAGGAAAAAAAACACAGCTACTTGAAATGTCACCATTTTAATATGGGTGAAATTCAAATGAGCTTCCTCTAAAGTACATATTATTGTAGTCCTTCTTTTATAGAAAATAAAAATCCTACACACTCAGTACTTAACCTCCAGTGATATTTTTGTTGTAATCTTTGTACTGAGAACTTTGTACTAGAAATCACATAATTAGCTTTGTAATATGTAACATTTATTCCAACTGCATATTCTCTTTGTACAATAGGGGCACACTGAACCTGAAAAACTGTCGAGTTGAACACAGGATATAATCTCTAAGCAATTGATGCACTATTGTTAAATGTTACAATGGTCATTTTTTTTCTGTACCCTGTGGAAACAGTTATTTGGGTAATCATGATGCATCACAGGTTCCCTATCCATCAATTACACTGTAACCCCATGTTCTCTTTCTCAAAATCTTTCATTTTCACCCCAAGACATTCAAATCTAAGGAAACTTTTCCTATATTTTCTAATACGAGGCTGCTAGAAAAAATTTAAACAACTCATAATCTTGGAAAGAACATCTGCCCTCAAAAAAATGCTTTATGTAAGACTTCTGCTGGAATTCTAATGTCATTTTTTGGACTAAGAACAAAGGCAGAAAGCTACTTTCAACTTGCTCTCAGACATATAACATCCCTCCAAAAAAACACATGAAGGCTAATTTTTACAATGATTTTTTTTAACCCAACCATCACTGAGTCCAATTCAAAGAATCTTTGTTTATCAGATTCTTTGCTTGAAGAATCTCAAGAGTTGGAAGGGATATGATACTACATTTAATCCAACAGATATCTAATCAATTTCTTCCTTAATATTTTTTTCCGGTTCTCATGCAGCTTCTTTGGTTAAAGATCCCTAAACAAGGGAAACCTACTCCATTGGAAAGTAGCTCTTTCCAATTTGGGAGAGCTCTAATTATTAAGAAGTATTTCTTTTCATGAAGTCAAATTTTCCTCTAAATCTTCCAACCGTCAATACTATTTTTGCCTTCAGATGCCAAGCAGAATAAACTTATCTATTTTTTCTCCACATGATATTCTTTCAAACACTTGAAGACAGCGTTCAGTATCCTTCTGCATTTTCTCTTCTCCGTACAAAACATCTCCAGTTATTTCAACAAATCTCTTATGGCAAAAACTCAAGGTCTTTCACATTCTAATTGTATGGGGGTTTTTTTGCATATTTTCCAGCTAATCAATGACTTTACTAATTGATGGAAGCAAGATCAGAAACAAGTGCATGATTCCAGACGTGTTCTATTTGAGAGTGCACACAGGGGCACTACACTTCTCTAGTCTTTCTTTTCTGCATATAACCTAAGATAACATTAAGGTTTATTTTTGACCACCATATCACACAGTTGACTTATGTTTGTAGTCTACTAAAATGTCCAGTGTTTTCTGGGAGCAGCTATTGTATGCCCACACCTTCACTGTCATATGATGTTGATTTTTTGAACCCAAAATTAAGATGACATTTTTCCTATTTTATTTTGCCTTATTAAATTTATCTTAGTGTTATTTAAAATCTTGATCTAACAAGTATTGATAAGAGTATCTACTCCAGCTAGACAACTCCACTAGGAATTGTATGAATATTTTCTATTCCGAAAACTTATGAATCATATATTGTTAGCTGAGAACTATGGTTGGCACTGAAGAGATAAAAAGATTAGCTAATGTAAGTTAGGATCTTTGTCCTCAGGGACTTACAGTCTATGAGAAAAATATAAACTATGTACATGATATGGTACAAAATATAAGTGATTAACCAGGCTTTAAGCAAAGACCTGTGTACTGATAAAGGAAGTAAAATTTTGTTACCAATTTAGGGAAACAGAAGTATAAATTTTTAAGGTGCTTTTTTGTTTGTTTTGTTTAGTGGGGAGGGTGGCGAAGGGAGGATTTGAGCTGAGTTTAAAAGTTTGGCAAAAATTCAATAGGTTTTAGAAGGTGGGGGATGGCATTATAGATATAGCAGTGTGAATAATGGAACAGGGACTCAGGCATGTTCATAAAATATACGGAAGTATATAATATGAAATATGACTGGAAAGGTAAAGGGAGGTCAAATTGAGAAGCAATAGGCAAAAGATATGAACTTAATAGGTAATGGTGAACTTTTAGGGATTTTGATCAGAGGACGAAGATGACCTTATGCATACATAAAGACAATTAGTCTGCAACATTATGAAGAAATGGAAGGTAGGGAAAATAGAGGCAAGAAGACCTACTGTAGTACTGTTGAATAATCTATGTGAATGGTTGGGAGGGGTGCTTTTTCTAGTGTGGTAGACATAGAATAGAAAAAACTGCATCTGTGCAAGAGAAATTTCAAAGACAGACTTAGTCAGCCTTGGTAACTGATTGGCTATAAGAGATGCTGTAATGGAAAAGTCAAAGATGACACCAAGGTTTAGGCTGTTTTGTAATTGTTGAGTTGTTCACTTGTGTCCAACTCTTCATGACACTATTTGAGGTTTTCTTGGCCAAGATACTGCAGTGGTTTGCTGTTTCCTTCTCCAAATCATTCTAACAGAGGAGGAAATTGAAGCAAGCAAAGCTAAGTGACTTGCCCAAGGCCACAGAGCTAGTAAGTATCTGAGGCTGGATTTGAACTCAGACAATGAGTCTTCCCAACTCCAGGTCCAGTGCTTTATCTACTGGGCCACCTAGCTGGCTGTAGAAGACTGAATAAATGACAGTGTCAATGGTAGAAATCATCAAGTAAGAAGAACAAATACGCAATGGGAAAAGGGGGAAAAATACATATAGTCTGAGTCCAAAAAGAGATTAAAGTGATAAAGGCAAGTAAATTATAGAGGGCATGATTTATTGGGTGCTGAGGTAAGATTCAAATAGCATGTTGGATGTAAGAAAAGTTCAAGCGATATAGTTTCTAGGTAATTAATCATTTTATTAATTAAGCTAGCACATAATTATTAAAAGGGATCAGTAGTACTTTTAAATGTGAAAGACCCCTTATGGAACTCGTTCAACATTTGTATGTCCTTGGAAAAGTAGATGTTCCAGAGGGTGGCAATCAATTCTGGTTGGTTAACAATTAATAAGAAGAATGAATATTACAATGAGAGATGGACCTATTCTGATGAGGGGCTAAGTGATTTGACTTTTATCACCTTTGCTCCCAGACCACTCCCAGCCTGAGGCAATCTAGACAAAGACCTAACTTTCACTTGAGCCTGCCTGAGTGAAAAACAATGGATCAGAATTCACCTTATATTAAATTATTTGTAAGTTATATCCAGTTGGGTGAAGTCTCCTACCCAGATTGGAAAAGCATGTACCCTGCGGCAATCTCATACATCAACAATGTTCTTCAGAGACTGAATCTACAGGTTTCTGGTTTCTGAATGAGGAAAGAAGAAGGAAAAACCCTGGATCTCCCCAATAATTGGTTATTTAATATAAGAGGGAAATAATCATTTCTCTCAACATAAATTTGTGTCATAACTTTTGCCCTTAAATGTTCCATTCATCTTGATAGGAAAGTCAGTACATGTTCTACTCAAGAAGCCCCAGTGGCTCCCTACAGCCTCCAGGATCAGATACAAAATTCTCTGTTTGACCTTTAAAGCCCATCCAACTCACACCCTTCTATCTTTCTAGGCTTTTTATACTTTTCTCCCATCCACATATTTTATGATTCAGTGATACCAACCTTTTTACCGTTCTTTACAGACAATGCTCTATTTCATTGACTAGCTCAGTGTGATTTCAGGAATTGTCCTCAATTTCAGAAATGTTCTTCCTCTTCACCTCTATCCCCAGCTTCTCTAGCTTTCTTCAAGATTTGGCTCAAATTCCACCTTTTTCAAAAGGAATTTCCAAGTTCCTCCTTTCTCTTTTTCGATCCTGCTATATGCCTTCCTTTGGCAGTTACTTCCTATTTCCATTGTATATATCCTGTAAATGGCTATTTTCATATTGTCTCTCCCATTAGAATGTGAACTCTTTGAAGGCAAGGACCATGGCCATAATTTGCATTTGTTTGTATTCCCCAGTCTTGGGACAGTGTCTGGAAAGAGGTAAGTGCTTAAGAAATTGTTGTTGACTTACTGGCTAGTGCTCAAATAGACTATCAATCAGTTATCAAATAGTGCAGATTTCTGTTTGTATGCGGGTGAGTATATTTTGCTTCTAGTTATTTTAGCTAATTCTTTTGACAAGTTATACTCTGGCAAATGAGATCTCCTGACTGAGATCATGGAAATCTAGAGAAAGATTAGGATGAAGCTTATTTCATTGTAAAGAAGCAGTGTTATATAGTAGAAACAACATGTTAGAAGCCTGTATCTGACACTTCCTAGGTGTGTTTGTGGTCCCAATAGCATGACCTGTCAGAATCTCAGTTTTTCATTGGCTAAAAATTAGAAAAAACTTTTGTTTTTGTTTTAATTTTTGTCTTTTTTATTATATTAGTTTGTTGTTTTGGGAAAGAATTTAGTAAAAATTATGTTGTTGTTCAGTTGCATCCAACTCTTCATGACTCCATTTAAGGATTTCTTGGCAAAGATACTAGAGTGGTTTGCCATTTTTTTCTCATTTTACAGACAAGGAACTGGGACAAACAGGGTTAAGTGAGTTGCCAGGGTCACATAACTAGTCTCAAAGCCAGATTTAAGCTCAGGAAGATGGGTATTGGTGACTTCAGACTTGTTATTCTATCTACTGCCCCTACTTAACTGCTCCCTAACAGTTACTATTGAAATGAATTTTCTTAGTTGACATTCTAGATTTCCTGCTTCAGTTTAAAGGAGATAACAGATAATATAACATTTCATTTCAGAACATCCTCACAGTGAACTTTTAGAGAAAAAAAAAGGTATCCCAAGAACTAGCCTCCTCTCAGTCATTAAACTATATCTGTCTTATGCATTTTCTTGGCCTAGGTAAGGATAAGAAGTAAATATTCTGGTTTCATTGCACACAAAGGACATTCCCTGTCTGAAAATGAGAATAGGAAGAAACCAAAAGACTTACCTTAAATTTCACTTACGGTGAAAGAAACTTACTGAAACTATCATGGTAGCATAATGTAAATTATCAAGGCTGACAAAGCTTGGAGAAAGCCAAAGGCAGCTGCATTCAATCCACAGTGCCATGGAGATGGCCCCAGGCTCCTACCCAGAAGCTTAAGGGAGCTTTGTGCCAAGCTTCATGTTTTACCATTGCATTTCTTAAAGCCAGGTTTTTCTTTCTTCCTTTTCTTTTTAAAATAAAGAAATGCAGCTTTTTCTTCAAATTAAAATAGAAAAAGACAGCAATAATACTGCATTTTAAAGAGCCTTTATCGGCTAGGAATTAAAAGTGTTCTCTTTCTATGTCTTTCTCTCTCTCTTATTTTTTTTTCTCTGTTAGGATTAACCATTATGAAAATATTTGCTTTTCTATAATAGTTAGATCTCAATAAATGGAAATTTAATAATTGTTTATTATTTAAATGGCCTACTTTGAAATCTATTTTTTGCCAAATAAATATTTAGAGAAAATTTAGCAAACACAAACATATTACTCTTAATTTGATAATTAATTAATAACTTACATTAGCAGTAGTCCTTTCTCTTCTTGGCAGTTAAGTCTAGATGTGACTCAATAATACAGAAAGTCTTCTTCAGTTTTACCTTTATTGAAATATTTTAAAAGCAATTATATTATTTAGCATTTTAAAATAGACTTTTAAATTAGATACTGGTGGAGAGAGAAAATGAGAATGCTAAATATTCTTGTTTTATTTTACCACTTTTAAAACAAGTGAATACTTCTCTGAAATCTAAAAATGCTACCCCTTACATACTTGAAAAGTCCAAGTTAAAATTTTTCAGCTGGTACCAGAGATCCTGAGAACAAGACTGTCATTTAGATCTCTATGCATTCTAAGTATCACTGTCACTGCCCTTCTCATTTAGCCTCCCAAAGAGAAAATGTGCAGGGAGGAGGGAGAGAAAAGGCATAATCACTGACATTTGTAAAGCACTTATATGAGCTCACTCTAGGAGATGTTTGACTCATTTGACAACAACCTAGCTAGGATGATATTACAGATATTTTTTATTTCAATTTTGACAGATGCAAAAACCTAGGAAGGCTCAGAGATGTTAAGTGTCATGGTCACAGCAATTAATTATCAGAATACATACATACATACATACATATATATGTATATACACATTACATATACATAAAAAAATGCAAACATGTGCCTAAACTTACTTGACCTTAAAATTTTGAAACATTGTCTTTTTAAGAAGGATTTACTTGTGTCCTTTAGCAAAACAAGGGCAACAGGTATAAATGGGGAAAAAATCATTTTAAGTTTCATTTAGAAAGGGACAAACCACAACCTCCCTTAGGGTAGGGGAGTGTCTTTATCAGTGTGAGGACTTCTTAGCTAAAAGTCCCATTAGCCCTTTGAAATTTCCAGGCTTAAGAAGATGTCGTGGACAAAGGGAAGTTACATGCCTAGCTCATGACTAAATAGTATCACATGGAAGATTTTTTTTATCCCTAGTTCTTATAACAGTGCCTGGAACATAGTAGGCAGTTAATAAGTATTTACTGAATTGAATTAAAGCCCAGGTCTCTTTATAACTGGTCACATTGATTTTGCAAATGCTTAGAGTTATCCAAAAGTGGAATAGATTGTTCAGGGAGGAAGTAGGAGATTCTCTCTCAGTTCAAAGGCTGGATGATTGCTTGGTAGAAATGCTGCAGTGGGAAGTCTTGTTCAGTTTTGAACTGAATTAGATGGCCTCTGAAGTCCCTTTGAATTCTGAGATCTCGTGTTTCTGGACTTGAGGCAATGTATGGTAATCAGTCTGTCAATAAGCATTTATTAGATGCCTGCTGTATGACAGTCACTGTGCTAAACATTGGGGATACAAAAGAAAGCAAAAGACTGGCTCTGATCTCAAGTATCTCACAGTCTAATGGGAAAGATGACATGTAAACAACTATGTATGAACAAAACACATGCAGGATAAATTTGAGATAATCAGCAAAGGGATGAAGAGAAGTTGCCTGTAGAAATGGGAAAATGCAGCAACCGACTTTAGAGGCTCAGGAATTACCTTTAACTGTATGACCTTGGACAAATCATTTCACCCTTGTAAGCTTCATTATTGATATCCATCAAATAAAGATGGAGTAGGTAAATATGTGGTTTAGTGGACCTGTAGTCAGGAAGAAGTGACTCAACTGTTGAAATCTAGCCTTCAATACTTGCCAGTTGTGTGATACAGGGCAAATCATTTAACCTCTATTTGACTCAGTTTCCCCATTTTAAAAATGGACCTAATAATATCCCTAACCTCCCAGAGTTATTATGAGGATTAAATGAGATAATACATGTAAAGCACTTTGCAATCCTTTAAGTACTATATAATTATTAGTTATATTATTGTTATTATTATATAATCTATAACTCTTCCTATTTCTGACATTTTGTGATTCCCATGATCTTTTGTATCACTGTTTAGTTGTCATTTGCTGAAGTCAATTTATCTGTCAAAGCAACTCACTGAAAAACTAGCCAATACAATATTATTTGAGTCACCTTGACTCCTAAGGCAACAGTACAGAAACGATATCTTATTTCTCCAATTTATTAAACTGAGAAGTTGGTGATAAATCATGATAGAGATTTTTTATTGTTCTTCCCACATCAATGATATCTATTTTAATTTGAGGAAATGCCAAATATGGAAACATTACAAGCTTACAGTAGATGTAGAGAATAATTCTGTATTATTCAATTCAATACAATTCAACACAACAGGAATTTATCACCTACTATGTGTCAGGCTCTGGGAATACAAAAATATTCTTTCACCTCTTTTCCTTTCCCCTATATCCCTGCCCTCAAGCAGCTTGCATTTTACTTGGGAGAAATGAGCATGAACAGATATAAGAAAATATAAAACATTTACATTTAAATGTAGCTTAATGGGAGGGGGGGAATGCTGAAAAACAGGAATTAAGAATAGTCTCATGAAGGAACTGGCACATGAGATAAGCGTTATTGAGAATTAAAGATTTCAAGAGAGGGAGGGGAGAAGCATGAGTATGATTGTCTTATGAAGGTTCTATGGCTTGCCTAATAGCACTCTTCAGTTCTCTGAAGAAAACCTGAAGATAATAGGCAAGACATACTATGTTCCTCCAGAAGTACCTTACCACTTTCAAAGGAAGGCAAGCCCTTCATAGCATGACATTTTACCAAAAACTTGTGCTTTCATGACATACTAGCTAAATCACATAATACGTGTAATTTACCAAATTGGTTTTTAGTCATTTATAGAAATACACGAATCATGGTCAGCATTACTGATAGATTCACCCAAGTACTTGGTAGTCTATTGGGAGATTTATTTCATTTGAAAACAACCATACCAGTATCTAAGCTACTTCCGCAAACGTACCGCCCTTGAAGAATCAGTTAACAAAGTATTCTCTGTTTTGTTGTTATTGTTATTATTTGTGTGTTTGTTTTTAATATGAGGGGTTCAAGTAATATTCTGACTTCACACTTTTAATGAGATTATATTTGCCATTTTGAAAATTGCTAAGGCTTGGAAGGATGTTTCTCTCCCACCCTCTTGTTAAAAAGAAGATCCTTGAGCATGTTATTCATTGAGAAAAAAAATTAAAGTCAGAGTTTGAATCTAAGCATGCTGATTTGAACTAATGAGCTCAATAGCCATGGATGAAGAATGCTGTTTAAAAATGTGTGCCCTTTATCTGCAGCCACAGAAAACCTCTGTCTCACTTAGGTATTTCAACCTAAACAAATTCTCTGGAAAGCAAAATCACAAACTCATTCTATCATATAAAATTGCGGGCACATTTCACTATAATAAATGTATACAAAACATATGCTCTCCCTTTTTGCTTGCAGACTAAAATATTCCTTCATTAACTAGAATACTGAAGAGCATCTATAAGCCCCTCTCCCCTGTGTCTTATTTTTAGTTTCAGAATTAAAGCTGAATCTATTTTTAGTTAACAACTCATATTTCTCTTAATAATTACTCACCTGATTTTTGTTTACAACTTAATGTTTTTAGTCATAAATTCTGGGTGATTTCTTGCTACAATTATTTATGAAGTAGGAGATTCTGACTTTAAGGTCCCTTGAAGAAAAATTACTATTTTTTAAAATAAAAAAATGCACCCAAACAAACTTATCTACAAATGCTATGCTTAAAGACTGTCCTATTGATGTGTAAATTCTTTTCAAACTGAGTTGATTAGCCAAAATGAAAATAATCTTCCTAATCATAGTGACTTCCATTCACTAACTTAGGTATCTTCTCAAGACTTCCAATCTTTCTACAAATAATCTATTTTCACTGATGTTTACACAGCATTATTTTCTAAGGAAGCTCAATATGTCTTAGAAATATAATAAACTCATCGTCTCTGAGGGTGAGGTCATTGATGTATTTTCCCCCATTTTACAAAAAGAAAAACACATTATAAGGGTAATCCTTTAAAGTCATACAGGGTGGAACCTTAGAGAGAGGGAGTCTCTGGTGTTCAAGTTTTAAGAAAGCCTCCTTTTATACATGCCAGATTGCAGTGTTAACTGTGAGGCAAGGAAAAGTAGAATCCACTGGCTCCTCAAAATTCAGATTTATTTTGTTTGTTTGTTTTGCATCCAGGAGAATGAATGCCTGAAATCATACTAATTGTCCACATCACCATTGTGGCACCAGAGAGAAATTGAAAAGGCAGCCAAGTTCTTTCCTTTGGTTTCCCTTTGACTAAGGCTGCTCGTGATTATATGTCATTGTTAGAATTAGGATTATAACCCTGTCTCATGACTTCCAATGTATCTGTGAGATTATGGTACACAAGGTATTATTCTATCAATTGCACACAACATGCTCTGTTCTTTAAAAAAAATGTTATTTCTACCTACCAATTACATACCATATTCAGAATCTCCATTGTGGTGAGGGCCAGGAAGATGACAGAGCAACAGTGGGCATTTTTCAGAAACCAGGTGCAACATAGAGCTTGGAATGCTCACCAAGCCCTGGCTGGTACCCAAATGGGCCTTTTTCTCTTAGCTCCTTATTCAATCTTCAACCATAGAACATACAGGCAGCTCTCTGGAGTACTTCCTATTTGGTTTCAATCAAGCATCACCTCAAAATGTATAATCAAAGCAAGCTGAGTAAAGACTGAAGAGTGACAGGAAGAAGAAAAAAAACAAGGGAACTAAGAAATATCTGATAGTAAGAAAGGGGAAATGTTTATAAATTCCAGTCAATGGGAAGCCTATTATGTC
Source organism: Phascolarctos cinereus (assembly GCF_003287225.1). Lineage (NCBI taxonomy): Eukaryota > Metazoa > Chordata > Mammalia > Diprotodontia > Phascolarctidae > Phascolarctos > Phascolarctos cinereus. The sequence goes on from NW_027556098.1 coordinate 92,854,897, forward strand.
AAGGGGAGAAACATGATCAAAGACAAAAACCAAAAAGAAAATCTAACCTATACCTGTGAAGGTACCATATATCTGTGAGAAATCTAGGTGGTACAATGGATAGAGCATTGGAATTGGAATCAGGAGGACCTGAGTTCAAGTATAGATTCATATGACCAAAAACATGACTAAAAAAGTCCCCTAAAACAGAAACATATATATATATGTGTGTGTGTGTGTGTGTGTGTGTGTGTGTGTGTGTGTGTGTATCCATTTTGGGAAAGATCATACCATACCTGACCTTGAATTCTCATACCCGTCCTGTGTTAAATCAGGGGTATAGGTTCTTTCTATATTTTCTGTCATATATCTAGGAGGCCAGGTATATCTCATAGTTTATCTTATTATCCACATTGCTAACAAGAACTATTGAGGAGAGTTTCCAAGACTGTATAGGAAAGCATAAGGCAAAAAAATTCTATTCCATTCTAGTATTCTGTTCTATTCTCGCTCCTCTTATGGACTGCTAAAGCTCACAATTCCCTCAAATTCACCTATCCTCTTTCTTACATTTAGGGAGGCTTCCAAAGTACAGATGGGATATTGAGACAGGGTTGTCCAGGACTAATGAGAGAATACACACTTGATATGGGAAACATTGGGAACCCAGAAAGAAACTTTTGAAAAGATGAGAAAAAGAGAAGATGCAGAAAATGAAAAGAAGGATCAGCAAATTCATACACACACATACACACACACACACACACACACACACACATACACAATACAGAGAGGCACTGATCCTGAAGGAATCTCAGAATTCGTCTTTTCTAATGCTCTGAGTTCACAGATGAGGAAATTGAGTTTAAGGAAGAGTAAATTGCTCAAGGACACATAGGCAGTAAAAATCAAAAGTGAGATGTGAACCCAAATCCTCTGATGAGAGCCAGTTCTCTTTCTTCTGTACTCTACTGTCTTCCCAAATAATGGTATCATTTTTTTTGTGTGTTTAATTTTTGTTTGTTGTTTAACTCTGAGCTGTTGTCATGGAGCCTACCACTACCACTACCACTTAATGCCCCATGCTTGCTTAATGAGCAGAGCTCACCAGAGTGAGAGAGAAAAGATATCTGGGGTTTTCTAGTTTTTAACTTTAAGAGAGAAAAATGTGAGATTCCAACCCTTCTTCATGTCTCTGAAGGGAGAAAGTTTCTGAGAAGAGGCTGACATGTAGAATTTCAGTCATTTCCTTACTCCTAGCTTGCTCCACCAGAGACTTTAGGGAATTTCCCCTTTGGTGAGATCTGGGACTCTTTTGATTGAACTTAGTTATCTTGTTCCCAGTGAGCTAAGTTAGCTTACTTTTTCACTTTTTATTGTTTGATATATATTGTCCTACGTATAACAGCTAGGTGGCATGATGCAGGGCTTCTTAAATATCTTTCCACTTGCGACCCTTTCAGAGGCTTGCAACCCACAGTTTAAGAAGCACTGGATAGTGGATAGAGTACTGGGAGTGAGAAAGCCTATCTTTCTGAGTTCAAATCTGGCCTCTAATACTAGCTATTTAGACCTGGGCAAGTCACTTAATCCTGTTTACTTCAGTTTCCTCATCTATAAATTAGCTGGGGAAGGAAAAGGCAAACCATTCCAATGTTGTTACCAAGAAAACCTCAGATGGAGTCACAAAGAGTTGGACATGACTGAAACTACTAAATAACAACAAACCACTGTTCTCTATTGCCTCCAAGCTACTCATAGCTCCCATTTGCTGTCAGATTCCATTTTTTTGTATCCTGGGGAACTGGCTGTCAGGCAGAGGTATAGTAAGTGGTGCCCAGGGTGCCCCAGGTGCTCTGTGCCTGCTTCTAGCCATGTGGGTGCTTTTGTAGTTCCTGCCCATGTCTTAGCATGTGGCAACATGCTATTGAAGTGCCAACAGACCTTGAAAGATGACAGACTCTCTGAGAGCCAAATCTAACTTTTAGATGCTGATTGGGAAAATGCTACTTCCCTAAAGACCTCTTTAAATATCTGAACAAGCAGTTTCCTAAATGGCTGTATCTTCCCTGACCATAAACACAATCTCGTGTCAAAAGATGGGTGTTAAATAATTGGTATCTTTCACTGGCCAACACTTATTTGTATAGCAAAGCAAATTAATGAATCTCCCAACACTGATTATATAGTGAACCATTTCCAAGGTAAACAATGATGGGTTAACCCTTGGAGCCTGTATTTTCCAGATCTTAGAGAAATACTCTGCAGGATATGTAAGTGGGTGGGGGAGATTATTATGAATTTCTTACTAATGGAAACCATTATTCTGACAGAAAAAAGCAACCTCAGTTATGAATGCATTTTTTTACAAATTAATAACTTTCTTAATAACCATGAGAATGATTTCACATCAGGGTCTGATTTGTCTTATGCAAAACCAAAGGCAAGTTTATTTTCCAAGAATGTGGAAACCAAATTGACTTGGTTTCTTTCACCAGTATCAATGGGCAGAGATATATTCTTCAGGAAAAAAAGAAAATGCAATAAAGGATTCATTCGAGTTACAACAGAACAAACAAGAGCAACTGATTCACTTGGTGGCTGATATTTTACACTGATTAAAAGATCATCCTGTTATTCCCCAACCTCACTGTGGAAATTTGAGCACTTAAATTTACTATTTTTCAGGCTTTCCAGCCACCTACTTTATAGAGATGCTCAGAGGAGTGGGGAAATGATTAGCTTAATCTGCCTGAGTTCATTGCTCACTATTTTTCCATTAAAAAATTTAGAAGGAATGATCCACATGTGACACATCCCTCATTTTAGCCCAAGATTAAATGCATGTGGCTACTTTAAAATATAGAATTATGATCTCAGAGGAGAGTATACTATGACTTGCAAGAATTTTATTACTTGCTCCTATACTGGTCAAAACATTTTATTGCTTCCAAAACAAAGAGCAATTTACTCTACTTGTGGAGAAAATCTGATCTTTATTAAACTAGAGGTGCCCAAGTAATAGAATCTCAGAATTGGAAGGAATCTCAAAGGATGTCTAGTTCAATACATACCTGAAGGAGAATCTTAGGGAGAAGGCCATTTTACAAACACCCAGAGCAACTCCATTTCCTTCCCCACCCACTTTTTAAAAATATCTTGAAAACAGTTCAAATGACAAATGTCAGGGATTTTTGAAACCTAGTCTTCATTAAGAACTAAAATTGAAAGTCTATTTACCCTTTTGATAGTGATAGCTTAAAACAGATGTGACAGTCCAAAATGCATTTAAGACTCATGTTATCTATGAAGCCTGTCCAGAAACTCCTTTTATGTGAAGAGATGTAGATTATAGTTTATGTAGATTATGATATTTCTTGGTTTGTGTTCCAGTGTAGCTATCTGAATTTACCTTATTTCACTGGATTATAAATCTCCTGAGGAAGGAACTTGTTGACAATTCACTTGTAAGGAGCATTTTCAGCTTTTTGTAATGCTCCATTATTCCTAATGTAGTGCTTGGTACATAAAGGGTGCTCAAAATGTTTTGATTGCTGACCGTCTTCATATTATAACAAGTTACTCCATTTGATTCTTAAATCCATTTTCCTCTTTTGTCCATGGAAACTGTTCCTCCATCCATCATGAGATGGGCTTGCTAAAAGTGATAGGAAAAGACTTCTTATATAACTATTCTTTGTTTGATGAATACAAATGCTCAAGCAAAGTTTCTGTTAATTCTATTTTCCCATTGACTGTCACTGTAAAATCATAAAGGCATTATTTGGGGGGAGAAATGACTACTCTGCCAATAACAAAAATCACAATAAAATATAGCAGCCTTTCATAAGGTCTAAATTTTCTGAAAAGTGGTAACTTTGACTTGGCATAAATAATATTATTAAATATTGGCAATAATACCATACCTTATTTGAAATGATTTTTTAAAAGTGAAATTAGTCAAAATATAGTAAAATTTCAGATACTCTAGATTTTTTTTTGCCTCAGTTTCTTATATTTCATAGTAATCACACTTTCTTTGTATGGGAGAAAAGAACAATGCACAAAACTAAAGAGTCAGATGTTCAATCCTTGCTTAGCAATGGAAAATGCCTCTGATATCTTCAGGGAGATTTAGTTAGCTAGCCACTAGCTTATGGTTAATGATGATAAGCAGTGGCAATGTCTAGGTTTCTATTTTTTAAAAAATGCATGCCTGATTTATTTAACTGGTAGCTTTTGTCTTGTTTTGGAGTGGTTAATGTTAGACAAGGTGAAGTAGAAGAGTTTAGCAGATTTAGAGTTGAGAGGCTTATGTTCTAATCCTATCTGCACTGTTGTTGTTATTGTTTCTTCATTCTGGAAGAGGACCAATGACATCAGCAGGATGATGTCTTATTTACACTTAAATTGGATATAAGTGAGGCAGAGTTATGCAAAGTCATCAGTCTTACTCTCTCCTCAAGGGTCATTGGAGTCCAGTGGCAAGACAAAGGTTAAGAGGACTGGCAATGTCCCAGTATATGGTGAGTGACCTTGGTCTTTCTAAATTAATGTCTTTCCCAGGTCTCAGTTTGACTGAAGTCACATCCATTCAATGACTAAGGGCTAGGTAAAAGTTGAGACAAAAAGATGGCTCAATTTTAAAGAAGAAGAAGAAGAAGAAGAAGAAGAAGAAGAAGAAGAAGAAGAAGAAGAAGAAGAAGAAGAAGAAGAAGAAGAAGAAGAAGAAGAAGAAGAAGAAGAAGAAGATGATGATGATGATGATGATGATGATGATGTCCCCAGCTTTCGCTCGAATTGGCAGCTTAGGTACCCAGAGAGCAGCTGCTACTATTCTCTGAAAACATGATAATGCCAATTAATACTACATGTTCTCCAAGAACATGGTATACTCCTTTACACAAATATACACAACATCCACAGGAGTTGTAAGCTTAAACTTAGACCATAATAGTAGTGAGGCATACATGTAAGAAATATGTGTGATGAGGTTTAATTTGTAACACCTGCTCTGGAAGTCTTTCTGCGCAGAGACTTCATTCAGAATCCTTGTTGTTGTTGTTGTTGTTTATCCTTTTTTCTTGAAGAGGACTAATGACATCTGGAGGATGATATCTTGACTTGTGTGTGAATTTGATATAAGGGAAGCAGGGCTGCTCAAAGTCATCAGCCTAAAGCTCTCTTCCAGAGTCATTCCCTGCCTGTGATAAAAGTCTTGTGACCATAGATAACCTCATCATTAGTGAACCTCTGCAACACATTCTGTCATTCTAATACTGCATTGACCAGAGCATGGAGTAGTTTCTTTAGGTTATTATTTATCAACAACATGAAGAATAAAAACAAAAATCTAAAAAGAGAATGGTATTTTTTAGTAATTACTTCAAAAATTCTTCTGAGGCGCAAATGAGATATGATAAAAGTGCTTTGCAAGCCCTATTTTATGAACATCAATTATCATCATCATCATCTTTATCAACAAAACTAGTTTGAGATTAGCAAATTGGTGGTCATCAGCCTATTGCCAATTTTTTCTCTAACAAAGAACAGAAGTGACTCTAGCAGGTGGCAAGATAGTAGGTACAAAATGATATTATATAGGGAGAGAGTGAATGTTGGACTCAATTCATAAATACTTTCAAAATGATGTTAAGTGAATTCCTGTTAAGCAACTCATTGTCATATTAAATAAAAGGCACATTTTGTGTCATTCAGACTTCAGTCAACATCTCAGAGGATGTATAGAACACTTTCTGTGTAATCTAAGACCGTATTCAGAGTTAAAGATATTTGATTTTGAACTAAGTCATTAAAGAATTTTAGTTTAAAGATTTGATCATTGCTATTGGCCTTTGTGATCTCTCTTGCTGAAAATAATGGGGAAATCAAGAAAGACAAAAAAAATTGCCTTAATGCAATTCTAAACTGAGAAATTATTCACAATCAATCATATGCCAGGGAAATCTAAAGTTAAGGTCCATTTGGCAGATTTAATTTGTCTATTACATAAATTTATACATGATTTTATTCATTTTCTTTTTTGTTAAATAGCAGCCCAAAGAAGCCACTGTCTATGCCTGTTAAATGTAGCACAGGATCTGATATGGAGAAACACTAACAATTCTGCATAAGTTTCTCTATGGAATATCCTGATTTCTGAGCGCATAATTTCCAGTTTTCAATATTAAAGCACTATTTTTAGTGGTAGTCTATGATCAGATCTTAAAAAAAAATGTGTTAGCATTTATATTGATTAAGCTCCCTCTATTAGACTCCTGAAGCAAATCACAGACTAGAAGAGGAAGCAAGAAGAATCAAATACTCAGCCTAATTTGGGGACTTTACTAACATTCAAAGTTCTCTCTACCATTATCAATTGCCCAATATAAAAGTCTTTTATTGTTGTCGTGGATATAAGATGCATTAGAAAGGGCCTGGGGGAATAACAGTACTCTATGTCTCTTAAAGTCTGGGTTACGGAAAATAGCATAATTAGACTCAGCCTTGACCTCATAGAATTTATAATCTACATCTGACTTACAGATGTAGACAGATATTTTAGGGACATAAAGATAAATGAATTGACATTAAAAAATACAATGAAAGGAAGGAAAGAAAGAAAGAAAGAAGGCAGAAAGGAAAGACTATCATATAAACAAAAGGGTTACTAATGAGTGAATGAAGAGTCCTTGAAATAAAATACAGTATGTACATATATGTATACAAAACATGTGTATATAAATATGTTTATATATATATATATATATATATACATAATATATATATATATATATATATATATATATATATATATATATAGAGAGAGAGAGAGAGAGAGAGAGAGAGAGAGAGAGAGAGAGAGAAATAGCACTTTCTCCCTTCTAATTCATTGTGGAAATCTTTATTTTATAGGACTAATACTCTATCAGCCCCATACTTATAAGTTCATGCTTATAAGTATAAGCAGATGGGATTAAAGAACTCTAAATGATGATAAAGACATCATTTTGGAAAATGACAATTTTCAAAATTTAGAGTATTGGCTATTCAATATTCAAAGGCAAAAATGCAATTATCATAAAAAGAAGACCATGCATAAATTTTCCTAAGAGGAGGGATTGAAAGCAACCAGTTAGAATGATAGAAAGGAAGTGACATATTATGGGAAATATTGGTTCAGAGAGCTGGGGAAACAGGAAATGAAACTGGTCAATTAAATAAATGCAGGAGAAAACTTTTGGAGGAGCATTACTTTTGGACTGAATCAGAGAAGATTGAAATAATTGAAATAAAAAGTCATCAGGATTGGGAAATGCATTATTTAATAAGCACTTTTTTCAGAAGAAAAATCTCTCTCTGTCTCTGTCTCTCTCTCTCTCTCTCTCTCTCTCGATATATACATATATATGTATATGTATATATACATACACATATACACATATATATATATATATAATTTGAATGTTTCATCATCTCAAAACAAACATTACTTGAATCTTATATAAAAATAAGCCCATATTAATAGGCATTTTGCATGTTTCTTCAATTTTGATCAATAGGCTTCTCTAATAATCTTAACAGAGAGCTATACATAAACTTGATCACAATATATGAACTTCAATATTCTGAGACTCTCTAGGGATTCCAAATAAACAATCTTCCCTTCCCCCAAAAGAAAATAATAATATGTGAATTTATATTTTCAAATGACTTATTCAAATATATAGATGCTATTTATCACTGGCATGAATAGATATAGGCTTTCCTGCCACTAAGGAAAGCAGCAGAGTCAAGGGTTGTTTCTTCACTACCAAAACACTGTCTGTAAAGGAGATGGGGACTGGGGAGGGAGCAGAGTGGGAAGGGAATGTTGGTCCTAGGAGTAGCAGTCTTTTCTTTAGTATCTGAGAGTGGGTGTTGGACTAGAATTATGTCCATCTGTCTCTTTCAAATATTGGCAGGCTAGGGGATGATAGGTCCTGAACAAAAGCTCCTGATCCTTTTACTCCAAATAGGCGAAGGTAGCCTTTATCTTACAGCCACCAGCTTGGTTCCTTCCCATCACATGCTGTTATATACTAGAGACCATCATAAATAGTAAGTAGAAAATAGAAAATCTATTATCTAAGCTAAAAAGCAAATAGAAATCAGAGAAATTACACAGATTCAAATATATCAAAGAATAGACAAGAGAGAATGAGGTATTCGCCAGAACTGAGAGATCTTTGGTAAACCCAGAAAGTAGAGAGAACATCACCCAGAGGAGGTTCATTTTCAGCAGTCCTAGAATTTTAAACAAGTCCAAAGACATGGCAGAGCTGACTTCTTAGGCATTTCCCCATTCCTAAGTCTGCCTCTATTTCTCCTACCTACTATAGTGTCACCTGTGTACCTCTATTTCTGAACAATCTCTTGAACCAACCAAGTGGTCCTTATGAGGATATGCAGTGCTGCCCTTAGTATTCTCTCCTCATAAGGAATCGTGTTTATACACAGACTCTATAGAATATCCCTCCATGTGTTAATATTGTAACTTGTTCTGTCCCTGGACCTCCACACCCCACCCTTTCTAATGAGTATAGTAAGTTTATAAACAGCCAGATAAAGTAACAACAGCAGGAAGATTGTAAATGGAATCTAGAAGTGACATACAGACCATTCCAAACATTAAAAGAGTATAATTTGTTATCTGTATCACATATCAGACAAAAATCACATCCTGGTAATTTCTGCTAAATGAGGGGAAATTATTTAAGCCTTGCTATCAGGTTTTGTGATCCTATAATATGTAAATCTCAGATAAGTTCCAGACATCCCAGTAAGACCAAAAGAACACCAAATGTTACTGATAACTTTGAGATGACAAGAATATGTTAACTTTAAAATTTTACAGGGGGGCAGAGCCAAGACAGCAGAGTAAAAGCAGTGACTTACTTGAGCTCTCCCCTAAACGCCACCAAATCCTGTAAAAATTTCCTTAAACAAATTCTAAAGCAGCAGAACCCACAAAAAGAAAAAGTTAAACAAATTTCCAGCCCAAGACAACCAGGATGGTTGATCAGAAAGATTTATCATGCCAGGCAGGGAGAGGAACACAGTTGGCGTGGGTATGCAGCCAAAGACCAGGACTCGGCAAACCTGGAGGAGGCCTCAGGGGACTGAATCACAGGCAGCTGTGGAAGTTTTCAACCCATGAACACCAAAGACAACTTAGAAGGTTAGCAGGAAAGGTTTGTGACCAAGGTGAGAGAGGAGCTCTGTGCCAGCTCCAGTCTCGGTACAGCCCCAGGGTGGCTGCTGCTTCTGGAGCTCTTGGCCTACAGACTAAGGGGGAATCAAGTGGCTGATCAGTGGAGGATTGCAGGAATCTATTTTCTGGTGCTGAGGCAGGACTCTCTTGCTTTACCCATGCTTGGATGTGAGTCACAGTTCTGGGTGGTGGTCCTGGTAGCTAGGAGGAGTGCTGGCATGGTGGAGTTTGTAGTGGTGGTACAGAGAAAATCCCTCATACAGTTCCAAGGAAGAAAAGAGTGTTTATAGTCGCTCATAGACCAGAGCACAGGCCAGGAAATGAATAAACACTTCGCGTCTTATCATATCACCTTGGAAGGACTGAAAATTTACAGGTCCCTAGAAGTATCTCTGAAAAAAGCTGCACAAAACCCCCAAAACTTGGGATAGTGCATTCTTCACACTGGAAGCAGACCCCTATCTTAACAAACAGTTTGTAATTCAAGTAATTGGCTGGGATTATGAGCAAACCTCACAAAAAAAAAGTCAGACCATAGAATCTTTCTTTGGTGACAAAGAAGATCAAAACATACAACGTGAAGACAACACAGTCAAAGCTCCTGTATCCAAAGACTCCAAGTCAAATATGAATTGGTCTCAGGCCATGGAAGAGCTCAAAAACAATTTTGAGAAGCAAGTAAGAGAAGTAGAGGAAAAAATGAGTATGATGCAAGAAAATCATGAAAAACAAGTCAACAGCTTGCTAAAGGAGTCCCAAAAAATACTGAAGAAAATAACACCTTAAAAATAGCTAAATGTCAAAAGAGGTCCAAAAAAGCCAAGAGGAGAAGAATGTCCTAAAAAGCAAAATTGGCCAAATGGAAAAGGAAGTCCAAAAGCTTACTGAAGAAAATACTTCCTTAAAAATTAGAAGGGAGTAATTGGAAGTTAGTGACTTTATGAGAAATCAAGACACTGTAAAACAAATCCAAAAAAATGAAAAAATAGAAGACAATGTGAAATATCTCATTGGAAAAACAACTGACCTGGAAAATAGATCCAGGAGAGCTAATTTAAAATTTATTGGACTATCTGAAAGCCATGATCAAAAAAAGAATCTAGACACCATCTTTCAAAAAACTATCAAGGAAAACTGCCCTGATATTCTAGAACCAGAGGGCAAAATAGAAATTGAAAGAATCCACTGAACTCCTCCTGAAAGAGATCCCCAAAGGCAAACTCCTAGGAATACTGTAGCCAAATTCCAGAGTTCCCAGGTCAAGGAGAAAATATTGCAAGCAGCCAGAAAGAAACAGGTCCAGTATTATGGAAACACAATCAGGATAAGACAAGATTTAGCAGCTTCTACACTAAGGGATCAGAGGGCTTGTAATATAATATTCTGGAGGGCAAAGGAGATAGATTACAACCAAGAATCACCTACCCAACAAAACTGAGTATAATCCTTCAGGAGAAAAAATGATTATTCAGTGAAATAGAGGACTTTTTAGTATTCTTGATTAAAAGACCAGAGCTGAGTACAAAATTTGACTTTCAAATTCAAGACTCAAGTGAAACATGAAGAGGTAAACAGGAAAGAGAAATCATAAGAGACTTCTTAAGGTTAAACTGTTTATATTCCTGCATGGAAAGATGATATTTGTAACACATGTGACCTTTGTCAGTATTAGGGTAGTTGGAGGGAAAAAATCAAATGCATGTAGATAGATAGATAGATGGATGATAGATAGATGGGTAGATAGATAGATAGATAGATAGATAGATGGATAGATAGATAAATAGAGTGCCCAGGGTAAGTTGAAGATGAATAGGTGATATATTGAGAATAAAATTAAGGGTTGAGAGAGGATTATACTGGGAGGAGAAAGGGAGAGGTAGAATGGGGTAAATTATCTCACGTAAAATAGACAAGAAAAGGCTTTTACAGTGGAGGAGAAACAGGGGAAGATGAGAGGGATTGTTTGAATCTTATTCTCATAGGATTTGGATTAAGGAGGGAATAACATACACACTCAATTGGGTATGGAAATCTATCTTACTCCACAGGAAAATTGGGGGGTGGGGCTGAAGGGGACAAGGGAGCAGGAGGGCAGATTGGGGAAGGGGGTAATCAGAAGTAAACACTTTTAAGGAGGGACATGGTTAAAAGAGAAAACACAATAAATGGAGGGCAGGATGGGATTAAGGGAAATATACTTAGATTTTCATAAAATAAAAAAATAATATTTTACTAACAACTTTGAATGATTTGGGAATATTAATGAACTAACTTTAAGGAAGCACAGATAAGAGTTAGTCTGCCCTCTCACAAGATGCTATAAAAATGCGACCTCAAACTCCTGCCTACCTCCTTCCTCCCCCCAGCGTTATTTTATCTCCATCTGGGTCCAAGTTGCTGAGTACTCCCATTTCTAATGGATGGTTATATGAATTACTCTCTGCTTCTCCGCCTCTTCATTCTGTTGCCCACGCTGTCTACATGCCTCCACCGCCATATCTCTATCCACACACCATCTGCCTAAGTCTCTCTCCCCCACTTTCCATCAATTGTCTCTGTCTTCTTCACCTTCTGCGTCTTTATTAAAGTGTGATCGAAGCTTCATTTCCTGCAGCCATCTTGGTCTTTCCTGGTGAATACCTAAAGAACTGGAAGTGTTTGCCCCCATTTCATAATTTCATAAATTAATTATCAATCTGCTACATTTGCAGCAGTAAGCAAAACTAGCTTAAAAGTTGTGTGGAAGCCAGGTAATAATTGGAATATTTCTATGATGTATACATTCTTCAAATACTTCCACACTTTACACTGCAATTTATTTAAAAAAAAAACCTTCCTTTTGCAAAGATATAGACTAATATTATCTCTTTGGTGGGGCTAGGAGTGGAGATTTGACTTAATTTCGTAGAGAGCATGAGTTCTCAAAGTTTTGTTTGGGGACCGTTGGAGGTCCCCAACACACTTTTATAGGCAAAAATTATTTTTATAGCAACATTAAGACATTTTAACTTACAATATGGTTAAATATCAATAGATAAAATCTACATAAATAAAAGCTCTTGGTGTGTGTGAGGGGGGTCCTCAATTTTTAAGAGTGTAAAAGGGTATTGAGACTAAAAAGGTTGAGAACCACTGGTATAGAGAATTGACCATAGGGAAACTCCTTCTACCAATGCAAGTCAGTGCTTATTCTGTAATTTATAGCCTTAAAGAGTAGCCCAAGGCAAGGAGAGATCACATGTCTTTTCTAGGGTCATATAGCCATTAGGTGTCACAGTCAGAACTGACTACAGGTGTTCCTGATACTGAGGGCAACTCACTATGCTACATGAAATTCCTGTTTTCAAGCTAAGAAGAGGGAGGCATGGGATATATGACTTAGACTACAGTGAGTGCAAGGATTGAAACTCTCAGTTGAATGTTTCTAACATACTATGCTGTGTCTTTTTTAAAAAAAGAGATTTTAAAGTTAAAACTAAAGTTCATTTTACTTATCTCTTTGTTTCAAGCACTGTCAGTTTTGCACACAAAGCTTCATAAAGACTGACAACAGAAAAGCTAAAATCAGTCTTTCATCCAAATGAGAGGTCTCTTGTATGAAAAGCAGTTTATTCAAGTCATAATTCACAAGAAATCAGCTAAGTGTGTTCTTTAGCGTGTGTACTTGTGAGCCCTCATGATATTAAATTTGTAAGGCCCCCCTTGGGTGGACTTCTATAATTAAATACATGGAAGTGAGTTTGTTTATTTGGATTAAAATTTAATACTTATATAAATTTGGAAAGTTCAGCAAGTTATTTATGTTTGTTTGAAATGGGTGCATTGGTATTATCATTTGATCATTGATTTATTTGGTTAATCCATTAATAAATGCTGTAAGGAAAAAGTAGTTATTACACCAGCAATCAAAAAGCCTAACTCTAAATGATATCTTATTCTGTTGTATCAACCTTGTCAGTCACTTAAACTTTCTTTGTCATCTAGGCTATATTTGTCAGATAAGGGAATAAGAAAGAAAATACCGCAGGTGACTTTCAGCTCTAACATGATCCTATAGTTCTAAAAATACTTCCTGAGACCTACTATATTTATATTGCTACACTAATTGTTGTGGGAGATATAAGGAAATATAAACCTAATCCTCAAGGAACTTACATTCTGTTTGAAGCAGAAGGAAAAGATATAGTTGTAGAATGCTACTTAAATAATGATACAAAAATATCATATGTTTGTATGTTTAAGTGGCAGAAGATTAATATAGAAGATATATGATAGAGAAGTACAAAGAAAAAAAGAGAAATTTATGGTATGGAGCACTTAGTCAAGGAAAGCTTTATTAATAGGGTGAGACTTGAGTAGAGCCCTAAAGGATGTGAAAGATTTGGATAAACAAAAAGGGCCAGGAGAAGGAATCCTAGGTTCATTCTGTTAAAGCTGAAAGCAGCTTTGCATGGCTGGTCCAACTGCTTCACCATGCAGGTAAAAGAACTGAGACTCAAAAATTAACTAATTTACCCAGTGGAATTGCAGACAATCATTGCCTGAGAAAGGATTTGAATCCATGTCTTTCTAGTTCCAAGTACAATTCTTTATTCATTATCCCAGACTACTGTTGATCATTCTAGGTAAGTTGAATCAATGGGGAAAAAAAAAAGATTCAGAGGAAGGAATGGGTATGTTTGGGTGACAGAAAATAGAACAATCTGACAGTCTAATTGGAGTAGATTTGTATGGTTCAAGACAAGATCAGAAATGTAGATTTGGACAAGATTGTGGGTAGCCATCAATAACAGGTGAAGCGGTGTGAATTTCATCCTATGGGTAGTAGAAAGCCATTAGAGATTTTTTTGAGCAGACATATTTACATTAGAAGTATCATGACAGGTAAATTTGAAGGGAGATTGAGGTTAGAATTAAGGAGATGAATTAGCAAGGCTATTGTAGTAAACTACAAAATGATAAAGGCTCCTACTGGGTCAGAGTGCAGACATGGAAAATGAATGATTATAACATGTAATAGAACACGGAATATTTATCCACTTACGCTAACAAGTATCAGTAAATACTTATTCAATATCCACAGAACACATGGCACTTCCAAGTAGAGGGATTGCAAATCATTGTTCTGTGATTTTGAAAGTAAAGTATATTACACAATAAAGAGTAGCAACACTAGATTAAGATTCCAGCTTTCTGTTTGCTTGCCACATTTTCACCACTGATTTACTCTGTAATCTTAGAAATGTCACTTACATTCTGTTTCTCTCTTTTTTATGTTCTTCAGAAATAAAATGAGGAATTCCTGGGGCTGGTGAGTACCAACAAAGTGCTAGGTGCTAAACAGTTTCTAAATAGTATGTGCAGATATTGCATGCATTTATATTCACAGACAGTTTCCAAAATACACACATTTTATGCCTGTACAATTATTGATTTCTCTGAAACAATATTCATGTTAGAAACAGATTGAACAGATAGACCTGATCACTGCACGGGACTAGCTTTGCAAAGAAACAGTAAGGGCTGACTTTGGAATCAGAAAGACTGGGTTTAAATCCATCCTTGGTGACATATTAACTATCTGTCCATGAGTAAGTCAGTTACCCTCTTAAAGACCGCAGGTAACTCTTTAAGACTGTGAATTGGAACGTCACTGGTGCCCATCAGTGGAAGTAGTTTCTGCACTGGAAGCTCCCTGCACTGGTAAAATCAGAGGCATGGACTAAAAGAAAGAGGTTTGAACAGTTTAGCATAATAGATGGAGAACTGGACTGGGAATGAGAATATCAGGGTCATAGTTCCAGGTCTGTAGCCACTAATCAGCTATAGACAAATCACTTTGTCTCTCTGGCCTTACTCTCTTCTCCGTAAATTGAATGGATTATACTAGATGATCTTAATGTCCTTTCATATGCAAGTCTTAAATCCTATAAATCAATGTCAAGCAAATACATTTAAAAATCAGTTTACATCAGCAAGAAGAAATCCTGATATTAGAAATCCTTCCACCAACAGATAACAATCCCTTGATGACTACATTGATATGGCATAGGAATTCTGGTGTTGTTCAGTCATTTTTCAGTTGAGTCCAACTTTTCATGAGTCCATTTGGGTTTTCTTGGCAAAGATACGAGAGTGGTTTGTCATTTCCTTCTCCAGCTCATTTTACATATGAGGTAACTGAGGCAAATAGAGTTAAGTGACTTGCCCAAGGTCACACAGCTAGTAAGTAAGAGAAGCCAGAAATGAACTCAGGAAGATGAGTCTTTCTGACTCCAGGCCTGGCACTCTATCCACCTAAGCTACCCAAGTCATATGAATTAGCCCAGAAATTAGCTGGGCAAATAGGTCAGTGTCTTGTCAGAGTCTCCTGTTTAGTCAGTGTAGGTGTAGGGTTTACAACCCTATCTTTCTAACTCTGAGACCAACATTCTATTTACTATTCTGTACTTCACCAAATAATAGTAAGTTGTACTGTATGATGATGTAAGATTTATATAGGAATTCAAGGTTAGTTTAATGTCAAGAAATCTATAAACATAATAAAATAATGCAAATTTTATGATTATAGATCAGCTATGCAGAAAAAATGTTTAACAAAAGGCAAAACTATATCTGTTTAAAAAAACACTCAAAAGCATAAAATAAATAATTTTTTGCTTAATATGGAAATAGTGCCTATTTAAAATCTAGAGCCAGCATTATGTGTGATGAAGAAAAATGAAAAGCCTTTCCTATAAGATCAGAAGTAAATGAAGATGTTCATTATTGCCGGTATTCTTTGACATTATGCTGTAAATGCTAGCTATAGCATTAAGACAAGAAAAGGAAATCAAAGGAATAAATATAGGCAAAAAAATAAATATAATTCTTTCTTCAACATGATATAATGATCTATGTAGAGAATCTTAGGAAGTTAACTAAAAACTAATAGAAACAATCATTTCAACAAAGTAGAAGTAGCAGAATATAAAAGGAAAAATTTAATTAAAAAACCTTTACAATATATGTTCACACATATATATAAATATATATGTGTATGTATGTATGTGTGTATACACACATACATACACACATACACACACATATATGTAAGTATACTTATTAAGATCATATATAGGATAAATATATGTATGTGTATATATATTAAACTAAAAACATTTTTTGCAAAAATAAAGGCAGACACCTAAATAAATGTGTATATATTAATTGACCATGATTTGACTGTGACAATATCATAAAAAGACAAACTTCTCAAATTAATTTGCTTATTCAAAGTCATGCCTATGAAACTTGAAAAGGATTCCTGTAGAGATTCATAGAAAAAAATTGTCTAGAGAAATAAAAGGCTGAGATCATCAAGGGAAATAATGAGGGAAACTGAACAGGAAGGACAAAAGTACTAGATCTCACACTACACTAAAAACTAGTAAATATCAAAGGTAATTGGTATTGCTTAAAAATATGACTCAGTGAAACAGATTAGTTATATGATATACTACAAAAAACACATATAATAATCTAGTGTTGGATAAACTCAAAGTACCTTACAATTGGGATTTTAGTTCAGTCCTTTTTTAGTCATGTCTGACTTTTTGTGTTCCCATTTGAGGTTTTCTTAACAAAGATATTACTAGTCATTTGCCATCTCCTTCCATGGCTCATTTTACAGGTGAAAACACTGAGGCAAACAGGGCTAAGTGACTAGCCCAGGATCACAAAGCTAGCATGTGGCTAAGGTTGGATTTGAACTCAGGTCCTCCTGACTCCAGATCTAGCACTCAGTCCACTGTGCCACCATCAGACCAAAAAATGCTGAAAATACTAGAAACCAATACGGCAAGAATAAGATATAGATGAAAATTCTAAAACATTCACCCAAATGAGTTTCATGCTAATATATGTAGTTGATGTAAAACACTACATCATAAGCAAATTAGAGGAATAAAGAAGGAAACATGTTTCACCAGCTATGGAAAGGGAAACTTTTTGTGACTAAACAAGGAGTAGAGAAGATCACAGATGATAACATGGGAAATTTTAGTAACAAATTGATTTTATTTTTGTACAGATAAAATCAATGCCATTAAAATTAGAAGGAAAAATTAACTGGGTTTTGCAAAACTCTTTCCAGTAAATTTTTCTGACAAAAGCTGGATATGAAAAATGTATAAAGAACTGTTTCAATATATAGAAATGATAGTTCTTCCCTATTAGATAGTCAAAGAATATGAAGAAGTAGTTCTCAAAGGAAGAAATCCAAGTTAATTTTAAATAAACATATATTCCACAATATTAATAAAAAGAGAAGTACAGATTAAAATAAATCTGCATTTCAACCTTATTCTTTTCAGATTGACAAAATGATCAAAAAATGAAAAAGACAATTGTTGGAGTGGCTATTTGAGAATAGGCCCATTGGTGCTTTGCTGGTGGGACTATGATGGGGTCCAACCATTCCATAAAACTATTTGAAACAATACTCCCAAAGAATGTAACATATATAGCATTTGAACCATGATGTAATTATTAAGCCTATATAACTAAGAGGACAAATAAACGAGAAACATACTTATATGTAGTTAAAATGTTCATAACAGTTTCTTTTTAAAACATTTTTATATTGGAGAAAAAACAGAAATAAAAGGGTTGCCCATTAATTGAGAAATGTTCCAAGAAATTATGGCATATAAAAATTGATATTATTGTGATATTAGAAACAATGAAAAAGAAGGGTTCTGAGAAAAATTGGAAGACATATGAATTGATGTGTTAAGTGAGAAGAATCAGAAGAACCATTTCTTCAATAGCAAAAACATTTTACATAAAAATAACTTTGAAATATTTAAGAAAATTTGTTAACACATTGATCAATCATGATCCCAGAAGACTAATTATAAATCATGCTAGCCACCTCCTGACAAAGGGATAATGGCTGAAAGTGCAGAGAGAAACACACTTTTTTGGACATGACATATGACTTCATTTGTTTTACTTTATTATTACATACTTTTTTTAAAAAATTAAGTAAATACAATAGAGATTTGCTATTGCATGGGTAATCCTCTATCTCTGTTCTATTTTATATGATGAAATGTTTGTGTATTTGTGATAGTTAAGTTCAAAGTTAAAACAATTTTAAAATGGAAAGCCATTAATTTATATGCTTTCTAAAAAATAAAAAGATAACACACTATTTTTAGGTTACCATTTTTTCTTATAACAAACACCACATGCAAAGGATGATGCTCAAATTTATACTGGCAATAATCTTTCTTCTGGCTCCAAACAATCCCTCTTTTCTTTGATGATATTCAGTACCAGGTTTTGAGTTAATGATCTCAATCAACTACTCTGTGAAATAAAATTTAATGTGTAATCAAATAATAAAGAAAAAAATATAAAGAGTTACTCAAATTTGATTAATTATCCCCATGCCAATTATTCACCATTGAATTAGTTGTTATACATTCATATCATGAAAATATGCATACCTGAACTTCCTGGAGCCAAGATGATGGAATAAGCAGTAAACTGCCATAACTCTCCCACATCCACCTTCAAACAACCATAAAAAAGCTCCCCAAAATTAATACTGTAACAGTAGAAGTAGCAAAATGATGCAGTGAAACAAACTTTTAGCCCAAGAAACTTGTAAGATCATCAGGGAAAGTCTATCTCACTTGGGTTAAAGGGGAGTTTAGTCCAAGGCAGGAAGTATCCCAGCAAGCCAGCAGCAAACCCCACCTCAGCACACCAGTGGGAGATCCTGAGCCCCAGGGGAGTGGAGCAGGCAAATGCCAACATCAGACTTCCCACAGGCCTTAGCATAGCCAGAAGAATTAGGAGGATCCAGCTCTGAGAACCAAAACGTGCTTCAATATAGCCCTGAACTAAACAGGCAACCTCTAGTGTCAAGACTTCCACATGCTTCAGCATAGCCCTGGGCAAATGGGTAAATGCTAGCCCTATGCATGCCTAAGCAAACAGGCAGCCTCCAGTGCCAGGCCCTGGCCAAGTGGTTCAGTGTAGCACTAGGGAAACAGGCAGATTCCAATGCAGAACACCCCTACTGGCCTAAGCAAGCCACAGACACCAGCACTAGGACCCTGGCTCAGTACCAGGTAAGCTGCCAGACTCCTACAGACTCCAGAAGTGCCAGCCACCCTCACCCCATCCCTGCAGTGTGATACCACATGAGAGTGTCCCATATGGGACTCAGGGCAACATCAGTACAGCACCAGGTAAACAGCAAGGGCCTGACGCACACGGCACAAATCTCTAGATACAGTGCCCTTTCCCCCAAAGGAGGAGAGCTCAGATTTAAAAGAAAGGAAAAATTCCAAAAAAGATGAGCAAAAACATTAAACAATGTGACTATAGAAATTATTATGGTGACAGGGAAGATCATGACACAAACTGAGAACAAAGCAATGTCAAAACATCTATGGACAAAGCACCAAACAAGAAATGGGGAATGGTTTCAAGCCCAGAAACAACTCATGGAAGAGCTCAAAAAGGAGCTTAAAAATCATTTAAGAGGTAGAAGAACAATTGGGGAAAGAATTGAGAGTGTTATAAGAGAATTATGAAAAAAGAGTCAACAACTTGGAAAAAAAATTGCTTAAAAAGTAGATTTGGACAAACGGAAAAGGAGATACAAAAATCCACTGAAACAAACAATTCCTTAAAAGGTGCAATTGGCCAAATGGAAAAGAAGTACAAAAGCTAACTGAGGATAACAACTCCTTAAAAGTTAGAATTGGACAGGTGGAAGCTAATGACTCTATGAGACATCAAGCATCAATCAAACAAATTCAAAAGTATGAAAAAATAGAAGAAAATGTAAAATACATCATTGGGGGAAAATGACCTAGAAAATACATCTAGGACAGAAAATGTCAGAATCATTGAATGATCTGAAAGACATAATGAAAAGGAAGAACTGGAAAGCATCTTTCAAGAAATTGTCAAGGAAAACTCCCCTGATATCCTGGAACCAGAGGACAAAATAGGCATTGAAAGAATCCACCGATCACCTTAGGAAAGAGATCCCAAAATAAAAACTCTAAGGAGCATTATAGCCAAATTTCAGAATTATCAGGTCAAAAAAAAAATACTGCAAGTGACCAGAAAGAAGTAACTCAAATATCAGGGAGCCAGAGTCAGGATTACACAGGATTTAGCAGCTGCAATATTAAAGGATTAGAGGTCATGGAACATGAAATTCCAAAAGGCAAAGGAGCTAGGACTACAACCAAGAATCACCTACCTGGCAAAATTAAGCACAATACATCAAGGGGGGAAAAGGTCATTCAATGAAATAGAAAGTTTCCAAGCTTTCATAAGGAGAATATCAGAATTGAACAACAACAACAAAAAAAAAGATCCCCAATAACAAGATGCAAGAGAAGCCTAAAAAGGGAAAAAGGAAAAGAAAACATAAGGGATTCAATGGAACTGAACTGTTTACATCCCTACAACACACCAAGAAAGATACTAATAATTCCAAAAAAGTTTTACCACTGAAAGCACAGCTAGAAGGAAAATACATAAACAAAGGGCATAGCTATAAGGTGAATTTGAAGGAATCACATTAAAAATAATTATGGGGTGAGAAACAGAGGTACACTGCATGCAGAAGGAAGGGAGGGGTAGGATGGCATAAATTATTTCTCATGAAGAGTCCAAAAAACCTACTACAGTGGAGGGAAAGATGGGAGGGTGGGTAATGGACATCACTTGAACCTTACTCTCATCAGTATTGGATCAAAGATGGAATAATATGCACAATCAGTTGAACATAGAAATCTGTTTTACCTGACTGGAAAGAAGGAGGGGAGGAGATTAAGTAAAGGGGGAAGACAGGCTGACAGAAGAGAGGACAGATCAAGAGAGGTGGTAGACAAAAGCAAAACGCTGTTGAGGGAAAGTGTAAAAGGAGAGAGAGAGAGAGAGAGAGAGAGAGAGAGAGAGAGAGAGAGAGAGAGAGAGAGAGAGAGAGAGAGAAAAACAGAAGGAAAAATAGGATAGAGGAGAATACAACATTAGTACTCATAATTGTGAATGTGAATGGGATGAACTCTCCTATAAAACAGAAGTGAATAGCAGAGTTGATCAAAAACCAGAATTCTACAATATGTTGTTTACAGGAAACACATTTGAAGCAGAGAGAAACACATAGAGTAAAGGTTAAAGGCTGGAGCAGAATATATTTTGCCTCAGTTACAGTAAAAAAAAAAAAGCAGGGGGAGCAATCCTGATCTCGCACAAAGCAAAAGCAAACACAGATCTAATTAAAAGAGATAGGAAGGAAATTATATCTTGCTAAAAGGTACCATACACAATAAAGTAATATCAATACTAAACATAGAGGCACCAAGTCATATAGCATCCAAATTCTTAAAGAAGTTAAGTGAGTTACAGGAAGAAACAAACAACAAAACTATACTAGTGGAGGACCTCAGTTGTCCTCTCTCAGAATCTGATAAATCCAATAAAAAAAAAACAAGTAAGAAAGGAACTAAGGAGGTGAATAGAATATTAGAAAAGTTAGATATGACAGAGCTTTGGAGAAAACTGAATGAGGATAGAAAGGAAGATACCTTTTTTCTCAGCAGCACATGGCATCTACACAAAAACTGACCATGTCACTATTTGACAAAAAATATTAGATTACTGTCTAGGTAGAGAACAGCATTTCATACCATATAACAAGATATAGTCAAAATGAATATGTGATTTAAACATAAAGGGCAATGCCATAAGAAAATTAGAAAAACAAGGAATAGTCTTCCTTTCAGATCTATAAAGAAGAGAAGAATTCATGACCAAACAAGAGAAAGAAACCATTATGGAATGTAAAATAGGTAATTTTGATTATCTTAAATTAAAAAGCTTTTGCATGAACAAAACTAATACAACCAAAATTAGAAGGAAAACACAAAACTGGGAAACAATTTTACTTCAAGTGTCTCTGAAAAGGCCTCATTTCTCAAATATATAGAGAACTGAGTCTAATTTATAAAAATACAAGCCATTCCCCAATTAACAAATGGCCAAAGGGTTTGAACAGGAAGTTTTCAGATGAAATCAAAGCTATCTATAGACATATGAAGAAGTGCTTTAAATCAACTTTTGACTAGACAAATGCAAATTAAAACAACTCTGAGGTACCATATCACACCTATCAGATTGGCTAATGTGACAAAAGAAAGGAAAATGATAAATGTTGGAGGGGATGTGGGAAAATTTGGACACTAATGCACTGTTGGTGGAGTTGTGAACTGATCTAATCATTCTGGAGAGCAATTTGGAAGTATGTCCAATGAACAATCAAACTGTGCATACCCTTTGATCTTGCAATACCACTACAAAGTCTGTAGCCCAAAGAGATCACAAAAAAGGGAAAAGGACCTATATATGCAAAAATATTTAGAGCAGCCCTTTTCGTGGCAGCAAAATAGTGGAAATTGAGGATGCCCATCAATTGGAGAATGGCTGAACAAATTATGGTCTATGAATGTAATAGAATACTATTGTGCAATAAAAAATTATTAACAAGCAGACTTCAGGAAAAAAAAAACAGAAAGACTTATACAAACTGATGCAAAGTGAAATGAACAGAGCCAAGAAAACACTGTACACAGCATCAGCAACATCGTGTGATGATCAACTATGAATGACTTAGCTCTTCTCTGCAACACAATGATTCAAGACAAGTACAAAGGACTCATGAAGGAAAATGCTATCCACATCCAGAAAAAGAACTGATGTACTCTGTTTGCAAATTGAAGCAAACTTTTTACACTTACTTTATTCTTTTTCATGTTTTTTTTGATCTTTTTCTTTCACAACTATGATTAATATGCAAATATGTTTTACATGATATGTATAAATTATATCAACTGCCTATCATTTTCAGAAGAGGGGAAGGGGGGAAAATTTGGAACTCAAAATCTTATATAAATGCTAAAAATTGTCTGGACACGTAATTGGAAAAAAATAAAATACTATTAAAATAAAATTTAAAAAATAAAATGTGTATGTCTGAAGTTTCATTGTTACTAGCATGTTCTAACAGACAATTGAATATTTTTGAAAGTGGATTTTAAAAAAATGTTGTTTTCCCATTCTGAGGTGTTTGTAAGTTAGTGGTACTGCATCATATATAGAGAGTTGGAAGGGACCTTTGAGATAATCTAATCCCCTACCAGACCCTCAACTCACATGTGAGAAAATTCAGTCCTAGAGAGGTTAATTGATTATGCAAAGTCATTCATATGGTAAGTGGAAGAGTCAGGATTCCAACTCAGTTTTTCAATGCTATCTACTCTTTTTTTTTCCTTTAAAATAAAATTGACACATTTTGTGTTTCTCCATCTGGTTCATTTCCAAATATGTCCTTTACCTCTTCTATCATATTTAACAAAACTCATTTTTAATGAAAGAGTAAAAATTCAGTTCAGCCAAATTACCCAATAAATCAGTGGAGTCTAACAGTATATTCTTCTGCCTGTTCAGATAAAATTGGGAACACCTAGAAATAAACAATTTCATAATTAATAATAACTAACATTTCTAGAGCATTTTAAAGTTTGCAAACATTTTACATCCATTATCTTTTATTTTTTGGTCTTCATGCTGACACTGAAAATTATATCTTATTATTATCCCCATTTTACAGAAGAAAAAATTAAGGCAGACAACAGCAAATTATTTACCTGGGTGAGACAATAAATGTCTGAAATGAGATTCAAATTCAATCTGAATCCAAATTCATCATTCTTTCTACCATGCCACCTACCTGCCTCTTAATTAAGCCTTCAATAGCAATTACTTTCTGTAGAATTTCAGACTTAAAAATTAAGGTTCCCTACATTGTTTTCTTTTAAAAAAAAATGAAGTTTTTTTCTGCCTAAAAGTGAAGGTGTATGTGGAAAATGCAGAACAAAAATTAACTCTGTTGTCACCATTTTCTAAATACTCATTCAGAGCAGGAAATAAAAAAAATGTAGTTATTGTCATAGTCAAATACCTGGAGAAATCTGAAGCACAACAGAGAGGAAGCCTAAATGGGCTTTTGGGAGGACATTGGCACTCTTTTTATTCCTACCCCTGTAAAGCTTTATGACCATCTTCCCACTCTCTATTGTCAGAATCTCTGTATTCCTTTGTACACAGACCAAAGATGTCCTCAGTGTACTTTCATTATTGTGAACATATATCATCTGAAAGCACTTAGCACCAAATATAATTCAAAGGACTAAACACGAGACGTGAGACTACTGACAAATTTATCAAAATAAATCAGAGCAATCCTTCCCATCCCCCTCACCAATTCCAGCATTGGTCTTTACACTAACCTCACAATAAAAAAGAAATGGAAGTAATTCAGTAAATGAGCAGACTTGTCAGGCAAGTCAATTCACTGAACACACAACCCAATTATCTAACTTTGGTTTTTGAGAGCCGATGATCAGCTAATTAAATTGCCTTTGAAAGATCAACAAGAAAATTGCTTCCACTTCCTATTTCAACCAAAGCAATGCCTCATTGTCAACAGCATTGACCCTGTGAAAAGATCAGAGAACACCCCTGACAACATTCCATCTTAAAACCTACCATTCCTGTACTTTTCCGGGATAAAAATGATGATCGTGTCTACATGGTGAACTTAGGTCTAAGGCAAGAGGGACTTTTAAAAGGAAAGGAAGATCTACTTTAAAATCTCCATTTAAACAGTTCTTTCCCAAGTATCCCCAGAGTCATGCTTATAAAAATTTAGAGCTGGAAAAGTAAGAAATTGGAATGGTGTTCCTTATCTTCAACCATGACTGTTATTTTGATCGAGATTCCCTCTATTTGGATTTTGAAGGGAGAAGAGAGGAAATGAATAGAGAAATAGAAGGAAGAAGAAAAAGAAAAATACAAAGAAAGAGAAGGTATTAGCAGTGCTTTGAATGGTGCTACACGCACCCAGATGCGCAAGGACAATTCAAGCCACTAGAGAACAATTTTAGTGCAAATACCCCTTTCATCCTGCCTTGGCACAAATATTGGCATGAACCAAGATGAGCTTTGTTTATAACTACTAACTTGTACTAATCACTAACCCTGTCATTGGTCTAGATTAGGGAACTGCCTGAATGTCTGCTGACATCTTACTAAGGTCATCTCCTTACTAGTAGAGCAAGCAACCAGAGCCATTGATTCCCATTTCTTTCCAAATGTGAAAAATGTGCAACATCATAGAGCCAAGGAAAGGTTGTCTTTCCTTACAGTTAAATTAATACATCTATAAGCCTGGATGCCCTCATGAGAGAGGGAAATGAGGGACAGCCAGATAGCTAGAAGTGAAATTTCCTTGCTGTTAGGAGCTTATCAATAAGAAAAGAAGCCAGTAGTAAGAAACTATTCACAATGGGGAAAAAAGAAAAGAAGCAAAGAAGCATTCAGATGCATTGCAGGCATGCAGTGGTTTGATGCACATTCATTCTAAGTCTATTTAATGAGATAGAACATCTGCCAATTTAAAGACATTTCTAATGACAAGTATAAATGAACTGCAATGCTAAGAAGTCACTCATCACAAGGTGAGGCATCTTCTGATAGTAACCACAGAAAACAGAACACAGCGATACTATTTACAATATTTTAATGGGCATCTCTATGTTATTCTAAAGATCTTAAAGGATGAAAACTGATGTGCTGGAGAAAGGTATATTAAGATTGCCAAGCAGGACACACGTGCCTTGACTCTCAAAAGGAGTATTTTTTTGAATGTGTTGCTACTTTTTAACTAAGTACAAAATGCTCTCCCTATATTCCTCCCAAAGAGGGAGATTTAAGGCAGTAATTAAGACCTACTGTAGATCACACAGTGTGCTCTACAGCTCCCAGGTGATGGCTAGCAAATACAAAATTTACTTCCACAGTCCAAGAACATTCACTGAGAATATATTGAGGTCTGTGAGTCTATTCAGGAGATAGAATGACAGCTACTTTCCTAAGGGCTGGCTGGCCTAAACAGGAAGGGAAAGTTGGAATGGGGGGCAGGGTTTAGCCTAGCCAGTGGAAGGTTTTGTGGTGTAACTGTGGTTGAGTCAAAGCTAATTCTCTTTAATGACTGGAGGACTTGCTGCAAATTACCAAATTTTACAGATTAGTGGCTATGAGAACAAATATAATTAAAGTAGTGAGTCCACTGCATCACGAAGCATACAGGTTTTTTGTTCATTTGCTTTGACAAGCATAGTTTAATTGTAATTATTTATGATGCTGCTTCATAATGAAATAGTGAAGGTCCTGCAGGGTATTATATAAATGTAATGAACTTTCAGCAAAAGGAGGAACCCACTAATAATAGCATTTGGTGTTGAGAGAGCAGCTGGCATCTACAGAAGTACCTCATAAACATTAGTCCTCAGAATTTTTAGACATTTTAAAATAGAAACTCAGGGGTCAGATTCAATGGGAAGCTTTTACTGCTTATATTTATTATTAGCATCCCCTCTGTCTTAGAATTATATTGTTCTTATTTTTCTAATAAGATGTCATATCCTCCCAGTAGGATCCTCCCAGTGTCCTCTCAGTAGTATACCAAGGTATGAACCCTTGGAAGGCACAGACTCTTTTGTTTGTTTGTCCTATTTCATCTTCTTTTCCCCTGGCTTAGAAGTGTCTTGCACATAGCAGGCATCTAATGAATGCTTGTTGAATGAATTAATATATACCTAGAACATAACAAGTAAAGGGAAAAATGATAGTGTAAATTCTTCTTACATTCCTTCCTAGGGGCCTGGGCCATAGGGAGCTTTTGATGAGGAACATCCCCTATCAATGGAGATCAATACTTTCTCTAAAACACACTTTTAGAGAATTGGCTGGGTCACTGAGACAAACAGCTTGCTTAGGGTCACTAGCAACGACCATCTTGACCAGAATACTTTTGTCCTGGACTGCAATGCTGCCACCCAAATGTTTCAGAAGTGAGAATTCAACCTAAATCTTCCTGACTATATAAGCCCAGTTTTTAACCCCTATACAACACTGCTTCTCATATTGCATCATGGTGGAGGTAGGGGCAGAGTCAGGGGCAGGGGCAGAGGGGAAGTCTTTAACTCTCCCCATTCCCTGATATATGATTTTGTGCAAGCAACATAACCTCTCTGAACAACAGTTTCCTCATCTGAAAACAGAATTTATGATACCTATGCTAACTATCACATAGGGCAGTTGTGAGCATAAGCTGAAAGAGTGCACAAGAAAACAGTTTTTAAAATGTTGTGCAAATGAAAGGTAATGTAGATAGACCAGAAGACAGGACAAATGTCAGCTATTTTGATGTTGGCAGCTCTGCAACAAATTATTGTCCCTGGATTCATTTGTATGTACTATGGGAGCAAGGAAAGCCTCATCACACTAGCCCACACATAGCTCCTATGGGATATAGAGGGGCATTGAACCCCATGATTCAGGTTCTCAGATTGACAAATACAGATCTAACAAGACTTAAAAGAACACCTAGGTTGAGCAGTGGATAAAGTGGGCCTGGAATCAGGAAGACCTGAGTTCAAAAATGGCCTCAGATACTAGTTGTGTGATCCTGGGCCAGTCCCTTAACCCTATTATTCTCAGTTTCCTAATCTGTGAAATGAGTTAACGAAGGAAATGGCAAAGCATTCAAGTATCTTTGCCAAGAAAACCCCAAATCAAGTCACAACGAGTCAGACACAACAACAACAACAAAAGGAATTTTCTTTTAAAGAATATTGATGTATTTTGATTTTATATCAATTCCCTCTCCAAATGTGTCACTTCCACTTCCCCTCCCTCTCTTCCCCTACCTCATATAGGAAAGCTAACTCATTTAACAAAAGTAAAAAAAAAGAAGAACAAATAGTTTAGGAAAACTAATCAACACATCAAGCAAGCCTAACAGCTTAAACAAAGTTTTGCTGTTCCATACTCATAACTTCCACATCTCTGCAAAGTGAAGAAGATTCGTTGTGAAGCTCAACCACATCTTTTTATTATTATTATTATTTTTTTTTTTTTGGTGAGGCAGTTGGGGTTAAGTGCCTTGCTCAGGGTCACACAGCTAGTGAGTGTTCTGTGTCTAAGGCCAAATTTGCACTCAGGTCCTCTTGACTCCAGGGCCAGTGTTCTATCCACTCCACCACCTAGCTGCCCCTCAGCCATGATAATTATATAATGTTCAGATTAGATTTTTTGTTAGCCTTGTTGTTTATAAAACATTAAACCGTTGTAGTTACTGTTTGTTGTTGTTTTCATGGTTATGATTGCCTTGTATCATCAGTTCATAGATGTCTTCCTTGGCATTAATAATTTCTTATAATGTAGTAATGTTCTACTACATTTATGCAGGACAATGTGTTTAGCCATTCCTCCCAATAAATGGGTATTTACTTCATGCCCTCCCCATCTCCTGCCTTTTAACCACACAGAGACCTATAAACATTTTGATGAATATGTGACCATTGTGTTTTTGATTTTCTAGCTTAAAGGTATGGATATTTTATTCAGGACTTTTTTTTTTCTAGATTGCCCTCCAGGATGGCTGCACAAATTTACACATCCGTCAACAAAGTATTTGTTCATTTTCATTTTGACCACCACTTCAACATTAAATATTCCCACCCAAAATATTTTTTTTCCTTAACCCAAGTCAGATGGTCTTCTGTGTCTAAGCACAATTGATCAGCACCATGGAAGAGGTGTCAAAAGGGTAGGAAATTTTAAAATTAGGACTTCTGCTAGCTTTATACTGAAGCACATTAGATAAGTTAAATAAGTTGCATGATGTTTTCTAATACCAGCTATGCCTTGAAACCTAGAATTACCTTTTTGTTTTTTAGCCTGTCTGTGCAAGTCATGCTCTTTTTTCTGAAGTTTTAGTCTATTGCATATTTTCATTTTCTTTTCTTTTCTTTTCCTTTTTTTTTGGCTAGGCAATGGGGTTAAGTGACTTGCCCAGGGTCACACAACTAGTAAGTTTTATGTGTCTGAGGCCACATTTGAACTCAGGTCCTCCTAAATCCAGGGCCAGTGCTCTATCCACTGCGCCACCTAGCTTCCCCTCTATTACATATTTTCAAAGAAGCAGAATTACACATATCAGATGCTTAATAAACGTTGTGTTACATTATATTATTATAAACAAATTTGTTGTGTTGCATTCTATTATTATATGTTCTCACGTAGGTTAAAGTTATCAGATTCCTGGTTCAGAGGAACAAAAATTAGGAAGATTCTATTACTGGCATAAGTGGTGATGGAACATTACTATGAAAAATAAGTGCAAAACTTATTAAGGACCAGATCTAAAACTGAGGTTATACTCTAGGTATGCTGTGCTTTCCTCACCTCATTCCTTCCCCTCACCCTCAAAATTAAATTGTCAAGCAGTAGTTGGTATATATATATATATATATATATATATATATATATATGTATACATATATATATGCATATATATATATGTATACATATATATGTATATATATATATATATATATATATGTATACATATATATATGTATATACGTATACATATATATATGTATACATATATATATGTATATACGTATACATGCACACACATATATACATCCACACATATATATGTATGTATACAGATATATATGATTCATTTGGGGTGTCTGAATATTTTCAACATGTTTCAAAATTTAAAAATTTTAATTTAAAAAATACATAATAGTAAAAATATTTGTGCTTCTTAAGATAATAAACTGCTTTAAAATGAAGGGAAAGAGGATAGCAAGTACTGACAAGTGCATTGACAAGTTTAATAAGTTAAGTACTCATATGGTATTAGCACACACACACACACACACACACACACACACACACACACACACACACACACCCAAAACCACCACCAATAAGGCGTATGGAGTGGACTAGTACCTCTGGTGTGAAGGCTTGCCAAGTCCT
The DNA here is from genome assembly GCF_003287225.1 of Phascolarctos cinereus. Lineage (NCBI taxonomy): Eukaryota > Metazoa > Chordata > Mammalia > Diprotodontia > Phascolarctidae > Phascolarctos > Phascolarctos cinereus. The sequence continues at coordinate 92,885,108 of NW_027556098.1, forward strand.
TTTTAGGATTGCTCAACCATCTTTGGTGTATACTTCTCACCCAACTCTCTCATGTGGCTCTAAGAAGTTGTAGCATACACAGCAGCCACACACTGGTTAAAAAAAAACACTACATTTTGACAGATAAACTAAACCAGATTAAGGGTAACCAAAAGATCTCAAAACTGTTATTAAGTTAGGGGGATATCTACTCCAAGAATGTGAAGACTTCTAAGGGAAGAATGGGCAGATGAGAACAGTTTGTTCAAATAGCCATTAAAGAAGCTGAAGCAGGTGCTGTGGAGAGGTTAGAGCTTGGTCAAACATCGAAGACACTAAGATTATCCAATGTATTCTAGGCTATGTCTAGTCATCTTGACTTTTGTCTTGCCACTGGACTTCAATGAGTCTGAAAAAGAGAGTGTAACTGATGACTTTGTGCAACTCTGCCTCACTTACACCCAATTCATGTTCAAGATATCACCCTATGATGTCATTGGTCCTCTTCAAAAATGAAGGATGCACAATAACCACCACCATGCCCAACCCTACAGTTGTTCTCCATGATGTAATGAATTATGGAATCAAATTGAAGTCACATTGGATGCACAATTGGACTGATTGAGATTACTCAACAGGAAAAGTAAGCTCCTTTTGAATGAAGCTTATTTCCTCAGGATTCCATAGACTATAGGTGACTCATAATTAATTCTGGCTTTTTTATTTTTTTACATTTCTGGACAAGAATAGAACTTTCTAAGTTAACTCCCATGGAGATCCACATATAGTATGTGAGCCTGAAATCAAATTACACTATGGGAATGAAGATCAATAAATTAAATGAATTATTATTTGCTTCTCTGAATTGTATTGACTAAGTTCATGAGTGAAAAGTATTTTAATGGTACTGGTCCCGAAAAGATCATCAAATAGATTAGATGTTCTCTCTTTCTTATCTCATTTCTACTTGCCTTTAGCTTAAAATAGACTTTCCAACTATTTGTCTTTCACACCTTTCATATTTCCTGTGATTAATGCCAAATTATCCTTCATCTGAGAGATCATTTTATTTTTGACTTCTAATTAAACTAGGGAATGGAGAAAGGAAAAAAAAAATCTAACTGCTACACTCCCACTGTGAGGAAAGTAGCCTTGAAGAACCAATGCTGTTTCTGTGAGACTTAGAATATGTGGTATAGTTTTAAAGTCGTTGTATTTGAAACATTCATGTGTCATTTAAAAGGACCCTAAGATTTACTTTATTCTTTTCTAAAGAACACTCTCCATGAAATACAAGTTTCTTACAAAATCACAAATGGAAATCATGGAAATATGCTATTGAAAAATTCTTCTATTTACATTAAAAATGGAAAGGATATAGATTCTCTTCTCTTCTCTTCTCTTCTCTTCTCTTCTCTTCTCTTCTCTTCTCTTCTCTTCTCTTCTCTTCTCTTCTCTGAGAGAAAGAGAAGCAACATGATATACAGTAGTGGATAAAGGAAGACCTGGCTTCAAGTCCTACCTCTGAGACATATTAACTTTATGACCAGGGAAATATTATTTAATCTTTTAGTACCCCCTGACATCTCCTAAGATTAAATTACAGATAAATCTATATGAATGGAAGGGATTTCCTCAGTAGGTGTTTCTTGCACAAATTAAGTCACAAGTCATGACCTTCCCAACTCCCCATTTAAAAAAAATGAAAGAAAGAAATCCATCAATCAATCAATAAACATTAAGCCGCTACTATATGACATGTATTACACTAAATGCTACGATAAAAATAAAAAGAAAGACATCCTCTTCCTTCAAAAAGCTTAAAATCCAATGTGGGAAGACAACACAAAAATCCTGAAAGGTGTGGGGGGGGGCATGTTTGAGAAGTCCAAAAGGGTTTGACCAGATATAGCTGGTCTGGGACCACACCTAAAATGTAGGTTTTGGAGTTCATAGTTCCACTCGCCAATTATAAGAACAGAGACTACTGATAACGTAAGAGTGCAAAGGCTCATTGGATCTTTCAGGATGATGAGATTTTCCAGTGACAAAGTTCCTGTGGCCTAATGGAATTATGGAGAAATACAAAGATTAGCCAAGTAAAAAATTAAGATACGACTAGTGGGGCTCCCTAGGAAGGAAGGAAGGAAGAAAGAAAGGAAAGGAGAAAAGATTATTCAAATTCCGCATTTTTTAAGAACATACTAGGTTCAGGTTTTGGCTTTTTGTGATTAGATTTTAGACAAGATAGTCCTTTCTAACTGGTTAATTCTTTTTGTGTCTTTTAGTTTACCACATGCCTCTTTCCTCTGCAGCTATTTTGCTTCTAAGAACAGTTGACATTGCAGGTGCTCTTAAATCTTAAAGAACAAGTCATGGCAATGGGAGGTACACAGAAAAAAAATAGGCCTAGGTTGAGTTAAATTTAAGTTGTGAAACAATTTCTCATAGAATATATCTATACAAGCTCTAAGTGAGTAAAAAATGTGGATAGATATCTATTGACTCTAACATGAATTCTGGTCTCTTAATGTACTCTGAAGTTTACATGAGCTTAAAAGCAAACTCATAACTCATAATTCTCTCTCTCTCTCTCCCTCTCTCCCTCCCTCTCTCTCTCTCTCTCTTCCTCTCATATCAGAGGTAAACAAAAAATCAAATTAAATGTGTGATGCTGCTTTCTGGTTAAGACAAATATGAAAACAGCACTGCCTGACAGAACCTTATTTATCTGAGTACAGTCATGCCGTGATACTTTTAAGGAAATGTCATCTATAACCATTCAAAATCTGTTATATTATTTAGTCATCTTTCTTTTAAAAATTTTATAACTGTTATAAACAAGTATGGTTAAATAATCTCATAACATGTAATATTATTTTGACACATATATACACACTTCTTGTTTTTAGAATTCCATCTACAAAACATACATTAAATCAGTAACAAAAGAAGAAAGGAAAATCCAATGTTCCATCACTTGTTGTTGTTTGTTCATTTATTTGTTTTTGACTCTTCATGACCCTGTAGACTGTAGCACACTAGGCCTTTCTCCTCCTCTATGTCCTGAAATCTATCCAAGCATATGGTCATTGCTTCTATGACATCATCTATCCATTTCATTCTCTACCCTTCCCTTTCCCCTGTTGTCTCTCCCAACATCAGTTTTATCTAATAAGTCCTGTCTTCTCATTATGTGACCAATGTATTTAAGTTTTAGCTTCAATATTTATCCTTTAATTGAATAGTCAGAGTTAATTTCTTTAAGTATTGATTGATTTTACCTCCTTGCTGTCCAAGGAACTCTCAAAAGTTTTCTCCAGTGCTACAATTCAAAAGCATCAATTCTGTGATGCTCAGCTTTCCTTATAGTCCAATTCTCATAGTCATACATTACCAATGGAAAAAATATAGCTTTGACTTTACTTTATCCGAAGGTGATATCTCTGCTTTTCAGTATTCTATCCAGATTGGTCATAGCTTTCCTTCCAAGGAGCAAGAGTCTTTTGATTTCACAGCTGCAGTCACTTTCTACAGTAATTTTTGCATTTCCTTTTCCCTTCCATTTCCTTTCCCTCTATTTACCAGGAAGCAATGGGACTGAATGCCATGATCTTAGGTTTTTTGGGTTATTTTTATTTTAAGCTTCAAGAAAGCTTTTATTCTCTCCTCTTTCACTTTTGTCAAGAAGCTTCTTAATTCTTCTTCACTTTCTGTATTATCTGCATATCTGAGATTTTGTTATTTCTCCCAGCAATCTTAATACTGGCTTTTTATTCATCCAACCTGTCATTTTGCATGATGTACTCTGCATAAATTAAATAAATGAGGTGACAATATAGAGCCTTGCAATATTTCTTTCCCAATCTTGAACCAATCAGTTCTTTCACATTCAGTTCTAATTCTTGTTTCTTGACCAGCATACAAGTTCCTCAGGAGACAAGTAAAATGATCTGTCACTTGCATCACTTTTATGACTTGTCACAAATTATTGTGATCCATACAGTTAAAATATTTTAATGTAGTCAATAAAGCAAATGTTTTTTTGTTTGTTTGTTTGTTTTGTTTTCTTTCTGGAACTCTCTTGCTTCCTCCATAATCTAGCAAATGTTGGCAATTTGGTCTCTAGTTCCTGTGCCTCTTTGAAAACCAGCCTGCACTTCTGGTAATTCTCAGTTTACATATTGCTGAAGCCTAGCTTGAAGAATCTTAAAGATAACATTGTTCACATGTGAAATGAGTGCAATTGTTCAATAGTCTGAATATTCTTTGGCATCATTTCATTAGGATTGAGACATAAACTGACTTTTTCCAAACCAGTGGCTGTTAAGCTTTCCAAATTTACTGGAATATTGACTGCAGCACTTCAACAGCAACATCTTTTAGGATTTTAAATAGTTCAGCTGGAATTCCATCATTTCCACTATCCTTATTGTTAGCAGTGCTTCCTAAGGCCCACTTGAATTCATTCTCCAGATGTCTGGCTCTAGTTCAGTAACCATACTATCATGGTTATCAGTGCTATTAAGATTTTTCTTGTATAGTTCTTTTGTATATTCTTGCCACTTCTTAAACTCTTCTACTTCTGTTAACTATCTGCCATTTTTGCCTTTTATCATGCCCATTTTTGCATGAAACATTCCTTTGACAGCTCCTATTTTCCCTAAGAGATTTCTTTTCTTTCTTGTTCTATTGTTTTCTTCTTTTTCTTTGCAATGCTCAAGCAAGAAAACATTCTAATCTCTCCTTGCTATTCTCTGGAATTCTACATTCAGTTGGGTATGTCTTTCCCATTCTCCTTTACTTTTCATTTTCCTTCTTTCCTCAGCTATTTGTAAAGTCTCATCAGATAGCCATTTTGTTTGCTTGTTCTTCTTTCTCCTTAGAATGTTTCTTTGTTTTTTGTTCTTTTTTTTTTGCTGTCTCCTGTACCATGTTGTGAACCTTTGTCCATGGATCTTCAGACTTTATCTGCCAGACCTAATTTCTTAAATCTATTCATTACCTCCCCATCGTGTTCGTAAGAGATGTTATTTAGGTCATACCTATACAGTCTGATGTTTTCCCCTGCTTTCTTCAACTTAAGTATAAATTTTGCCATGAGAAGCTCATGATCTGAGCAACTTTCACTGCCAGATCTTGTTCTAATTGACTGTAGAGAGTCTCTTCAGCTTTGGCTGCAAACTATATAATCAATCTGATTTTGGGATTCACCATCTGGTGAAGAATATGTGGAGTTGCCTTGGGTTGTTGAAAAAGAATGTTTGCTGTGACCACTGAGCTAGGTTGACAAAACTCTCTGCCCTGCTTCATTTTGTATTCCAAAGCCAAAATTGCCTGTTATTCCAATTATCTTTTGATTGCCAACTTCAGTATTCTAATCCCTTGTGATGCATGTGACATTTTTTAAATATTATTTCTAGAAAGTGTTGTAGTTCTTCATATAACTGAGCAGCTTTGTTCTCTTTAGCATCAGTAGTTGGATTATAGGTTTGTATTACTGTGATATTGAATGGTTTGCCTTGGATTTGAAAACTTATCATTTTTGAGATTTTACCTCCGTACTTTTTTTTTCACTCTTTTATTGAGTATGAGGGCTACTCTATTTCTTCTAAGAATTCTTGACACAGTAGGAGATGTAATAATCACTTAAATTAAATTCACCCTTTCCCATACATTTAAGATCATTGAAACTCTAGGTGCTGATGTTTAATCACTCCATCTCTTGTTTGACCACATCCAACTTACCTTGGTTCATAAATCTTACATTCCAGGTTCCCATACAATATTCATCTTTACAGCATTCAACTTTCCTTTCACCACTAGACACATCCACAGCTGAGTATCTTTCAGTTTTGGCCCAGCTGCTTTGTTCTTTCTGGAGCTGTTTGCAAGTGTCCTCCACTCTTCCACAGTAACATATTGGACACCTTCCATCTGAAGGTCTCATCTTCTGATGCCATATCTTTTCAGTATTTTAATACTGTCCATGTGGTTTTCTTGGCAAAGATATTGGAGTGATCTGTCATTTCCTTCTCCAGTGGATTTATCTTTTGTCATAACTCTCCACTATAACCTATCCATCTGGTAACCCTGAATCATTGCAAGTCCCTCTGCCATAACAAGACAGTGATCCAGGACATGTTTCTTTTACTTACTAAATACCAACTGAAATGATTTATGTTTTGTCTTCAAAAGATGACATCTTAGTACTCTTTCACAACAAATTTTGGAGTACTATTCAAATAAAATGTTATTTCCTCATTATTTGGGAATCAGCATTACCTTATAGTGCTCTTATCTGTTTTTCTTATCAAAACATAATACTAATAGTTGCATATGTAATAATTATTTTTCATTGATTCAAGGATTTCAAAGCACTTACCAAACACTCTAGAAGATTATTTCCTTTTATAGGGTATATATATATTGGAAAGTACATAATTTCCAGAGAATTGGGCACTTTTCTCTGAAATATTGAATGCTGACTTCAAGAAGCAACAAGAGATCGGTCTAAGTGTCTTGTGTACCTATCTGTCTATTTATCCATCTATCTCTTCTATTTTTTTCTCCATATTTCTATGGCAGTTCAAATTCTGGATCAGCACTCTGAGTAAGTGTGCATTATGAAAAGTACCACTCACACAAAGAAAGTACATCTACTTCTTATATCTGTACCAAACTAGCTCCCAGACTCCCTGAACAAATTGCTTTGTTTGTCAGCAGAACAAAGCAATTCTCAATGCCTGTTTACTGAACAGGGTAAGAGCAGCTTGAGCTCAGAGTTCAGAGTTCACACTTCTGGAAAATATGTACAAGGCCTCTATCCTTCTAAACAAAGCATCATATGAAGAAGGCTTAGTTTTATTTTTTTCTGGAGACCTGGGATTGAATCCTAATGAAGGTCACAAATAAAGACTGAGAACAGCTAACATTGGCAGCTCCTGCTGCAATGAAGTGTATGGAGGCTTATGGGAGATAGATAAAGCTCCTAAATACAGGAGGAAAATTCAGACTCAGCTTCATTGAACTCATTAAAAATGTTTATTCTCAGGCTTTCAATTAAAGAAAGATTCTAAAGCCATAGTAATAGATTTCACATCTAAAAATAAGAAACAAGCCTCAGATTAACCTGTTGCCTGAATAGTAAGTTATGCATTATCATACACGTTCTCATTATGCTTTGAAAGATTGAGAGCTCGCTTATATGGTGATTATATTTGAGGACTGAACCAAGACATGCATTTTTCAAAAATCCTGCAACATAGCAAATTTTAATGTTTGTATAAATCACAAATGGCACTTGGGGGGTGTTTTTGAAATGTATCTGATGAAGGTACAGCAAATCTTACTCCTGCAATTTTCTAAACTACTTTTTTTCCTTTTTAAATAATATATATATATATATACATATATATATATATATATATATATATACATATATATATATATTTAATTCAACCATCCAATTGTAAATATGAACACAGTCAGATAATTTGGAACCAAGAACCTGGGCTATTTTCCATAAGATCATCCCCATGGGAGTGAAATATAGTCATTATTAGAAAATATCTGCTTTCTTCTTCCTTTGTCATATTTTCTCTATCAAAAGCCCTTTGAGGAAATAAAAAATAAGGCTAATTGAAAGCCACAGGTACCTAAGTAAGGGCAGGATTGGTATTTGAAATCAACAGCAGAACAAACCAAAAAAAAAGGAATATTAGGTTTTATGTCTTTCAATTATCTACCATGCCTATAGAAGGTGATAAATTGTTATCATATCCAATTTGAATAAAGGAAGCAATTATTCAACATCAGAACATTATTGTGCAACATTGCAGTGTATGCCAAGGCTATAACAGTGAGAGGGAACTGGAAGAATCAGCTGGAAAGGAAACACATCTGCCAAGATTTGGAATATACTTAAAGAATGGATGAAGATATTCCTGGTACATAGTAGGCACTTAACTTGTCTCAAAGGTATTTTTAGAATATTCTCAGTATCTCAAATGTAGCTAATACTTATGAAACTAAGGGACATTTGACAAAGTTAATCATACCATCATCATGGACAAGGTTGAAAGATGAACACTGGGTGATAATATAGCTATTTGGTTTCAGAAATGGTTGAATTGCTGTACTTAAAGATTAGAATTAATGGTTGGCTTTTATCTTTTCAGATTTCTAGTGGAGTGTTTCAAGGATCTGTGTTTAACTTATTGCTACTTTACATTTTTGTTAGTGCCTTGGATAAAGGGATACATGGCATTCCTCTGTGTTTTTCAGGTAATAAAGCTGGGAGGGATAGCTAATACTTTGGATGATGGAGTTAGAATTGAAAGAAACATTTTGATAGGTTTTAACATTGTGCTGAATCTAAGAGAATTAAATTTATGTTTATACTTGAATATATTTATAATCTCCCTGATGTGAGTATTACTTCCAATCAATCAATCAATATATCAATCAGTAATTATTTATTAAACATCTACTATGTCCCAGGCACTATATTAGGCAATATGGATATAAATTTTTAAAAATCCCAACTCTTAAAGAAATTATATTCAATCAAAGGAAACAAAATATACATATATGTATATATCTAATAAATGTAAAGAGAATGACTGTAAAATAAATTCAAGATAGCTAAATAGAAAGGACTTAGAGAGGAAGAAGATAAGTACTTGGATGTACTGGGAAATCTTTCATGAAGAAGAGAGTACTTGAATTGTAAATTGAAGAAATTGAACTGCAAGTGAGAAAGAAGATCATTCCAGTCAAGAAGGCTAGCCAGTGCAAAGGCATGAAGATGGGAATTGGAGTTCCATTTGTGAAAAGAGGAAAATGGACATTTGTTTGGACCATAGAATGGGAAAAAGTAAGGAATGAATAATGAGGCTGGAACGATAATTTGAGACTAGGTTGTAAAGATTTTAAAGGCCAAAGGCAATTCATATTTTATCCTAGAAGCAATTGATCACCTTATTAAGTTGGTCAGATTTTGCTGAGCAGAATAACAGGTCAGGTTAAAGGAAGTGACTTTAACAGCTGTTTGGAGCCCGAACTGGAGTTGGGGAGACACTTGATGTAGAGATACCAGTTATGATATAAACTTAGCTCTAAAAGGCCAGAATTAGGAGCATAGAGTGGAAGTTGCAACCTATTAGGTTAAGAGAAAAAAATTCCTAATTATGAGAGCTATCAAAAAGTGTAATGGTCTGCCTCCAGATTATACTGAGCTCATCATCAGTAGACATCTTCAGGTATAGTTTAGGTGACAGACTTATGGAGGACATTGTAGAGACAATTATTATTCAGTTGCACTTTGTACTACTGAATGGCACCTGAGGACTCTTAAAATTGTCAGATTGCATAATTCTGTGGTCACTACTTTAATTATAAGGAACTAAATAGGTTTCCAATCAAAGAGGTGAAGAAAAAAAAAAACTCTATAGTGAACAGCAATAACAATTCCTTATCCCTGCAATGTTATCACACTGTCCTGAAAGTAGAAATAACCAGAACTACAAATGTGGGTAAAATCTATTTGTGTATTAAAAGATTTTTTCAAGTATTTTCCCTTAGATTTAACCTCTTCCTTTCTTATCTTACCCTAAGCATCACATAAGGTTCCCCAACTTACAGTCTTCAAAAAGATATCTCCTCTACTTGAACTTATTCATATGACTCTTCCAGTCTCACTTAATTACAAAATATGTTTTCTTAATTATGCTTGCACAATTTTAGACTATAAACTCAATGAGGGTGGAGTTTTATTTTCTTTTTTCTTCATATCTCTAGTGCCTAGCTTTGTATAACGTGGAAGCTAAAGAAATCTTAATAAACACTTTTTAATTTTAGTTTAAGGAACTCTTTTCCTCAGTGTGGGAGTTTAGGTTCTTACCTCTCTTCATAGTGAGAAGCATTTGAAAACCAGGGCTTAGAAGTGACTTGTCTGAGAACCCAACCAAAAGCAAACACCAAATTACAAATCTTAAGAGCTTTTGATTTCTCTTGTTTGTTTGTTTGTTTGTTTTTTGGGTCACACAGCTAGTAAGTGTTATGTGTCTGAGGCTGGATTTGAACTCAGGTCCTCCTGAATTCAGGGCCAGTGCTCTATCCACTTCACCACCTAGCTGCCCCAAGAGCTTTTGATTTCAATAGTGATGCCTTTTTTTGCTGTTGTTTTTTTTTTTAAGAAAAGCCATAGTTTGACCAGTTTATATATGGTGATACAATGAGACATGATGAAAGGAAAAATAAAGAAAATTGTCCCTGGGAAGATGACTTAGTGTCTCTGTTGTCAAGCAGACATAGTCTGACATAAGATTAAAAACAAAAACTAATGAACTTAAATGGCTACTGATACTTAAACTATATATTCTAGCGGGGAAAATGGATAACATGAATAGAAATACATAGATTTTAATGTTCAGGATAGTGGTCATCTCAAAATGCAGAAATGAGTTATGTTTAAATATTAAAACATATATCTAAGGCTCACAAGCATTACCATTCATTTTCATTATTCTCATCTCCACCCTCACCCCCACATTTGTTCTATGCTGACAAGAGCTCTTTTTGGGATGTCCATAATGTCTGGGGGTGGGTGAGGAGGAATGAACCAGAAATTCATCAGAAAGTCTGTTTTGTGAGACTCTGGGGCCCCATTTTACACACTTGAGAGCTTTGTTGAAGATAAGCTTAGGCTAAGTTGTCAAACATTTTGCTTGGCTGAACTGAACTCAACCCAGACTAAGGTTTGCTCAATGCTAGTTGAAGTTTGTTTTTCTAGGAGGCAGCTTTTTAAGAGGGGAATACATGCAGGAAAATATCAATTAAGTATATGTGTAGAGTTGTTTATCTCAAGGTAGAATGAATACCATATGGCTGCTTTGTTTTGAGCAAATGTAATGTGATTGAATCATTCCCTTGTCTGTTGATATGAGCAAACTGAATGCATATATATCATTTAGCAAGCATTAAGCTTGTGGTTGGAGTGTTGTACAGAGGACTTGGAGGAGGAGAGAGAGGGAGGGCAAATCACCATGTTGATAAATCACACTTGTTTGCCTTCAGGAACCATGGTCAAAGCCCAACTTTAAATTCTAAGACAAATCAATGGAATTCTTTTAGCATCCTCCCATGTGAATATTTATCCACATTTGAAAATTAACTCTAATGAAAGTCTCTAGCTGCTTTGAAATAGTAGAGGGGGTGGGGTTGGGGGTGGAGAAAGAAGGTCATTACTAGGACACAGGCTAAAAACATTTGCAAGGTTAAGGTCATTGGCCAGACATTATGGAATGGGTTGTAATACAGCTGGACACACCCTATTTAGTCACTGATAATGAATAAATGGCTTTCCACCCTGCCCCTATCTAGAAGTCCCATAACCATAATGAGGGTGTTAGCGAATTTCATTTCATAGGACATGGCTGATATACTTTGGAGAATTTAGGAATCATGCTTGTAAGTCTCTCAAGGCATATACTTATGTATTGATGAAATGGCCATCTCCATAGGACAGGGTGTAGGCAAATTTGTTTTTAAAAGAAGATGCCTTCTCAATAAAGATGGTAACTGAAACCTGCTTCATTTTAATATGTAAAATTAGGTTGCAAACTTTGGGTTCCTGAAAACCTAATCCACTGGGAAGATTAGATTTCCATATCAGCCAGCCTCTTAAGCAACAATCTAATAATGACAATGTAACTGATGCCTTAATAACAAATGCATTTCTTTGGAAAGGTAAGGACAGGAAGTGTGAAGCTCAGTGATGGAAGAGGCAGACAATGATTTGAGTAATTGAGCTATGCATACTTGCTCATGGCGGGGGAGGAATCGTAAAAATCATAGCATCGTAGGTTTAGAGCCAGAAGGAGCCCAAGATCATAGATCAGGAAAGGACCTAATCAGTCACATACAACTAAGGCCCAGAGATGTTAAATGACTTAATTAAGGTCATATAAGCTAAAAGTAGCAGATGTGGGCTTTCAACCCAGGTCATCTGAGTTCAGATCTGACTTTCATCCCACTATACTTACCTGTCTCTGACTATCTAATCCACGTGCTTTATAAAGCGGAAAGAGTAACTCTGGGAACGTGTGGATACATCATAAATGCTGGATTCTTTTATTTGTTAGTGCTCTTGCCCTCTTGAAATTACATTGTGTGCCTGTCAGAAGTAGCCAAGAGACACAGTGGATAGAGGACTAGGCCTGGAATCAGGAAGCCGTCAGTTCAAATTTGCCCTCAGGCACTTATTAGCTGTGTGAACCTGGGTGAGTTACTTAACTTCTGTCTGCCTCAGTTTCCTCCACAGGAAATTGGGGATAATAATAGCACTTATCTCCCAGGGTTGTTGTAAGGATCAAATGAAATATTTGTAAAGCACTTAGCAGAGTCTGGCACATAGGCACTTAATAAACGCTTAGGCCTTCCTTTCACATGTATTTTTCATTTTCTTTGTGTATCTGTTCCTCCCCATCTAGTAGAATGTAAGCTCTTTAGATCAGAGATACTTTCATTTTTGTCTTTTACCTCCAGTGATGGCTGACTAGCAGTCATTACTTAATAAGTGCTTATTGGATGGTGGTATGGTGGGAACATTGATGACTAGTGAAAAAGAAACCAAAACCAGGAAGACCTAGTTCTTTAACTAGAGAACCCCCACATAAGATTATGATACAGAACAGACGAAATGTCGGAAGATATATGTCCCAGAGGTTTGTTCTAAGCACAATTCACCTTCCCTTATGGAATGTTATATATCTTAAGTACAAAAGTTTCATTCAAACTCCTCTCTCTCTCTCTCTCTCTCTCTCTCTCTCTGCAGTTATAGAAACACATAGGTTCTCTATATAAATGGGACTGACAAAGAAACATAGATAAAGTTTCAATGGACAAAATATAATCATCATACTTTGCTGTTAGTGTATTTATCAAAGTGATAATAGCAAATTACTCTGATGGTTTCCCCCACATTGTTTTCTTTCACAGCTTAGAACCTCATAAAGGAGGATGTACTTCTTTGGAACCTTTTCAAGCCTTCTTAACATGGAGTCAATGGGCTTCCGATAGGTTTGTAGATATATATTTTAGAGTTTGTGAACTTGGATGGGAAAAATAATGTACCTTTATTTCGATATATATGATTTTCTCTGTAATACTACATATTTTATTTTACGCATTTAAAACCATTATTCTGAGAAAGAGTCCATAGGTTTCACCAGATTGCCAAAGGTATCCAGGAAGCAAAAAAAAGATTTAGAAACCCTATCTTAGAAGTACCTGCATCCTTCAAATTTAAACACATATGGTCAAAATGACATAAATAGTTGAGTCTTCAGTTCTATTGTCTGCATTATTTTGGATTAAAAACCACTCCTATTCGGAAATTCTCTCCTTTCAGCTCAGCACTACTTGGGGAGTTTCTCCCTTCTTCAAACTCTTGAGATCCAAGAGATCAGAGGTGATTATTTACTTTAGGCTAAGATACTTATATGCTATTTATCTTCAGTTCACCTTATCTGAAAGCCACAAATTCTGGCTTAGGTTGTGTGACACTGATGGCCCAAGTGGTATGGTTTTAACTTCTGGGGGCTTGAGTAAGAGTACATTTCTAACAGTGAAAGCTTCTTTTCCTCAACATTTGCATTAACATATGGCTGACTCATTCTGATTGCACCTCTGACTAGTTGATGATGCTGTGTATAATGGTTGGTGTGTTGTGCTGGGCTTTGGTGCTTAATGTAGGTGAAGGACACTGCATCTGCCAACTTGTGTTCACAGCCCCTGTTGTTCACTCCACCATTGGATGTAATCAAAACCAGAAAAACAGTTTGAAATGCCAGCTGTTTCTACTTATTTATTTACTTTAATAATCATTTTTTTTTAAGGGAAGGGGAGAGAGAGGGCAACACCGTGTTTTCATTGCAGGTTGTCTCTGAAAAGCTCAAGTCATTTTGAAAACGTTAACTCTCCCAGTAATCTGGTAATGGTTCCCTTCCTTGACAGAGAAAAAAACTGACCCTGAAAACTTAACACACGCCACGAAGCAACCAAGCCAACAGAGTTAGGGGAGGAAAAAAGGCAGTGTGCCTTCTCTTCTATTCTTGTTTGAGGCTTGAGTTGCCAATCCCAAGCTCCTGTGAAAACTGTCCCTTTGCCCACCGCAACTATGCCTGTAACTACAGCTACCTGAAAAGGAGAGGTCTCCATACTATATCCACGAAAAAGCCAACCACAATCTAATAATCTCAAAGCTTTTTGGTTTCTGAGCCCAGAGTTATAATGTGCAAATCTTTGAAAAGGAACATGCCACTGCCTTCCAGCCACTCCATGTTTGTGCAATTAAGGAAAACTCAAAATCTCAAGGATCATAGGCATCCTACAGAAACCTACAGCATTCAGATTCCCTGATCTTTTATTTCATGGGGTTTTTGTCTGTTTTGTGTTTATTTGCTTTAAAATTTTAACCATTTTTTTCCCTCAGACCCTGTCTTTCCTGACCTGGGGGAACAAAGTAAATCATGCAAGACTGCCCCATTGATTCAAGCACCATAGAATCTGTGGCTGTTCTGTCTTCTGGTTATGCAATTCACGTTGTTGTAGCAAAGCCAATCCTTCATGTTTGCCTCACATGCAGTCACCCAACAAGCAGGGCAGGAGATCACATAGAAAAAACCCAGAGCTTTTGCTCTCTGATCATCTCTTCACAGACAGATGGAAGAATTTATGTTGTTCCACTCTCTGCTGTTCATCCACATTAAGGCTATTCTTCAAATCCTTCCTATGTCTCACTACTGAAGCTTAATATTGGTAGGGGCACTGAATGGAAATCCAAATATCATTATATGCCTGAAAACAGACTGTTCAAGCATCTAGATTTACAGAAAAAAAAACAGTTTTGCTGATATTAAAAATAAGGGAAATATTGAACAAGACACTAGCAACACTGAACTTTCTGCCACCCCTTCCCTCTTGTTCTATCTCCATGATTTTTCTGCCTTTCATGAAATGCTGAGGGATTTTTAATTTAATTACTTCTCTCCATCAGCTGCTAGAATAAGCAGAAGGGACCTCAGCTTAACATCTTGACTGAAAGATGATCCCACTAAAAGGGCAGTGTATCCCCTCACTCCTTCTGGTACAGCTGTGCATTGTCAGCATCCATTGTGGGGTAGAGGGAGGGGAGAGTAGGAAGATGGGCTCATTTACTAGTTAAATCTCCTACCCAATATAACCCTTCCTCTCATAAAAATCCTTTATTTCAATGAACTCTAACCAAACGGCAAAAAACAAAAACACAGTTAGAAAATTACAAATATTAATAAAGTTCACATATATGTCCTTTATTATTTCTACCAATTCTTCCAGAGCTTAGAGAACACAGGGATTTTGGTGGAGCTTTTAATTTTAATTTTATTCTATGTATAATTCACTGCTTAGACTTCAGGTTTGGGGTGCAGATGAAGAGAAGTTGAACTTTTAAATGAAGTTTATTAAGTCAAACTACTTTTCCTTGCTTCATAACAGCATTAAGTATATAACATCTGGCTAGTAAATACTATTTCTTGAAAACAAAACTTTATGGGGTGTGTACCAATGTTGAAATCCTTAGGCTTTCTGGAACCCCAGATTCAGTCTCTGGCAAGATTGACACCGCCCCATAATTTCCCAAGACAGATAATTTACATTCTTTGCAGTGCAATTTATGTGTATATTTTGCAAAAAACACTCATTCCACTTCCATTTGCCTCCACTACTCAAAGGCTTCAAGGAGCACTTAATTACTCTCCCTAGGATCATCTTCAGGAGAGTTAGCTGGTGCCATAGATAGGGAGAACTGACCTCAGAGTCAGAAAGAAAAGCTTTCAAATCCCATCTCTGAAACATACTGGCTGTGTCACCCTATGCAAATTATTTAATCTGTCAGGGTGTCATGAAACTCTAAGATTACAAACTGCAGAATAGCTTCAGTCTGCATTGATAGAGAGTGTTTCCTCACCTGGAGTTCCCTTTACAAATAAAATCTTTTGTTTGGAAGAAAAAAGGACTACTGTCTCTAAGCAGTGATTATAAAATAAAAGTCTATAGAGGTGGGGTTGGGGAATCATATAGGCATTATTTTCCAATGCAAAATGAATGGATAAATGTCTAAAACTTTGAAAACTGAACAGCAGACCATCCAAGCATGTGTGTTATGCTTTCTTTAAAAAGAAAAAAAAGCAGTATTATAGAAAGGCTGTCTTTATATATGGCCACTGACAGTAGTATAGCTTATTATTCAATCTAGTTAATTGGGCTAGCTTTATTAAAGTCAGCATCAATCTTCCAAATAGATTCTGCGGCTACATGAATCAAGACTGCCATACAGTCTATTTCCTTTGGTCAGTATGTTGCACTTGGAATACTTTCTGACTAAGGCTTTCTGAGCATTAGTGGATCTCACATGTAATACTGGAAGAGACTGTAGGGATCATTTACAGCCTATAGACTTTAGAAGTCAAATACAGTCCACAGACTTTAGAGGTCGACTACAATTGAGTTACACTAAATTCCTTCATTTTACAGAGGTGGCAACTTAGGTTCACAGACATGAAATTACTTGCCATTGTATTAAGTAGTTAAACCAGGATCACAGTGCAATTTCTTTTACACAGTGCCTCATTCTGGGTCTTTTTTTCCTTTGCAGGATAATTGACACAAAATCAGAATGGAAGACAACAATTTCTCCAGTGATGACTTGTTACGTCTTGAAGTATACCACTTTGACAACATGGCCTCTTCTCGTTTTAGTTAGGGGACGAGGAGAATAGCTTAGAAGAAAAAAAAAGAGATTCAGAAGAAGAAGGCTCCTTGAGCCCTATACCCCATTGCTGGATCTGTTGCTGCTCCGTCTCTTGCCATCTTAATTGCAGTTCTGATTTAGTCAGAGAAACAAGTACAATCTTTCTGGACAAGGAAATAAAGGTCAGGAAAGTGGATGTGACCCTTCTGCTTAACTCCTTTCTTCCCCTAGCCCACACTAGTTTGATGGGAGCTAAGATCTCCACAAAGAATAATTTATTAGAATGTGATCCCAGGTAATCATTTTGCTCAACCCTATAGAAAGGGAGATCTTTAGGAAAATGGAGAGAATGGGGTAGGGAAGGAAGGGAAAGAGGAATTGAGTGTGAATAAGAAGGGTGGTTTAGGGCAAATGAGGAAGAGATCCTAGAATCTAAAACAAATCTTTTTATTAAGGGGATTTGTGCTGTGAAGTTTGGATTCAGTCAAGGGGCCACACTTGAGGACTTATAGGGCCACATGTGGCCTTGAGGCCACAGGTTCCCCACACCTGTGCTAGATGAATGTGGAGAGAGGGAGTCTTATGGTAAGATGAAAGAGATACTAGACAAACAGCACTGGGAATCTTCTGATGAGTTGAAAGCGCGGGGGCTCTAGGATGAATAGGGAGAGAATCTTTCAGTGACTGGAGGTATTAGGCATGAATAGGATTGGGGGAGGAAATCTTGAAATGAATTGAAGTGATAACTATGTAAGGAAGAGTCTCATGGTGAATATGGGGGAGGCTTGCCAGGAGGAAGGAAAGAAGGGTTTATGAATAAGTAGTGAATTCCCAGGATTATGATCATATGATCATCAATTTAGAGGTAGGAGAGACATCAGAATTATCTAATTAAATGTTGTTGCTTTACATATGAGGAAACTGAGACCCAGAAAGGTTAAATGACTTGTTCAAGGTAATGCCAGAGCAAGGAGCTTCTTTTAATGAATGTTTAACAACTGGCTCTCAAAAAAAAGTACAGGGGCAGCTAGATGGCACAGTGGATAGAGCACTAGCCCTGGATTCAGGAGGACCTGAGTACAAATCTGGCCTCAGAGACATAACACTTGCTAGCTGTGTGACCCTGGGCAAGTCACTTAACCCCATTGCCTAGCCTGCCCCCCAAAAAAATAAGTACAGAAAATATGCTTTTATGCTTAGTCTGAATTATTAACATTTCTCCATCACTTTCTTAAATTGAGACAATCAACAGAACAATAAATCGAGACCTCATTTGTAGTGATTGTGGATCTCTAAAGTGTAAAGGCTCTTACTGAAAATTTAATAATTGGCTTGAGTTTGAGCTGGCTACAACCCACCCTTATGTCCTAGGGAGGATTTGAAACCAATCCTCTAACTCAGGAATGATTCCTTAACTCTCTCTTCTGTACCCATGTTAACACACAATGTTTTTATAGAAAACCTCCATTAGAGAATTTGGTTTCAAAATCAATGAGTAGTGTCTTGGTGTGAGTATAGAGAGATTTCTTATAAATCCTTCCTCTCTAAAGCTGACAGAAGAGTAGGACATATCTTATTTATTATCTAGGAAGTAAATTTTCCTGACCTATGTGATTCCAGAGCTAGATGCTAGAATAAGTTGGAAGGGAGAAGTCATTTGTAAGGTTCTACCTATTTAATCAGACACTTACTAGCTGTGTGACCTTGGGCAATTCATTTAACCTTGTTTGCCTTAGTTGTTCATTTATAAAATGAGCTGAAGAAGGCAAACCACTCCAGTATCTTTGCCAAGAAAACCCTAAATGGGGTCAGAAAGAGTCTGACAGGACTGAACAACAACATCTATTTACTCTGTTTAGTCTGAAATGGGTGGAGGACAACCCAAGTAGACTGCTGATATCCATAATACATATGGATATCTATCCATAGTATAGCTATCCAAGTAGACTAACATATCATTTGTTATGAAATATTCTTCCCTCAGGAGTGACTTCAGACTATATATCACAGTAGTAGAGAAGAAAGAACATAAGCTTTAGAGGCAGAGGACCTGGCTTAAAATCCCATTCTAAGGACTCACTACCTCTTTGACCTTGAGCAAGTAAGTCACTTAAGCCTCTCTGTACCTCAGTTTTCTCATTAATAAAAGGGAAGGATTGACTAGATGACCTCTGACATCCCTTTCAACTCCAAATTTATGATTATATGGGATGGGTTGAATGTATTCTCCTTTGCTTTCTTGCAGAGTCAATCCCTCTGTTTAGTAGAGGGACATATGGACTATTCCAGCTTCATACTGCTTTCTTTATAGCTATGTGAAGTCATTTCAGGAATCATGTCACTTTATTCCCCAAACTACCCCCCCCCACATACACACAAATTCCTGATGTCTGAAATTCCATTATAAAAGTCTCATTCTTTTGACTTAATATTTTTTCTCCTATTAAAATACAAAATCCTCAGGGGATGCTTGCCTTCTAGTATGATACAAGAAGAAGTGAAACTCCATGGTTCCAAGACAAGGGCCCAGACAACAGGCCCAACCAAGAGCCAATTGCATAATTCCCCATGGATACCTTCTGGATGTGCTTCATCTGCTATCTTCCTGGTATCCTATGGATCAAACAGTGGAGTCCTTCAGTGGTGGTATTTATTTACCCAGATGCCTACTCAGCATCTGTTATACCACTTTCTTCCCTTAATCCACATGACTACTGCCTAATTCAAATTTTCATCATGTCTTGTCTAGACTACTAAAATGGTGCAATGATAGGCTTCTCTACCTCCATTATGCACCTCTCCAGTGCTGCCAAAATATTATTTTTCAGACCTAGATTTGGACAAGTCATTCCCTTGCTCAAAAATCTTAATTGGCTTCCTCTTATATCAGATACAAATTCCTCAGCCTGGCATTTAAAGTACTGCAAATTCTGACTTCAACCTACCTATTTTTCGAGTCTAATTGTCTTTTTTTTTCCCATATATTTCCTCTTCATGTCCTTTATGGTCCTTTATGGACTACTAGCTATTCCCTCAATTTGACACTCTGTTTCCCATCAACATGAGTTTGCATGATCATTTCCCATACTTGGGGTGCATCTCTCTTCTCCTCCATCTGAGAATCTTGATCTTCCTTTAAAGCAATGTTCAGGTTATCCTCCTCATTAATATTCCCAATTATTAGTGATTTCTACCTCTTCAAAATATATTAGATTTAATTATCTGGTTCATGTTCCATTCTCCAATAGAATGGAGAATTATTATTATTATTGTTATCATCTTTGTGTCTCTAAAGCCTAGATCAAGGATAAAGAACCTGTAGCCTCGAGGCCATGTGTAGCCCTCTAGGTTCTCAAGTACAGTCCATTGACTGGATCCAAACTTCACAGAACAAATCCAAGGTGATGTGGTCTTGAAATCACAGGTTTCCAATCCTTGTTCTAGATTATGCAAAGCAGAGAATCTCTGATTTTCTTTAGCTACAGGGAACTCCCTGACTGATCCTAGCCCCGCCGACAAACATACACACGCATACACACACACACACACACACACACACACATAAAACCCCACTTACACAAACACACAAAACACATACACTATACGCATATGTATATTGTGTACATGTTATACACACATACACGCACAGAAACACACATTCTAGGGAGTTATCTAAGGTTAGACTATTATTTAGAGTCTTACAATTAATAAATATGCAAATTTGAATTTGAACCTAGATGTTTCTGAGCACAACCCACTCTGTTCTGTGTCAACATGCTACCTCCTTCCCTCTCTTTTTTGCATACACTAAGCATTTAATAAATATTTCTGAAATCAAATTGTTGCAATACTCCTCAGCAAAGTTGACACATTTACAGCCTTATCTTTTACCCATGGTGTTGAGTGTACTTTTTAAAGTCTCTCTGACATGAGGAAAAAGGTAGAGTGGAGCACTGTGGGGCTAAGGTAGTGCCACTAGATCAGATAGTACCACCACTGCATTGACACAGTGCATTGGGGATGAAGGTGGTGGGATGGGGTGGCCACCAAGAGATCAAAAGGGTGAAGGGGAAATTGGGTACAACTTCAAAAGTGTATTAAAACTTAGTTCAAGGTATAACTGCATTTAAAAGGATCTCTGAGAATTGACTCTCTCCGATATCACACGTTTAGTTTCTCAGAATATTGATAAAACAATCGTGAAATAGTTTTCATGGAGTAGCTAAGAGAATACCAACAATTTGGAACAAGGTAGAGTCTCATTCCAGATCTATTCAGCAAAAGCCAAAGGTAAAATTTCCAAAGAAGATACTAATATAATCACTGGGAAACTGAAGCCTGGGTTAAATACTGAAAGGTCAGCTGTGTAGGGACTAGTTATCACACTAACATAGCCATTAAGATGAATTTATTTTGAAGCCTTCAGGCTCTTCTTGCATGCACATGTTATCTCCATCTGTTCAAGCCTTCAATAAGTCTTTGCATGTGCTTCTACTAGCCCTGGGTCTTAGGCACGTAGGATGGTTGAGGATACTGACTGCCAGAGAATTTATTTCTAGGAATTTATGAAGAATACAGCTTGAATACCTAAACCAGGAATAGCCAAAAGAGAGAAGGAATATCATAGACCGATTTCCCTAATGAACGTTGATGGAAAAATTAAAATAAAATGTTAGCAGAGATTACAGAAATTTAACATAAAGATAATAAACTATGACCAAGTCAGATTTATACCAGGAATGCAGGGTTAGTTCAACATTAAGAAAAATATTAACATAATTGACCATATCAATAACAAAATTAAACATATGATTGTCTCAATAGATGCAGAAAAAGCTTTTGATACAGCACTTATTCCTGTTAAAAACACTGGAGAGCATAAGAATAAATGGAATTTTCCTTAAAATGATAAGTAATGTCTATCTAAAACCATCAGCAAGCTAGAAGTTTTCCCAGTAAGATCAGGAGTGAAACAAGGTTGCCCATTATCACCAGCATTATTTAAAATTATGCTAGAAATCTTAGTTTTAGCAGTAAGAGAAGAAAAAGAAATTGAAGGAGTTAGAATAGGCAATGAGGAAACAGAACTATCACTCTTTGCAAATGATATGATGGTATACTTAGAGAATCAACTAAAAAAAACTACTTGAAACAATTAACAGCTTTAGCAAAGTTGCAGGATAAAAATAAACCCACATAAATTATCAGCATTTTTATATATTACCAATAAAGCTCAGCAGCAAGAGAAATTCCATTTAAAATAACCATAGACAATATAAAATATTTGGGAGTCTGCCTACCAAGACAAACCCAGGAACTATTTGAACACCATTACAAGACTTTTCAGACAAATAGTCATGCTTAAACAATTGGAAAAATATCAATTGCTCAAAGGTAGGCTGAGCTAATATAATTTAAATGACAATTCTACCTAAATTAATTTACTTAGTCAGTGCCACATCAATCAAAATACCAAAAATTATTTTATAGAACTGGAAAAAATGACAAAATTCATCAGGGAGAACAAAAGGTCAATAATATCAAGGTAATTAATGAAAAAAATGCAAAGGAAGGTGATCTAGCCATACCGGATCTAAAACTATATTATAAAGCAACCATAATCAAAACTATTTGGTACTGGCTAAGAAATAGAGTAGTAGGTCACTAGAATAAGTTAGGTACACAAGACAGTAGTAAATGACTATAATAATTTAGTGTTTGATAAATCTAAAGACTCCAGCTTCTCAGATAAGAACTCAATATATTACAAAAACTGCTGGGAAACAGTATGGTGGAACCCAGGCATAGACCAACCTCTCACACCCTATACCAAGGTAAGGTCAAAATGGATACATGGTTTACACATAAAGGATGATGTGATAAGTAAATTAGGAAAGCAAGGGATAGTTTAGCTGCCAGATCTATGGAAAATAGAATAATTTATGACCAAACAAGAGATGGCTAACATTATGAAACACAAAATGTATAATTTTGATTACACTAAGTTAAAGAGGTCTTGAACAAACAAAAAAATGCAACCAAGATTAGAAGTAAAGCAGCAAGCTGAGAAACATTTTTTATAGTCAGTGTTTCTGATAAAGGCCTCATTTCTCAAATATATAGAGAACTGAGTCAAATGTATATGAATACAAGTCATTCTCCAATGGATAAATAGTCAAAGGATATGAACAGGCAGTTCTCAGAGGAAGAAATTAAAGCTATTTAAAGTCTTATGAAAAAATGCTCTAAATCACTACTGATTATAGAAATGCAAATTAAAATAATTCCAAAGTACCACCTCACACCTATAAGATTGGCTAATACGACAAAACAGGAAAATGACAAAAGTTAGAGAAGATGTGGGAAAATTGGAACACTAATGCATTGTTGGTGGAGTTGTGAACTGATCCATCCATTCTGGAGAGCAATTTGAAACTTTGCTCAAAGGGCTAGAACACGGTGCATACCTTTTGATCCAGCAATACCACTACTGGGTCTGTATCCCAAAGAGATCATAAAAAGGGAAAAGGACTCATATGTACAAAAATGCTTATAGCAGCTCCTTTTGTGGTGGCAAAGAATTGGAGATTGTGGGGATGCCTATCAATTGGAGAATAGCTAAACGAGTTATGGTTTATGAATGCTATGGAATACTACTGTGCTATGAGAGATGATGGGCAGGCAGATTTCAAAAAATCTAATTGAAGCGAACAGAACCAGGAGAACATTGTATACAGTAACAGCAACATTGTTCAATGATCAACTACAATAGACTTAGGTCTTCTCAACAGTACAATAACCCAAGATGTTTCCAAAAGATTTATATTGGAAAATTTTATCCATACCCAGAGAAAGAACTACAGAATCTGAATGCAGATCAAAGAATATTATTTTCTCTTTAGTTTTTTTTTTTAATTTCTTTCTCATGTTTCTTTTCTTTTGTTCTGTTTCTTCTTTCATAACAAAGCTATTGTGGAAATATGTTTAATATGATTGTATATGTGTAACCTACATCAGATTGCTTGCCATCTTAGGGAAGGAGGAAAGGGGAAAGGAGAATGAAGGGATGGAGAAAACTTTGGAACTCCAACTCTTACAAAAAATGAATGTTGAAAACTATCTCTACGTGTAATTGAAAAAAATAAAATACTATTAAGTAGGGAAAAAAGACTACAGCTTGATCTGGGCTAAACAGGGACCCCCTCCTTGGACACTTGTTCCTAATACTTCCAGGTACATTGGGAATTTGCTTTTAGTGCTTATTGGGAATACAACACAGGAATATATCAGAATACTAGGAATACAATACAGGTTATATGATATGATGATATTATAAATCCAGAAACTGAAACATATTCCTTGAAGGAAGACCCAACTCTATTCTACAAATGATAGGATATCAGTATTGCCATTTGGTATTTGTCAAACATCACATGCTTAATAAAGTATAAACAGTTTGCAGTGTACTTCAAACTTTGCCCAAAATGCTAAATAGTAGGCCAGAAAGGGGCCTAAAGGGTATGTCCTTTGCCCCCTAAGCCAGTGTCCTCAACCTTTTTTGATCCTATGTTTCTATCATTGAAAAAAATCCTGATATGCATACCAATATGCATACATTTACCTATTTACAAATCATATGCATGTAACACTATATTAATATAAATATATCGCAAAAATATAAATTAAAATGGAAAAACTAAAGATAAAATAATATTTTAGCCTGGAGTACATAGGGGACCATTGGAATTTATTGAGTTGAGGAGAGGCCTGGTGAGATCTGCACTTTAAGGAAATTACTTTGGCAGCTAGGTGAAGGATTGATTAAGTCAGGGAGACCAAGTAGATGGCCATTGCAAAGGTCTAGAGGAGAGTTAAGAATCTGAGCCTAGATAATGACTGGATAAGGAGAGAGGGAAGAGGTATTGTAGCTACAATAAGGACAAAACTAGTTAATTGATTAGATATGTGAGCTGAGGGATATAAGGAGTCAAGGATGACACCATGCTTATAAAATTAAATGATAAAAAAGATGGTGGTAAAGGAATTGGTGGAAAAAGTTGGTTTTGGAATAAATATAATACAGTAAGAGAAATGCAGATCACAATCCTTTTATGCTTACTCATTTTCTGAGACTCACTTTATTTCCCCCAAAAAGCAACATTAAAGTGGAAAGTAGAGCCTGTCCCAGCCATGAGGTCGTCATGAGTTGGGGGAATGGATGGATGTATGGGAGGCAAAGTTCCCAATCACACCTATGCAGATGCTGCTATAGTACCCTGGTGACCCTGAAGAGCCCAAGCTAACTTCAGAAGTAGAGAGTCTGGGGACTTTCACAGAGATGAGAGCAGACTGTGTATGGAGAACTTTGCAGGATAAGAGCATGTGTGATTGTGTTGGAAATAAGATCCATGATTAGCAATCATAGGGAAGTTTGTTTATGACCTGATATTCCACCTTCTTATTGGTTGATTACATACCCCATGGGTTAGACAATTGCTCTAATCATTAGTAATATAAATATTTTATAAATCTACATAACTACATATAAAGCTTCTCATATATTCAAACAACACTGCTATTATTATCCTGTATATGCAGACTTTAATATTTCATCCCTCAATGAATCCATGATTCATTCATCTACTTATTTGACATCTATGTACTAATCAACTAGTAAGTACAACAAACTATTTTTACAACTGGATACAAAGAAAACAGGAAAAAAGCAAACATCCTTGCCAGCAAAGAGCATATGTTCTTCCAGGGAAATAAAACACTATCACAAGAGTATATGTAAAATAAAATTTTTTTATGGGAGAAGAGAACAGTAAAAACTAGAGGGATCAAGAAACTTTTTCCATAGGAGGTGGCACCTAAGTTGAGCCTTGAATAAAAGCTGGGGATTCTAAGATAGATGTGCTGATACATCGAAATGGATATGTTCCCAATCTAAACGCATTATTTAACTCCACAAATTTCCCTTTACTTCCCTTTCTGTTAATGGTATCGTTGCTCTTATAATCTACCACATTTAAAATCTCAGTGGTTTCTTTGAGTTTTCCTTCTTCTCCTGCATTTAATCAGTAGCAAATCTTCTTGATTCTCTTTTTTCAGTGTTGTTCAAATGTGCATGTCCATTTGTGAGTACTTCCTGTTGTAAAAAAGAAACTGGGAAGCCTTTCTGAGTGAAGAAACCAACTTTTATTAAGAGACATAAAGGTGGGGTCTACAGTCTACCCAGGACAGTCTGAGACACCTCCCACTTTCTTTCAGCTAATAAAGATTGGTTTTGTTGCCCAGAAAGATTTTCCAATTTCTTTTTTTATACTATGACAGTACAGATAGTAACCTATCTATGCTGTCTATACTAGAAATGTGTGAATAAATTTTGATGAATTAAAAAGATATATTCCTAGCCTTTGTGGATTAAATGTACCTAAAAAGTCTATCTGAAGAATTGTGAATGGGTACCAAAACTCTAAGTACTAACAAAACTTTCTAGCTCAATTGCGGTTTTTGTTTTTTTTGTTTTTTGGTAGTTCATGTAAAATTTCATCATGTTAAATAAGGTCACAAGCTTGGAGTTCCTGGGGTCTAATGCCTTAGAAGACGATTGAGTTTCTATATCTCCAAGGGGCATAAAGCAATCTAATAATAACAGTGAGGCAGCAAATAGGTCATGGAGATCATAGATTAAAAACTAGAAGAGACTTTAGAAGTTACTCAGTCTAAATTCTTCATTTTATAGATGAGGTAATGAATAACCAGAGATATTGAATGGCTTGTCTAAAGCCATGCAGGAGGTAAGCATAGCTAGGATTCAAACCCAAATCCTCTGACTTCAAATTTAATTCTCTGTTACACAGGACCATTCTCCTTGTTAAGAAAAGACAAAGGAGTATGAAGTCTATAAGAGAAAGGACAACATTATAGGCAGGCTAGACACAGGAGTAAAACTCTAAACACACATGTGAAAAGAACTGATAAGAGTAGGATATTTTAATCAATCTGCTTTAAATAGCCCCACCAAGCCCAACTCTTCAGTTAGGTCTGTGGGATATGATTTTTCTGTTCTTCATTTTGCTTCTAAAATCTTGTGCTGCTGTTGGAGAAACTCATTGACACTGAATTTCCCCAAAAGGAAAATCATGTTGAGGTAATGGAATCAAATAGAAATAAATGTTATTGGTCACCAAAGAACCTTCAACTGATAGTACCCATAAGGCAGAAGCTTAACTGTAAAGTCAGAAAATAAACAGGAAAAATACATCATTGCCCAAAATTAACCTACTGGGTTTTATCAAGCCCAGAGAGAGCAGGAAGGTTTCAGAAACAAGAGACTATACCAAGAGATGACCTGTCTCTATCACCTCATGCTTTTTTCTAAGGATTAAATATTATTTCTTTCTATACTGTATTCATAAAAGGAGTAAAGGGGAGAAATGCTTTATAGCATTTATTTTAAAAGAAATTCAAGAAATAGTCTTTGCTGACTGAAAAGTTGTAATTCAACAGTGAGGAAAATTCATCACTATGGCTGTAAAAGGTTTTCAAAACAAAATCGGTAAACGTGAAGTCCCTTTGTTTTGTGAGAAATAAAAAAAATATATAAATATGGCTCATTTACCTATCTTTTCATTACTCAGGAAAATCCTTTAGTGGCAGCTGCTTCCTGGTTCAAACTTAAATGACTCCAGAGAGGTTCTGTGGTTTATGGACAGCATTAGAAAGCACATGGCTTGAAATCTCTCCCAGGCTATCTGAGAGGGAAATGCTAGGTTGCAAGCATGCAGTTGATATGCTGGCACAGAGGGGCAATACTGACATTTTAGCATCTAACCAGCTCAGATGGATGGGCACCCTTATAATTCCTCGAAACCCTGGGGGACACAACTCCAAGACTCTATGGTTTGAGGGCAGCCATTTCTGGACATAAATCAGAAACCGGTGAAAAAGTCGCTAGTTATGATAGGAAGCATGATATCACATAAAAAAGTACTGGAGATCAGGATGCAAGGCATATATTCTCCACATGATAAATGTGTAACAAGGGACAAATTACTTAACCACTTTGAACCTCAATTTGCTCATTTGTAAAATGGTCTAGATTAGGGGTTCTTAAACTTTTTTTTTTTTTAGTATGTCTTGGGTCCCTTTGGCAGTCTGGTGAAACCTATGGACTCCTTTTCAGAATAATGATTTTTTAGTTCATAAAATATATTAAAAGAAACCAATTACATCTAAATACAGATATGAAAAAAATGTTCTGGAAGTTCATAGAGCCCAAGTGAAGAATCTTTGGACTAGATGATTTCTAAGATCTCTTCCAGGACTAATCTTTCATAGAGGACCTAACCAATAGAAGTCTCATTCTCAGAATATGAACAACTCCTATTGGCCATATTCCACATATTCACTCTCTGCTACCCCATCACTTCCCACACTCTTTTGACATCTACATCTTTTGATTTTTAATGCTACCTTGGCCTACTCATCATAAAAGTGGTAAACCAGCAAATATCCCAAGGGAAATATGAGGTTTTCTTCCTTTGTCATTTTCATTTTGGAATCTAGATTCAAAATGACGGTTATTCAGTTGACTATAGCTTAAGATTTTTTCATAGTTGTCCTTTGTCTGACAATAGTAAATAATCTTCACAGTACTCAGGGAGAAAGCAGAAGACCAATATTTCTTGGGCTCCACAAGGAGCAGGATGTTTCTTTTCTGACAGTTTCACCTTTTTGGTAAAAGTTAGTCACTGTCCATTTGAACTGTTCTTTTGCCTGGATGAGTGTGACTCTGTTTTTTCTTATACACAAATTCTGAAAATAGATATATTTCTTAGGGATGAGTTAATGGAAATCTATTCATTATTTATTCATGGAGGACTAGCACCCTTGCTGTGAGCGCTTGCTGAGCCCTTTCCTGGGCTGCTCATCTACCTTTGGTGTCCACCTTTCACCAAACTCTAACCTGTGATTCCAAGAAACTGTAGCATGCAGAGTACCCATACTATGGTAAAACCATGTTGGTGGATGTGCTAAACCAGGTTGAGGGTCATCAACAGGCCTCAAACCCATTTGTTTTTTGTATGTCTTAGGTCCCTCTGGCAGTCTGGTGAAACCTATGGATTCCTTTTCAGAATAATGATTTTTTTAAATCCATAATATATATTAGAAGAAACAATTACATTTAAATGCTAATATGAAAAAAAAAGTTTTTGAAGTTCATAGAGGGTGAGTTAAAGGGATGTCTACGCCAAGCACATAAAGACTTCCCTGGTGGAACGAATAGATGAAGACAATTTGTTCCAATGGCCGTGAAGATGGCTGAAGCAGGCACTATGGCATGGTTAAAGCTCAGTCAGACATCAAATACACTAAGGTCACCCACTGCAACCCAGGCCATGGCTAGTCATCTTGATTCTGTCTTGCCATTGGACTTTGATGACTCTGGAAGAGAGTGTGAGGTTGACAACTCTATACAACTCTGCCTCACATAAATCCAATTCACAGGCAAGTCAAGACATCACCCCATTATGTCACTGGTTCTCTTAGAAAATGAAAGACAAATGATAATGATACTCCTCTTTTCCATACTCAAATTCTGAAAATGCATATTTTTCTTTAGGGACAAATTCATGACTTTTTTTCGTTTCCTTAGAGGGATAAGACTAAGTCATTTGTATAGCCAGAATGATTTCCCTTTCGGGATTTTTCTTTTTCCAAAGTGAAAAATAGCTTTGTTAACCCTTTCTGCCTCTGAAACACCTGCTTCCAAACTTGCTAACATTGGAGATTGTTTTTATATTTTTAAAAGAGAAAGATAACAGTTTCTTCCCCAGTGGTTGAAATCTAAATAAGTTGACGTATAAAGGGTCTAATAGGCATAATTTCACAAATAATGAGAAGTGTTAAGGAAGGTTTTTTCAAAGCATTATCGCAATCTAAAATGATAAACCCTTGTGACATCAAGTCACAGAATCACAGAATTTGAGAGTTGAAAGAAACCTCAGCGACCATCTGCTAATCCATTCATGAATGTAATACCCACAGTGACCTGCCTGACAAGTTGTCATTCATCTTGAGACTACTAATCTTATAACCCCTTCATGTTAGATGATCTTCCAGCTTCTGTCTGTATCTTATATGTACTGAGTTATTTATACATTGTCTCATTGATTAAAATGCACGTTTCTTGAGGTGAGTGACACTTTTTAACCATCACTTGGGGAATCGTTGAAAAATTATAGTATTTGAATGCAACATAATAGAATGCTATTATGCTGAAAAAAATAATGAAAAGGGCAGTTTCAAAGAAATGTAGGAAAACTTGTATGAACCAATGCAGAGTGAGGTGAGTAGAACCAGAAGAATAATTTATACATAAATACCAATACTGAAAATATTAAAACTTTGAAAAACTTAGGAACTATAATCATAGGACTCATGATGAAATATGCTACCACTCTCCTGAGAGAGGTGATGGATGCAGGGTTCAGAATGAAACAGTTTTTATGGACATGACCAATGGGGGGATTTGCTTTGCTTAACTATGTACATTTGTTAGAAAGGTTGTTCTTTTCTTTTTCTTTTCTTTTTTCCTATTTTGTGCAGAGAAGTAGGAGACAGAAAAAAATGATTGTGTTAACTGAAAATAAAATTAAATAATTATTTTTAAAAGGGAGAGATAGAAAGGTAAAAACAAACATCTACTCTTTTATTTTTAAATAAGCATTCATTAAGTACCAGCTGTATTCTAGTCACTGTGCTGAGCCCTTTATAATTATTATCTCATTTGATTATTATGTGAGATAGAGCCTGTTATTATCCACATGTCACACTTGAGGAAACTAAGACAGATAGAGGTCAAGTGATTTCCCAGGATCACACAGCTAGTACATATTTAAGGTCAAATTTGAACTCAGGTTTTCATGATTCCAGGCCTAGTACTCTATTTACTGTGCCTCTCTGTCATTGTGCTTGTTGTACTGATATTGACACCATATAGATTCCCAAATAAGTAAGTTTGGTTATAACTCAATCTTTAGTTCTATCAATCTCTATCTCTGTCTCTGTCCCTTTATCTATGTATCTCATATGTCTTTTTCTATTTGTATCTATAACTCTATCTTGCCTTTGTTATCCATGTACACAGGTAAGACAGGTTGGAGGGAACAAAAAGGTCTTTCTTATACTTTAAGAAATAAACTTTCAAAAGCGGACAGCTCTGTGTTGCAGTGGATAGAGCACTGGCCCTGAAGTCAAGAGGACCTGAGTTCAAATGCGGCTTCAGACCAAACACTAGACACTTAACTAGCTGTGTGACCCTGGGCAAGTCACTTAACCTCAATTGCCTAAAATAAAAAAAAAAAAGAAAGAAAGAAAAGAAATAAACTTTCAGGAGAGATGTACCATGCTCCAGTTTCATTACAGGAATGAATCATGTGATAATAGTGATCTTTTTTAAAAAGAATGTCAAGAGACTGAAAATTTTGTTTAGCCAAGAAAATAGACTTTAGCACTATCTGCATGTACCCATGTTACCCTCTTGCCATTATTAACTCCTTTTGCTATTTCTGAATTCCATATTGAAAGTGAGCATGAACAGTTGACTTCAATAAATGAATTTCCATTTTTTACTGAGGAAAAATTAATGAAAAGGAAGTGACAAAATACATAAATATACTCAATGATACCACTCAATTCTAATTTGTTCTCTCCTTTCTCCAATATTTACCAAACATATAAATACGAATCTATGTGTATATATGTCTATCAATCATTTGGTCAATAAATACTTATTAAAGGCCTACTGTGTGCCAGTCATGGTACTAAGTGCTGAGGATACAAAAAGAGGCAAAAGTTAGTCCCCGATCTCAAGGAGTTTACAATCTATTGATCAATCAATCAACATTTATGTGATTTTAGCATATATGTATATATATATATATATGTATATATATGTGTGTGTATATATATATATATATATATATACACACACACACATAAATGTATACATTGTATGTGGATATATATGGATACCTATACATACATTTAAACACACATATATGTATATTAATAACATTAGTATGATTTTAGAGTTGATTTAATAGAGTTAGTTTCCAAAAATATGGAGGTGATGGTCTAACTGTATTCCGCTCTGGTCATATCCCTTCTTAGACTTTATCTGGAGTATTGTGTTCAGGTCTGGGTACCACAGTTTACTTTGAACATTGATAAATTGGAAAATATCCAGAAAAGGAGAACCAGAACCAGAAGCACATCTTATGATGACCAGTTGAAGGAAGTAAGCATGTTTAGCCTGGAGAAGAAGAGAGGGCATAATAGCTATCTTCAAGGATTTGAAGGGCTGTCACTGAGAAAGGTGAGAATTGTATTTGTTCTGTTTCACCCCAGGGGACAGAACATGGAGTGACAGATGGGAGTTGAAAAGAGACATGGCCAGAAAAATCTTCCTTATCCTTATTGCTCTCTGAAAGTGGAGTGGGTTGCTTCAAGAAGTCTGGGATTCTTTGCTCTGGGAGGTTTTCAAGTAGAAGATTCACAACTACTTTTGAAATATATTATAATGGGGATTCCTTTCATTTATGGGTTGGACTAATGAGCTGCAGAAGTCCCATTCTTCTCTCAAATTTGGTGATATCTGCAG
The DNA here is from genome assembly GCF_003287225.1 of Phascolarctos cinereus. NCBI lineage: Eukaryota > Metazoa > Chordata > Mammalia > Diprotodontia > Phascolarctidae > Phascolarctos > Phascolarctos cinereus. Next base: position 92,917,555 of record NW_027556098.1, read on the forward strand.
AAGCAATATGAAAGGACATACTTAATAACTTGGCTACTCTTATGTTAAAAATGGTTCATATACAATTGCTACTTCCATTAGTGCAGCAGTTGCGTGTGAACATTTTAAACAGATAATTTGTACATACTTACTAATTTAAATTTTGTAGATACAAACCAAAAGCAACAAGAACCCCTCCCCAGATAGAACCCTAAATTATTTGCCTTGTATCTTCTAAATAGGATATATTTTTCTCATAGTAGAAATTCATTTAGAAATCCTAGTAATAACTCACCAAATAGGCTTATGAAGTACACTCACTATCTTACTCTCCATCCTACAACTTTGTTCTGCTTTTGAGATTCTTCTGGTCTGAGGTGCAGTACCACTTAGATCATTTTACAAAATAATGAAAATTTACACTATCCGTGAAATATGCCTTCACAAAGATATGAGAATGTAAATATGCCCCAATACACTGGAATTTCTTGCAACAAAAGGACACTTTCTGCCAGAGCTCCACTGAGCATCAGAAATCTCACTGTGGAAGCCTTATGCAGTGCTTCCTGGCTTGAGCTAAATAAAAAGACGGATTAGTTGCTTTTTTGGGATCTAAGTGTTAATTGCATCCTAATAAAATCATCTAGTTAAACTATCTGCTTTGTGGTACAGCTCCGTGGAGAAGGGATTTCTAAAGGCAGCCTGCTAAGTTGATTGTGCTGCTAGATAATTAATTGAAATGAGGGGGGGAAAGGAAGAAAAGAATTCAGAAATTCTGGCTTTTCAGCTGTTCTTCATTACACAAAGTTGCTACGATTAATTCCAACAGATACAAAACTCTCTGTCTGTCCTCCATGTCCCTCTTGCTGTCTCTCTCTTTTTCTCAGTGCCTGTGTCTCTGACTTTCTGTCTCTGTCAGTTTCTGTCTCTGTTTCTCTGTCTCTGTATCTGTGTCTCTCTGTGTGTCTGTCTCTGTCTATCTGTGTGTGTGTGCATGTGTGTGTGTCTCCCTGTCTCTCTTTCTCTTTCTCTCCTTGTTGGCAGTTTACTCAGGTACAGCAAAAGTCCATTTTGCAATTGCTGCCTTTGTGTATCCTCTTTTCCTTTCAACCTGAAAGGGATATAAGAAGCTAAAAGCCTTTAAAATACCCTTAAAAATAAGATTTTACTTTCATTATTTGGGCGCTTGTCTATAAGAAAACTGTGTCACTGAATTCCTTAGTGTTTTGTTTCATTTTAGATTTTTGCCACTTATGTTTAAATCATACCAGTCTCATTGTTATGTATCATCCAAAGATATTTTACCTTTGCCTTTATTTTTTAGAAGCTAGTGATCAATGAGTTATTTGTTTTTTATATCAATATTAATATTTCACCGGAGGTTTATGCCCACCATTGCTAATATTCTAATATTGATTTCATTTCTTTTTACTTCTTGGCATTAGTTACAAATTACACCTTTCTCTTCTTTAATAATTTTAATATGATTTATTATATCAGGGATTGATTTTACCCAAGAGCCAAGTCTTGATTAAATCCTCTAAGTGATCAGCCTTTTCTGGTTTAGCTCTAGTTTTCTCTACCACCAATATGTCCTTATACTTCAAACATCACTGATAAACATTGTACTTTTGAGCTCACTTATATATATGCCACAGACCAACTGCACACAAACATATTCAAAGACAAAGAGCAGTATTTTCTTTATCAACTGAAATGATAAAAATAAGATGCTTATAAATGTTCACTCTTATTATTGTTTTAACAGTTACTTACCTTTATGTCTCCCTAGCCCTAACCATGGCAGCATGGCATAATGGAGAGAAGGTTGAATTTGGCATGAAGAAGATAACTTGGTTCAAGTCTTGACTGATACATGTCATGATATCACTTAACTTCTTAGTACCAAAAGGTAATTCTCTAAGATTATAAATTGCAAACCTCATGTTCTGGATTGGTGAGGGAAATTTCCATTCCAGGACCCAGAGTGAAACAAAATTAAAAAAAAAATGTAATGAATGCAAGTATGCGCAAACCCCTTCCCCCCCAAATAAAACAGTATATTGTACATAGTAAGCATTTCAGAAATGTTTGCTGAAGAAAACACTGGTTTCTTGCCATGAGATATTCTAGGAAGAAGCTAGGTCCTATTTATACCTCTTTGGTTCAACAACCAGTGAGAAAGAAGAAAAAAAAATATGAGAAGCTAAAGGAAAAGAATGTTGTTGGTTTTTTTTTCTCTGACTTTACCTCTTACCTACTCTCATCACTCTAAAAATATATTGCATATGTGTATGTGTGTGTGTGTGTGTGTGTGTGTGATATGGTTACTGAAGAAAATAATTTTTTAATGTATTCAGTTCTATAACATATTCCTCATAAATGTTTTTTTCTGGTTAGAGATGCAAATATACATGTGTGTGGATACACACATATACATATACATGTGTATATATAATATACATATATATACATGTATATATGTATGTATATATACATATATATATATATATATATATATATAATATATATATTTATGCAGTGTAGAAAATTTGTGCTATTGGAAAGTGGGAGCATATGTTGGATGAGTGCCACTGCTGAATAATTAGGGTAAGATTAAGTTAGGCTTTGATTATCATACCCATGCCAAGCCTATTCTGCTAGGCCATCTTCCATCTTTTTTCAAGAAAATTTACAATTTGTTTTCATTCTCATTCCCTTGTATTTCTTATAAGAATACTATTTTAATGAATTATTTATTCATTTATTTTTAGGCAATTGGGGTTAAGTGACTTGCCCAGTGTCACACAGGTAGTAAGTGTCAAGTGTTTGGTCTGAGGCCAGATTTGAGCTCTGGTCTGATAGGTGTTAGAATATTCAAGCAATTGTCTCAAAAATTCAGATGTACAACACTTCTGGAAACAAATAATATGGAATATACAATATTTTCCTTAAATGTCCACACTAATTTTTACTAGTTGCCTGGTTTAGGACAATTAATTATTCTCTCTGAGAATTGTCTGTATTATCGTCTGTAAAATAAAGAAGAATAACAGAGTCATTAATCTAGTGCTAGAAGGGACCTTAGTAGTTCTCTGGTCATATATAGTCATTTTATAGATGAGGAAACTGAGTCACAGAAACTTGTGCAAGGTTACATAACAAATATAAAATCAGATTCTGTGATTTTGAAGCACTTCAGTCTTCTTTCCACTGTACCTCACTTCTTCCTAATGAATAAGCTGTCTGTGGCATCAGAAGACCTGAAATCAATTGTTCCTTCTGATCTAATACCATGGGCAAGTCACTGAATATCTTAACATCTTTAGGCAACTCTTTAAGATTTATGGACAATTGATGATTTGAATCTTTATTCCTTAAGGTTATTTTTATACTGGAAGTTCACTACATTGAAGAAATCACTGATTTGGATCAAGAGTGATAATAACAATGATAATAAAATAATAATGATAATTATTGGGCTTCCTAACATTTTTATAAACCTTCAAGTCCTTGATAAATATGAATTATTTTTATTACGAACATAGGTTGCAAATGAAAGTATACTTTCCATTTCCTTTCTCTGCCTAATTTTCAGAAGTTAAATAACAAACAATAACTTTTAACTCAGAAGTCCAATGCATTGTAAAACTCAGGGAAGAAAGGAAGTAGGTGCATTCTAGTTATTTCTTTACACACAGGGATCTTGATGACAGGTAGAAAAAGTGACTTTCTCAAAATTATGCAGTGAGTTTGTGTCTGAGCTGGGAGCTGACCATTGGTGCTTTAAATCCTAGTCTAGTTGTTAACCCACTAAATCATAATAAATAATGCTTGTCTGTAGACCAGTCACCAGCTTCATATTTCAAAGAGCCCAGAGCTATAAGTCACTTAAAGCTTTTATTGAATTAAAATGTAAAGGGGACATGTCTCCCACACAGCCAGCTACCCTGCCCAGTTTTCTTAAGAGGAAATAAATGATATAAATCTCTAAGTATATTTAATGTGGTTTTGAAAGCAAATTCCCTGTTATGTTATACCAATGAGGAAAAAAACATACAGTGACTCCAGCACAGAATAATATGGTGTTAGTGAGCTCTACAACTGTGAGAGGTAATGGTTAGCCAGTGTTCAGGTTAAACATGACACCAGAGGCCAATCTATTTTTCCTTCATGGGATTTAAAATGTTCCCCAGGGGACTGTTTGTGGAGGTGGGAATAGAGGGGAAAGGACCATGTTAACCTTACTAGATTCTTTACCCTGTGAACAGTTTCCTTTTGACCTTCAGATCCCTATGCAGTTGAATTGTCACTTCTATGAATTTGCTTTTTTCCAAGGAGAGTGAGAAAGGCAGACCTAATTTTAGCTTGATATTTTAGGCTATTTCCTAAACTTCTTGAGAAATTAAAAGATTGATCTGGAGTATCATTCACCATAGCTTGAGGCAGTTATTCCCTTTTCCACAAAACAAATGGGTGTTGCAGTACACTGCAGAGTTTGGAGCATCCATTCCATAAATTTTTTTCATTTTTTAGTGATAAAGACTTTTGCTGCCTTCCCCCATACACACCAAACATTACCATTTTAAAGAAGTGTCATTCTTCACTCTTCTGATAAATATTTGTCCATAAAGTTTAATGCTCTCCTCAGTAGAGTTTGGTACTGCTGTTATTATTATTAATATTATTTATGCTATTTGTTTAATAATTACAGGATTCAAGTCTCTTTTTGTTTTCTTCCCCAGGGTCTGGGCCCTTTGAGTTTAGAACAATTTACAGGGTCTGCACAATTGTGACCTAGGATATAGGAGGTTATCATAGAATAGTTTAAGAAGATAAATATGCAAATTTAAAAGGGATTGTCTGGGAGTTAACAGAGGCCTCCAAAGGAAGCCTGCCTTTAGGACAGAGGCTTGTGTCCTTCAAAAGGGAAATAACAAAGCACAAGGGAAAACCCACAGGAGTACTTGGCTAACTGATATAAGAGGAACAGGATGAAAAGAATGCCAAAATGCAAGGAAGGGTGAATTGATACCTGATCTAAAATTTGAGTGTAAGAGACTTTTTTTTTTTAAAGAAGTCAATGCAAAATTAATGTCAAGAATTTCTAAAGTGGGGATTTGGTAAATTCCTTTTCTAAGTATCACTTCATCTCTGTCTAATCCAGGGGTGGGGAAGATGTGGCCTTGAGACCACATGTGGCCCTTTAGGTCCTCAAGTGCTACCCTTTGACTGAATCCAAATGTCATAGAACAAATCCCCATTTGTTCTGTAAAACTTGGACTCAGTCAAAAGGCCAGCCCAAGGATCTAGAAGGCCACATGTGGTCTCAAGGCCACAGCTTTGCTACCCTTGGACTCTAATTTCTAATTTAATTGATAAATGCTAGGGAGCTAAAGAGAGGTTAACTTACACAGGGTCACCCATCCAGTAGATGTCAGAGAGGAGATTTGAACCTCAATCTTCTTGAATATCTATTAGGAGACACCATTTAGTGTGTTTTAAAGAGCGTTAGATTTGGAGTAAGACGAACATAGTTCGAATCTCAAGCTATCCATTTGCTCCCTGTGTGACTTCAAACAAGTGACACTCAACCAACTTAAAAACTTCACTTTTCTCATTTGTAAAATGAGACACATGGACTAGATGACCTCTGAGGTACTGTCCAGCTACAAGACTTTCTAATATTCTAAGTTATAAAGAAGGAGCTGTCAAAGGGGGTCTCTTCTTGTGGGAGTTTTCTATATCAATGAAATCATAGGGACAGACCCTATTGCCCCTCGCCAGCCTCTCCACCACTCTGGTATGAGCAGCAAAGAGGAGAGAATCCTTATTCCATCTATTAAAGAGGACAATTGTGCTGTAGAATTCTGAGTGCCAGGCATGGGTTCAGGGAATTCTTATGAAACCAAGATCCTCATCACTCAGTGCTCCCCACTGCTTTCTCCTTGTCCCCTAAAAAACATGTTATATATTTTAACACTTTCCTAGCCATCAAACATCTGTTGGATCTCCATAACCCCAGTATATGACATAACCAAGTGCAATGGAAGCTGCAGATAGTTTCTGTTAGTGTTTATTTAAAGGCCTCTGGATTCTTTTAGTGTAAATAGGTTATCATTTGGAGTTCAACACTGGTATACACTGTGGAGAGACCAAGTGAGGTTTAGTTTGGCAAGAGTTAATGTAGCTATAATTCATTTTGTAATTGAGCCATATTGCATTTGCTGATGCCTGAGGAGACTGACACAGTGACATTAATAATACTTCCCCTGCTCTGGGGTGCAACTAAGTCAGCATAGGTACCACAATATGCTAGTTCTATGATGAACTTGGGGGACTGATCTGGCAGTCATTGCTTTTTGCTCTCCCTTCTTCATTACTCTTCTATATTTTTAAGTCATTCAGTGTTCTATGATTAAAAAAGGAGAAAGCAAAAAAGCAAAATTCAGATGCTGTAAAAAAAAAGAAAGTAGAATCAGCTGTATGTCTGTAATCATTTTTCCCCTCTTTTCTCTTGCTCTTCCATGTGTATTGGTAGCCCCATTACCACCTTGGAGCAGCAAGGTTTATAAATCAACAAAACTGCTTACCATAAGTGTGCATAACCGAATGTGAAGTTGGGGGGAGTAAGGGGACATAGTTTCTTTATTTTCAACAACTTTGAGGCCTGGAAGGGTGAGTTGATGCCCAATATAAAATTTGAGTACAAGAGACTATTTTTTTGAAGGTCACTTTTTACAAGAGGTCACTTTTCCTTCTCTGTGCTTCACCTTTAGCTCATGGCCCAGGACCTGCCTAGCAGTTCAGGGACTGTGAAAATTTGACCAAACTCCCCCACCTATATGACTGTCATTATCCTGCACTCAATGCTGCAGTTCAATTTGGCTGATCTCACAAAAAACCAAGTTCTAAATTCAGGAGCAACATAGGGACTCATGCTTTCTGAATCAATGGCGACACTCTCAGTTTCCTCAGGGAATTTTTGATAGACTATTTCTGGATGTGTGTGTGTGTGTATGTGTGTGTTGAACATCCTCCATTTCCCCCCTTCTCTCAATAATGTTGTGCTTTCAAGAGGTTTAAACTAACTATACTAAAACTTGGGTTATTCTTTTAAAGATAGAGATGATACAAAAAGGACAAAAACAGTGACAGCCAGAGTAGAAGAATACAAATTGCACATGTCCCCTATGATTCGTCAACCATTTCAGCTATTTGACCTTCAAGCCATTACCTCAAAAAAAAATCTCCATAATCTCCTTTGAGTATTATTCAATTACAGTAGCTGTCTTTTGGGTTACCATTTAATAACTACAACGTGAATCGTTCATCTGTACATAGCACCATACATTTAGAGAATGTAAGCTCCTTGAGAAGATGGACTATGCTATTTTTGTATTTCAATCCCCACTGCCTAGCACACAATAGGTGCTTAATAAATGATTACTGACAGATTCATTATCACAGTCAATCCTCAAGGCAAACCTATAAAATAGGTACTATTACCAGCTTTCTTTTCTTGTGGAGATACAAAGAATGACAAGCACAGGATCCTTGTCCTCAGGGAGCTCATCTTCTAATGGGTGAGACGGCATTCAAAGAACTGTGTACACATTAAATCTATAGATTACATAAAAGTTAAACTCAGAGGAGTGGAGGCATTAGGAAAAAAAATCCTTAGGAGGTAGGAACTGAGCTGAGTCTTCAAGAAAATAGCTTAAAAATTGTTGCTGAGGCTGCTGCATGGTACAGTACATAGTTTGCTGTGCCCGGAGTAAGAAGAACTTGAATTCAAATCCAATCAAGCCTTCTAGCTATGTGACCCTGTTACCTGGGAAATGATATTGTTTAAACTTTATCTGCCTCAGTTTCCTCATCTGTAAAATGAGGATGATAGTAATAGCAACTCTCTCCCACAGTTGTAGTGAGGATTAAATGATGTGTAAAGTACTTTATAAACCTGCTGCTGCGTGCTGATGAAGATGAAGATGAAGATGATGCCAGTGATAGAAGTCACAGAATCTTGAAGGAAGAGTTAAGGAGGGAAAGCATTCCAGGCATAGGGAAAGCTATACTCAGCTTTAATAATCTTAAAACCACATTAAGACTTTGGGGACACCCTCTATAAGAATAGTCAGTCTAAGGATAAACATTTATTAAGTTCCTACTAGATACCAGGCACTATGATAAGCACTGGGAAAACAGACAGAAAAAAACAGTTCCTGCCCTCAATTAGTTCACAATCTAAGGGGCAGACAACGTGCAATGAAATATATACAAACAAGTTAAATATAGGATAAATAGGAAATAAGAGAGAGAGAAGGCACTAGAATTAAGAGGGTTTGGAAATACTTCCTGTAGAAGGTGGGATTTTAGTTGGGTTTTGAAGGAAGCCAGGAAAGACTGGAGATGGAGATGAGAAGGGAAAACATCCCAGGCATGGGAGACAGACAGAGAAAAATGTCCAGAGTAGGCTCAGGGAGGGTCTTGTATGAGGGACACCAAGGAGGTCAGTGTCACTGGATTGAAGAGCATTTGGGTGGGGTGGGAGTGGGGGTGGTGAGCAGATGGGGCATAAATTGTAAGGTGTAAATCTAAGAAGACTCAAAAGGTAAGGTGGGGCGGGAGGTAACAAAGAGCTTTTAGTGCCAAACAATTTTGTATTTGATCTTGGAGGTGATTGGGAGCTACTATAGTTTATTGAATATAGAGGCAAATTGGTCAGACCTGTGCTTTTGAAAAATGTGATGGCTGATTGGAAGATAGACTGAAGTGGCAGATATTTGTGGCAGACAGAACAACTGACAGGCTGTTGCAATAGTCTAGGCATGAGGAGATTAAAACTGGGAAGATAGGAACTTCCCAGGTTTTGAATGTTTTAAAACAGAAGATTTTGTTTTTGATCCTGGAGGCAATAGGGAAACCCTGGAGTTTATTGAGTAGGTAATGACATGGCCCTAACTTTAGCATCTGAGTATCGGATGTAATGGACATGTAACAGAATGGAGAGATGAGGCAGGGAGAGCAGCTGTTCAGTCATTCAATCACGTCCAACTCTTCATGACCCCATGGACCACAGCGCACCAGCCTCTCCACTATATCTCAGTCTATCTAAGCTCATGTTTGTGGTTTCCATGACATTTTCTATCCATCTTGTCTTCTGCTGTCCCCTTTTCCTTGTGCCTTCAGTCTTTCCCAATGAGTCTCATCTTTTCATTATGTGGCCAAAGTATTCAAGCTTCAGCTTCAGTATTTGATCTTCCAATGAAGACTCTGAATTAATTTCTTTAAGTATTGACTGATTTGATCTCCTTGCTGTCCAAGGGACTCTCAAAAGTTTTTGTTTGTTTTCCCAGCACCACAATTTAAAAGCATTGATTATGTGGCTCTTGCTTTTCCTTATAAAAGGCTATTGCAATAGAAGGAGTATGAAGTGAAGAAAATCTGCACTTCACTCATGGTGATTTGAGTGGGGAGAAGGTAATCTATTCAGGGATTTTTGTGGAAGTAGAAACCATCACACTTGGCAATAAATTAGATATATGAAGTGATTGGAAGAAAGCAGTTGAAAATGACACTGAAAGGAGCCTGATGACTGGAAGGATGATGATATTTAGACCTGATGAGGAAGGTAAGAAGACTCAGAGAGGTTAAATGACTTGCCTGGAGTCATACAGTGAGATATCTAGGTAGTTATCATTTATATAGCACTTTAATCTTTCCAAAATGTCACCCCATATTGATACATTTTTATGCTTAATCCACATTATTAACATTTTCTCCATTACTTTCTTGAGTCTAGACAATGAGCAAAACAATAAGTCAAGTCCTGTTTTATTTAGCATTTGCCAGTTTCTGAGGTGTGAAAATAGATTTTCTTTCTCTCTTAAGCTTGCATTTAACACTAATCTAAAACAATCATTTTATCCTGCTCATGGCTAAACACACTGCACATCTCACCTTTACCTAACCTGACCTATCCTTGTTCAATTTTCCAAGGATCTCTGGAACTTTTCCTTCTTTCTTCTTCTTCTTCTTCTTCTTCTTCTTCTTCTTCTTCTTCTTCTTCTTCTTCTTCTTCTTCTTCTTCTTCTCCTTCTTCTTCTTTTAATTTCAGCAGACCAGTTACAAGCAAAACATTAAAAAATGCATTTCATAAAGGCACTGAAGCGCCGTTAAAAAAAATAAAAACCAGAACCATACTGTCTAGACTATTATCCTCCATGTATATTCTACGTATTTCTGTATGATGGTCACTGTGTCTGTTGAGTCCCTCCTTCCAGATGGAAGCCTTCTACAAATATGATACCTTCAGAAATAGCTAATACTTGTTTTTGAAAATACAAACTGAAAATTCAACAACATGCGCAGGATCAAGAAAAGAAATGAGAGGGTTATGATACATGACCCCTAAGGTATTTGAAGTTCTAAAATTCTCTGATCTAGGATACACACAAAAGACATGTGCCTGTTCTCCTATGTTGAGATAGTGTCCTGTGCGCTATACGTCTTCCCTTGTCATTTCTCAAACAAAGCCTGCTTCTTGGATGATAAACAGGAGCTTATTAAATACCACTTTATCATCTTACATTAGATGATATAAGACTAAAACTGACTCTCTTATGCACAGCAGGCACATATTTACAATACCAGGTCAGTAGGTGAGGTTTCAGGGTAATGAGGCTACAACATGGCTTACTTAATCTTATAACAAGTAAATAAGTTTTGACATGTACTGCTTATGGTCTGCTTAGAGTTTCTAATAGCATTTACAATGCTGATATGGGAAAGAATCATAATTGTGGGTAGCCCAAAGGGAATGGAGCTTTGTTCCCAGGGTAGTAATGACCAAGGATGGGGCAGCTAAGTGGCACAGTGGATAGTGCACAGGCCCTGGATTCAGGAGAACTTGAGTTCAAATTCGGCCTCAGACACATAACACCCACTAGCTATGTGACCCTGGGCAAGTCACTTAACCCCATTGCCTAGCCAAAAAAAAAAAAAGTAATGACCAGGGGTGTGAATATCCTCCAATGGTGACTGCCATCCACAATAAACTGAGCTCTTTGAGAGTAAAGACTATCTTCTGCCTCTCGTTGTATTAGCATGGTGTCTAGCACATCGCGGATGCTTAATAAATTTGGCTTACTGGATAGGCCTCTTCTGAATGATCCCTCTTTGCCTCCACACTGTCTACAAGGTATAACCGCCAGTAGATGTGTTTCCCCTCCCACTCCCACCCTCACTGGGGTGAAGATCAGGCTGCCTGATATGCAAATTCTGACTCATCTCGTGGTATGGATGAAGCTGCAGACTCCTCTGACTCCACCTTCATCTTGGGCTCAATGGCTTTTGCTTCAAGTAAATTAGTGGGTTTCTTTGAGTAGTTATACTATTCTCCCTACTTCATGATTTCTTTCCATTTGTTTTAAGAGCTTCTTCCTAATTTTTTTCCCTCTTCCATCTATATTTGTTGTTGTCATTTCAGTCATGTCCCACTCATCTGTAATTAAGGCATCTTCATTCTTATCATATTAGCCTGCACTACTTACCTCACATTCTTTTCCAATGAGAGGAAGCATTTTATAAAGCTTAAAACACATTATGTCATTATTGCTTGTCTCTGTGCCTGAGGGAAGGTGATCCAAATAATACCTTGTTGTTCACCTGTTTAAGTTATTCCTTATTCTTCCTGACCCTATTCGGGATTTTCTTGGCACAGATAATGGAGTGGTTTGCCATTTCCTTTTTCAGCTCATTTTACCGATGATGAACTGAGGCAAACATGGTTAAGTGACTTGCCCGGGGTCATATAGCTAGTAAGTATCTGAGGCTGGATTTGAATGCATGCAGATGAGTCTTCCTGAATCCAGGCCAGGCAATCTTTCCACTGTGCCACCCAGCTGCCCATTTCCACAGAACATATAATTAATACATTGTTACAAATACAACTAAATATGTGTATTATGTGCAGACTGACAGGCAATGTGGCATATCATATGAAAAGCTAACCTTGGAGCCAGAAAGACCTGGGTTCAATTTCTGCCTCTTTCACATCCTGGCTGTATGACTCTGAGCAAGTTATTTAATCAATCAGTGCTATAGGCAACTCTCCAAATCTCTAATTTTCAGAGAAAGTGTTGATTTGCATTATTGGAAGGAGTTTTTGTCACTGTGAGTTTTTCTACTAGTAAAATACAAATTCAGTTCCTATACTGTGACCAGACCAACAACAACGAGAACAACAAAAAAATGCATTCTTAAGTGTTGAAGGGTCAAGGCAATTTCATATTTACTCAAAATTGTGATTTAAGAAAAGTTATTACCCTCATAAAGCTTATATTGTGCTGCAAATACAAAATAGTTTTACTTGTTTTCTGGATAGGCTAATTCTCTCTCCTGCCCATGATAGCTTTCCATAATAGCTTAGTTATTGTAGCATGAGACTTTCTTGTCATGGGGAAAAGGTAAAAGCTACTCTTGTGTGCTACTGGGCAGTTAACCACTGGCACACTGGGTAGATCACTTGGAATCAGGCAGACTCATCTCCATGTGTTGAAATATGGCCTCAGACACTTACTAGCTGTGTGACCCTGGGCAAGTCACTTAATCTTGTTTGCCTCACTTTCCTCATCTGTAAAATGAGCTGGAGAAGGAAATGGCAAACCACTCTTGTATGTGTGCCAAGAAAACCCCAAATGGGGTCATGAAGAGTCAGACACAACTGAAATAACTGAACAACGACAACAACAATATACTATTGGGATCACCTTCCCTCAGACACAGAGACAACCAATAATGACATACTGTGTTTTAAGGTTCACAAAATGCTTCCTCCCATTAGAAAAGAATGTGAGGTAAGTAGTGCAGGGTAATATGATAATAATGATAGTGCCCATCTTAGTAGCTAGTAAGGTAAGCTAAGGTTAAGTGACTTGCTCAGGATCATATGAGTCAAGTGATTAGTAGGTATCTGATGCCAGTACTTATCAGAACTTTGGCTCAAATCCAAGTCTTATGACCCCACATTCAGTTCTCTTTCTACCAGAGAACTCTGTTAGTATTACAGGTTGTGAATACGTGAATGAGTGAATGCAGGAGGGAAACAGAGTCAGTCTGCATACACATGTAAGCCAGAAAGCGGAGGGGGACTCTTTGAAGCTTCATGATGGCCTCTTGCCTATTTTCTTTTCTCACACTAAGGGAGTTTATTTTATTTTATTTTTCAATCAGTATCATTTCTGAGTAAAATCTCTCAGGTCATCTTTGAGGCAATGAATTTCCATTTTGATTCTCATCAGATCTTATTTATTTGTTTACAAAGGTTACTTAATGCTTAATCAGGCAGTTTAGAATTTATACAATTCGGGATGCACAGATCAAGATAGGCTTTATCTGAAGCAAGGTGAGAAAGGATTGAATAAGAATGTTTGTGCTGTAGAATAATTGCATCTGTTGCAACATCAAAGGCATTTATACTAACTTTTTATTTGATGTTTTAAAATATTACACTCCTCTATCCTGTTTTTGTTTTGTTTTGTTTTTTTCCTAACCACATCAAGTCTAGCATAACCAAACAACACTGCCATCTATCTGGTGATTCATTTTTCTATTAACCAAAAGCTTATGTTCCCTCAAAATAGCTTTCACTTTCTTGATTTAGAGATTTCAGGAGCTCTTCTAAAGGCCTCTTTGTGGACATCTGTTATTGGACTATAGAAGTGGTCCTCAAAGTACTTTGTCTTAGCACCGCTTTATAATCTTAACAATTATGAAGCCTCCTAAAGAGCTTTTGTTTATGCGAGGCATATCTGTTAATATTTACCATATTAGGAATCAACACATTTTACTATTGCTATGAAAAATAGGTTTTACCTCATGGACCTCCTGAAAGCGACTCAGAGACCTCCAAGGGTCCTCAAATAATACTTTGAGAATTGAAAGTAATGCAGCAAACTTTAAAGAAATAACTGAGGCAGCTAGGTGGTTGTGTGGGTAGAGCATAGCCCTGGAATCAAGAAAACCTGGGTTCAAATCTGGACTCAGACATTTACCAGCTGTGTGACCCTGGGCAAGTCACTTAACCCTGATTGCCTCCAAAAGGGAAAGAAAAAGAAAGAACTAACTACTTAATTAATTATTTCAAAGTTAAAAATTATTATTCAGGTATATGATAATCTGGTATCAGAGAGACAGAGTGATCCAGTCAAAAGATTACTGTCCAAACCATGGGCCACCGAACTTGGAATCAGAGGATATGAGTTTGAATCTTGCTCTCCTGCTTACTATCCATGTGACCTTAGGCAAGTCACTTGACTTTTCTGAGCCTCAGTTTCCTCATTTGTGAAAGGAAGGAATTCTACTTGATCAGCTCCAAGGTTTCTTTCACCTCGAGATCTGTGATCAGAAAACATGGTTGTCTGTACTAAAATATGTTCTCTACAATGTTGCCACTTTATCATTGTTTTATTCTGGTAGAAGGTAAGCTCCTCAAGTGTAAATTCCTCTCTCACATTTTTTTTTTAATTTAAATCTCTAGCATCTAGTATAGTGCTTGACACAGAGTATGTACCTTATGATACCTGACTGATTGATTGTTTTTTTACTCCCCCCAAAAAAGTAGAAAATTTTGCATGTTTTTTAAAATAATGAACATGTTTTCCTCCAAACTACGTGCTTACACCTAGACCTTTGTTTCTCTAGAGAGAGTGTGAAAATCTCTGTAGTAGTCTAGGAAAAACTCTGCTCCTATGTAGCAGTATCTTCAAAAATTCAGCACAATTTTAAAAGATAAATAGTGAAGTGGCCTCTTCTGACACTTTCATTACATCTACCATTATCAGATTCAAGCATGTGAACATCAGCTCACATAAAGTGTTTTAAACTTGATTATAAAGCCATTGAACTGTCCCTTTCCACTGCGTACTCCATCAGTTGGACATTCTGCACACTTTTTCAGAGAAATATTATTAAATCTAGGAACATCTGCAACAGTCTGGAACATATCTTTCCCAACATTTGACTTTAAGCTTATGGTAGATTCCAGATATACTTTTTCATATTGTGTCCTAGCTAAGTATTACTGAACCAATATCAGTTATGCTTATCTTGAGTCACGTCTATCTGAATTGAAAAGGTACAGACCTTTTCTTAACATCATTACTAATAGACTTCTTAATCAATCTTCTGTTTCAGTCAACAGAAAACTTCTCTGGTACTTCTGATATGGAAGCATTTCTTCTATTTTATTTGCTTTAGATGTTATAGAATCAAGGTGTTCTTTCACACATAGACTTAACCAAAGTGAACAAGGAATTGGGAAACAACCTAAAGCATACTGTTCCTTAGTTCTTAAGTCTTCCTCCTTTAATAACTTCAGCGACATCAAGCAAGCAAGCGAATAAGGAGAATAGTATATGAGGTCTTGTTAAATACCTAGCACTGTGCCAGGACATCTTTCTATATTAATTTTTTTTTTCTGCTCATGACTTGTTCTAATCTGACGGATTCCTTTCTGTAATCAAGAGTTCTAAAATTCTAAAACTTATCATTCTGTGACATTTCTTGCAATATAATACCAAAATAAATCCTTGAAAATTAAATCCTTGAGGGTAGATACTGTTTCAATTTTATACTTTATCTCTAGTGCTTTTGTCCCTTATCCCCAGCACTTATCACAGTGCCTGTCATGTAGTAGGCGCTTAATAAATGTTTTAAAAATGTTTATTATTTATGGTAAATTTTTAAAAAGTGTGCATTGAATTGGATTTACTGCTTACAGAGTTGAAAGTGTTTCCTTTTCCTGCTTCTCATATTGAGCACACTTGTCTCTTGTCTCTTCACATTTAAATTTGTTATTTACTATGTCTATACTATAAGTTGAACATAAAGTAAAAAAAAAACACTTCAACTCAATCTCCTTGCTTTTATAGAAAATTATGGTAAAGGTCATTGAAAACCATTGTGAGAATAAAACACAATTTCATCTTTACAAATACAACTTCACTTTCAAAAGGGTAACTAAGGTAAAGCATTTTTCTTCATCACACATATATTGTTTTAAAATATTGTTTTATATTTTCACTTTATGAAACACTACCTTTTCTTCTTCCCATTCTTCACTGGGAAAAAAAAAGAATAAAAAAAGTCACTTGTAACATATAAAGAGAGAAACAAAATTTGGCCATGTTCAAATATGTATACATATATTTATGTTTCTGTTGGTTGGTTCAGTCATTTTTCAGGCACGCCTGACTCTTTGTGACCTATTTGGGGGTTTTCTTGGCAAAGATGCTAGAGTGGTTTGCCATTTTCTTTTCGAGCTCATTTTATAGATGAGGAAAGTGAGGCAAACAGGATTAAGTGTCTTGCAAACAGGATTAAGTGACTTGCCCAAGGTTACAGAACTAGTAAATGTCTGAGGTTGAATTTGAACTCAGATCTTCCTGACTCTAGGTCCATGCTCTATCCACTGTGCCACCTGCCTTGTATATATTTATGTATATATGAGTGCATATGTATACATGTACACAAATACAAATATATACACATAAATGCAGAGAGAGAGGATGCACGTGCATTCATGCGTGTGTGTGTATGTGTGTACATTTCTCTCTCTGTCTGGAGATGGGTAGCATGCTTCATCTCCAGTCTCAAGAATTGTAGTTGCATATTACATCAATCAAAGTTCATTACTCTTTCACTGTTGTTTTTTTTTTATAATATCTACATCAGTTTAAACACATCTTACCAGGTTTCTCTGAAACTGTCTCTTTCATCATTTTTTATAACACAATAGTATTCCATCACTTTTTATATATCATTTTTTTTAGTTATTCTCCAAGTTTTCAATTTTTCACCACCATCAAAAGAACTACTATATGTATTTTTATATGTATGGGTCATTTTCCTCTTCCTTTAATATTCTTGGAGTATAGACCTATTAGCTGTATTTCTGGCCAACGAGTTTGCACAGTTTAAACTTTGGGGGCATAGTTCCAAATTGCTTTACAGCTGATTGGATGAAGTAACAGCCTTAATCACAGTGCATTAATGTACTTGTTTTCTCATAGCTCCTTCAGTGTTCATCATCCTCAATGTTTGTCAACTTTGCCAGTATGATGGGTTTGGCTTAGAACATCAGTTACTTTAATTTGCATTTCTCTAATTATTAGTGATTTGAAGCATTTTTTCATATGGGTTTTTATACAGTTATTGATAGCTTGGATTTCTTCCACTGAAATGTATCAGTTCATACTATTTCACCATTTTTCAATTGGAGAATGGTTCTAAATAAGGTAATGCTGTAAAAAACTCCAATTACTTAAATACAAATTCCCAAAGGCGGGAAGCAGGTTGTTAATGGAAGCTAAAGAAAAATATTCTATTATTCTGTATCTGTGACATTCATTTTAAAGTATAATTCAATTTTTGTTGTCAATTCTCAAACTAAAAGCCTGCTGTCAATAGCCAAATTTGCCTTGAAAAGATATATTTTTTTCTTATTTAAGCAACCAATTTTGGGGGCATGTAGATCTGGGATTTCATCAGCATTGAAAATGCCTAATATGGAAACTTCCTTCATTGATGCATATTGGCACCTCTTCTATAATTAATACTCATATAGACCCTATGCCAAATGTCTTTAATATAGTTTAACATTATTAATCTTTTTTAAAGGGTCCTCATATTACATAAACTGTTTTCATAAGTTATTGTGAGAAATATTGATTTTTAATTTTCCCCTATAATTTTGCTTCTTAATACTCTAAATCTCTGTCCTCCTTTCTGCAGTATTACTTCTTCTCTGTGTGCTGAAATGCCAGAGCTTGGATAGAAATATGTTTTTTCTACCACTGTCTCTTGTGGCAAGCAAATGTGAAGATTTTAAAGCCTTGAGTCATCAAAGGTTGAAAAGCCAGTCACTGGTTGCTTCTATAATAGGGAAAGTATAGGAGACTTACTGTCCATGGCAAATTTTACCTGTCAATGTTCTCTTTTCTGTGGCACATAATATTTCAATTAAACTCAATAAACATTTGTGAAATGCCTTGTATGTGCCAGACATTGTGCTGAGTACTAAGGAAGAAAAAGAAAGAGTGTCTTTGCCTTCAATGAGCTTACAGTCTAATAGAAAAAGGCAACTCAAAAGGAAAGCTGAGAAAGTATGTGTGTGTTTGTGGGGGGGGGGGGTGGAGATGTTATCTTATTCCATGGAGTTCAAACTAAGCAGAACTGCAGATGGAAAACAGAGGGTGAGGTTTGTTTGTTTGTTTTGATTTGCTACTACTTTTAAAAATCTTTTATCTTCTCTCATCTTTCTTGTTGTTGTTCAGTCATTTCAGTTGTGTCCAACTCCTTGTGACCCCGTTTGGGGTTTTCTTGGCAAAGATAATGGAGTAGTTTGCCATTTCCTTCTCCATCTCATTTTATAGATAAGGAAACTGAGACAAACAACGTTAAGTATCTTTCCCAGGGACACACAGGTAGTAAGTGTCTGAGGCTGCATTTGAACTTAGGAAGATGAATCTTCTTGACTCCAGGCCCAGCACTGTGCGACCTAGCTCCTTTATCTTTAAAAAAAAAATGCTTCTTTTTCCTTTTTGTTTGGCTTTGTGCATTTTGGACCAACAGTTTCTGCAGTCTCTTTCATTACAGACTGCTTCTTTGGTTTGATGCAGAACCTTTCTTCTATCTCTGCCTTAAACTCCTTCAGTCCTCAATATCACGTCTCCATCTTTGATCAAACTTATGGCTCAGTCTGACACCTTCCAAAGAAATATTTTGTTTATTCTTTTGCAATTTAGGACTTTCTTTTTTTGGTTTGGGCCATTGATTTCATTGCTGCAAGAAGTTCCATGTATAGAAACTCACTGCATTAATGCAGATCAACAACTCATCTCTAACAAAGTCTTAATTGTTTGGGACAATTGAGAGGTTAAGCAACTTGCTTGCATATATCAGAGGCAGGCCATATACAGGATAATCTTCCTTTTCCCAAACCTGCTCTCTATCTGCTGTCTGCCTTTAGGGGTTTTTAAGGGGTTTTTTTTGTTTGTTTGTTGTTGTTTGTTTTGTTTGGTTTGATGGTTTTTAAAGATTATCTCAGGTTACTGGACAACATGACTATTCAGAGCTTTCCTCAGGCATTGGCCTACTGGCTATCCCTCACATAAGATATTCAATCATCTGTTACTACAGGTTTTCACGGGCTAATGTAAATGCCTAGAATGGTCCTCAGATGCACCCATTAGCTCCCCTTGGTTTTATTCAGGACAAAGATCAAATCCTAACTACTATAGGAGGCCTTTCCCTTCTACTGCTCGTATCTTCCCTCTGTTATTGCCTTCCATTCACTAGAGAGATAAATAGCTACATACATAGATACCTGTACACAATATACAAACATATGTATATATATATATACACACACACACATCATACATGAGGAAGACAACATGCAAATAGTCATGCAAGATAGCTCTCTATCTACTTATCTGTCTGTCTGTCTTGCATAAACATGGTTATTTGCATGTTGTATTCCCTATTTCAAAAGGAGGTTCTTGAAGTCTGGGGACATTTTGTTTTCTTGGGTGAGGGAGGGGTTGTTTTTGATTGACTGGATCTGATCTCAGGTTAATCTTGCTTGCTGCTAGTTCAACAGCTGCACAAATCTCTTTTCTTCCATATAGACCTAAGGGTATCCAAAGTTCAGTAGTATGAGTTTACCTTCTTCCATGTACAGAGTTCATAAGCTCTCCATAGCTCAACTGATGGCTTACAAATTGTCGTGCAACAGCAAAACAAAACAAACTACAAACCCTACAACCTTCAACAACATTTTGGTAATGCTAGCTTCTGTGATCTGGCTAAGTGGATCCTTTGGCAAGAGACACACAATCCTCATCTGGTGGATGTTCAATATCTGTGCAAATCTGTTTTGACACATTAAATTAATTATAGCCATGAGTCAACTTACACATTAGATGATTCAATATGTGCAGTTGAGGCACTCCTGGATCCTGCCTCTGCTGCCTCAGTAATCTCTCTTCTGATCACAGTGCTGTTAAAGTAAACTTTCTTCCTGGGCCAGGGTCTTTCCTCATGAAATCTTGCTTTCTGGATATTTGTTTCTGTCCTGTCTCTTTTCCTTCTGTCTTGACTTGATTTCATCTTCTCGCTTTTGTTCCTACTATCCTGCTGAGTAATCAAACAAAGCTCCAGATAGTGTGGTCTTGATGCTCATCTCAGTAAAGGGAGAAAAAATAGCTGCTGAAATCGTGAGCCTTCCTTTCTGGCTGTCAATTCCTATGAAAGCAGATGCTTCAAGGAAGCTGTCTGCAGTTCCAGCAGGCACAGAACAAAAAAAAATATATACATACATACATCTATCTATCTATCTATCTATCTATCTATCTATCTATCTATCTATCTATCTATCTATCTATATCTCCGTAGTTGCTGAAGCTGTAGAAGTCTGGCTAGATCACCTAAGCTAACAGGCTTAAAGAAATAGGAAGCTCTTACTCTCCATCCAAGTAGATAGCATTGCATTCCCCCCCCCCCCGGTTATACCACCTAAACTAAAGATGCCTGGAAAAAAAACAGTAAATGAAAGCTATAACTCTTGGGAATTGTACAAGAAGAATAATCTTTCATAGCATCTTTCTTTAAACATTTAAGAAAAATTCTTAATGTTCCTACTGCAAGATATGTTTTCTCTCTTTTCACACTTCACTGGCAATGACCAGAAAACCCAGTACTGAATAAGTTTATATTTCCCACATAATATTTAATGTTGCTATTAATATTTTATTACTAAGCTATTACTTTTCTGTTAAATATGTGATTTAAAACAATTCACAGTAGTTGTGGCTATGATATGTTTAATGGTGCACTAAGGTCAAAAAATTGGATAATGTAGGTTAATATGGCAAAAATATATAGAATTTCAATGTATCCACAAACTTTTAGGAGCATGTATATTGCACAAAGTGAAGTGCATGTGGATTTATCTAGCTCAGGGGTGGGGAACCTGATGTGGTCTCGAGGCCTTAGGTTCCCCACCCCTGGTCTAGCTATTCCAGGCTTTTGCTTTGGACATATTCAATATGGCAAAAATTTTGTCTGGATTGCAGAAGCTGAATGATCCTTCGTGCTAAACATGTTTGCTCCCAAGAGAAGGGAAAATTATTAAGAAAGAATGTCCTGAATGTGGAGAGAGAGAGAGAGAGACAGAGTGACAGAAAGAGAGAGAGAGAGAGAGACAGAGAGAGGGAGATCACAACAAAAGAGTTTCAAGGTATCTGGGGATCACGTAAGTGGAGAAATTGTGAAAAAGTGATCCTTTCTCCACTATGATTTCAGGAAGAAGAGGGAATGACCAGGAATTAGAATAAAGAGGAACTTAATGAAAGACCAGAAGGACACAGAAGCAAAGGGAAATGGTCAGAGAGGAAGCTACCTGTCACTATCAGTAACCTCAGCCACTGTAAATAAATAAGAGTGCTTTATTCAATAGATTCAATAGGATACAGTAAAGGGCTCTTAGATTGTCTTTTCTACCTATTTATAAAATATTATAGCTAAAATGGAAGCATTGAATCTGGATTAGATCCAGTCACTTCATTGTACTGATAAAGAAATTGAGGCCCAGAATTGATAAGGCTAAATCCAAGGTCATTAAGTTGTATGGTGGGAAAACAGTGAAATTGTAGGTTTCCTGACTCTTAGTCTAGGCTTTTCTCATAATCTCCCACAAAACCTCCCTTTGTGATTTCCAGATATATTACCTACTTCTGCCTGAACTCTAGACATTTAATTATCATTTGGTCTTCTTTAGTTCACTTGATAATCTGTTCGACATCCAAACTAAGTATCTCTCATTTAGTTATCTTCCTTTTGTTTTCTAAGTTTCTATGGTGAACTTTTCATTGGAAATGTTTCCAACTGCCTGAGTCCAGAATAGGTGATTGATAATTGTTTATGCTAGACATTACCATTCTGTCATGTATATTCATTCATCTGAAATTCTAGTATTCATGGATGTTTCCCATTTGATAGAAGCCTACTATTTTCTTCGCTAGATCTTTCCTCCATTTGGTTGTAAGGTCATAACACCTTAAAGTATTAAATTCGAATAATATTTATGGATCCTAAAGGTAGAGTACATCAAAACACGAAGATATTCACCCTATCCCAGAGACACAATGAGGATAGGATGTCTGGGGATTACCTTAGAGTATCATGATTTAGGGAGGATAAAAGTCTACAGTAATGATGTTTAAATGTTGTATAATTTTAAAATTTCTTACATTTCTTTTTTGATAGCATGTATACTCTTTTAGCAAATAGAAGCAATTGAGTGTAGCTCTAACAAAGAATAGGGCTAGAGACTGCACTTGAAATTTCATTGGTATAGGGAGTTCACATATGAATAAATTCCCATAAAGGAAGAGGTATGTGCTAGCTATGAGAAATAGAATTCAAACCTGCTAATTTAGTAGCTTTGAATTTAATAAGTAGGAGGGGAAGAGAAGAGGAGAAATATTGAACTAACCACTTAACTGAAAAGAGAAAAGAAGATTAAAATAGAGGAGTAGATAATGAAATACATAAAGAGAAAACAATAATGTAAGTAAAATCGGCAGACTAAGGAAAAGGTAACCAAAAAGGGCAGAGGAATAGATGGCCTGAAAGAGAAAAAGTTCATCATTATAATTCAAGCAAAGCTAATTGCAAGGGTCAGATATTGACATTAAAAAAAAAATAAATATTCTTAGAAAAGAACACTAAAGAAAAAGTAGCGGAAAACACAAACCTAACTCATAAATTTTAATGAGAGTGAAATACACAAATCAATAAACAAAAATGACAAACAAAATTTCATAATCTCTTTTTTTTATAGGAAACACATCTACAAAGCAAAGACATGCATAATCTTAATGCAATACATATGTGTGTGTGCGTGTGTGTATGCACGTGTGTGTGTATGTATGTGTATATGAGGTAAATTTTTAAAAAATAGTATTTGCAAACATGTTTTTAAACAAAATTCAAATTTACAATAGAAATAAATAAAACATGTGCTTAAATGCACCACAAACAGCTAGTAATATTATTAAACACACATACACCAAATTGAATAATATTTAAATTTACAAAAGCCAAGGCAACTGAACTGTAAGAAAAAGTAACAATACTATTCTAAGACATCAATGTTCTCCTCTCAGAACTAAACAAGTCTAATAGAAAGACATATAAAAAGAAAAATGTAGACATGAAGAAACTATTAAAGAATTTGCAGCTAGAAGATTTATATCTTCTAAATTTATATAACAAATGGTATTTATATTTTTTCATAACTACATGGCACCTTTATATAAACATAAAAAGTAGAAATAATAAATAAAATCATTAGTAGATATTACAATAAAAAATAGAAATCAACACAGAGAGGACAAATTTAAATGGAGACTTGATAATAAAATTCTGAATGAATGTCAAAGTACAAACCACAGAAACAAAAAAAAATTGCCTTGTATTTGCATTGTATATACTGTGTTTATATATGCTCGTATGCATACATATAATCTAATACACACGTATCCTTAATTTGTGCTTATATACATGTTTGTATATGTTATATATTCTATTGGGGGAGAAAAGGTAGTGAGTGTATATGTATATTTATGTACATATACATATGTATATGTGCATGTATATACATGTATTGCCTCTCACAGTAGACTTATATAGGCTTCTCTAGGCAAAAGAACCTTGATTTTCCTTTTGTCCTTGTATCATTACTGCTACATCTGAAGAAAAGAAAAGTTATATGCAATTGATGAGGAGTCCAATTTTTCACCAGACACTATTTCCTTAGTCCCTTAGAATTTGGCTTTTGTCCTTCCCATTCTATACAAACTACTTTCTCAGGATTTCCTTTTAACCACTTAAGAGATAACCTCCTAACTAATAAAGCTAATAGGTTCCCCTTCCTTCCCTCTCCTCAGGTCTCCTCCTCATTTTTGACCTTTTGGCAGTATTTAGCACTATGCATTCCCCCACACACACTCACTGTGTGCTCATGGGCAAATTACATAAATCTTTGGGAATCCGAGTAATTTTAACTTATAAATTGAGCTGGTTGAACTTGATGCTCTCCAAGGCTCCTTCTATTTTGAATTCCATGATCTTGCTAATCTAGAGACTTGTGACTTGGATAATAGCAGCAGCACAGACAAGAGTCAGAGGGTAGATTGTACCTAAGTTTGCCAGCTTGCACAATTTAAGTATATAACAAACAAATTCTCTGCTAAGGATTAACCCTAGTAAAGACTTTTCTTTGACCTTTCAGAAGGTCATATACTAAATCTAGAAAAAGCAGGTGACAGACACCCTAAATAAGAGAAACACAAGGAGAAGAGCAGGAAATTGCAAAACTTCTTCAATAACCCCAAGCTTTTCCTAGAAACAAAGGCTTCACTCTTTAATATTCTATTTGTAATTGGAAGCCATGGATCAGAAGAATAGATTGACCATCAATTTTCTTGCCCTTACATTACACAATGGAAACTAAGGAACAGAGAGATGTGGAGTATTGTACAGGGTTACCAAGCTAGCAAGTTTCTGAAGTAGTATTTGAACTCATGTTCCTAACTCCACCTCTAATGATCTATTCAACATACCATATTGTCTCAAGATATGGACAAAATCCCCACAAGATAGGCAAGCCTGGACAGGTAATTATGAGAATAATTGGAGGGAGTATCCATACTGAAGAATTCACAGATTTATTAGAGTAATTGGAAATCTAGGAATCACATCTCACCTATAACAATACCTTATTTCACCATATAATCATCACATTTCATTTTTTTTAATCCAAAAATTGGTTTATAACCTTTCATCTGCGTAATCATTGCATGGTATAATGACACCACTTAAAAGGTAAACAGAGCAGAAATGTATTCACAAAGGTATATGGATACTCCGTTATCTCTCAAGCATCAGAAGTTATGAGCCTCAGTGCATACTCATTGTCATTATTTGATTTTAATGTATATTCATGAGTATTCCATGCATGCTAATCTTACACCAAAGACAGATTAATAATAAATGATTCTTAAGTAATACCAGCACAATTTTTTAAAAAGCTTCACATAGTGGTTGTACCACACTTTTTTGCAAAAAAAAAAAAGGCATAAAATCTTCGAAGTTGATGTGCTAAAATATGGTAGGCTTTGGAGTTAAAACCAGCTTTATGCTGGTAAGTGATTAACAGTCGGCTGGGGGGTCAGGGGAAGAATATACACACAACACACTTTTAAGTTTAATATCTATTTTCTCCCTCATTTTATGTCTAGATAATCACCAAACAATAAATCAATCCCTGATCTGTAGTGTTTTCTGATTTGGGGGGCATAAATATGCACATTAAAATTTAATATTTGGCTTTTGTAAGCTAATTCAATCTGGCTCCAGTACATCTTGCTTCTTTACTAAATCAAACCATCAAAGCTCAAAGCTGAAAGATATGTCTCAGAGGTTGTCTAGTCCAACCCCTACAAAATTCATGAATCCCTCTACAATAACCAGACAAAGTAGTAAATCAGCCTCCATTTGAAATAGTGAAAGAAACTAACTTGGTGATACTGGGCAGGTCATTTAACTGTAAATTGTAAAACAGGCACAATAATGGGACTTACCTTCCAGGGTTGTTGCAAGCATCAAATGAGACAATATTTGTCCAGTACTTTGCAAACCTTAAAGTTTACTAGCTTTTAAGTGTAATAGCTATAAATGTGATATTATTATTACTGATATTATTGTTGTTGTTGTTAAAAGGATTATGACTATGACACAGACCATTCTATTTTTGGACAACTTATTATTAAGAAATGTTTCTTTATCTCAACGTAAAACTTGCCTCCCATACATTCAGATCAGTGACTACAGGACCATAGATTTACAGCTGGAAGGAATGTCAGAGCCCATCTAGACAACTCCCATCAGTTTACAGATAAACCTTAGAGAGTTCAAATACCTGCCTAAGGTCACACAAGCAGTACACATCCAATTTGAGATTTTAACCCAAGTCTTTTGACTGGAAAGCCACTAGTCATCCCAATGTACCATACTGCCTTAAAATGTCTAGTGAATGGTCTTCATTCTGAAGGCAAGAAAATGTCATTTTTAATTTAAATTTAAATGACATTTAAAATGACATATTTTATATTATAATCTATATATCTATATGTACATATATAGAGAGACAGAGATAGAGAGAGACAGAAACAGAGAGACAGAGGGAGAGATATGTGTACGTATATGTGTATATATATAATAGGTAATGTGAGTGTGTGTATATGTGTGCCTGTGTGTGTGTGTGTGTGTGAGTGTGTGTGTGTGTGTGTGTGCATGTTCCAAAATCTGGGGTTGGGCATATTGTAAAAAGTTTTCTTTAATCCTCAATCAATCAACAAACATTTATTAAGTTCCTACTATATGGTAGGTGTTAGGAATACAAAGGCAAAAAATGGAACATTCATACTCTCTGGGAGTTTACAATCTATTAGAGGAGATATGATTGAGGCAAAAAGAAAAAGTCTTGTACTTCTGTGGATAGTGGGCTAGAGAATCGATTAAAGAGGAGTAAAAAGTTCACCTTGCTCCAATGAGGGCCAGTTTGAATTTAGAGAATTTAGAGAACGTATATCAATAGGAGAAATGATTAGCTTGGTTTCATGACTTCCTCCACTTCTTTCCAGCAACATGTTACAAGTAGAAGCAATGAAATCATATAGTCGGATTAATCCAGGGCTGAGATTTTGGAAGATTTGAGCTATGACAGCACAAAGGCTCACTCAAGGGATTTGAGAGTAGGGAACAATGGGGAGCCGAAGTGGTTCATGGTAAGGTCAAGCTTGGGAAAGGAAGCAAATGAAGTAAGAGCTAGGGTGATGAATTCAAAAAGTACTGAAAAGTGGAGGGATTGGAGATTATGATGAGAAAAAAGAACAGAAATGTACATTTTTCCATACTGTATGCCTGTCATGCCACTTCTCTAGTGTTCTTAAATTTCTTATGTTGCATATGTGATGTTTCTATAATTTACTCACTTTCTAGGAATTCTCATTCATCTCTAAGAAATACCTGACATTATTCTCACTGTTTGCAATAAAACTTACTCTATGGAGCAAACAGAAATTCCAATACAAATAGCCAAGTACTTAATACTATGAGTATTTGCAGAATGGATTGTTCCTCTATGTAAAGAGGTCTCTGTAAAATGTGGTAAAATTTTGTAAAGCCTTCAAAGAGGTCTTTTGGGCTAATGCTCAGTCTAGAAGAGGGACTTGTAATTACCTGCCTCATGAAAAGACTATTGATTGTCTGGGATAAGGTAAATCCAGAATGGCCATATTATTTAGTACTTACAATCATCTTTATTATTTTACTGATATTAAAAGATGACAAATATATCCTTTTTAATTTATTTCCTTCAAATTTCTTACCCTAAGCAACATTTCTCCCTTTTTAAATACATGAATAGATTAAAAGAAAATCACAAGAAACATTATATTTTATTCCTTTTCCCAAGTACCTCCTATATAAAATATATGCAAAATACTTTATTTGGTAGGCACTATGATAAGAATGCATTTTAAAGCAGGAAGTCATAAAGTGAGAGAATGAATATATACATAAGTTTTAAGTAATTGCTAAGCTTTAGAGGGAGAATGTGGTGCTAAAGAATTCAGGTATCATGTAATCCTTACATACTGTACCCTGGTTAATACAGAATTCTAATACATTAGAGTCTGTTAACTAGGCCTTTAACTTGAAGTACTCAGTTCTGGGACACTTAAGTGAATTAATTCTTCTGCCACTTTGGGTTGAAATTATTATTATTATTTTTTTAGAGTAATCAGTTGCTGTATTCCAGTCACAGCACATATCAATGAACCAAACATACAAAGACAAGCACTGAATAGTCTCTGCCCTCAAAGAACTTGAGTCCTGTTGGAGGGGAAAAATACATAAGACAAAAAAACAAACATAAAATAGATATAAAATAGATACAACCTAATTTTCAGAAGAAGCCACTTCAGCTGGGAGAATCAAAATAAGACGCATGTAGGGCTTGGCACTTAAGTTGAGATTTGAAGGAAGCTAAGAGTTGTAAGTAGAATTGAGGGAGGAGTATATTCCAAGTGGTAGGGGGGAGGAGGGGAATGGCTTAGGATAAGGCATGGAGTGGGAGATGGAATGTCAAGTTCGGGGAACAGCTAATCAAGCAGTTTGTCTGGAACATAGAGTGCATGCTGTAGTGTATGTTAGTGAAGGGCTTTAAATCATATACCTCAGCTATAAAAGTCCCTTGCTAGAATCTGTTTGAATTTTGTATTGGTGTAATAGGAATTTCATGCAAATGAATGTAGGGACCCTATTATAGAAGTGTTGAAAGAGAGAGAGATGGAGAGAGACAGAGAGACAGACAGCAGACAGAGATAGAAACAGAGAGACAGAGAGACAGAGATAGAGATAGATACAGAGAGACAGAGACGGATACAATCAGAGAATCATGGAAATACCAATAATCATTATCATCCCTATCATTTTCATAAATTGGAAGACAGAGATCCAAAAACATATTAATAGGCTGGAACAGAGGAGCTGAATCTCATAGTCTGAAATTTAAAAGAAATAAAATAGAGTTCTGCACTTGGGCTCAAAAATCAAATGTAAAAATACAAGATGTGCAACTAGACAGCAACTAAAATGAAAAATACTGGGTCTAATTTCATAGCAAACAATAGGATAAATGCTAAACATTCTTGAGAGATGTATTCAAATTCCAGAAACAATGTAATGTGGAAACTATACACACATGTGGGCATATATAATACATATATAGATAAAATATATACATATACATATATGTATGTGTATACACACATATATAAATATGAATTATATACCTCAGTTATGCAAGCCCGTTTCTAGATTCTAGGTTTGAATTTTTATTGTTCTAATCTTAATCTCATGCAAATGAAAGTTTGGACTCTATTACAGTAGCACTGAAAGGTAGAGAAAGAAAGATACAGAGACAGAGAGAGACAGAGAAACTGGTTGACAGATATACATGTATAGGTCTAAATGTAATAATTTAAGAATTATCACTAAAGATGGTAGGATGAGATACAAGCTGGGAAAAATATGTAATGCTGTTCTTTCTCCTTCTCTCTTCATTTCATGCTTACCCACCCAATCAATATTCTGATAGTTGTTGTCTACCTTCAACCAGGATGCTTTACTTTTCTTTCTAAGTGAGCTTATTGCCTGATTCATGTTCTTTCTCTCTAATCCACCTCCTCTCTTCCTTCTAGGAAAATTCAACATTTTGATGCTCTGCCAAACATCCTAGTTTCCTAGTTTCACATGGAGTAGTTTGCCTACTCCTTCACTCTGATTAGCTACACAGAAATTGTCATATCCTTGATGTTATGACTACGTACACATCCTCCATTTCCATGTCAATGAACTCCGAAGTTCCTTTATCTGATCATATTTTTCTTTGTATCTGTTTTCTGACCACTAACCCTGTGATCTTTGTTCTCACTGTGGCTTCCAGCCTCTTCACACCTCAGTTCTTTCTCAGACAACTGTGCCTGCACTGGCTACATTCTACTCCCTTTCCTATATTTACTTCTTGCAAAATTAATTCAATTCAACTCCAAAAGAACTCTCTAAACTCTAATCCTTTTCTCCCTTATCCTATCACTGATCATGCCTTTCAATGCCCCAGTTCTGCATTACTCCCACCATCTGCCACCTTTGCTTATGTTCGTGTGTTGCTGAACAAAATAAAACCAAAACAGAAACATCCTGACAAGTTTCACTATTAATTTATATTACATAATCCCACCAGATCTCTCACTATGGCAAGACAGACCTTTTATACCTCCCTAACTGATGAACTGTATGACTCATTGCAATGGCTTTTCCAAATTTTTTCATCCCTTCTCAAGCCTCCTATGGTTTAACCTCCTTTCACCCTCTCAGCTGAGAACTTACTGAAAAAAAAATAGGTTATTCACTTAGAGCTTCATCTTGTTTCTTCTTCTTCATCTCAATTCACACAGAGTTATTTGTCAAAGATCTCCTCCTTCACCTCTGTCTCACAAATGGGTGACTCTTCTTAGGAATGCACAGCCCTCTATCACAAGGGAACCTATTCTATCCCATCTTCTTTAGCATAACACTGTCCCTATTCTCTTACTGATGTTCAGTCTTTCCCTGTTTACTGTAAGGTTCCCTGATGCCTATGTCAATATAGCTTTCACACCACAGACAATACAAAGCAAAACAAATAAATAAATAAATAGATAGATAGATAGATAAATGAACGAATGAATGAATGAATGAATGAATACTAATAGTTTCCCTATCTCCAACAGATGCTTCTACTTCCCTTTCCTTTCACTCCTATAACTGGCTTCTAACCTCATCATTCAATGAAAACTGCCATCTCCAAAGGTATCAGTGATCTCTTAAATGCCAAATCTAATGGCTGTTTCTCAAGTCTCCAACTTTTTGGCTTCTCTTTAGCTTTTGAAATTGTTGATAACTCTCTTCTCCTTGATATTCTGTTCTTTAGGTTTTCAAGACAATAGTCACTCCTTATTCCTATCTGTCCAACTATTCCTTTTTTGGTCTTCTTTGTTGGATAATCATCCAGATTATAGCTGCTAACCATGTCTGTCTTCCAAACTTCTGCCCTGATCTCTCTTCTCTTCTCCTCTGATATTAGATTACTTTGTGATCTCATCACCTATATGCTTTAAATTCCTTAAACACAACATGTCCAGAATAGAACTAGTTACCTTTCTCTCAAAACTCTCCCCTCATCCATACTTCCCTATTATTATAGATAGCATCATCATTCTTCTAGTCTCCCAGGTACAACTTCAGTGTCATCCTGAATTCTTCACCCCCAATCTGTTGCCAAATTCTATTATTTCTACCTTTAAAAAACCTCTCACACATATCCCCTTCACTCTTCTGACACAACTGCCACCTTGATGTAGGCCCCCATTTCCACCACATGAGTCATATTGTAATAGACAATTACAGTACGATTACAATTACAATATTGGTTTGGTTGATTGCTCTGCCCTAAGTGTCTCCCCACTCTAGTTCATTCTTCACTTAGCTGCTGATATGATCTCTTTACACTTCAAGTTATCAGGACCTTATTTGATACTTCTAACTTTCTGTTGACCCAGCACTGAAATTACTTGTCACTTAGGTATAAAGTAAAAAACCTTAATGTTTCCTTGGTCATCTCCCACACCTTGATAGCAGCAGGAAGCCAATATCCTACCCTAGTTAAAAACAAAAGATTCTTGGCTTTAATTTGGCTTTAATTTCTTTCAACCTTTCAGGTAGCTTCATGTAGCTCTGAGATTTCCAATGTGGAGTTGATCCTTCTCCATCCCAACTTTATGGTAACTATACCTAGATGGAAGCTAGATTAGGGTAATCAACTAAGTGAGTGTATGTCTGGGTCCATGCGTTCCTTTCCCACTTTTTTTTTTCCTTTCCTGATCTTTGGTGAATTAGTACTATCCTGAGATGGATGTGTAAAAGTTTTGAGGTAACCTTGTGATTTCCAGAGCTCATGAGGTCCTGGATCCTTTTGGTAAGAGTTGAATGTGGTCAATGGAGGAGTTCTTAGCAACTACTCCAGTGATCCTGAAGAAGATGTCCCCCAACAAAAGGAATGACTTACATTCTATCCATTTTGCCAGAAAACATTTATCAGGACTTCTATGGATAATGAAGAGCCATGGTGAAACATAAAATACCTAATCAGCAGTGCCACAAACTGCTGTATATGCTTATGAGGCTGAAGTATTAACCTCCCAAAAGACTGTAGCAGTTAACAGGAATAAAGTTATTGAATCTTTTATTATTTGTACTTGTCAAATGTGTATTATTGAGGTGAGTGTTCTGTGTTTATCATTCATTCCTTTTGTATGCAGGAAATAAATGTCTGTGCCATACACAAATGATTCATATTGCATATAAAGTACTTTTCTACTCCCCATTTTAGGGAGGTCTTAGACGTGAGCCAAAGCTTAAGTTTTAAATAATTTGTCCCCCGGGTGCTAGCATAGGGGTTTAATAAGCCAAAGAATGTGAAATATGTGAACCTATTCACCTCCCCATTAGAGGTCATACTCCTCTAGGACTGAAACTTTTCTGGATCTGGTGAGGTACCAGAAAAATGGACGCTTTGGTGAGAGAGGGGTGCTGCAGTGCCTCACGTCCCTGGACCCAGCATTGCTTCTTAATATTAGACTAGAAAATCTGGCTTTTCTTAGCGTATGTAGTCAGCTATTCCTAATTTACTCTCCTCCTTAAGGGAGTACTTAAGTGGAAGGAGACCAGTGCAATAATAATAGCCTACACTCACGTAGAACTTACAACATGCCAGACACCGTGGACGCTCTTTCCACTGAGGCAAGTGAGAGGTAGCTTATGTTGGCATAGAGAACATTAAAGTTTCCTTTTCCTCTGTCCTTAAAGAGTCTTCTGCTATGCAATTCTCTGCCATCTCTTCCATGGGGGTAGCAGTGGAGAGGCTGCTGAGACTGAGAACACCTGGTGGAGCAAGTTGGCAAAGAGCCACTTGCTACTCGCAAATCTGGGTTTGGCTGCCAAGATGCCACAATTGCAGCCTGCAGAGCTGGGCACTGTATAAATGAGCAGAGACACATCCTGGAGAGCTCTGGGGTTGCTGCAGAGACCTAGAGGTAAAAGTAGTCTGAGACATTGGCGACATGAGATAAACTGACAGCCCAAGGTCAAATTTGAGCAAGACTGAATGGCACTTCAAACCGATTTGGAGTGTCAACTGTGGGGAGATCGGATAGAGACACACAGCCTCCACAACTCTACTACTTCTTCCCTATTTTCTTGCTGAGTGAACTTCAGCAGTCCCCTCAAACGAAAATCTTTTTCATTGTCCTATGTCTCCATCTACTAATTGTGAGAAAGTAGAGAGGAGGAGAGTCTATTAGTAGAATAAGCTTTTTTATAGTTTTTGATATTCAAAAGCTTCTTTGCAGCATTGTTTTTGCTTTTCTATAGCTCATTTACAGTTACTTTACTGTGTTCTAATAAATCATCTGGCCACTAAAAAGTCAATTGCCTAAGTCTTATGAATGAGGTCAGTCAGCAGAGAGGAGGCAATTTCACAGATGTGGGGTAAGGGCATAACCACAATGACAAGAGATTTCCTGTTTATTAGTAAGTTGGGAAGCATAGTTTAGATCTTATTCTTAGATGCCTATTGAACCAGGAAACCCCTCATTTTACATATAAGGAAACTGAGGCCCAGCTAAATTAAATGATTCATCCAAACTCTCTAAGGTAGGAAGCATCAGAGGCAGAATTTGAACAAGGTTCTGAGTCCAGAGCTGTACTATGATAATAATAATAATAATAATAATAATAATAATAATAATAATAATAGCTAATGTTTACTTTTCAAATATTATCCCATTTTATCTTCATGACAACCCTGGGAAATAGTTACTATTGCTGTTGTTCACTTGTTTCAGTCATGTCCTACTCTGTAACACCTTCAGGGTTTTCTTGGCAAAGATACTAGAGTGGTTTGCTGTTTCCTTCTCTAGTTCATTCTATAGATGAGGAAACTGAGGCAAATAGGGCAAAGTGACTTGCCCAGGATCTCAGAACTAGATCTGAGGCTACATTTGAACTCACAAAGACAATTCTTCCTGACTCCAAACCTGGCATTCTATCCTCTGTGCTCCCTAGCTGCCCAGTTGCTATTATTATTTCCATTTTACGGAGGAGTAATTTGAGTCAAATGGAGGAGATTAAATGATTTACCCAGGGTCACGTAGATAGTAAGTCTGAGGCTGAACTGGAACTCAGATCTTACTAAGCCCAGGCCTGGTGCTCTATCCACTATACTATCTTAAGGGTACTGTAGTATTTTGCAAAGCTCACCAAATGTCCTCTGATGAAAATACTCAAATAATCTGAGACTAGATCAGCCTGGTGACTAGATTACATATTATATTACTGGTTGTTTAATTAATTAAATGGGAACTTACTTTTTTGTAGATTATAGAAAACAGGTGAATGAACCAAGCATATATTGATGCTGCTTCTACAACCCCACTGAGTATATACCTAATACACACTGACCTGTCATATCTTTACCATTTGTATTTATTTTGTGATAAATTAAGTCCCATATGAAGACAGTAACACAAAATCAAATCACATTTATTAAACATTTACTCTCTATATAGGCCAAGGGTGGGAAACCTGGGGCCTCATGTAGCCCTCTAGGTCCTCAAGTGTGTCTCTTTGACTGAATCCAAATTTCATAGAACAAATCCCCTTAATAAAAAGATTTGTTCTGTAAAACTTGGACTCAAAAGCTGTACCCCAGGACCTAGAAGGCCGTATGTGGCCTTAAGGCCACAGGTTCCCCACCCCTGTGCTAGGCACTGTTTTAGTTGCTGGATATACAAATAGAAAGACTGAAACATTCCCTGCTTATAAGGAGCTTATCCAATTAATCAATAGACATTTATTAACTGACTACTATGTTTCAAGCACTGGGCTAAGCACTAAGAATACATAGAGGGAAAAGACAGACACTGCCTTCAAAGAGCTTAAAATCTAATGGGGGATAAAACATGCAAACAAATATACGCAAAGTGAACAATATAGAGGATAAATAGGAAATAAATAAAAGACGAAAAGCACTGGAATTAAGAGGATTTGATGAAGGCTTAGTAGAAGGCAAGATTTTAATTGGGGCTTAAAGGAAGCCAGGGAGGTCAGTAATTAGAGCAGACAAAGGAGGGCGTTCCAGGCTTGAGGGATACTCAAGAGAAAATGCCAGACCAGAGATAAGAGTGTCTTGTTTGTGATGGCTCCAGGAAGCCAGTGTCATTGTATCAAAGAGAATGTGCTGGGGAGCTTACATTCAGGGATTCAATTTTCACACTTTGCCCTAGGCTCACAAATGTCCAGCCATAATTCTGTTCTCAATCCTGGGGGTTTGGAATTGGGCATCTCAAATAACTGCAGAGAGCACAGTGAAATCTTAATTCTGAAGCAAAAATAATTGCAAAAAAAATCCTTTCTCAAAGTAAATTGTATTTCCTTTTATGTAAAAGCTGCAAGGCCTACTGTATAGAGAGCTGGCTTTAAAGCCAAGAAGAGCTGGGTTCAAGCCCTACCTTTTAGTAGCTGTGTGACTCTGGATAATTCACTTAATCACCCAATGCTGTGGGCAATGCTCTAAGACCCTAAGTCAAAGGGATGGGCACTAGCTGCCTAGACAGAGGCAGTTTTCTCTCAAGGGAGAACCCCATACCAATGAAACCACAGTTCCATGTCTTTTACATAATTTAAAATATTAAACATATCCCATGCCATACTTTTAGGGACAATATATTACCACAGCTTAGAAAAAAAAAAACCCTTGAAATCTCCATCTTTCTTTTCTCTTTCTTCTTTCCTTATTTCCTACATTCCTTCCTTCGTTCCTTTTTTCTTTTCTTCTTTCTTTTCTTCTTTCTTTCTTTTTCTTTCTTTCTCTCTTTCTTTCTTTCTTTCTTTCTTTTTCTTTCTTTCTTTCTTTCTTTCTTTCTTTCTTTCTTTCTTTCTTTCTTCTTTCTTTCTTTCTTCCTTCCTTCCTTTCTTTCTTTCTTTCTCTCTCTCTCTCTTTCTTTCTCTCTCTCTCTCTCTTTCTTTCTTTCTTTCTTTCTTTCTTTCTTTCTTTCTTTCTTTCTTTCTTTCTTTCTTTCATCCTTTCTGACTGAGTGTGTGGCTTTGTCTACAATGGTTGCCATTGCTTCTGCATTTCATCTTTGTCATGCCACAGAATTCTATATATTTGAGGAAGCACAATCAGGGTAAGGACTGAATGGACCCCTTTACTACTTAAAAAATAACCAAAAAGTACATGCACACACAGACAATTTTGGGAATGAAGGGCATTCCACCACCTCACATTTCCCAGGCTAAATGCCCTGTAGGAAAACAGCTTTTTGGGGAGAGTCCCTTGATGGCAGACACCCGATCCAGTCCTGCTGCAGGCAAATACAATGGGTAAATCATTCCCACAGGACAACACAAGGTAAGAAAGAAACCTAGAAGGAATTCTCCTTCCTGCACTTTAGTAAAACCACAGGCACAAAGATTCTCCTGGGAATTTCCTTTGAAAGGCCAAGAGCCAGGATTTGAAAACTAGAAAGCCCTGTTTAAAATGCATCCTTAAATCCTTAAAGAAGTGGTTCAGTCTAACTTGGTTGCTCCTGTTTTAGAGGAAAGAGGAGGTAGGAGGGACAGGATGGAAAGCAAGAATTAAAGGACCAGGATGACCCACAGAAGGCTAGACAGAAAGACAGAAGAAGAAAAAAAAACAGTCTCTTGAGAACTCTTCTGGTGATAAAGAGTTCAGATAGGGAGCAAGGAGCCAGTATGTAACTGCTCAGCTAACTAAGCAGAACTTCTCTGGGGTAGAGAATTACTGCTGGGAGCTTGAGGCTCTTTAGAAAAACTGCATTTCCAGGTTATATTAGGCTTGGTACTTTCTGACTGTTTCTATTTGCTTTTAATTTAGAGGCAAGCCCCCTTTGGAAATTAATATACTTTGGTTCAAGATTTACTTGCTGGAGCTAGTTACTTCTAACTAACTACCTGACATTGTTTTGACAACCTTCTCATTGACATTGGATAAGGAAAAGTGGAGAAGCTTTGGGGAGAGCATGGAACAAGGGAATTTAAGTGGGAATAGGATCACCCACAGGTCCACTGTTTGAGTTCCAAGAATTTCCCATGAGTCAGTCACAGCCCTATTAAGAGGAAATCTCTTAGCCTTAGTCTCCAGGATGGTTTGTGGCTCCCCAGTGGGAGTGGTTCTCTGGGGGAAAGATATAGTGGGGGAGGGAATGAGGGAGTGTGAAACACTGCTGCTTTTAGAAGAAAAGCGAATCTATTTTAATCCTCCTGCCAACATGATGCTCAGTTTGGTTTCATCTGCTACTGGGAGAGAAGACATTCATGTATCTGTTGCAAAATAGCCTAACAGCAAAAGGAGGGAGACAGCAGAGAGAGATGAAGAGAGCGCTTGATTGCTGATGGGAGCTTAAATCAGCAAGAAGGTCTGCTTGGCCTCTTCACTTAATGGATAACAGAAATCATCT
Organism: Phascolarctos cinereus; assembly: GCF_003287225.1. NCBI lineage: Eukaryota > Metazoa > Chordata > Mammalia > Diprotodontia > Phascolarctidae > Phascolarctos > Phascolarctos cinereus. Next base: position 92,954,808 of record NW_027556098.1, read on the forward strand.
ATTCCATTTTCAGCCTCTTGAGGCTAATGCTGGGTGATGCCCTCTGACTTTTAAGGATTAGTTCACTCTTTTCTTCTGACTCCACAAGTACCCCCTGAACCAGCTAAGATTTTTTTTTTATTTTTTTACTGGGAGCCAAGTAGCTTCCTAAGCTGTCTTCTGATGAGTACATGTGATAATGGATTCAACAATGTATGAGAAATTAAAATGTTTGATAAATATGCCTTATTTTTCTTCTTAGTGTCTGAAAGAGATTAAGATATTCCTGTGAGAGTGGGCATCTTTTAACTCTTACTGAACATGGACAGGTAAAAGTTGAATGATTTCTGTAGATAAAAAGACAAATTGATAACTAAACAACTATGGAAAATTGGGAACAATGATGTGGGATCATAGCTTTAGAGCTGTTAAAGAGCTCAACTTCCTAGTTTTATACTTGAGGATACAGAGGCATATAGAGAGATTAAATGATTTGTCTGACATAAATGGCAATGCTAGCATTTGAATCCGGTCCTCCAGTTTCCAGGCCAGTCCTTTTTTGCATTCTGCCACACTTCCTCAAGAAGGACTTACTTAATCAGAAAATTTTAGTTGCCAGGTTATGCACTAAAAATCCATGATACATAACCACCTTCAGTTTCTCACTATTGCTTAACAATCCTTTTCCTCCATCTTTATTGACTTCAAAGAAAACATTTATTTTCTCTCCCTCCTATCTTTTCCCTACTGACAAAAGTAAAAAAAAAAGAAAAAAAAATCTTTGCATCCATACATAGTTTGTTCTCAGTGAATGTTCTAAAATTTTTCTTCCCTCTTCTCATCCTACCCTAACATAGAGTCATTCCCAATCCTTGTAGTATTTCATTCATACAAGTGTCCTAGATGACATAGTATATATAGTACTCTACCTTGAGTAATGAAGACCTGAATTTAAATCCAGTTTCAGACACTGTGTGATTCTGGGCAAGTCACTTAACCACTACCTGTCCCAGCTTTCTCTTTTATAAAATGAGGATAATAATAGCAGACTTATAAGGCTAAAGCAATAATATTCATAAAGCAATTTACAAACCCTAAAGCATTATATAAATTATATTATTATTATTATTATTATTAATTACTATCTAAATGACCACAGGGAAGTTATAATCTTAATGAGTCTTAACTGATTCTTATGAAAAATGGGTATAAGGATATTTGCACTACTTTCCCCATAGGGCCGTTTTGAGGAAACAGTCTTGTAATCATTAAAATACTTTAGGAATGGTTTTTGTGAACCTTCTAATGCCCTAGGATGACTGAGGCCGTACAACATAAACTCTCTCAGAAACTCCACATTACTCTATTGCTCAGACATTCTTAGGGTCCTCTTCTCTATCTTCCTTCCTTTATGTAACAGATTTCAGGATATAGCTACCATTGACTAAGGCTACAACCTATGATTTTCATCCTATTCTCAGCTAGTTTTGCCATGACTACTCCAGAAAATACAGCCTATCTTCCAAGCATCCTCATTCTCTTCTTCACCCCAGCTCACTTCCATTCATCTATAAACATGTACATGTTTTCCTGATTTGAAAAGGAAAAAAAAGACTCAGATTCTTAAAATCTAGCCACTGCTTAGATTCTTACAGTCTATCCAATAGCTTATCAAATATCTGTAGCCCATAGCCCAAAAATAAATTGGTTAATTTATGGAATAAAAATCCTTAATAAAAAAAGAAGAAAAAAAACCCTTTACTTTACTCCTCTATCTCATCTGCCTTTCTCCCTTTATCAGCTCAACTTCTTAAAAAAAAGTTTTTGACATTTCTTTGCCATCTATAGTTTCTCAAACCTTTGACTCTGGGCTTCTCTGCCTTCCATTCTACTTATGCTGCTCTAAGGTAATTGGTAAACTACACTCCAAATTCAGTGATTACTTTTTTTTTTTCCATCTGTATCTTTCTTGATTTTTCTCTAGCTTTTAAAACTGTTGACTTATTCTTGGATTTATAAAAATCATAATTCTCATATTTATCCTACTGTCTTATATAAGTATTTCCTTCATTACCCCTTTCTCTTTTACTCATTCCTCTTTATCAACCTTTAAAATGGATCATCCTATCTTCCTTAAGGATTGTTTCTCTCTCTCTCTCTCTCTCTCTCTCTCTCTCTCTCTCTCTCTCTCTCTCTCTCTCTCTCTCTCTCTCTTTCTCTCTCATTCTCTTTCTTACCTAATGGCTTCAACTACAATCTTCATGCAGATAATTCAAAAGATTTATACCTCCAGGCTTGACATTTTTTCTGAGCTCCATATCTGTATCTACTATTGTCTACCCAACACGTTCACCTAATTGTTCCCCTGGCATCTCAAATTCAATTCATCCCCAAACCAAGATCATTATCTCCATGCCTAAACCCATTCCTTCGTGTTCCATTGCTTTTGTCTGTTATGCCATTGTTCACTTTGTTTTATCATGTCTGCAACCTCCCATATCATCAGATTAGTTACTAAGTCCCACTGATTTCAACTCTGCAACATCTCTCCTAGCCTCCTCTTTCTCTATTTCCAATGGCAGCACCTTAGCACAACCAATATTATTGCAATAGCTTCCTTATGTCTTCCTACCTCCACCTGCTCCCCTCAGTCTATCACATATACAACTACCAGACTATTTTTAATAGTCATTTGACTCCTTCCACTAGATGGCACCATCTCCACCTTTCCAACGCTTTCACATATAGCTCCCTTTCACATGCTCTCTTGTCAACTCAAATTGTATTATTCTCTGGACCCCACCTCTCCCAAATATATACTACATTCTAATGTTTTTCGTGGCTTTTCTTATACTCTTTTCTTTGCCTAAAATGTTGGCCCTCACACTTACTAATTCCTACTCAGTCTCTAATGATCTAAAAAGCTATTTCCTGCAGGAATTCTCTCTTGATCCCTCTAATATTTTATCATGCAAAGTTCTATATTCTGATTATCTTTGTTTTAGCCTTTTCTTCCTATTAGACTGTAAACTCCACGAAGGCAGGGACTTTCTTATTTAAGCTTTCTTTCTTTTCCAGCACCTCCCACTCTTCTCTACATCCAGTGTGTGCTTATAAAATATGCTTGCATCACATAGGTTCTGAAGTTATCCTTCCTTATTGTACTCTAAAGACCAAACATAGTTATGTTTAGGATCACATGCACATTTTCTGCTTCAATACAAAGTGGAATTATCTTTTTTAAAAATTTTAATCACCACATGAACTCTTCTAGCTTTGCATTCTGTGAGCTTTCTGCTCAAATTGGATTTGTTTTTCTTTTTTGGCAGACATCCCTTGTGAATTAGAGCAGGAGCTAGAAATGGCACAAAGGTAACAGCTCTTGTAGTGACAAGAGTTTGAAGAGCAATAGCTAAAATTAGAGGTGAACTACTAGCATCTACCAAAATATAGTATGATGCCGACATGAATTTTTCAAACTGTGTTGTTTTCAAGTGCTCACATACCTTTTAAAATACAACTAAAAGTCTATAATTTTGTCATTGAGAATCACAATTGGAACTATCACTGTCGTCATCATCATCATCTTATCATCATCATTATATCTACTATATATATGTATATATATCACTTTAAGATTTACAGACTTTACATATGTTAACCGATTTGATCCTCATAATAACCTGTAGAGTGGGTACTAATATTATTATTCCCATTTTAAAGAGAGGAAATTGAGGCCCAGAGAGTTTATGTGATTTGCCTAGCATCACATAGCTGGCAAATATTTGAGAATGGTTTTCAACTAAGGTCATCCTGATCCTAAGTCCCATGGTAAATCCACTGTGCCACCTTGCTGTAAGACAGAAAGAGCCATTGAAATATATGTTGGGCATAGCCTCTGCGGTAAGACTCAAGGGAAATAGGAAAGGACACCAAAGGATTATAGAAGTTACAATATCTTATCACTACTCACCCTGACTCTCAAACATCATGACCACAATGAGCGCCACCAATACCACCTTCTGCCTGACTTCCAGATTTACATACATACTGCATCTACCCCTGAAGAAGCAGCATCATGACAAAATAACCATTCATACTTAAATGTTACTTTAGAGTCACAAAGCAGTTTCCTTACAATTAACCTGGGAGACAGGTTTTGTGTACATATTTGTCCCCATTTTGTAAAAAGAGGAGAGATTAATTAATTTGCTCCAGGTTATACAGAGCTAGTAAGTGTGAGAGTCAGGAAAACACTGAAGTGACATAGTAGATAACTCCAGTAGCCAGTGGCATTGCTAGACCTGGAGTAGGGAAGAGCTGAATTCAAAACCAGCCTTAGATACTCACTTACCTCTCTCTGTCTTAGTTTCTTCGACTGCAATATGAGGATAATAAAAGCCCTACCACCCTTTCTTGTTTTGAAAATCAAATGAGATAATATTTATAATTAATATATATTTATAATCAAATGAGATAATATATGTGCCTGGCACATAGCAGGAACTTAATAAATGTTTCCTTCCACAGGAGTAAAATGACTTCCCCAAGGTCACATACGTAGTAAATATTAGAGCCAGGATTTAAACCCCATCGTCCTGTCTCCCAGACCAGGACTCTTGCCAATACACGATACTGTCTCTCTGACCTTACGAATCATTTCAAGCCCAGGCCCTTACCAGATAAAAGAACATTTAGAAAGGATCTGACTTTTACGACACTGGTGAGGTAAGCTAATGTCTGGGACATGTACCCAGAGGCTATCCAATAAATTCTAATAGATAATGACTCTGACATGATTTGCTCTTTGAAAGACAATCAGGAAATAGACATTTAAAATAACTTTCTAAGTTATACATTAGCTGGGAAGAGAAGGCAACAGCTTTCATTTCTATTCCATGTACTATATATATGAAACATTATATAGCAATTTATCCTTTCTACATCATGGAGGTTGCGGGTACAACACTCCCATGATCTGGAAAATTGGGAAAATTTTGTTGACCCTCTCTTCGTGCCAGAGAAGTCTGAATTATTATGGTATTAAAAGATAAAATATGTTGATATTACATAATACTATACAAATATTTTATGCATTTTTGAGTTTCTAAACTTTTTTCTGTGTAGTCTGCTGGCCTTCTTGTGTCATCTGTGGCTTCTGCAAAACTTGTCCAAAATTCCCATTTAATTTCCCATTAAATTTAATTTCTTATATTACCCATAGTATATAGAAACCATGATGGGGAAAATCGCTATGTAGAAGGAATACCTGTAATCTACCAGCCATCTTTTCTAGTTCAAAGTTTCCATCTCAGGAACACAGGGACAAATCCTTGTGTCCACATGAACTTTTATATACTGTTCTCCTCTCTCCCATTGTTTGCAATCCCACCGGGGCTTAACAAACTAAAGTAGACCCAGAATTCAAATAAGAGTAAATGAAAATGTGCTTCTTCAGAGAAGCCAAAAAGCAATGAAGAAAAGACATGGCACATAGTCTATCTGTGACTCTCCTCAAATATTCTGTTTCTAAGTAGCTTTAAGCCAAAATTCTTCTCCACATTCATGTAACTGAGGGGAAAATAGCATAGTATTATTGTGTAATATTTGTCCCCTCACTCTTGTTTTCATATACCTTCTATCTTTTCCCCTCATGGCTTTTTGTTCCAACTTTCAACAATTTCCCACTTTTGAATCAACATGCTTCCTTCCGCTACATGGAGGCAACTCTAGGCATGTCCTCTAACAAATGAACAAATCCCTAGCAAATATTTCTGTTAGCCCTAAAACCATATTGCTTTAAAATTGGATAGCCCCACAAGGCTTGACACATTCAAACAATCAGCTATCTTTACTAAACATCTACAAGAGAAAGGAATGAAAATCATTTTTTACCCACCTCCACTGTAGTATCTCCCAGCCTAAAACAAATAATAGCCACAAAAATTTAGATAATATTTTTGGTTAACTTCATATGAGGTTATTGGGAGCCAGGATTTTGTGAAGATAGCAGAGGTATAGATAATGGAATACTTTAGGAAATCTCCAAGGACTTATAAAATCTTCCAATTAAATCAAGGTGGGTGACTCTGAGAAACTTTTGCAATCAAATGGGGATAAGATAGAATTGAGCTAAGTACTAACTATACACATGGACTCAGTATCAACTATATACGAACAACTATTCTGAACACTAAAGTTCCTTAATGGTGTACAAACTTCTAACCTGAGGCCCAGTCTCTTTACTGAAGAGTCCTAATCATAGAACACAATTTCATGAGTGGTCCTACTCATGCTCAGTTATTCTCAGCTCAAATGGGTATGTCTTGGTTTTTTTGGGGGGAGGGGGAGGAAATCAGGGTTAAGTGACTTGCCCAGGACACACACAAGTGTCAAGTATCTGCAACCACATTTGAACTCAGGTCCTCCTGACTCCAAGGCCAGAGCTCTATCCACTGAGATACTTAGCTGCCCCTCAAATAGGTTTTAAGTGCCTTGCCCTAGATCAAAAACTTAATTAGTATCAGAGGCAGGATTCAAATCAATCTCCTGAATTCAAGTCCACATCTTTTCACTATTCCACATCATCATTCTGAAAAACAAAAACAAAACAAACAAACAAAAAACAATAACAACCAAATATGGACAACAGGAAAGGTACTGCTTGAAAGGATATAGGCAAAAGACCTGGTGTCCCCAAAAGTGAAGAGTCAAACCATGGCTTAGCAAACTTGGCTTTGATGAAGGGGGGGAGGGAGGAAGGGGGAGATTATAAATAAGTCTTTTTAAATGATCTGGTTTGTGAGCATTTACAAGGGGAAACAACAATCATCTCAGAAATAGCAACACTTCATCAAGAAAAGGGCATTTCATTTGGTCCTCATTTCCTTTATTGGAGGTATGACAATAGTGACAAATTTCTGTAAAACTTTTGACAAAGTCTCTTATGCTATTCTCATGGACAGTTGCTGTGGGATAGATGATAATCCTTTGAGATGGATTGGGAACTGGTTGAATGACTGAACTCAAAGAGTGGCCACAGCACCTCAGAGATCATCCTGTATTTAACCCAGACTAAGAAATATGCTTTGAGACAATCTAGAAGAGAAAAAAAAATTAGATGCTTAGCCTATAGATGGCTGAAGTGGGGAGAAGGAAAGAGGTAATAAAAGTCTTCCATTATTTGAAGAATTATCATGTCCAAAAAGGATTAGACTTGTATTGCTTTCTCTCTAGTAGACAGAGCCTCTAACCATGGATAAAAGTTACCTAGAGACAGATTTAGAATTAGTATAACAAAACATTGCTTAACAATTCATGATAACAGTGAACAGGCTACCTTGAAAGGTTATGAGCTCTCTTTCCCTCCTCTCAAGATGGCAGACAAAAAACAAACAAACAAAAAAACCCTAAGGAACCAAAGGAAAAGAAGGTCAGAAAGACAGAAAAGGAGAAGAACCAAAAGGAAGATGTGGCTGAAAAGGTTTTGAAAAGACTCAGGAACATTATAGTTGGAACTCAGTCCGGGCCTGACGGATTGGCAGATACCTGAGGTCTGCAATGTATTCCCGGCCAACCACTTACAAGCAGAAATATGCTACACCAAAAACCCGGATTGAAAGGAAAAAGAAAGAGAAGGTGCCTGCTACCATCTCAAAGCCAGCTGGTGGTGATAAGAATGGAGGAACCCATGTGGTTAAGATTCACAAGATGCTGAAGTATTACCCTGCTGAGGATGTGCCTACAAAGCTGCTAAGTTATGACAAAAATCCCTTCAGCCAGCATCTGAGGACACCTCAAGCTAGCATCACCACGGGCACAGTTCTGATCATGCTCACTGGCCACCACAGGGGTGGTTTTCCTGAAGCTGCTGGCTAGTGGCTTGCTACTGGTGACTGGACCTCTGACCATCAACCATGTACCTCTGAGGAGGACCTATCAGAAATTTGTTATTGCCACCTCTACCAAGATTAAATTTTCTGGCGTAAAAATTCCAAATCATCTTACTGATGCTTATTTCAAGAAGAAGAGGCTCCCTAAACCTAGACACCAAGAAGGAGAGATTTTTGACACAGAAAAAGAGAAATATGAGATTATGGAGGACCACAAGGCTGATCAGAAAATAGTGGACTCTCAGATCCTGCCCCAAATCAAGAACGTACCTCAGCTGTGTGGCTACCTGCATTCTGTATTCTCTCTCTCCAACAGAATTTATCCTTACAAACCAGTGTTTTAAATGCCTTTCACAGAACTCTTAATAAAATATTTGGAAAAACTTAAAAAAAAAAAGGATATGGGCTACCTTTTGCTAGAGGTATTCAAGTATAGCCTGGTCACCATTAGTAAAGGATATTGTAGAGGACATTCCTATTAAGGTAACTTTTGTATTAGATCACCATCAAGATACCTTCCTATTCTTACATTCTATTTGCCATTTAAATTCCTATTCTTACTACCTAAGCATAACTTAGAAAATTAGATTCTCTGAGCTACTATATAGTAATAACACAAACCAAATTAGTTCTCCCATAATTAAAATGGCAAATGACACTGGCTGTTTTTGGAGCAGCTTCTAGGCAACACTTTGTGCTCCCCTTCCTTAGGAATACCTAGTAACATGCAGTGTTCCCTGTCAACATTTCATAAATGCCTGTTTAGGATTATTGTATTTCTTTGTTGCTCTGGTGCTAGCTCTATGATCTCTTGGGAAAGCTATTTAACACAACTATTTTCTTTATGAATGAGAGAAAGTCACCATGCTACCATTGCCTCATCAGCATCAAGATTTGAATGTCTCAGCCAAGGGTTGCCTGGTATTTGGACCCACTATTATTTTGTTATGAAAAAAAAATCAGATTTCATTTCTAGGATTATATCCCAGGAAAGAAGCAGTAGCTTTAGTTAGACAGACATTCTGGCATTCATCAGATGAGAACTCTGAGAATCATAGGGTCATAGCTAAAAGGACCTTAGCGATTTTCTCATCCACATGTTATTCTACAAATGAAGAAACTGAGATCCAAAGAAGCTACGTACTTTGATAATTTGAAGAGAGTACTAACAACTAGAGAGATCAGAAATGGCTTCCCAGTGGAGGTATACATAAGCAAAGCTTTGATGGAAGCTAGGAGTTATAAAAGCAGAAATGGTAAGGGAATGCATTCTCTGCCTATGCGAAAACATGAGAGTGGGAGTTGGAATGTCCAGTTCAGGAAACTGTACAGAGGGCATTTTTGATTGGGCTGTTGCATGAGTAAAGGGCAGTAAGGTAGAATGAACCTTTACCTGCAGGCTGGAATCCTATTGAGAAAGGTTTAAAGCTCCTAGCTGAGAAATATATATTTTATCCAAGAAGTAGGGAACTACTGATGTTCCTTTATCAGGAAAGTCACTTGGTCAGCCTTGCTTTAAAAAAAAATTATTTTGAAAGCCATGAGAAATATTATAAGCCTGGAGGCCAATGAAAGAGTCGTTGTCATAGTTCAGACAAGAGGCGGTCTGAATTGGCCTTATTATTACATGAGTTGAGAACATGGGATGGCAGCAATAAACAGAGAAATATTTAATCCCATCTCTACTAAGCAAAGGTCACAAAAAAGGGAAAATTTTGCCATTTGAGCAAATTATAAACTCTTTGTAATTACTGCAGTTTCCTATACTAAGATTCTATCAGGATAAAAAAAAATGTTTAAGTGATGGTGGCAGAGAGAAAGGGGAATAGCTATGATGTACTCCAAATAAAAAAGAAATCAAAAAAGCAGATCTATTTTATTCATATCTCAGGATCAAAGAATGAAGTTCTAGCCCTCTCCCAAAAGAGGTAAGACTCGTCCAAAAGTGTATTTGTTCTCTTCATCACCTAATGGGGCAGAACATTTCTGACTCTCTCTCTTTCTCTCTCTGTCTCTTTTACTTTAGATGCCTTGTTTATTGTTGTTTGGCCCTAGCTCAGCCTCTGGTGTTTTGGCAACTGAAGGGAATTGCAGGGATTTTCCCATCTCTTCAGTGAGTATTAATGTTTGTGGTAGGGAAGATGGATTGAAAGATTTTTTTTTCTTTAGAACTTCCAACTTTCCCTGAAAAGATCTAAAGGTGCAACTCAGGGGCCCGCAGAGTCCACCATTATCAAGTGCTTGAGTAAATGTGCTGGTGTACTCTGGGAAAACGCAGACATATATACATTAAAGTAATTTAACAAAAAAAACTATATATTTTTTCTGTTCCTGAGGGACTTTGGCAGTTTAACTGATGCCCTGGGAACACAGCTGGAATGTAAAATGAAAGCCAAGGGCCCCCCATCAACATGTCAACACAGAAATGCTTCTCACAGCAAGGCTTTTTGGAAATTAGAGCTGAAAAATAACTTATAGAGTAAAAGAAAAGAAAATAAAAGATTTCTTATAAAAGTCAAAAAAGGAACAAAGTTTAGGTACCATAGGGCATGTAAGGGTTTCTTGGTATGATGAGATAATCAAATTGTCTCAATGCTAGACACATTTATCTGGTGTTTAATAAATATTCCTATGAGTGATATAGCCAAAATGACAAATAAATGTGTATGCATGTGTGTATGTATATGGTATATGCTTATATATGGATAACACATGTATATATGCATGTGTGTGACAAAGAGAAAGTGAGAGGCAGAGAGAGAGAGAGAGAGAGAGAGAGAGAGAGAGAGAGAGAGAGAGAGATTGAACCAACATCTTGGAACCAAGAAGACAGATTCAAATCCTACCTCTGACACATTCTGGCTATCTGGCTCTACTCCTGAGTATGTATAAAGCTTCCCAAAGATTATATACTGTACAACAGGTGTAGACTTGCATTAATAGAGGAAGTTTCCACAGATCAGATTTCCTTCATTAATGAATTCATGTACACTCCAAACATTCCAAAATACCTCCCCAAAATATCAAACTACATACATATTATTTTTGAGTTGGGCCTCTCTATGTATATTTATTTATCTATCTATCCAATGTATATCTCCATTCTCCATGTCAAGAGCTTTCTCTAGTATATACAAACAATTGGGTTCAAGTACCACTTCTGACATACATGCACATATATTATATATGTATATATAATATATAATATATATTTTATAATGTGTGTGTGTGTGTATAGATAGATAGAAAGATAGATAGATAGACAGATGACAGATTAAGTGACAATGTAGATAGCTCTATAGATACAGTTTATAAGTAAGAGAGAGGCAGAGAGAGAGAGAGAGTAGAAGTCAAGGCTCAACTAATTTTAAATCTTGACAGGGTGAACAGGGTTTTAGAGTTAAATACAAAAATTCACTTACTACTACTCTCCAATTAAATAACATTCACAACATTTTCTTAAGAAAATCACTTCTCAAGTAGGTAAAATAATCAAAGAAAATGGCTTGTAGAAGCATGCTTTATTAACTCTTTCTGAATATGCTTCCTGTTTTAGCAGTTTTCTGTGATATATAAAGTCTGAAGTTGAACATTATCATCTGAGCTATGACATCATAATTAAAGAGAACTTTGCCGATGTAAAACTTTTCTTCATCAATGAAGGCTAGGGGCTTTCTGACAATTTTACAGAGTTAAGTCAGAAAGATGCTCTAAGTCAAAAGCAGGAACTTGAAAACAATCCTTTATTCCAAGGCTCTACCACTATAATATACATCCTCACCAAAGTGAACATACTAAAGGAAAAACACTTTACAAACATAAAAATGAGAAAGACTTTCTAGCTTTGTAAAGTACCTTATCTCTCTTTTCCAAACCACTAACCCCATTTTCTTTAAGTTACAGTTTAAAAAAATTTTTTCTTCACCTTGAGAGGAAACAGGATGGAGAACAGAGACAGCTGACATCAAAGTCAAGAAGACTTGGGTTCAAGTGCCACTTCTGAGAGTGGTTATGGGACCCTGGACAAGTCACTGAACTTCTCAGTGCTCCAGGCCTCTCTAAGACTATAGACTGCAAAGAAATAAAAGTCTGCATTGATAGAGTTAGTTTTCTACTGAATAAATACTGCTACCCATGAAATGGCAGGTCCAGTCCTGCCTCCCCAAAACAACAATACTTACAGCAAACATCACCAAAGAACAAAACAACAACAACAATAAAACAATAGCTTGTCTAAGTTCAATGAAGCTCAATGAAACAAAATGGAAGTATGGGGTCAGGAAAGCAAATAAATTTGAAACTGAACACCTTCTTTGAAAACAATTCAGAAATCTGAAGAAGATAATTCAGTTAGTTGAAAGGCAATTTTATTCTCAAGACTTAAAAAAGCATTGCTTCATTCTGATCACTATACCAATCTGAAGAGAAACTGTTTTGACCTGTGTGGATATGGATGAGATAATTTCATCCTTAACCATGTGGAATCCACCTTTTGGGTGTTTAATCAAATGGAAATACACCTTTTGAGCTAGGTAGAAATGTGAGTGTTTGGGGACTTTGCCTTCCCTCTTGGTCTCTGTCTCTGTCTCTCTCTGTCTCTCTGAGTCTGTGTCTCCTGTTGCTGTCTCTCTCTCTCTCTCTCTCTCTCTCTCTCTCTCTCTCCTCTCTCTCTCTCTGACTTTTTAAATTTAAATTTAATTTAATTTTTTTTTTACCAAGGACTTTTTTGGTCAAATGAATTTCTCAAGCCTTCATGCCTCTTTATAATTTTAATATTTTTTTTCTGATGCTCAATAGAACTAGTTTTGTTTTGTTTTGTTTTGTTTTCTGTTCCTATTCTCTCCAGGCTTATAGTCTTTCCTTTTTTCCATCATCTCTACAGATCTTCCTCCCAAAACCTCTTCTTTCCCCTGCTGAGTATCACATCCTGAACAATGCAACCCAGCACTTTCTGCAATGTAACAAACACCAGCTAATCATAGTTTTTGTTTGTTTGTTTGTTTAGGAGCTAACAAAGGCAACAATTTCTATTGCTTACTTAATATTTCTATTTAAATGACCATCCTTTGTTTCTGCTGTCTCCAAACAGCCAAGGCATTACCCCCAGGCTTAACTGTATTCAAATCCATCAAGGAGATGGACTGGGAAAAAACCAAACAAACAAAACAAAACATGTAATTAAGAGAAAAAACCATGTGTAGCCAAACTACTCTATAATTCCACAGATGCACAAAAGTGCATAATTCATTATTCCTGACCAGTCTTTTATTAGAAGTATTAAAAAGATGAATAGTCCACGTTAAGTGTCAGCTGCAGGGCATGTTGTCTCTTGTTCATTCTCAGGCCAGCAGTGGCTACAGTCTTCAACATGATTCATAATGCAGACCTTTAGAGAAAGTGAATGCAACTAAAACGTGAAATAGATTTGGCATATTAAGCTAATAAGCTTTGGTAAAATGCCCTTTCTGCAGCTCACAAGCAAGCATTCTGCAGGTGTCCCACTATGACACTGTGAATTCAGCTATATTTCCCACTAAATTCAGTTTGATCTTCATTTTTAATTAGATTGTTTGTCCCTTAGAAAAGCCAAGACTGAGGCAATGACCTTAGTCAATGCTAAAATTCGACCAAGGTGTATTCCAATCTTTACCAAGTTTAGACTCTTTTGTCTCTCTTGGGCATAATTTTGTGAGAGATGACCTCTCCGAAGGGAAGCCTCCTCAAAGGGTCAATAGTTCTTGTTAATAGTTCTTGATTGTTGCTTTCAAAACCCTCCGCTGCTCAGACCCTGTTTTTAAGCACTTAGCAGAAAGAATAGCCCTACCTCCCATCTGAACTGCTTGCCCTTGCAAAACTTCCACCTTTTCTTGTCTCTGGGAAAACTTGCGTCTCTGTTGCTGGGGCCGGGAATGGAAGCCCAGCCAATGGGATGAGGGGAAGGGGGTTAGGGAGGAGGAGCTCGTGTTAGGGTGTAAATAAGGCTTCCTTTCTGTGACCAATTTGTACTCTCCTGGCCGGCAATGGCAACTAGGGGTGGTAATGCTTTCTCATGAGAAAGCAATAAACTCCTTTCTACTTTCAAGGTATCTAAGTCTTTGTTTTTAATTTTGAGTATGTCCCACACAATTTTACACCCAACAAAATTTTCTAAATGAATCCTTAAATAATACAAAATGTTAAAGTTCAAGCACAAATGTAAACCACCTCCAGAATGCTTACTTTTTTTAAGTTCTTGAGAACTTTCCTGTGAAAGTTGCAGGCAGAGAACTCATTCAAAGACAGAGTTTTACTGACTGGTTTATAATGGACAATGTTGAAATATAAGTTTGTTTCAAAGGCCATATGTTCCCCAAAGGACAAGAACATTAAGTGAATTGTAGTTACCGTGGATAATTGTGACAAACCCAAATGGCTGCCTATTATTCTTTGAGCTGTATTTATTCCAGGCACTTTCTGAGCTCTCTCTTTGCCCATACTGCTGCCTTTTTCAGGAATTCCCTACCCATTTTTCTTACCTCCTTTAAGCCCAATCCTTTATTTGAGACCCCAGTCTCATTTTTACTTCCACCCACCCAAACAATCTGGTCCTTAATGATTGTTCCATGCTTTGAACTATTGTGACACACTGTCTCTGCCATGCTATTGGAACAGTATTTGCTACCTTGTGTTAATCTCTTTAGGTCTTTAGGCTTGCCTTTTCAGCTTTCCCAACATTTCTCCACTTACACAGCTGTCACCTGGTTCAGATACTCATCACCTTTACCTGCATTATTGCAATAGCCTTTTACTGTTTTTTTTTGGTTAGTTTTGTTTTTGTATTTTGCGAGGCAATGGGGTTAAGTGACGTCCACGGTCACACAGCTAGTGAGTGTTAAGTGTCGGAGGCCGAATTTGAACTCAGGTCCTCTTGACTCCAGGACCAGTGGTCTATCCACTGTGCCACCTAGCTGCTCCTGCAATAGCCTTTTAGATGCTTCCCCTGCTTCAAATATTTCCTCACTCTAATCCGCCTTCCATATAGTTGTGAAAAAATTTTCCTTATATATCTGGCCATGTTATTCCTGCTCATAAATGCTTTATGCACATTAACTCATTTTCTCCTCACAAGATTTATGGGAGGCATGTGCTATTATTATACTTGTTCTACATATGAGGAAACTGAGGCAAACAGAAGTTAAATGACTTGCCTACAGTCACACAGCTAGTAAAGGATATCAACTCAGGTATTCCTGACTCTAGGGTTTACATTCTTTTTATTATGCAGTTTAGCTGCCTATATAATTCCTATAAATGCTTGCTGATTGATTTTTTTCCCATGCTACTAGAATGGAAGCCCCTTAAATGTCTCTTTATCTCCTGAAATCATAGTAAGGTTCTGAATCAGTAAATGCTGATGTAATATGAGATCAGATTAGATAAAAGATAATTGGTTGAATTATGTATTTTTGTAAGGTACTATGGGGTTGAAGCAGCAAAAATAAGTGAGGTGATAGCAATAGTTCCTGTGCTATTCAAATTGTTAATAATTTGACCTTATTTTCCCTATTGAACTTAATATCCTATCTTTCATTAGAGTCAAGTTGTTCTAATTATCCCATAGACAGACATACAGATAGACAGATAGATAATTGTCACATAAATAAACCATATGGAGTATCTACCTCTT
Organism: Phascolarctos cinereus; assembly: GCF_003287225.1. Taxonomy (NCBI): domain Eukaryota; kingdom Metazoa; phylum Chordata; class Mammalia; order Diprotodontia; family Phascolarctidae; genus Phascolarctos; species Phascolarctos cinereus. The sequence continues at coordinate 92,970,345 of NW_027556098.1, forward strand.
CCCTTTCAGATGTGATGTTTTCCCTGCCTGTAATGCCTCTGTATTCATCCTCATATTTTAATTTTGAGGACTAACTCAATTTTTTTCCCTTAAAATCCACTCTACATTCTTGTCATTGGCAGCTAGGTAGCTCAGTGGATATAGTAACAGGCCTGGATTTGGAAAGACCTGAGTTAAAATCCTGACTCAGAAATAGGACCTATGTAATCTTGGGCAAGTCATTTAACCTCTATTTATCTCAGTTTCCTCATCTATGAAATAGTGGAAATAATAGCACCTATCTCCCAGGATTGCTGTGAAAATCAAATGAGATAACAATTGCAAAGCACTTAGCACAGTGTCTTGCACATACACCTATTGTTAATTTGATGTTTCTCTTAAGTAAGTTCACTTTCTTGGCAGTACACTTTCCAAGGATGTAAACATGGATGGTGAGGTTGACACACACAGTGCCAGAGCTAATTCAGCATTTGGGAGACGCCAAAGGAAAGTGTGGGAGAAAAGAAGTATTAGGCTGCCTACCAAACTGAAGGTCTATAGAGCTGTTGTGCTAACCTCATTGTTGCATGCCTATGAAACCTGAACAGTATACCAGTGCCATGCCAGGAAACTGAATCACTTCTATTTGAATTCTCTTAGGAAAATTCTGAAGATCACTTGGCAAAATAAGGTACTGGACATTGAGGTCTTTTCTCAAGCTGAACTGCCAAGCATTCAAATTCTACTGCAAACAGCCCAACTCTGATGGACTAGCCATGTTTAAATGGCAAACATATGTTTGCCTGAAAAACCGTTTTACAGAGAACTCACAAAAGACAAGTGCTCACATGGAGTTTAGAAGAAGCAATACAAGAACACTCTCAAGGTGTCTCTGAAAAACTATGGGATCGATCATGAGACCCAGGAGACACTGGTAGAGGACCACCAGCATGGTGTGCCTGCATCAAAGAAGATGCTGTTTTGCTAAGCAGAATTTCAGTAACTCAAAAAAACATGAGATGCAGAAACTTAGGAACACCTCCACTCTGATGTTTGTGCCCAACCTGTGTTACAGCCCTCTGAGCTCGTATTTGTCTGATCAGGCAGTTGGACACACTGTACCTCGACCTTGATATAGTGATATTATTTTGGTCCTCTTTGAGCAGGAAGGACAACAACCGTTATTATAATGTCTTCCTGCACTACCCTCATTTAGACCAAATTACTTTATCATAATTTAAGCTGCTCTGTAGAACAACAGAAAATAATTTATGATCAAGTGTCAAAACGAGAGGTAGCATGATACAGTGGATAGAGAGTTGCCGTCAAAGCCAGGAAGACCTGGTTTGTAGTCCTGCCTATGATACATGATATACTGTGTCTGCAAACCTGGGAAGTCACTTATTCTCTCAGTGCTGTAAGCAACTCTCTAAGACTTGAAATTATAAAAATATTGGAAAATCTGCATTGTTGTAGGATATTTCCTCACACAATAAAATCTTAGGTCTGATCTTTAACCCTATTATTCTCCAACTATTGCATGAATAGGCCTTGCCCCTTTAGTAACACCATATGCTTTTAACAACAGGAACTGAATCTCATTCTTCCTTTACCTAGCACTGTGCTAGGTGCAAAAAGTTGCTTCTTTATTATATCAGAAATAAAACTAGAAATGAATTGAAATAGTAATAGAGAGTATCAAGGATAATGAGGCACGAGCATTTGGTTAATATATGTCCAAAACCTATAAGCATAAAATGATGGAAATACACCTTGAATCTAATGGCATGTCACTGTAGATTATGGCTTTTTAACCTTTTGTCTCTCCTTCTTGCAGTCTAGTGAAGTTTATGCATCCCTTCTCAGAATGACTTTTAAATTTCTGAAGATAATGCCAAGTTTCAATTAGACAGTGAAAATGACAATCTATCTTTTTTCCCATCCAAGTCTATAGTTTCCCTGAAATCTTTCCACATTTCTCAAGTAAGAAACTCTGCTACATAGATTATGTATTTAACAGTAAGGACTTCTCATCTCCCCATCGTAAGACTATCAAGCTTTTTGCTCCTTATTTCCATGAGAAGCAAATATTTGTGCATGCTTTCAGAGGAAAAAAAAATGAACTACAATATTTGTTTCACTCATGAGGCAAAAGGGTACACAAGCATGAGAGCCTTTCAAAGAGAAAAATCTATTTGCCTTTGGCAGGATTCAGCTAATGGCAAAACAATTATCCGTCCTTCTACTCTCTATCCCTGCCCCCCACCCTCTTATGACCATTTTTAGCTGATAAAATTAGATGCTTTATCTTTCAATGTGTTAGGCTTCTTACACAATGACCCTGGCCTCATAATTCTGAAACCAGCAAAAATGGAATTTTAGTATTTTTGTGAGAACTAAACAAAATGTTTCCATTCATTAGATTCCTATGGACTTCAGCTTCTAGCATTTCAAACAAACGCAGAATTCTATACCCAACATGTCACAGGTTGGATACTTCACAAACCACCTCTGACAAAAAGGGTTGTCAAAATCAATTTCAACCCTTAAGTATGGAAGTTCATTGCTACTCTAAGCTCAAAATTTTGAGGTCTCCACAACAAATACCTTCTGTTTCCAACGATTTATTTTTCCTTGGAAGGACAAGTATGTTGGCAGCTTGTTTATAATTCCCCCACCAAAAAAAATCAGCGAAATTCAGATGCATCTAATGGGATGTGGGCTGATTCTGACAGCCCAAATACTGAACAAGGGGGACAATTACCCAACTTAATAGATTCTACACCACATTACAGAGAAAATGAAAGCCATTTTTCACTACCTTGTATTAGGGAAGGCAGTAATGATGTTATCAACTCAATAATGGGCAAGATTATCTAGCATCTTATTCCTTCCACTGGAGAAAGATCAAGAGTATGTATGTATATATATATATATATATATATATATATTTTGTATATTATTTGGAGTTCTATTGTCAAAGATCACCCAAACCAGATTCACTTGCTATTTTTCTTTTTCTATTGGACTAATAATCCTTTAGGAATTATGACTTGAAGTCTATTCCACATTGAAGTTCTATTATAACTCAGACATATTTGGTTTGTAATAGGCTATCTCAATTGAAATCAAATTTTTTTCCCCTGAAATCCATATCCCAGTATGCCTCATACAATAAGGAATTAGGCAGACACATGATAAAATTCCTGTTCTCTGGGGCCAAATCTAATTCCTTTTCTGCACAATAATCCTTCAACTATTTGAGGATATTTATCAAAACTCATTTTCAGTCTTCTCTTATTTGAACCAAATATACCAGTTTCCTCCAACTGATCCTTGAATGGATCCATTTACCTTGTTATCCCAGAAGCTCTTGCTTGGGGTGGGGTGGGGGGGTCTCCAGATTTGCAAACTGTATGTGGGGCTCAGCCCTGAACACCATACTATATATACACGGTGTCTAGGGCAGACTATGATAACTATGGCTTCCTTCATTCTAGACAATATGTTTATATTAATTTAGACTAAAATAAAATTCACTTTTTTTGGTTGTCATGTCACACCATTGACTCATCTTGAGCATAGATCCTGCAAAAATGCCTAAGTGTTTTTCACAGAAATAATAATTTAGCTACATCACCCCCATCCTGTACTCATAGAGTTGCTTTTTGGAGAATCTAGATTTAGTACTTTATACTTATTACTTATTAAACCTCATCTAAGAGGCAACACAGTACAGTAGATGTACTACCAGACTTAGAGTTAGGAAGCCCTAAGGTCAAACTCAGCCTAGGTCACCTATAACTGTGTGACTCCTAGGCAAATCCCTCAATAAGAGCCAGCATTTATATAGTGAGTCAATGTTTGCAAAGTATTTTGTAAATATTTTCACATGTTATCTTCACAATAATTATGGGAGTCAGTTGCTATTATCATTAACAATTTATAGATGAGGAAGGCAGAGGTTAAGAAACTTTCCAGAGACATATGGTTAGTAAATATCCAAGACTAAATTTGAACTTAAGTCTTCCTGACGTGAAGTGTGCCTCTCCAGTCATTGTACCACCTCAATCTCTTTGGACCTCTGTTTCCTCATCTATAAAATAAAGGGGTGAGACTTGATGACCTTTAAGGTCCATTCTAGCTCTATATTTATGATTCTGTGAGCTATGACCATATTAACATTCAACAAAAATCTGCATGACATATTTTTACTTAATCTAAGAGAGAAAACAATATCATGCATATGTAGACATATATAGATATATATGGGCAGCTAGGTAACACAATGGATAGAGCCTTGTGCCTGGAGTCAGGAAGACTCATCTTCCTGAGTTCAAATCTAGCCTCAAATACTTACTAGCTGTGTGACCCTGGGCAAATCACTTTACCCTGTTTGCCTCACTTTCCTCATCTGAGATGGAGAGGGAAATGGCAAACTACTCCAGTATCTTTGCCAAGAAAACCTCAAATGTGGTCCCAAAGAGTCAGATACAACTAAAAAATGACTGAACAACATAGAGATATCTATACATACATATTATTGTTCCAATCTGTACAGAACTCTTTGTATCCCCATTTTGTTATGCCATTTTGTTATGACCTCTCAGCTTCATATCATATAGAAATTTTATAATTATGTGTTCTATGTCTCAAACCAAGTCATTATTAAAAATGTTGAAAAAAAAATACCATGAAATGAAAGGGAAGCCACCTTCACATAGTGAACAGAATATGGACCTTAGAGTCAGAAAGACCTGGATCCAAATCCTGTTATAGTGACATAGTAGATCTGTGACTTCAAGGAAGTCACTTAGCCTCTCAGTACCACAAACAATTCTCTAAGACTATATGTAGCACCTAAAACAAATATGTGGGTTTATTTCCTCTCAGATGGAATGTGAGTTATTTACCTAAAACAGAATGCATCTCATCTGATTATGTTTCTTATAAGACTAAGATTTGTCAGCAAATACCACCACCATATGACTCTATATAAATGCCACACTTCAGCTCCTTCCTGAAAAGCAAAAAAAAAAAAAAAAAAAAAAGATGAAGTGAAATTCGATAAAATTGTCATCCTACCTGGTAATACTAAATTGAAAACTTCTTGAGGGAAAATTGTACCTGTTTTGTTTTCTATTTTTTTTATAAGTTTTTCATCTTTTTAAAAAAATTTTGTTATATATCCAAGTTTCTGATTTAAATTGGAGGAAGGGTGACAGGGAAAAACAAGAAGTCACCAAAAAAGGCAGAAAAGTGAGCAAAAAAAAAGAGCTCGACTATAGAAATTTAATATGGGGATAGGGAAGATCAAAGCAAAACCTTAGAAGAGGACAATAATGTCAAAATGGCTACATGTAAAGCCTCAAAGAAAAATGTAGTTTAGTCTCAGGCACAAAAATAATTCCTAGAAGAGATTGAAAAGAATTGTAAAAAGCACATTAGAGAAGTAGAAAGAAATTGTGGGAAAAATGAGAGTAATACAAGAAAATCATGAAAAAAGAATCAATACCATGGGAAAAATATACAAAAATTTACCAAGGAAAATAACTCCCTAAAAATAGTATTTGCCAACTGGAAAAGGAAGCATAAAAGCTCACTAATGAAAATAATTTCTTAAAAATCAGAATTAAACAAGTGGAAACTAATACCTCTATGCAACATCAAGATATGATAAAGTAAAATCAACATTGGAAAAACAATAGATCTAGAAAATAGATCCAGAAAAAGATAATATAAGAATTATTGGACTACCTGAAAGCCAGGTAAAAGAAAGAAAGAAAGAAAGAAAGAAAGAAAGAAAGAAAGAAAGAAAGAAAGAAAGAAAGAAAGAAAGAAAGAAAGAAAGAAAGAAAGAAAGGAAGGAAGGAAGGAAGGAAGGGAAGGAAGGAAGGAAGGAAGGAAGGAAGGAAGGAAGGAAGGAAGGAAGGAAGGAAGGAAGAAAGGAAGAAAGAAAGCCAGACTGGACAACAACTTTCAAGAGACTGTCAAAGAAAACTGTTCTGATATATTAGAACTACAGGGCAAAATAATAATCAAATGAATCCAACAATCACCACCTGAAAGAGATCCCAAAATGAAAACTCCTAGGAACATCATAGCCAAATTCCAGAACTCACAGATCAAAGAGAAGGTATTGCAAGCAGCCACAAAGAAACAATTCAAATATTATGGAGCTTCACAGGATTACTCAGGATTTGGCAGCTTCCACTTTAAGAACCAGAGGGCTTCAAATATGATATACCTGAAGGCAAAGGAGGTAAGATGACAACTAAGAAGCAACTGCTCAGCAAAACAATATAATCTTTCAGAAGGAAAAATGGGCATTTAATGAAACAGAGGACTTGCAAGAATTTCTAATTAAAAGACCAGAGCTGAATAAAAAATCTGACCTCCAATTACAAGATTCGAGGGAAACATAAAAAGTAAAAAAGAAACAAGAAAAAGAACACATAAATTCAATAAGATTAAACTGTTTATATTTCTATATGTCAAGGTAGTATTTGGAATTCTTAACAACTTTATTACTATAAGAGTAATTAAAAGGAGTATATGTAGACAAAGGATGTGGAGATAAAGTGACTTGATGACATGATACTCCAAAAAACAAAATAAAGGGATGAGAAAGAAAATTGCACTGGACAAAGAAGGAGGATGATTGAATAGGGTAAACTATCCCACATAAAAGAGGCATAAAAAAGCTATGATAGTGGAAGGGGAAATAGAGGTGGCAGGCAAAGCTTAAACCTTACTCTCATAAAAATTGGCTTAAAGAGGGGAATAATATACACATGCAGTTGGATATAGAAATCTGTCTTACCCTACTGTAAGGAAGTAAAAAGAGAAGGGGATAATAGAAGGGGGAGGGGGGACTGATAAAAGGGAGAGTATATTGGGGAAGGCAGTGATCAAGTGAGGAGGGAAAGAGTGGGGGGGTAAGGGAGAGAGGGGGATAAAGAAGCAAAAATATTATGGAGGAAAATACACAGGTATCATAACTATAAATGTGAATGGGATGAACCAACCCATAAAACAGAAGTGGATGTCAGAATGGATTAAAAACCAGAATCCTACAATACATTGTTTACAAAAAATACAGTTGAAGCATAGGTACACTGTAAAACTAAGGGGCTGCAGCAGAACCTATTAAACTTCAGGTGAAGCAAAGTAAGCAGGGGTAACAATCATGACCTCAGACAAAGCAAAAGCAAAAATACTTCTAATTAAAAGAGATAAAGAAGGAAACTATATCTTGCTGAAAGTTACCATAGACAGTGAAGTCATATCAATAATAAACATAGATGCACCAAATGGGATACCATCTAAATTTCTGAAGAAGTTGAATGAGTTACAGAAGGAAATAGATAATAAAACTATACTAGTGGGGGACCTCAACTTTCTCCCTCCTACTCAGAACTAGATAGATCTAACAAAAATAATAAATAAGAAAGAAATTAAGGAGGTGAATAAAATTCTAGAAAAGTTAGATATGCTAGATCTCTGGAGAAAATTGAATGGGAATAGAAAGGAATATATATTTTTCTCAGAAGTACATGGTGCCTACACAAAATTGGTCATGGATTAGAACATAAAAACTTCCCACCCAAATACAGAATAGGAGAAATACTAAATGCATCCTTTTCAGATTTTAATGCAACAAAATTATATTCATTCATGGACATTGGAAAGAGAGGTTAAAATTAATTGGAAATTAAATAATCTAATCCTAAAAAATACAAGTGGGTGAAAGAACAAACCATAGAAACAATACCTAATTTCATTAAAGAAAATGACAACAATGAGACAACATACCACAATTTATGGGATACAGCCAAAGTGGAACTTAAGGGAAATTTTATATCTCTAATTGCTTATATCAATAAAATAGAGAAAACAGCACATCAATGAATTAGGCATGCAACTAAAAAAAAACTAGTAAAAAACAAATTAAAAATCCCCAATTAAATATCAAATTGGAAATTCTGAAACTCAAAGGAGAGATTAATAAAATTGAAAGTAAGAAAACCATTGAACTAACAAATAAAACTAGAAGCTGGCTTTATGAAAAAAAAATAAAATAGATAAACCATTGGTTAACTTGATTTAGAAAACAAAAGGGAAAGAGGAAAAGCAAATTACTAGTATCAAAAATGAAAGGGATGAACTTATCACCAAGGAAGAGGAAATTAAAACAATTGTTAGAAGGTATTTTGTCCAATTATATGCCAATAAATTTAGCAATCTAAATGAAATGGATGAATATCTACAAAAATATAAATTATCCAGATTAACGAAGAAGAAATCAAATACTTAAATAACCTAGTCTTAGAAAAATAAATTGAGCAATCCATCAGTGAACTTCCTAAGAAAAAAGTTCCCAGGACCATATGGATTCACAAATGAATTCTACCAAATATTTAAAGAACTATTTTATATAAATTATTTGGAAAAACAGACAAAAAAGGATTCCTACCAAATTACTTTTACAACACAAATATGGTGCTTATATCCAAACCTAGAAGAGCCAAAATAGAAAAAAAAATTATAGACTAATTTCCTTCAATAAAATATTAGCAAAAAGATTATAGCACTATATCATAAGAATCATACACTATGACCAGGTGGGATTCATACCAGCAATGCAGAGCTGGTTAAATATTAGGAAAACTATCAGCATAGCTGACCATATCAAATAGCAAAAGCAACAGAAATCATATGATTATTTCAATAGATGCAGAAAAAGCCTTTGACAAAATACAGTACTCATTAGTATTAAAACACTAGATAACATGGGAATAAATGGAGCTTACCTTAGAATGATAAATAATATCTATCTAAAACCATCAGCAAGCATTATCTGTAATAATAATCTGTGATAAGGTCAAAATGGGTACATGACTTACACATAAGCAAATTAAGAAAACTTGGAATGGCTTATCTTCAGATTTATGAATAAAGGAAGAATTTAGGACCAAAGAAAATATAGAGAGTATTACAAAATGTGAACTCGTTAATTTTGATTATATAACATTAAAAAGTTTTTACACAAAAAAAAATGCAACAAAAATTGTAAGGAAAGTAGAAAACTGGGGGGGGAATTTTTTGCAAAAAATATCTCCGATAAAGGCCTCAATTTTCAAAGTATATAGAGAACTGAGTCAAATTTATGAAAATACAAGTCATTCCCAATTGATAAATGTCAAAGGATATGAACAGGCAGTTTTCAGACAAAGAAATTTAAGCTATCTATAGTCACATGAAAAATGTTCTAAGTTAACATTGATTAGAGAAATGAAAATTAAAAAAAAACCTCTGAGATACTACCTCACACATATCAGAAGGACTAATATGACAAAAACGGAAAATGTTGGCTGTTGGAGGGGATGTGGGAAAACTGGGACACTAATGCATTGTTGGTAGAGTCTTCAATTTATCCTACCATTCTGAAGAGTATTTTGGAACTATGCTAAATGGGATATAAAACCATGCATACCCTTTGATCCAGCAATACCACTGCTGTCTATATCCCAAAGACATCAAAAAATGAAAAAGAACCTATTTATGCAAAGATATTTATAGCAGCTCTTTTTGTGGCTAAGAATTAGAAATGGAAGGGATGCCTATCAATTCGGGAATGGATAAACAATCTGTGATATGTCATTGTAATGCAATATTATTGGAAATGGAAATGACAAGCAGGATGATTTCAGAAAAACCTGAAACAACTTACATGAGCTGATGAATAGTGAAACAAACAGAACCAGGAAAACATTGTACACAGTAACAGCAACATTGTGTGTTGAAGAATTGTGAATGACTTAGCTATTCTCAGTAGTACAATGACCCAAGACAATCCCAAAGGATAAATGATGAAGCATACTATCTACCTCCATAGAAAAAACTGATATTGGCTAAATAGAGACCGAAGCATGGTAAAAAAAAATTAATATGATATCTTTTATTGAAATCTATAGTCTCCTATTGCGAATGTCCATATGTGGCAGCAATCGTGTTTTTATTTTAACGAATTTTGAAAGTGTTAGGAAATATTCTTTTAGTCAACTCCATGTAAATACAGGATATTAATATAGTATACTTATACCTCTATTTTAGAGCAGATATGAAGCTCCCACACATAGCTCTTATAGTCTTTATCTCTCTCAAAGATAGTTCTGGCTTACTATTAAAATTCCTTTAGGTCCTTCCTCAATCTGGCCTTGTATATCACTAAAGACTCAGATTTACAAAGCAGAAAATCACATTGGATTTTAGAGTAATAGTTGGGGCTTTGTTATAAAATGCCTGATTGATTCAAAACTGCTTACATTTATATATTTGGAGGACTTCATTTATATCCAGTTTTCTGGGCACAGTCCCAGATTTTTGCCTTTGCTTCGGAAGTTTATGAATATTCTCTCCTAAGTTCTATGTTTAAAAAATTATTCACGTTCAGAAATGGGAAGTTTAGTATGCTCTACCTTAAAGGAAAAATGATAGCCTCCAGCATCTCTCTTTGGCAGAAAAGATTAAGCAAAAGTGAACACTCAGTAGGGACAATGCCACTGACTTTTATTTTTGTATTAGCCAGATTAATTGACTCCTTCAGATTCACACTTGGTTAACTTATTCTATTCCTTTAAATTATGACAATAATTGTTGACCTGAAATCTTAAAGAGATAGTAGGGTTAGTGGTAATGATAGGGAGAGGGAGAGGGTTAGGAGGAGAGAATTAGGGATAGGGATAGGGATAGGGATAGGGATAAGGATAAGGACAGGGATAAGGATAGGGATAGGGATAGGAATAGGGATAGGGACCAGGCTTGTGATTTCATTGGTAGAAGAGTTCCCAGGTGAAGAAACTCTTTCTATTACATCAGGTTGGTATATTTTCTGCACCCCATAGTAAGTGCTTAATGAATTTTATTGAATGGTTGATTAAAAAGTTGTTTAGGAGGTTATTTATCTGGGGTCAGGATCATGTAGCCAAAGCATGTCAGAAATTAAAATAGACATTGCCTATATTTACTTTGTTAGAAATCTTAAGGTAAACCAAGACAAATAAGAGTCAAACTCATTAACTTCCCCATTTCTCCTTGGGGCAGTCTTTGTCAGTAAGCATCAGGAGGAATTAGAGAGGACCTATGAGGGTTAAAACTCATATGTTGGATCTGTTCTAGAAGTAGTGCACACGGTCAGTCAGTTTGGCATAATTTATTAAATCATGACTTCAGGGAAGAAAAGTCAACTAGAAATTCATTTCTGTAAACCAAGGTTTGATGAGGACATGAATAAGTTGGAGAGAATCCAGAAGAAGAATACCATGAGTATAAAAAGATTCAAAAATATGTCATTGTAAGAATTGATTAAAGAAACTAGGGACCTATCCTTTGGAGAAGAGAAGACTTAATGGGGGCATGTTCATTTTCTTTAATTCTTTGAAGGGTTTTCAGGTGGAAGGATTCAAAATGCTCTGTTGGCACCAGATGACAGAACTGGAGCAATGATTAGATATTAATTAGCATATATTGAGCCAGATTTAGGTTCAACATAATGAAACACTTGCTAGCGAATAGTTTTTAAAAAAAGTAGAGTGTATTGACTCAGCAAATAGTGGGGTCCTGCTGACTAGAATCAAATCAAGTCAAGTGACTAATCATTGATGAGCACCTACCATGTGCCAGGTACTGTGCTAAGCACTGGGAATACAAAATAAGGCAGAACCATGTCTTTGCTCTCAAGAACTTCACAGCTGAACTGGCACTAGATTAAGGAGGAATGGGATAGTCTTGTTGGAGAAGATAGGACTTTAACTAAGACTTGAAGGAAACCAGGGAAGCAAGGAGGTGGAGATTAGGTGGGGGTAATTTTCAGGTATGGGGGATGTCTAGTGAAAACACATGGAGTGCCATCAAACAAAGTCTGACTGACCACTTTTGGGGAATATTGAAGAGGGGATTTATTTTGGGGTACTGATTGAACTAAATAGTGTCTAAGACCATTTCCAGCTTTGAGACTCTGTGAAATTTAAGTACTGGAAAATCTGTTCCTCCTCTTACACTCAATTGCTGAGTGACCTTGGACAAATCAATTAACTTCTCTGTACACTAATTGCTTATCTATGAAACTGGGTGGGTGGGGAACTCTTTTTCCAGTGCTAATATGACAATTAACTGAAAATTGTTATGGGATAATTGATAAGAACAGTTGCATAAGTTCTTAAAATGAAGATTGACATGCAGATTGTTTTTAATAAAGCAAAGATATCTTAACTTTAGATGATAAGCTTTTGGTGAGCATCATTCCACTCGTATCATTACAATAGCGTCCAAGTTCCCCAAGTCATAGCTCAACACAATAACATTAGGCATGATTGACTCTTCTTGTAATACAATAACAACTATTTGTCTTTTGAGTTATTATTTCAGAAGAGTCCTGGTGGCTGCCAACGTATGCAAGCAGACTTGAAATCAAATGCCAAAATGATTTAAAAATGGATAAAAATAATTTAATTTGAGCTCTAATGTGGTTTTATTGGTCCTTATGGAATTGAAATTGGTTCATTTTATAGTTGGAATTTCATTTTCTTCTGAAATCTACTGGATGAATGCAAACTTCAATTAAGCTTCAAATATCCAAATTCATCTGCACATTTTTTTTTCTTTAACAAAATTAAGAGAATAAGTGGAAAATGCAAATAGTCCTCATTTGACAACATAAAGAGTGTGAGTTTTACATTCTTCAGTTTTTGTGTTCAGTACATATGACATGCAGACAGAAAACAGTCATACAATAGTACTATGATTATTTTTAGTAGTTGCCAACACCACAGTTATCAACAAATGAGATAACGAAATGAGGGCCAATGATTGGAAATGGTTCAGAAAAGTGGCTGAAAATATTTCTATTATTTTTATTGAATTGTGGAGTTTCCTTTTAGCATTTTGGATTTGTAACAAGAAAGAAGAGACACAATAGGGATGATCTACATAATTTCTTAGGAGTTCTACCGCTTCAATCACTTTCTCATGAATTATGAGGGAATTAGAATACAGTTTCATTTCCTCATTTTGGCTGGTGAAAATTAGCTCTTCATAATTAAAGCCTTCCAATATAAAACCATTTATGCCAAGGAGAATGGATTTAAATGCCAGTACACAGCACTACTTCTTGGGTGACCAGGAGAACAGAGATTTACAGTTTAATTGGATGGTGACATATGAACCAAGGTAAAGGTCCATAATGCACTATTAAATTATTGTCTTTTGACATTAGAATTCAATTTGGCAAAGGAAAACATTTTTGATTGTAGAAAGTTAGGGGGAGTAGGGTGTCTCTTTTCAGATCTCTGTTAAGAAAACAACAGAGAAGAGGGAAAGCTATCAACCAAAAAGCATGAATAACAGAATAAAATTCTTCCCATGTAAGTAGCCTGAATATGTATTTAGAGTAATCATCAAAAGTACTTTGTACTGGTTTTAAAAATATAGACAAACTATGCAAAGAAGAATAAGAAAAAATAACCCAATATTTGAAAAACCAAAAACATATATATTTATGTATATATGTATGCATATATATATATATATATATATATATAGCTGAGAAAAAATTACAATTTGACAAGAAAAAATGGAGGAGTCTAGCAGAAATTATTTTTTGATCACTAACATACCATATACCACAATAAACTTAAAATGGAAGTATGACCTGAATATTAAGGATCATACCATAAAATGATTAGAAGTAGATCAGATAGTTTTCACTGTTAAGAATAAGAAATGAATTATAAAAGAAACAAGGGATACAGGAACTTACAAAAGGTAAAATTGATCATTTTTATTGAAGTACATTGAAAAATTTTTGAGTGAACAAAATTAGCGTAAATATGATAAGAAGGGAAGAATGTGACTGGGAAAAAATATCTATATATGTAAAAGTTTGCTATATACCATGTATCAGAAATATAGTTAATATAAAACCAAAATATTTTAAAAAATAGATAGATGGTAGATAATAGGATTGCATATATAGATAAACACATATGTATGAAAATGTATTTATACGATAAACACATATGTATGAAAATGTGTTTATACATAAGAGATATTCCCCCCAAACATATACATACGTGGTCCAGAATGTAGGAAATCATACTGGGTTATAATTAGAAATATTGGCACCCAGGTCAAAGAACATGAAACATCCTTATGTCAATTTTTAATTCAATCTTTAAATTTAAATTTTAATATTTAAATTGATTGGGGGCAGACTAAGGAGAGTCATGGAGCCTCTATAAACAGTAACCCTAGGACCTATTTCCCTGGTAGTGTTTGAGTGGCTAAAGGAGCAGTGAGCAGTCAAATAGGAAGAAATTTTGTTGAGGTATAACCAATGGTAGAAGAAAATCTGCCATCTACTAGCTTCCTATTTTAAGTAATGATCTGGGCTAATTATGTGTTGTTAGTTTCTAGTTGTTGAAGAAGCATTAGTGCTAAATTTCTTTGATAAGCCATTTAAATTTTGAGGCCTTGGTAAAAGACTAATTCACCTCAATCTAGTTATGGATTTGGCTAAATCACAACTGGGGTATTCAATTCTTGGCACAATAGTTCATAACATTTTCCCAATAAATTGGTATTGATATATTTTTGTTTCCACTTCACCATCATTTCCTAATAAAACCTTTTTTACTTTCCCTTCCAGAAAGCCATCTTTCTTTAAACAAGGAATAAAAAAAGAAAGAAAAAAAGTTAATGAAGACTAACTATCACATTGCAACAATCTAATATAATATGCAGGGTTCCACAGTCCTCCACACATACCCTCCTACCTCTACCAAAAGAAAAAAAGTGGAGGGGAATAGCTTTTTATATATACTTTCTCTAGGGTCAAGCTTAGTTATTACATTTTGACATTTAATTTTATGTTTTCATTTTTCTTTCTACTTACATATGGTAATCATTACATACACACACATATGTATGTATGTATGTGGATATATATATATATATATATATATGTATAGATGGATATATATATATCCACACGCATATACATATGTAGGTGTTTATTTAATCATTTCAGTAGTAATGTCCAATTCTTCATGATCCCATTTGAGATTTTCTTGGAAAAGATACTGGAGTGGTTTACCACTTCCTTCTTCACCTCATTGTTTAGAGATGACTTGCCCAGGGTCACACAGGATCACAAGTATCTGAGGCCAGATTTGAACTCATAAAGATGAGTCTTCTTGACTTCAGGGCCAGCATTCTATGTACTGCACCACAAAGCTGTGTATGTGTATGTGTATGTATGCATGTATCTATATGTCTTCTATCTATCTATCTATCTATCTATCTATCTATCTATCTATCTATCTTTCCTGGTAATGTTGACTTCTGCTTGCATCATTTTATATGTCTTCCAATGCTTTATGTAAATTAAAAAAAGATATTAAAAAGGTAGCTCATATGTAGAATAAGGATGACAAAGATGGTGAAGGGGCTATAATCCATTCCATATGAGGATTCCTTCAGCTGCTAGAGATGTTAAATTTGGAGGGGGGAAAAGTTTTCTAAAATTGTAATATGGAAAATGGATTAGATTTATTTTTACATGTTTCCAGAGAAGGAGACTATATTTTAAATTGTGGGGAGACAGATTTCATCACAGCATAAACAACTACTTCCCAAGAATTACGGTTGAGGTGTTAATGAATAGACTAGACAACCATTTATAGGTACCAAATCAAAGTTTTATTTATTTATTTGAGGGGAATAATTTGGACTAGATGACTTCTGAGACCTTTTCCAACTTTAAGATTATCATAAAGGGGGTATACCTGAGAAAGCACTAATATGGGTGGAAACTACAAATCAATACACATTTCTCATTTCCTTGCACTCCAGGGTCAATTTCATTAGTAAGTAGAGTAGGAAACTAGCTCTATGGTATATTTGAATAATATTGAAAGACTTCTTGGTTTGACAAAATACCTATTTTACCTATCAACTCATTATTGTCTGTAATTCTACCATTAGAACTTCATTATTACATGTATACTATTAAAATGCAAATGACCCCCAGAAACTGTAACAGATTTAGTCTTAATAGTCATTGAGGTTCCAATGGCAGCTCTTCCATGGGGCTTTGTTACTAATGTCTGGAAGTGATGTCATTCTTCCCTGATCTGCCATGGGGCTGCTATGCACTTATGGTATTCTGTGACATAATATTTGCATATATATCTTCTCTCTGCTACTGGAGTGTGAGTTCCTTTAGTTCACAGACAATGTTTTATATATGTTTGTATCCTCTAACCCAAGATACTTCAGAAATACCATATATCTACATTGTATTAGAAGATGATAAACTCTAGGAGGGCGGAAATTATGGCTTATTTAAATTCCATATCTCTCACCTCCAGCATTAAGGCTTAGCACAGCTGTTCTTACAATAGTAGTAACTGGATTTAATTTAATATTTTTTTTTTCTGTAAGTGCACACTGTAACGTGGAAAAGAATGGAAGAAGCATGAAGATGGAAGGGGAAGTTCATTTGCCTCATTAACTTTGCCTAGGGCTAGGCCTCTTGCACTCCAGTGATACCCAACATTGACAACCCACTTTCATGATATTTCTCTTTAATTTGCTCTATGTTCCGAATATCATTACAAGAACTAGAAAAATTAATTTTCACACCTAGGGCTACTGCCACAATAAAGCACCTTTGGTTTAGTTGGCAGGGGGTGGGAACAAAGAAAAGACCCTGGAACAGCTAAAGAGAGAACAAAACTAAGGAAGAGCTTACCAATTATACAGCTAATGATTAAGAAGGGGTGAGAGGAATCTTGTAGCCTTCTAATCTGAACAATCTATGGCAAACCCAACTATTTCTATGTGACTTAAGAAGCAAAGACTCTATCACTGGACCTTTAAGTTTTGGCACTGTAGGGCAAAATTCCAGTGACACTGACTAATTATGACCCTGGGTTTTTTCCAAAAACTAAAATCAGTTAGGTGAAAGGGCAGGCTTTCTCCTCCTGAATTATAGAATAGGATTTCTATTATAATCATGGAAAAGAAAATTATTTTCTTTTACATTTTCATACTCAAGGATAAGGATATGAGGAAGGAAGGAAGAGTGGAAGGGATGAAGGAAAGGAAAAAAAGGGAGGCAGGAAGAAGGAAGAAAGTAAGGGATGAGGGAGGAAGTGAGGAGGGTAGGAAGAAAGGAAGGAAGGAAGGAAAAAGGAAAGAAAGAAGGAAGGAAGGGGAGGAAGGAAGGAAGGAAGGAAGGAAGGAAGGGAGGAAGGAAAGAAGGAAGGAAAAAAGGAAGGAAGGGAGGAAGGAAGTTGAAAGGGAAGAAGGGAGGGAGGGAACTATAGAAGTAGAGTGCCTATGCCTGTTTGCACCATTGCTCTCCAGAAGTGAAGATAGAAGACTGCATTATCAGGTATATTAACCATCTTGTACCTTCCTTCTCAGGAAAGCATTTAAAAGCAATGTCCTCTTTCCTTATATCTTCCATGCTTGATTTCACAATTCTTCTAAATTATCAGAATTTTAATGTACTATCTTTGCACATAGGTTTGAACTTCCATATTTAATGGTTTAAGAGATCAATATAACAGTGTTCTATAGTCATGAAGTGTTCTACTTAACCTGTAATTACAGCTCTGTACTGAAACTTAGAGCCAGAAAGAAGCTCTTTGAAAGTGAGCTTAATAAGTCTCAGCACAATTCCCCTTGTCCATAAATTTCTACAGGCTGTCTTTATATGACTGGAGTCAGGCATACAGGATAGACAGAAATATAGTTTTATAAATACATTCTAAAAAGAAGGTTAGCTGAATGGACTACTAGAAAAGCATGTTTCTCATTTAATACATATATATTATCTGAAGCTTATAAAAGTGCCAGTGAGAGAATAGCATCATAAAACATAAAAAAAAAATCTCCTTTAGTTTACATGTCATTAATCACACATCTCAATAACACTACCATCAAAACTTCAGGCTTTCAACACACAAGTAACTTACTGTAGAGATGTCTATAGTACCCATCAGGTGGCAAATAATCTCCTCTCTAAGACATGGTACACATGTGAGGTCACTAAATTGTCAAGACATGTATTGAGCAATGAGGTATGCTGGATAGAGTACTGAACTCTGAGTCAGGAAGACCTGATTTCGAATTTCATCTCTGACTCTAACTGACTGTGGGGCCTTGTACGAAATCAGTCAATCTCCTGAGCCTCAGGGTGTTCTCAAAGACAATGCATGAAAATGACGATAGTTTATGATCTATTTCAGTTGGGGGAGATCTCATGCTGATGAAATCATGTGACTGATATATTGGCACGTATAGGATATAGGGCTTAAAGTGTTTTTGAATTCTGCAAATTTTATGATATGTTTAAGAAAAATGTATTTTCTTCTTCTCTGTTTTCCTCCCTTTCTCTCTTCCTTTTCTCTCCTGTCCACCCTTCCTTCCATTATGTCCGTCCTTCCCTCCCTCCCTCTCTCACTTTTGTTCTTTGTTCTCTCTCTCCTTTCCATCCTTCCTTTCTTCCTTCCTTCCTTATTTCCTTCCTTCTTTCCTTTCTCTTCCCTTCTCTTCTCTTCCCTTCCCTTCATTTCCCTTCCTTCTTCCATCACATTTATTGAACACCTACTTTATTCATGTCACATTTAGCCAAGTAAGATTGGGGGACAAAACCAAATTAAAACCATAAATCAAGGTCTCTGTCTTAAAAACTTTATAATTTGGTTGGGAAAATACAACAAAATTTGAAAATAAAATTCAATTTAAAACTGAAGTATGCCATTGTTTTGCAATAAGCAGTAAAGATAGTATGGTGATAGATTTTTATAGAAATTTATGTATTTAATATTTAGAGAATCAGTATGCTGAATATAAAAGACTTGAATTGAAATGACCATTAACTTTATATAAAATTAAGCCTTTATATTTGATTGCATTTATATTACTTGCAAAGCAATTTTGTAATCATTGTCTCATTAATATTTATAACAAATCAATGACCTAAATAGTGCAAGTATCACTATTCTCATTATATAGATGAGGAAACTGAGGTTTAGAGGAAATGTGCTCAGGTCCCATAAGTGCTCAGTGGTGAAGCTGGGACTTGAATGCAGAGATTTTGACTTCTTATATGGTATGCTTTCTAAGTCTTATGCCAGGAAACTACTATATAAACTTGAAACACCATGTGAATACACACATAAATATGCATATACAAATGTGTGCTTATTAAGCTAGGCTCAAGAACTTGGTGATGGGAATTGCAAGAGGATGGTAAAATGTATTATGATTCAGAGAAGTCCAGATTCCCTACTGTGCCTTCCTTCCCCCAATAAACCCACCACAATACCATAATAATTAGACAAATGCACCAGGGGAAAAAAAACCCAATGGTAAAGACCATCAGAACATTTTCAGTATATTCTGATGAAACTACCAAAGAATTACTTTATAGAAATAAAGGAAATAATAACACAATTCATTTGTAGGGGAGTGAAGGCAAGAATCTTGAGGGAAATGAAAAAAGGATGGGGGAGTACTTGCAGTTTTATATTTCAAACTATAGTATGAAGTAGTATTCATCAAAATTATTTGGTACTAGTTAAAAAATAGATACGTCAATCACTGGAATGAATTGTGTATGCAACATGCTGAAGCAAATTAACACCACAGCACAGTTTTGATAAACCCTAAGACCTCAGCTATTGTGGTAAGGACTCACTGTTTGACAACAGCTTCTGGGAAAATTGGAAAGCAATCTGGAAGAAATTAAGTTTAGAACAACATTTCATACAATATACCAAGATAAGCTTCAAATGGATACGTGGCTTAGATAGAAAAGGTCACATCATAAACTAATTTGAGCACCAAGGAAGAAATCAGCTTCCAGATCAATGGATGGGAAAAGAATTCATGAACAATCAAGGTATCAAGAGGTTCACAGGAGATGAAATGGACAATTTTGATTACTTAAAACTAAGATTTTTTTTTTTTGGTGCCGCAAATAAAAGCAAAGCAGATAAAATGACAGAAGAAGCAGTCACCTGGGGTGGGAGTGGGGGTGGAATTCTTTTCAGCAAGTTTCTAAAATTAAAGTCTTATTTCCAAGATATATAATGAAACATTTCATATTTATAAGAGGCATTATTAACTGCAGCATAACACTGGTGACTCATATTGACCACAAAGATTACTAAAAACCCACAGGGCATTTTCAAAACTGCTATCTATATATGCCCCTCTCATTTTATAGTTGATCTTTTATAATGAAGTAGAAAACTTTGCATTTATACTGATTTGATTTCATCTTAGTGGATTCAGTCCAATGCTCTAGACTGTCAAAATCCTTTTGGAGCCTGACTTTGTCACCTAGCGTGTTGGCTATCCTTCTTAACTCATTGTCATTTGTATCTATCCATTTTGTTTAACTTATTGATAAAAATATCAAAAAAGCACAAAACTATATATAGTATTTTGGAGGTGCTCTGCTAGAGACCCTTAGCTGTTTAGAAGTATAACCTTCAACAACAAAGCCTGGACTCCTAGATTATGGTCATCCAAATAGTTTTCGTTGCTGTTGAGTCATGTTACTGTTCAATCATGTCTGAAACCAGTCATGTCTGTGACCCCATTTGAGGTTTTCTTGGCAGAGATATTAGAGTGATTTGCCATTTCCTTCTCCAGCTCATTTTACATATAAGGAACTGAGGCAAACAGGGTTAAGTGACTTGACCAGGGTTACACAGCTAGTAATTAATTGTCTGAGGCCTGATTTAAACCAGGTCTTCTTGACTCCAGGGCTGGTGCTCAATCTACTGCACCATCTAGCTGCCCAAACAGTTTTGGAACAGTCTAATTATATGATTACCTAATCCATATCTCCTCATCCCTACAAGTATAGTTTTAAAATTTTTATTGACATCCAGGCAAACTACCTCCCCTATATTCCCTTATTTTCTAGTGAAGTGTAATCCTGTCACAAAAAGAAAATGAGGTTAATCTGTTATGACTAAACTCATGCTACTTCTCTCTAATCATTGCTTCCTTTTCTAGATATCTATTCATCAACCACCTTTTTAATAATTTTGTTCTAGAATGTTCCCAGGAATCAAAGTCAAACTTGGTGGACTTGAAAATTGTCTTCTTTTCCTCTCCTCCTCTTCTTCCCATTCCTCTTCCTCCTCCCCTTTCTTCTTTTCCTCCCTCTCCCACCCCTTCTTCTTCCTCCTATTTGTCCTTGACTTAATTAGGACAGTATATTAGGAACCCATTATGCATGATATGATGACAAAAAAACACAAAAGTAATAAAACTTTCTAAACACCCAGATGGATTTGGAGGGTGAGAGGCACCAAAAGGATACTAAGTAAAAGAGACTTCTGTGTTCTGGAAGAAGAACTTCATTAACCTCAGCTAACGTTATTTAAGACTAGCTCTTTGGCAACCTATCAGTTTTCAACTCTGACCACCCCTCATCCCTTTATTATTGTTCTCCCTTTAATTCACACTGCCACTTTTAGGTTGGGCAGGAATCATAGGACCTACAATCAGGTGAGTGAAAAGGAAGTCTCTTTCCAGATTTTCAATAGGATTTTGATTGTCTAAAACAGAACAATCACAGAATATCAATTTCCCCATTTTACTTCATCTATTTTTTTTTACCTAGCTATAAGAGTTTCACCAAAAAAATCAATGACATAGGCAAAGTATATGGGTCTTCCTTTGTCATTGCTTTCCTGAAATGAAGAATCAGACCACATTATCAGAACCATTTAATATCTCCCTTTCATATATTGATTATGTTATCAATTGAAAAATAACATATTTGATAAGAGTCATTCTACAAACTAAATGTTTGCTGAACAATTGGATAATGGTATTACAACAGTCTTGCTGCAAATCTAGGGCTTAAGTCCTTGTTAAAATTTTCTTATATTAAAAATATATTTCAGCTTTATCATCCATCAGTGTTGCTATCACCTGATTAAAATGTACCTCTAATGATCATTGCCAGTATTATTGCTACCAAGAATGATAAAACACTCATAGGAGCTTGAAGAGATTCAATACCATTTTTATAGGTAATTCTTACTTGTGCTTGTAATAAGGGATGATTCAGAGAGTCCTGGATCAATTTGATGACTACCCCCAATCATTTTGATGAAATCATGGGCTTGGACATTTGTTGGAAGGTTCTCCTCCCATGAACCCTAGTTTCCACTGAGTGGAAATGGGGAACACCTATGATTAGTGATCTGTTACAGGAGCTGTTTCTAAGATGATTCACACCTGATATTCAGATAAGACTAACATTACTTAGAGAATCTTTTTTGGTTTTCTATATTTGATCTATAAATAGCAAGGTGTAAAAAAATATTTTTTACTCTTTTTTTTTTCTTTTTCTTTTCAAGTATTTTCTATCCCTTGGATTTCTCGACTGAAGGCAGTGGAGAGAAGGGCAATGGAAGAGGTAAAGACATTTTTCCCATCTCTGTGTTCCAGGAGAAGAAAACAGTGATTTGTAAGAGAAACAAGTGGCAATCAGCCTGTGCTTCCCCAACCATGTTTGAGAGAGGAGTTCAAGCAATCTGATTTCTGGCTATCTTTTTCAGCACATTTCCCTTTCTGCACTCAGACCAATAATTCTGAGAACACATGTTTTCAGTCTAGAACAAGTGGGATTATGGCATAAGTAATCTGAAGTTCAGCACTCCTGAGTTCAAGAGTCAGGTATAATACCAGCTTTTCAAAGGCAGAAGATTTCTCAATAGTATTCTTTTTGGAAGAAAAGGTGGACAGACAACATGATAGTCCTCATCTGAAGAATTAAAAGCACATCACAATTGGCTAGGAGATCTAGAACCTGGTGACCCTCCAGGTTACTGTGGTTTGCTTGGACAGTGCAAGTCCAAGGTGAATGGGAAATATTTGTTTAACAATCTCATAAAGGGTATTTACTTTATGGGAATACAAAAGGGACCCCATCTTGAATCAGCTGAAAGAATTTAATCTAGTCCTTAAACCTACCATGCCACTGATTTTTGATTTACCAACAATTTTGATTCTCCAAATTCAAATTGTGGTGCTTCTTGGTCCAAGCTCTATAGTATCACCAAGAAAATATCAGTTTGAAAAAGAAGGATGGTAAGTTAGGGAGTAATTTTGAATCCTTGAAAGTGCTGCACAGCCTCTCAAACATGTTTCAGACTAATCTCTTCTCCTGTATTCAGGCTTATCTCATTGTTCAAGTGAATGGGATGCCCATCTAGCTATATGTCTTCATCCTAACAATGGCTATTATTTATTAACTTCTTTTTTCTTTCATGGATCTGATCTTTTTTTTTTTTTTTTTGCATGGTATTGGATCTCCCCGAGGTGTCTCTTTACTATTCTTTGGCTAGATGCAATCCTCATAGTCATCAATCAATCATCACGAATTTATCTAGATTTACTATGTGCCATAGACTGCGCTAGATACTACAGACATAAAGACATAAGTACCCCTAAGACTCTACACTTAAGGAGCTAATTATTTAGGGGAAGAGACCATGCACATAAGAGTTTATAAAAATAAATAAAAAAGGAATTTTTATGGAGAGGCAAAACACTAGAAGCTAGAGGACCATGTGGAAGCCTTCTTCCACTTGAACTTTGTGTAGGGTATTCTCTATATAACCACAGTGACAATGTTTGGTAGCGTATTCCTTCATATTTTAGGACTCAATTGATATTGATGATTGGAATATCATTGAATAAATATATCTCTCTGTGATTGCATCAGATGAAGAAACTTGGATGATTTTAATATACATATAAGAAAAACTTTGTCAGAGGTTGTTTTGCTGCTGAGTCACATATTTCTTTTTCATTTAATATAAGGTACACAGCCAGTTTTTCTATGCCCTACACCTATCAATTTTGATTGTAAAGAGGGTGTCCTGTACAAAATTGTTTATGTAATTCTAGCATTTCTCTTCTAACATTTTCATCAGATACTATTAATGTATGTGTATATTGTTCTCATAAAATTTTTATAGAGATGAAAAAGTAGGCATATGGGTTGGTAGCTGCTGATGTCCTTTCATTTGGGTTTTTTTCTTTAAAAATACCATCTGTGATTTTTCCTATCATTTGGTACTACTCAGATATCTTGAAAATCTATTCCTCAATGCCTTCAAAATTGTGTTGCCTGTAGTGCACAGATTTCCCCTTCCACCATCACCCTCCCCACCCCCTGCCTATGTGCTTAGTCTAAAACAGCTGCTGTTACTGATTTCATCTTCTTACATGTGATTTTTAGTTTCTCATACAGAATGTTAAGTATGGTATGGTAGGGAAGCTTTAGGGTCCAAACATACTAGCTTCACTCCCATATCATGAGAACTGATCACCATCAGAAGGCTTGCAAATTTATTCTGCTTGTTTTTTTTTTTTCCATTTATTTCTTGTCCTCCTTCCAGGTTCATCTCTAAGTGTTCTGGGGGATGAGCTGGTTTATTTGGCATAAACATGGAGCATTCTGCAACTCATTTTACTATCTTTGCATTGTTCCTCACATTTTAATGAAGAGATACTGCTAAAAATGTTCCATGATCTCTAATAGTAAAATAATAGGAATAATAACATCAATAATAATAACAACGGTGACAATGATAATATTTCACGATTATTTCTTCAGTACTATGACATAAGTGGTACAAAATTTATTATCCCTATTTTATAAATGAGAAAGTTGAAGGTTAAAATGGTCAAGTGACTTGCTAATGGTTTCACTGCTAATAAATCATAGATTTTAGACTCTATTTCTGGTTTTCTTCTAACTCTGATCTAACATTTTTTTTTTACTATATTGTAGTATACTTTATCTTGTATTTTTTGTCTGCACCATTATTACATTCTAATTCTGTCATATGATGTGCCAAAGCTAGTACAATGATCCATTCACAAAGTAAGTTTCATTTAATGATGGTTAAGATATTTTCATCATTGTGTTGCTAATTGAAAGGCTATACATTTCTCAGTGAAACACAATTTATCAAAAAGTATAGTAGAGTAAAAAAAGGTATATGACTCAAAAGTCAGAAGATGCAAATTCAATTTGAATTTGCTCTGACTTTTCCTAGCTATGTGAATTAAAGTGAGGCCTTCAGCCTCTCTAAATTTCCTAGCATATCAAATGGGTTTAGGAATACTTGTGTTGCCTACCTCAGAGGGCCATTCTAAAGAGCAAATGATATAAATGATATATAAAATGGTATGAAAATATATAGGAAAGATACAAAATCCAAAGTGCTTGAATCCATAAATTCCTATGCCAACCTATGGTTTTATGGTTTGCTTAACCATCAAGTCTCCCAGTAGGTGGTGAGATCTATTGATAGATTTTGAAACCTTACTGGTAGATCTCCAAGCTGAATGCTACTCTCATATGCTGAAGCATTCCAAGTAGATAGGAAAGAATGAACAGGAGTAGTTATACTTCACCCTTTGCTCTGCTTAGGGATCTAAGATTGGTGGACCTAGAGATAGGAAGCCCTGAATTCGAATTCCGTCAGACTCTTACTAGCTGTATGACCCTTGGCAGGTCACTTAACTCTTGTGCCTCAATTTCTTCACCTGTAATATGGAGTTAATAATAGCACCTACTACACATGGTTTATGTGTTGATAAAATGAGATCATTCTAAAGGATTAAACACAGTGCCTGGTATATAGTAGGTCCTAATAAATACTTGTTACCTTCTTCCCCTAAACCTCTCACCCTGACTCCTCCATGGCAGACTTTGTTCTACAGAGATAAAAATAGTGATCCGTATAATTTAAGAAAATGAAAACTATCATTTTCTATCAGGGGAAACAACTAGGTAGGAGACTACTTCCCAAAATTAAATGACATATTCGTAAAACTCAAAACTCAGAGATGGTTTATGTTAATAACTCAGGTCTGATAGGTATTGCCTTACTCAATTCAGAGGGCAGGTTGTAGTGGTAGTAGCTTTTTAAGGAAAGCAATAGCTTACTCAGACCTGCAAGATAAATTAGGTAGGAGGAGGAGGAAGAAGAGAAGGAGTAATGGTAGTAGTAGTAAATATATATATATATATATGTATATATATATATATATATATATATACATATATATATATATATACACACATACATATGTGGGTATGTGTATGTATTTCTTATTTTTTAATAATATCTATATTGTTTCTTCACAACAACCTTATGAGGTAGTTTTTTCAGTCATTTTAGTCTTGTCCTACTCTTCATGACCTCATTTGAAGTTTTCTTGGCAAAGGTACTGGAATGATTTGCCATTTCCTTCTTTAACTAATTTTATAGATGAGGAAACTGAAGCAAACAGGGCAAAGCAACTTGCCCAGAGTTATACAGCTAGTAAATGTCTAAGGCCAGATTTGAACTCAGGAAGATGAATCTTCCTGACTCCAAGCCTGGCACTCTTTCCACTGCGCTCCCTACCCTATGAAGTAAATGTTTTTATCACATTTTACAGATGAGGAACTGGGGCAAAGAAAAGTTAAAGGGTTTACCCAGTCACACAGCTAGTAGTTATCTGAGGAAGAATTTGATCTCAGGTCTTCCTGACTCCACAGGCAATATATCAATACCACTGAGCTGCCCTTAAAGTAAGACAGATCTCACATCCAAATATTAGCCTGTAGGATCAGGAACTAGACATCTACCCTACCTTCCCTCTCACTCCACATTAGCCATCAGCCCAGGAACAGAGATTCTTATGAACACCATGCCTTGACATACAACCTGGGGAAGGCAATCTAGTCAATTTTCAAATGAGTCCTGAGGAGAACTAACCTAGCTCATGCTGAGTATCTCAATTATGCCTCAATGTTCTATAATTATCAGAGTTCCAGGATGCCATCAATTTCTGCCTTGAGCACTAGGCAAGACCAGAGGATGGACAGAGACAGAGACAGACAGGAGTCCACTTCTGTTTCATCCTTCCCATTCCTCTCTACTTACTTCATCCTCTCAGCATGGCAATCAAATCATCATTACCTTAATAACTGTGAAGGTCATGGTCAATGACCATCCTATGGCTCCACTATGCATCTCTGTGATTCAAAGCCATAATCTAGCTGGGGCAAGACTCCCTTCCCTGTCCACCATTCTCTATTGCCTCAAACCCTTCCATGGAAAGTCATTCCTCTTATTTCTCCTAATCTTTCTTGGAAAATATCCTCCATCACTATAATATTACATTACACACACACACACACACACACATCCTGGACAGGTCACTCAAATTCTGTTTGCCTCAGTTTGCTCAACCACAAAATGGGGGATAATAATAGAACTTATCTCACAGGGGTGTTGTAAGAATCAAATGACATAATATTTGTAAGAAGTTCTTAGCACAGTGCTTGCCATATAGTAGGTGTTATTTAATACTTACTCCCTTCTCTTCCCCTCTTTCCTCCCAAATAGAATGTAAGTTCCTTGAAGGCAGAAACTGCTTTATTGTCATTCTATTCCAAACCTAGCATCTAGAGCACACTTGATATATAGTAGGTACTTAATAAATACTTGTTTGATTTAACTGCATTACTTTACTATTCCTATAATAATACCTTAAATCATTTGCTAACATTCCCTAGGGTCATCATTATTGTAGGATCATAAGTGAAAGGATGTGTAAGATCTTTCCCCTTCCTAAGGCAGAATAAGTAAATTTTAGAAAGACTATGTATGCTTTATGAAGGAATGAGCAATGACCATTCCTTTAACTTTGAGAAAGGTTAACATGTAACATATTCCCACAATCAGCCTAGATTTCAAAAGGCTCTTCTAGTTTAAAATTCAGTGATCTTAATCTCAGGTCCTCTTAAAAAAAAAGAAAGAAAGAAAGAAACTTTTAATTGAAGTGTTGCTACTCAGAGATTTAGAACACATTAGAATTAGATGAAGTCAAGTTTTAAGTTGGTAGGCAGAAACATTACATTTCAAATCTTATCTATTTTGCCTGACAGGCTCTAAATAACTCTCTGTGCATTAATAATTATTTTGGCCAAAAGGGAAGACGTTGTGTTTTGCAGCAGAGGAGGGGTTTAAAACTAAACGGTAAATCCCAAGAGATATAATATGATTTTATTACCTTGATAAATTGCAGGAGTAAGTGGGAGGAAATGTTCCTATCATGTTGGCCTAAGATATATTTGGAATTCTGCTGTTAAATTTCAATCAGTCACAGTCTCTGAAACCAAAAGTAAGGAGGATAGAAAAAAAAAGTGATTTAAAAAAAATTATGGGCTAACCATCCTGGTTTTGTTTACAATGTCTTTTTAATCATAATTTGTCTCTTTAAAAATAAAGATAAATTTGCCTATTTTCTTCAATATACCATGTCATACCTACAGCATTAATTAATCACCTTCATATAGTGCTTTAAGCATTTTCACATATATTATCTCATTTCATTCTCACAAGATCCCTGAGAGGAAAGTGGTACAAGTATGAGTATACCTCAGTCCATAAATAGAACTTTTAGATACAGAGCAAGAGGTATGAATGTTACCAACAACTGAAGTGGAGATGTAGTCAGTAGGCCATTATCCCAAAATAAGATAGAGAAAGGCAGGAGGTCACTAATGAGATGGGGAGGGGCAGGAGCTAGCCTTAGAGTGCTATCTGTTAAATGTCTTTTTTAATTTATTATTCTTGATAATTATGCTCTAGTTACAATACTTACAGCTAATCCTGGGTCTATTAGCATGGAAGGCAAGGGGAGAGTCTGAAACCTTTCCCCACCTGCCTCTCCCTTTCACCTCCCCCCTCCACCCAAATGCAGATGTGGCCCCAAAGGACACTTTGTTTCTTTTTCATGCTGATGGTGAGTACATGAGTCCAAACCTCTAAATGTTGTGACCTCTTTCCAGTTCACAAAGATTATAAGAAAAGGAGCTTGTATTGTCATCCTCTACCTGGACAGAGCAAAGACATTCTTTGGGTATCTTAGTCTCACCATGGTATATGTGGAAGAAAGATGTGAATCATTTTATCAAGGTAATATATGTCAGGTAATAAGCCATTGTCACTCACTTGTCTCCTGTATCAATCCATACCAAATATTTATCTTCAATTCCTATCAAATTTTGGGAAGGCCTACTATATGTTAAATAAATAGTATTACAAAATAAGAGTAACTTATCATAGTTGTACCACCCTTAGTCTCTTCTCCTTTTTCCTTGTCTATTATAATATTTTCTTTAAAGAAATAAAGTTGTTTTATTACAAAGACCACACTTTGTAATATTAAAACCAATAGAAAATATATACTAAAGAGGAGGTAGGAATGTTAGTGATTTCAAATTCTTATGCCCACATCTGAAGACAATATTTCAGATATGATCTTATTGGATCAGAGTCTGGCAAACTATTAATTATAGTCAATAAATGTTAGTTAAGTAACTTTCAGACATGGTGCTGAGTGCTAGAGATAAAAAAATGTAAAAGACTGATTTCAAGGAGCTCACAATCCTATTAAAGAGGAAATATGCAAATAACTATGTATAAACAAATTATACACATAAAAAAATTGGAAAAATATACAGAAGGAAGACAGAGATGTAGACGAAGAGCATACCATGTATATGGGACAAACAACCAAAAATGCCCGGTCAGGAGATGGGGTGTCTTGTTTGAGAAACATCGAAAAAAACAGTGTCATTGAATCATGGAGTATGTGGGGAGAGAGAATGTAAGGTGTAAGAAGACCAGAAAGATGAGGAGGGCAGGTTATAAAAGGCTTTGAAAAACAAATATAAGATTTAATATTTGATTCTGCAGGAGATAGGGAGCCACTGGAGTTTACTGACTAGGGGGGTTATGTGGTGTCAGGACTATGCTTTAGGAAGATTACTTTGCAACTCAATGGAGAATGAATTGAAATAAGGAAACTTGGGATAGTGAAACATATCAGCAGGCTCTTTTTAAAAAATTGAGTTCTCAATTCTATTCCTTCCTCCTTGCCCCACTAAAAGAGTAAGCAATCTGATATAGGTTATATTTATGCAATAATGTAAAAGATATTTCTGTATTAGTCATTTTGTAGAAGAAAATTGGAAGTGAGAGAAAAATAGCATGCCTTGATCTAATTTTTATATTTATCTATTATATTTTATATAATTTGCATTTCTATAATTAATAGTGATTTAGAGAATTTTGAATATGTCTATAAATAGCTTTGATTTCTTCTGAAAACTACTTGTTCATGTCCTTTGAACATTTAACAATTGGGGAATGACTTGTATTCTTATAAATTTTAATCAGTTCTCTATATAGTTAAAAAATGAGGCTTTTATCAGAGATTCTTGCTGTAAATTTTTTTTCCCAATTTTTTTCTGCTTGCCTTCTAATTTTGGTTGCATTAGTTTTGTTTGTTCAAAACCTTCTTAATTTAATTTAATTTCATCAAAATTTTCCATTTTACACTCAGTAGTGCTTTCTATTTCTTGTTTGGGCCTCAGCAGGCTCTTTTGCAATAGTCTAGGAATAAGGAGAAGAGACTAAGGGTGGTGGCAGCGTCAGAGGAGACTAGAGGGATGTTATAGAGTTATGGAGAGATGTTATAAAAGTAAAACTGGCAAGCCTTAACAACAGTTTGGATATGGGAGAGATGAGAAAGACTGAGAAGTTGAAGATGATATCTAGTTTGTGAGTCTGGAAGACTGCAAGAGTGGTAATACCCTCAATAGTAAATTAGGGAAAGGATAAAGTGTAGGAGGAACGATAATGAGTTCAGTTTTGGATGTGTTGAGTTTAAGATATCTATGAGACATCCATCCAATAGGCAGCAGAGAATTTAAGAATGGAGTAGATTTGAATGACATCAGCATAGAGATGATAATTTAATCCACAGGAACCAAGATCACTAAGTGAAATAGTATAGAGGAAGAGAGGTGTCCTGTGGGACTCCCATAGTTAGCCCATGTGACCTGGATGAAGATCCAGCAGAAAACAGTCAGATAGGTAGGCGGAGAACCAGGAGAGAGGGGTGCCCTGAAATCCTAGAGAGAAGAGAGTTTTAAGGAGAAGGTGGCTGACAATGTCAAAAGCTGCAGAGAAGCCAAGAAGGATGAGGACTGAGAAAAGACCATTAGATTTGGCCTCATTCATGGAAATTATGTCTCTCTTACCTCAGCCCAAGATCACATTAGCATTTTAGACTGCCATATTATTATTGCATAGTTAACTCTTATTGAACTTTATGATCCTTCAAAATCTTTTCAGACAAATTAATGTCAACCATAACTTTCTGTAAAGATCATTTTTGGGCTTACATCCATCATCCAAAATGTTGGCTAACCCTTTCAGTTTGGTATTATCTGCAAAATTGATGTGTACCATCTATGCCTTTATTGGGGGGAAAAAAACGGTCAAACAAGCATGGTTTAGTAGAACAGTTCCTTGGAGCACTATTGTTGAGATCTAACAAAATGACATTGAGTCATTAATGACTACTTTTCTGGGTCCAGTAGTTCAACCATTTCTTAATTCATTTTTTTTCTGCACATCCAACCCACATTTTTCCATCTTTTCCACAACAACTACAAAAAGAAACTTTGTCAAATGTTTTCCCAAAATTTAGATAAGCTCTCTCTAAATTCTTGTGGTCTATTAGTCTTGGATTCCTATTTAATAAAAAAGACATTAAGCTAATATGTCATGACTTGCTTTTGATGAAGTCATGCTGGCTCCTTGTCGTGACTATTGCCTTTTCCATAACCATCATTTTACTGATTCAAAGTCAAATTCACAAGTCTATAGTTTTTAGACTCCATTTAATTCCTTTAAAAAATCAAAATAAGCGTATTTGTTACGATGGAACAATACTTCTGCCATAGGCTGGACTAGCTTTTCTCTATCTCCCCCCAAAAAAACCCCTTATTCTTTCTTTATCAATTCCCTATTACTAAAAGGCACTGCTATCCTCCCAGTCACCTAGGCTGGCATTTTACATGTCAACTTCAATTCTTCATAGTCAGTCACCCCACATATCCAATCTGTTGACAAGTCCTGTAGATTTCTACTTTTATTTCATCATTCATATAAATATACATATACTTCACATATCTATATCTATCTATCTATCTATCTATATACATATATATACATACATATATATATATACATATATATACATACATACATATATGTGTAATATATATATATTATATATATATATTATTATAATATATATATTATATATATATATTATATATATATATATTATATATATATATATATATATATATATATATGTACTTCTCTCTTCTACTCTTGTTGTAAGCCCCCATTACCTCATGTCTGGACTATTGCATTAACCTGCTAGTTTCTCTCTTTCTCCAATGTCCCTACTCTAGTCCATTCTCCACTCAGTTGTTACATTGATCTTCCTAAAGTGTAGGTCTGATCAGGTCACCTTGCCTTCCTCCCCCCACCCCCAACACACACTATTCAATTAAATCGAATGGCTTCCTATTGTCATGAGAATCAAATACAAGATTCCATCTTTGGTTTTTAAAGCCCTTCATGACCTGACCCATTTCTGCCTTTGCAGTCTTTTTACCCCTTATTCCCATTAATGTTCTCCAAGATCCAGCTTCATTCACCTCGTTTTTGGTCCTCAAACAAGACACTCCATTTCCTGACTTTGTGCATTTTTCACTGACTGTCCCCCAAGCTTTCAATATCTCCCTTCCCATCTCAACCTTAAGGCTTCAGTGGATTCTTTCAATTCTCAATTAAAGTCTCACCTTCTACAAGAAGTGTTTCCAATGACCCTTAATGTTAATGCTTTCTTGTCTATACATTGTCATAGTGTTTATTTGCTATTTCCCCTATTGGACTATGAGTTCTCTGACAGCTTGAACTGTTTGTTTGGTTTTTGTGGATTTTTTTTTGGCCTTTCTTTTCATCACCAATAGTTAGCATGATTCCTGACACATAGTAGGCATTTAATAAATACTTGGTGACTTTTCCCTACATTTTGTTTGAGACTTAACTGATCTGGTTGACTAAGGCTCAAGCCATTGATGTAGCTTCCCCATCCCCTGAGGCATTAAATGGCCCAGGACATAATGAATCAGGGGTTTCTTAGGTTTGACACACTCTTCTAAGAGGATGTCCTCTGTCACAATGGCAACTAGAGAGAGAAGGGCAACTATGGCCAACTGAATCAGTGCTATTATTTTGCTAAATGTCATCTCCATACTATTAGTAAGTAAATTTCTTTTATTAAGTGGTATCTGGTCTATGAGGTCTCATTTTGTTTTAATCCTAAACCTGAAGCACTGCATTCACCTGTTCTTCTCCAAGGCTGAGACATCTTTAATATTCTCCACTAGATTTCAAAGTTCACTTATAGTGACACAACTCAGTATGTTCACATTATCATTGAAAAATTAGTTTTCCTCAGTCAAAATATTTAATAGTCTGGTAGCAATAATAATTGTTATCAATTCCTTGGTGTAAATTAATTCATGAAATCAGTTTTCTAGGTGATAGGAAGGAACACTTTTTTTTTGTTTTGGTGTACTGCCATTTCCCTTTATGCTTCATGACAGTACTGAGTCCTTGACAGGAGGAGAGGGAATGTTGAAAAACCATACAAAAAGGGGATGCCCAAGGCAAACTTTGGCATCTTCAAGATTTTGTCTTTATCTGGTTCTACAAATCCAAGTTGCCAGACAGATATAGGCATGAAATAACTATATTCTCATAGTGGTCCCAGGTTAGCATGGAAATCTAAGGCTTTGAGCATATTGCCTCACGATGCTACAAGTTGGTCCTCTGAATGCAACAGGTACATACAGAGAGATTGCAATATAGATTTTATTGTTGTTGTTATTATTATTGTTACTATTATTTTGCTTTTTGGTGAGGTAACTGGAATTAAGTGACTTGCCCAGGGTCTCAAAGCTAGTAAGTGTCAAATGTCTGAGGCCGCAGTTGAACTCAGGTCCTCCTGACTCCAAGGCTGGAGCTCTATCAACTGCGCCACCTAACTGCCCCTGCAATACAGATTTTAAAAGGCTACACATAGCTAACTCAAGCACAAATCAATGCATGGCTAGAAATGGGCTACTGTCAAGATAGGTATCATTGTAATAAAGAAAAATATTTTGGTTCAGCAAAATTGCCTACTGCTTTTAGTAGCACACTTTAAATGTGGGTTTCCAAAGAGAGCAACTCTATTTCTTAAAAATGATTATACTTTTCATCCAACTAGATCATAACTCTTTCAAGGTCTAAAAGATCACTCAAGCTCTGCTCTTGTACCAATCTCTAATTTGGAATTGTAGTGACTTCTAGTTTGAAGAGTATTAAATCTGTTTAGATTTAAAACTTGTGTTCAGAGAAAGCTATCTCCTCTGCTTTGTTCTCATTTATTAAATGTTAAACTATTGCCTTCTTTCTTTGTTCATTTTTTCTCCTCTTTACTGCATTTTGCTATTTAGGCCATGTTAATGGAAAGTGTAGGATTCAGGTGGGGAGGAAAGAGACATAGCTACTTCTAAAAAATGTAATATCATTACATTTCTTGTTTAATCATGTCAGAGCATGACCCTGCCCTTTCAAAGCATAGATATAAACCAGCTGGTTAGAACAATGAAATGAGAGGAAACCCTCAAACTGAAACTGGGACCTTAGCTCCACTGAGAGTAGCCAAGTGGCTCAATTGATAGAGTGTCAGACCTGGAGTCAGGAAGATAAGTCTTCCTGAATTCAAATCTGGCCTCAGACACTTAGTAGCTCTGTGACCCCAGACAAGTCACTTAACCTTGTTTCCCTCAGTTTCCTCATCTATAAAGTGATCTGGAGAAGGAAATGACAAACTAGCATTTTTGCCAAGAAAATCCCAAATGGAGTCACTGAGAGTAGGACATGACTGAAGAATGGCTAGATTGAACTAAGTTCCCCTGAAATAGCTTCTAATCTAGCCACTTTGTTCCAGGCCCGCAAATGTGGTCTGAAGAACAGTGGTCTAAGAAATAAGTGGGATCATTGAATTGTAGAGCTGGAGGGGCTTATAAAGGTCATTTAAGTACACCCTTTCATTTGGGAAATGAATTACTTAGGGTCACATAGCAAATTACTGGCAAAATCAGTATGAAAATCTATCACTATTTACTCCTATTATGGTAGCCTTTTTATCTCACGATACTGCCTCTGTGTTTATCTCTGCAACCAATGAGTTTTGGATTGATGATGCTACTTAATTAAAAATCCCAAGTAAAATTAAAAATCGAATTCTTAAGGGACTTGGAATACAGAAAGGAAAGTAGAATGGATAGTGACATACTAGTTTCTATATTTTGCAGATATAAAAATGTAGGCAAAGTATGTTCAGATAATTTCTTAAGTGTTCATTAAATATGCTAATAAGTCTACATGCTTTTTTGGCTATCTTAATATTTTATGGCATTGTTTGATAATTATATTGTGAAATAATTATACTATCTCACATTCCTTAGAGCTATACTAAGGTCCACAAAGCGCTTATATTACATAGAACACAATATGGTCAGTAAGACAATTTAGGAATTTGAGGTGAATGGTGCTAAAGTATTACAGAGCGAGCAGCTCACCATTAGATGATGTGCCAGCTTGAGATCATAGACAGAGTTGGAATGATATTTTGCAGTCATCAAGATCCAGAGAAGATAAGTGATTTGTCCTGTCTAAGGTCACATAGGTAGTAAATGGCAGATATGAAATCTAAATCCTGGTCCCCTGACTCCAAATTCATTACTTGTTCAGTTGTACCAACATAGATAAGCAAGCACATGCACTTCTAGGCCTCCATAAATTAAACACTTCAAAATAAGACATTCAATCTTGCTGCAAGGAAAAAAGTGTATGAAAGACTGCTATTGAGGTACAGACCTTGTTCTCAGTGTTGCTGTCTTCTTGGTTCTGGTGTAGCGAATTGGTTTCTGCTGACCCAACTGTTTGACTGTGTTTTGGTCTTTTAATCCCTCTCTGATTATCAGTTTTTGAATGTTTCCTGGCTCTAGGAGGCCTTCTTGATTTTAGCCTTCTGTTCTACTTTGACCTTGCTATATCTGGTGTAATCTCTGACTTGATGCCATCTCCTCAATGAGTCTTACACCTCCCTACTTAACAACACAGAATTTAACTACCTTATATTTACTTTTTTTTACATATATTCTATATGTAA
The DNA here is from genome assembly GCF_003287225.1 of Phascolarctos cinereus. Lineage (NCBI taxonomy): Eukaryota > Metazoa > Chordata > Mammalia > Diprotodontia > Phascolarctidae > Phascolarctos > Phascolarctos cinereus. Next base: position 93,006,597 of record NW_027556098.1, read on the forward strand.
TTGTGTATGTACTTGATGCCACCTTTGATGGGATGATTTTTCCATTCTTTGTATGTATAACCTCTATACTTAGCACATTTCTTGGCTCATAGTAGACACTTAAGCAAATGTTTGTGATTGCCCAATTTTTGTGCTTCTCATAGTTTGGGCACATCTTCAAATATAGATATGTCTTCCTCAATCCATCAGTGCCCATGGCCTATTTTGATGCAGTTTAGGGCAGGGCAAGAAAGAACTAGTGGTGCAGAAACACTTCTAGGAACTATAGTAATCCAGAATTTGTTGACTCTGATCAAGACAATTCCCAACATGTTGGAATGAATAAGTGGGAGTTGAGTTCACAGTTTATTCTAGGGAGATATTATTATGGGACTTCCTCTTACCTTGGCATTTGTCTTCAAATCATAGTACTCTAAATTGCTCTATCATCTCTGCCATGGCAATGCCAATATCTAGTGGTTACCACTTAGAAATATTTTCTAAGGCAGGTGGGTATAGTCTTTTAAACTATCCCACAAAACTTTCCTGTATATATTTATGATCTGTATTTTTTAAATTCATTTAACAAGGATTTAAGTGCTTTCTATATGTAAGGTACTGTGTTATGGGTTAGGAATAGAAAATAAAAAATAAATCACTCCCTTCCTTCATGGAGCTAACATTACACTTCAGAGATACATAGGTTATTGTATACACATAGATTGCATGTACATAGATTATTTAATATAAAATCTTTAGAAAGAAAATAAAAGTAATTTTTCTGGAAGAAAGCACTAAAATGATAGAGGGGAGAAATCAGAAGAAAAAACAACTTATAGGAAAAGGTATGTGGAACTGGGCCTTGAAGGAAGTGAGGGATACAAAGAAATAGAGGTGAGAGGGCAGAGCATTCAGGCATGGGGGATAGATTGTACAAATATTAGGTTGGTGATACAATTTAAGCTTCAAGAAAATATCTAGGAGGCTAGTTTGGCAAGTATATAGAGTGCGCAAAATGCCAAGAAAGGTAGGCTGGACCCAGACAGTGAAATATTTTTTTTTGACCAAGACAGAAAAGAACATGGTTTCCTTTTAGATGAAGAGGTGTATGGGATTAAATAATTATCCTTATAAATCCAACAACCTAGATAAGGTGGGGAGGACAGCCATTTGGCCTTTTTCCCTTTAGTGAATAAAATAAAAAAAAAAGTAATAGCATATTTTAAAGGAGAATAAAAGAAATTTCAGAAAATTTGGTGAGGATGACAATATCAGCCTCCCTCTTTTTTTCTGTCATTGTTGTTTTGAGACTCATGTCAGGATATCCCTGACAGAAACTTCAATTACATTTGAGTAAGATACTTGAAAATCTGATGCCAGGTGAGGTACTATGGAATAACACAGGACCAAAACAAGAGACCCGGCTTTATCTCACATTTCTCTTTTTTGTGTACTTTCTGCTCTGGCCAGAATGGAAAGCTTATGCTTCACACATGACTGCCATTTCCTGCCCCTATAGCACATCCATTTCTTAACATCTGGAATATTATCTCTAGCAGATAGAGTGCTGGGCCTAGAGTCAAGAAGACTCATCTCATTGAGTTCAAATCTGGCCTCAGACATTTACTAGCTATGTGACCTTGAGTAAGTCACTTAACCATGTTTGTCTCAGCTCCTTATCTATGAAATGAGATTGCGAAGGAAATGGCAAACCACTCCAGTATCTTTGCCAAGAAAACTCCAAATGGGGCCACAAAGTATCAGACATCATTAAATAACTAAACAACAACCCTAAAATTCAACAGTACTTTTGCTCCTCCTTTTTATCCTTTCTGGCCAATTAGTCTACAGCCACTTCAACAGCAACCTAATTAATGGAATAACACCTTTGGAAACCTCAGCCGTGATAAACTTTATCCCCTGTTTTCTGGCTACCTTCTTCACAGCCTTCTTACTATCTTCCTCACTTCTCACACCAGAGACCAAGTCCACAAGGAAACTTCTATCTTGGATTTTCCCTTACCTTGTTGTTAATTGCCTTTATTAGCACACTGATTCAAGAGGCCCTGGATAAATTTCACTTTCTCTACCCCTTCCTTTAATCCCTGCCAATTCTGGAACTAAGAACCACAATGAAATTAACTCTGTCTTTGTCCCTGGATGGGATGTATCAAATTATCAGGTTTATGTAGTTGGGAGCAAGGACTGTTGCATTTTAAAATCTATATCCTAATTGCCTATTAGAGGGCCTGACACAGAGTAGAATCTTCAAAAATGTTTGCTGAATTGAATTAAGATGATCCTGTGCCTATATAATTAAGTTTGTCATTGGCTTTTGACAGATGTACAATAAAAACACTTCTGCTAACTTCTTATTTCCTCTCCAAGGAGATTTTCTTGATGGTCCTTCAATTTTGGTGTATTGGATTTTCATTGTCCAGTACCTGTTATATAAAAATGTTTTAGGCCTTTCCATACTATATCATTAACATATCAATTATATTTGTTCTTTGGGCACTCTGAAATAATCAACAAGAATAACAAGCATGTACTATGTGCTAGGCACTTTGCTAAATGTACATACAAAGAAAAAGATTAAGTAATTTCTGTTCTAAAAGAGATTATATCCTAATGATGGAGGCAACATAATGTATATGTAAGTATAATACATGTTACGCATAATATGTATTCTATAATAAAATATCTATATATTAACATCTCATTTGTATTGTATAATCAAATTTAATATGATATAACATTAATACTTATTTGTAGTATCTTATGATGTTATTATATGATTATGATATATATGCACATATTTACACATATATACATACAGTCCACAATGTCCTCACACATATGAATGCAACATATACACAATAATGCATATACAGATCCATACATGCATGCAAGTGTATGTATGCATAATATGTTTATATATACCATAAACATATACATGTGGGTATATGCACATATGTACATATATTGTAAATACATGTATATATATCTAAATATATATATATATATATATATATAAAATGCGTGTATGTTATTATTTATAAGGGTGTATGTGTTTGGGGCCATGTGTGGATTATGCGTAGAAAATAATCTCCTTGAACAGGAATTGTTTTGCCTTTTTCTATATATAAATATCCACATATACACACAAATATGTGTTGATTTCTATATACAACACAATATAACAGTGAAACATAATACACACATCATATCATAATTCATTTTATATTGTATTTTGTGATGCTATATTGTATTGTTATGTCATGTATTAAATTATATTCATCATATATCATATCATATAAAATTACATATTACTTTGCTAGACTATATTTTATATATTTACATATATGCGTATACATAATATACACATACAACATGCATATATATATATATACACATGTGCACACATAAGTATATGTGTCTGTATATGTATGTGTATAGGCTTATGTGTAGAGGTATATATGTGTATATATGCATATATATTAGTTAAGTAATGTTTAAAAAAATAGTAGCTAGCATTTAAATTAAATGTGAAGGTTTATAATGTACTTAATATATGTTAATATATGTAAAATCAGAGCTTATGCTATAATGGAATAGCCTTTGAGAATTCAAGGTCAATTATACTTTATGATTAAATAGCTGAGTCTTTGGGGAGGGAACAACAACAACAAATTATAAATATAATTCTTAATTCTTACCCTTGAAATGAAAGCCACATTTGTGATTTTGTTTGTCTAACATTCACATTTGATTTAATAGGTAATGTTCCAAAATAACTTTCAAAGTTCCTTAGAATCACAAGCAACATATTCCTTACATTGGCCACTCAGTGATAAATCAATGATTTATTTACAACTGAGCAAATGACACTATTCATTTAGAGAACAATATAATATGTCCAGCTCATCTTTGTATCTAAAATAAATTGTCTTTTTATTGAATTTTTTCTTGAGGTGAGGACAAGATTGGTATAATTTATTTATGATTAAAAGGATCTCCTTGATTTGTTTCAAAATAGTCAAATTCTCATGTGGAAATAAATGGAACTGTATAATGTTTTTGTATAATATATGTCCTAGATAGCTCAAGGTAAAACTATGAAATAAATAAAGTCTGTCTTCCAGAGTCCTCCACTCCACTTGAATAATAATGATGATAAAATAGTGGTATGCTATATGGTATGGTGGAGAGAAAGCAGGCTTCTACATCAGGAAGACTGGACATTAATTCCTCCCTCTGACTCATATTGACTGAATGTCCTTAATCAAGTCATTTAACATCTCCATGCCCCAGAAAACCATCAATCACTATGAATTGCAGATCAGGTTCTGCTCTATATTGAGAGAGGGAATTTCCTCACAGGGAATTTTATACAGTGATGAAATCATAGGCCTAGACCTCCACCCCCTCACCCTATCCCTTCCATTCTTTCCCAACCCATTCTTATAATTGCATAATTTATAGTATAAAAATAATTTTAACTGTCATTTGTTTGAGAAAAGGAGTTAAACACTTCCTCTGACTGTCAATCTTTGGCTTTACATGTACTGCTGAGAGGCTTGTTCCCTGAAGGAAGATGGCAAGGATCTGAGTTGGGCATTTTACATCTGCCCCAAAGTGACTACTTGCATCTGTGTCAGCCCAAGGCAACTTCCACCTTTGGCTGTCAGCTTGATCCATCAAGCAAAATGTGGAGAACCTCAGGTACAAAGAGGAGCAACCTTCTTTTTGACCTCAGGTTTTCCATTTCCTTCTCTGCCTATCCCTTAAGGGAAGAGAAAGAGGAAACTCAATGGGGAATAGGATTTCTATTTCCTTCTGTGCTTTTTCCTGCCTAATCTCCAGCCTTCAGAAGGAAGAGGCCACTTCCAGGTTTTTTCCCTACCTCCATCACTTAGTAACCTCTCCTCCTTTGGAGTTCATGTTATTCACCTCTACAGAGTTGTTACACAACCTTATCTGGGCTCTCACTGCAGCTAGGCAATCCTGCCATACTTGCCTTATAAATTCACTATTTCACTTTCCACAGTGGCTTTTTCAAACCTTTGTATCTCTTCCCAAACCTGCTGTGGTCCTCCCAACCACCACATTCTCGTTTGAGAAAATTGCTTCATATTTAACAGAAAACAAATAAGGTCATTTGCCATCAGCTCTCTCCTTCCTCTTTTTCATCTAATATCATTCATTTGTATTCTGCTACTATCTCCACCCCTGTTTCACATGATAAGGTGGTACATTACACCTTACCAAGGATAACCCCTCTGCCTGGTGTGAGGTACAGGAAACTGATAGCTTTAAGATGAGATGAGTCTAAGCAAAAGTCAGAGACAGAGAGGTGATGTCCTAGGAACTTTACAGAGGGAAGGGCAAACTGAAGTCTGTCCCTAGATACCTTATGGCCTCTTGCTGCTGGACCACTAAGGAGGTGTATAGGATCCTGGACAGAAATATCTTGGGAGGGGCAACAAAGGAGGAAGTCATCAAATTCAACATGTCCAAAGCAGAACTCATTATCTTTCCCCCTAAAACCTCATCTGCTCTTACTATTGAGGGCAACAGCATGCTCCCAGTTCCTCAGGTCCACAACTTTGAAGTCATCTTTGATTTAATCACTGTCTCTCAACCTCCCATATCTAATCTATTGCTATGGCCTAATGATTTCACCTTTACAACATCTCTAGAACATACCTCCTTATCTCTTCTGAAACTGCTACCATTCTGGTGCAGGTCCTCATCAGCTCTGCATAAACTATGGCAATAGTGTGCTAGAAGGTCTACCTGCATTAAATTTGTCTATACTCCAATCCATCTTCTATTCAGTCACAGTTTAGGAAAATGTCATTTTCCTAAATTGCAGATCTGACCATGTCACCCTTCTTTAGGGAGGGTTCAGGGAAAACTAGCATCTCTAGTGTGAAAGCTTGTTGAGCCTTTTTCAGGGCTGCTCATCTGCCTTTGGTATCCATCTGTCACTGAACTGTCACTGGTGGCTCCAAGAAACTGTAGCATGAGCAGTGTCCATATGCTGGTAAAATCATCTAGGCAGATGGGCTAAACAGGTTGAAAGTAACTGATGGGCCTCAAATCCATTGGTGAGTTAGGGGGATATCTATACAAAGCATGTGAATACTTCGTACAGAATGAATAGATGAGAACAATTTATTCCAACAGCAATGAAGGTGACTGAAGGAGGTTTCGTGGAGTGCTTAGAGTTTGATCAGACATTGAAGACACCATGCTTGTCCACTGCATCCTGGGCCATCATCACTCATCTTGATTTTTGTTCTGTCTTGTAAGTCAATGACACTGGAAGAGACAGTGAGGCTGACAACTTTGTGCAACTCTACATCACTTGAATCCAATTCATGCACAAGATAACACCCTCCTAATGTCATTATTCCTCTTCAAAAACAAAGGATAAACAACAACAACCTCCAGTGACCCCCAGTTGCCTTCAAGACCAAATATAAAATCCCCTGTTTGGTGTTGAAAGCCCTTCATAACCTAGACTCCTACTTCTCTCTGAGCCAGTGACACTGGCCTCCTGGAATTCCATGAATAAGGGCACTCAGTGTCTAAGCTCCAGGCATTTTCTCTGGCTGTCTCCCATGCCTAGAATGTAATTCCTCCTCATCCCTATGTGCTGGCTTCTCAAGTTTCCTCTAAGTCTCAAATAAATACCATCTTCTATAGGAAACCTTTCCCAGTCCTTCTTAATTCTAGTGCTTTCTCTCTTTTATTTATTTCTGATATATTCAGTATAGCTTACTTGCAAGCATTTGTTTGCTTGCTGTGTCCTCCATTAGACTGTGAGCTCATTGAGGGCAAGAACTGTCTTTTGCCTCTTTTTGTAAACACAGCACTTAGCACAGTGCCTGGCACTTACTAGACAGAAAATAAATTTGTATTGATTGAAGGCCTGACTATTTTTTGATCATCATGCCAACCTTGTCACGTAAGCAGGAAGCTATTATTTTCATTAGCCTCATTTTAGAGGTGAGGGAACAGAAACTTAGAGAGAATAAATAATTTTCTCAAGGTCATATGGTAGAGCAAGAAGTAGACATAAGGACTTCTGACTCTCTAGGCCTGTCCTATGAATAGGGCACTCATTTTCTCAGCTCTCTTTTAAGGTGGAATATATGGTAAAGATAAATCCAATAAAATCCTTCCATCTAAAAAAAAGGTGTTTTAACCCTGTTAAAATATATGTATTTTTTAAAAAATAAAATAATCAGTCAATTATGTCCTACAATGTATCTATCAAAATTCCTGGTCTATTACGCTAGCTTTCAAAGTTTTCTTGCATCTAGTCTTTTTCCCATTTAATCTCCTAAACTCGTTCCAGGTGTATCTTTCTTATTCACATTATATCACTGTTCAGAATACTTCAATAGCTCAACATTGTTTAACTTTATGACCAAATTCCTTCCCAAATCCCAACATGATTTTCCAGATTCTACCACTCTCCCCAGTTATTTCCCTTCATATTCTAGCCAAAATAGTCTATTCACAGTCCTTTGAAGTAATTGTGTGCTTTTCCATTCCCACATCTTTGGTCACTTCATTCTTAATGATAATAGTATTAACCTTGTTCCAAATGTAATATTTCTACCCATGTCCACTGGACTTAAATGCCACTTTCTCTTTGAACTATTTCTGGATCTTCCCAGCAGGAAACAATCTCTTCCACTTAAGGATCCTCATCGTAATGATATCACAGTCCATTTCATGTTATATTAATTTGTGTCTCATCTCTAACACTATATTCATTCACTTATTAATACAGTGGAAAGCCTACTGTGTTTAGAATCAGAAGACCAGGGTTTGAATCCCAACTCTGACTATTTTTTTGGTTGCATGACCTTAGGAAAGTCATTTAACATCTTTATCCCTTACTTTCCTCATCTGTCAACCTTTGAAGTTCCTTTCAGCATCAAATCTATGATCCCATGCCTCCGAATTCTCCAGTTCTATACTTATACCTTCTCAGCTTAAGTTCAGCTTTTAAAACTGCCTACTAGATAGCTTTACCTTGATATTCTTGTGTCACCACAAATATAAAAGGCATAAAAGAATTTAACCTATCTTCTTTCCTTTCAAAAGTGTTTTTCTTCTTGATTTACTTATTTCTGTGACTGATATCACAATCCCCCTGGCTAATGTCTTGAAATTTTCAAGTCTTCCCTTACTCCTTTTTCTTCTATTCTCTCCACATCCCGGATTACTGAATATTGTTGATCCTTCATGTCTCTTGCCACCATACCTTTCTTATTACTTGCATTGTTACTACCCTAGCCCAGATGCTTATAATCTGGACTATAGTAATAGTTTTCTAACTAATTTTCTCCCAGCAAGTCCTTCCTCCTCCAAACTTATGTACAATGTTAACACATTACTCTTCCTAAAACACCACCACTTTGTACATAATACACTCCCAGTTCAAAATCCCCCAAATTTTCCCATTTGCTATAGGACTGAATCCAAACCAACAAACATTTATTGATTATTTATCATGTGCCTGATTAATTAAGGCACCATATCTGCCTGAACAGAGGGAACAGAGGCACAGTTCAAGAGCAAAACCAGAAGTGTTTATTGGGTAAGTACAGCACATGAGTAGGGAAGTAGTCAGACCTAATGTGAAAGGCTCTAAAGATTGGACTTTAGGGAGTGGTTTACATGGTTTTGCAACAAAGAGAGGCAGGACATGGGGAGGTTCTGGGGGCATTTAAGGGCCTTCTATGGAGAAGAGATCCAGGAATTGAGCAGAGAATAGGAGTGCCTGGAAGCAGGGTGTTTGTTCAAGTTCTGTCCATTTGGGGTTGGTATGAACCAGTTTGAGCCAGCCCTGTGACTGCTGGTGTTGCAGGTTCACCTAGTGAACACCACAAAGGATCACAAGGATGTCAAACTTGATCAACACTCATTCTGCCTCCTGATTGACTGATTCCACTTCCCAGGTTATTTTGGCCTCTCCTAGATAATAAGAAAGCTCTAGCAAATCAAGGTGATTTGTAAACTCATTATTCATTCCATTTTGACATTCAAAAGTATATTTCTATTTTGTAGGTTGGTATTCAAGATCAACTATCATTTAGAACCTACCTAAACATGGAAACTTATCTCCCAATAATTTCATAAAGAAACTGTCCAGCATCTATTTAGTAACTGTGTCCCAAATACACAATTTGCATTCCTACCTCCATACCTTTGTTCATGTTGTTCCCATTATTCAGTATGCTGTTCCTCCTGCCACTCCATTTATTGAAGTTCTAATCCTCTTTAAAGGGCAAAATAAATTTTCAACTTCATCTTGAAGACTCCATCAATCAACTCAGTCTTGCTGAAACCTTCATTCACTTCAGGACAGATCATTTCTACTATTTAATTTTATATTTTGCATTATTGATATTAAGACGAAATCTCAGTCTGGGTTATTTGTACCTTGGTGAGATCACCATAGAATCAAGCAGCTGGTACTACAGAAAATTGATTTTTCCCGTTTACCTTGGAATGATCATGTTTGAAGGGAATAAAAACACAAATCAAGTTCATGGGACAGTGATTGATAAGTCAGAATGCCAGCTTATTCATTTATACTGACAAATGGAATTACCAAGCAGGCATCAGATGGTCAGCACATTTTCCTTAGAGAAGCATATTTAGTAAATTAAATTAATACCAGAAGACTACTTGGTAAATATAAATTCAAGGTAAAGGGGGTTGGTTTATCTAAATAAAAAGTAGCATCAAATTATGATTGTCATCACTTATTATAGGGCTATAAGAAGTTCATATAAACTCAAATATATTATAGCATCCACATGATGTGGAGGAGAGACAGAAAAGTTCAATGGAAAGGCCTTGGATTTGGAGTCAGATCCTCTTTCTCCAACTTATTATCTGTGAGACCTTGGGTGAAGTTCTCTACCCCTCTAAATCTCAGTTTCCTCTTCTATAGAATAAAAATTTATACTATATGTCTAGTTCTATATCTGATGACATCTTACCCTGGAAGTCCCCAGAGATACATTGATACATTCTTATTCTTCTCCTTTTCAGAATTCCAAATAAACCACCACCTTTGAGTTTTTAGTGTCCTTTACTTAGGATACTTTCCAAGATTCATTCACATATTGACTCATCCACAAATATGTATTAAATTCTTCTTTTATCTAAGGGAAGAAACAAATTGAATTCTCATTGTATCTAAGGAAAGAAACAAAATGACACATAGATTATCACTATAAGTATAAGCACTGTAGGGGTATAAGACATAAATTCAGATAACTAATGAAAATTCTGACACTTCAAAATCTTCCATCCTCCACCTTTTTTATTCCTAGTAAACTTACTTTTCACCCTTATCATGACCTTTGATGTATCCTTTCCTTTCAATCCACCTTCTCTATCCTTAATGCTATTGTCTCTATACTTGGCTTTGTGTTTCATTAGCTTCTATCTCGATTTTGCCTTCCTGAATTTTCTGGTCAACCCCTAATTGCTTTATACTTGTCCCAGGGCATCTCCGAGGAAAAATCAGGAAATTGAATTGATTTTACTCACTAAATAGTTATATTAATTGCATTAGTATAGATTCTTTATAATACTCTTCATAGTATCTATCTTAAACTTTTCTTCTCTCCTTTCCCCTTCAGCCCCACCACATTCACCTACTGTCACCTGATGTCATACTTGTATATATGGAGAAGACTGAGGCCATCTTATATGAACACCCTCAATATCCCTGCTCCATTTCTTTGAACTTTTTAGTATCATCACTAACTTTCTTTACCTTCCTCCTGGTCAAGGTCAATCTCTCCCTCTGTCCTTGATCTCATTCTCTCCTAGTTCTCTTCTAACCACTTATGTTCTCTCTCCTTTTCTGACTTCCCAATCTTTATATGACTCCTTAACATGGAAGTTTCTTAAAAGTCCCTGTTTTGACCTTCTTTCTCTATATTTTTCTTAGTAATTTTTACCTGGAATTTCTACATAGATGACTTCACAAATCTCTTTCTCTCTGTCTCCTCTCTCTCTCTCTCTCTCTCCACACACACACACACACACACACACACACACACATTGTTCATGTCTCCAGTTTCCTATAAGACCTATCTGTCTGGACCTCAAACAAGAAATGTTTGACTCTCTAACTCTCCAAACATCTTTTTTTCCCCTACAAATCCTGCTTCTTTTAATTTTACTCTATGTCTGCCATACTGCCATTCTTCCCATCTTTAACTCATAAAATCTTAAGTTTTGACTTTCTATTCATCACCTTTCATAATTAACCAATTAAAACATCCACTTAAAGTTCTTTGCAACTTTCTAATGCCAGGCTTATATAATTTGCGAATTATAATTGGAAATTGATGCATTGCCACCTATGAAGCTTCATAGACAGAGATTATATTTTATCTAAATTCTCTCTTCAACATCATCTAGGATAGTCCTTCGGACACAGTAGATTTTAATAAATTCTTGTTGAATGAATGTCCATTACATTAAATTATACAAATATTATAGAATCGGTATTTGAATCCATATGAGAGAATAAGATCACAAAAGCAAGTAGTGGACATTTGGAACCCACTGGTGACCTTTAGAAGAATAGCTTTGGTAGAGGGGTAGGATTGTAGGTTAAGCACTATCAGGGACATGAGAGGTCATTGCCCCCTTTTGCAGATGAGGAAACTCAGGCGCAGCAAGATTAAATTATTTGCTAAGTATCACAAAGTACCTGGGGTAGAATTTGATCCTGATTCTCTTTGACTCCAACTCCATTGACTTACCCCTTAAAATGTGGAGATAGGGTCAAAAGAGAAGATATTTAGTACAGGGGTACTATGAAGAAATCCAAAGGATTATATCTGGATATAAAATGAAGAGATGGCTTGGCTGGGTGCCCTCATTACATGGAGGTGTGGGAGTAGCTCTTCACACTACTTTCCAATTGCAGAGGTCCCAGTGGCAGAGGGTACTTAAGGTGTGAGGTGAATATCAAGGCTGGTATAATCTTGCAGTATGATGAGGTTCCAGGAGGTATGATGGAGAAACCCAAAGGAGTGCAGCCAGGTGGGAAATGAGGAAATGAGTGACCTTTAGGGACCAAAAGCATATGGTACCTTATTGTAATTAATTTTTAAATGTAACACATTATATATGCCCAACTAGATTTTAAGCATTTTGCTGGTAACCCAATGTTTATATCTCTGACGATGATTTTAGAGAGTCTTGGAAGATAAAATTAAATTTATATACATGAAAGTGTCATTATATAATCATACAATCTTAAATCAAGAAAAAAGAAATGTCATTTAATGTTACATTCCTCCTAATGCATGATTGGTAATTTCTTTTCAAGGACCATCACAGTAGTTTGGGGAAGTATTTTGGCCAAGTCAGCTTGTCATGTCTCTAAAATCTTACCATGTGCACAATTTTATTATTAGTACCTAGATATATCACCACATATCTCAGATAAAAAAAAATTTTTAAATGAGAAATATATTGACAAATAATTTCAGAATATCACTAGACATTAGAGAAAAGAATCTAAAATTATGAAAATTTCAGAATTCAACATCTTAATGGAGTGAAATATTTTGGGTTGGGTTGCTTCTGAGGGTGAATTTTTTTTTCTTTTTAGGGGGAGGTAGGTGGGATGAGATTTAGAAAGGAATCATTAGAAGGAGGATCTCCAGCAAACATAGTTGATAAATACATTATACATTTACTTCAACTTCAATTATTTTGTCTATTCTTATTTTGTATGCTCATCTGCCAGTTTTGGGTGAATCAGTTTCTGCAATTAGGGATGATGCTGCTATTCAGTGAGTGGAACAAAAAAACAAACTAGAAAACAAACCCACTGGCTGGAGAAACTGGCAGGTGATGTCAGAACAATGTAGCCTGCTACACCTGGCCGTTAAGTCGGACAATTAACCTGCGCTGCTTTAGTTTTCCATTTTCACATGAACTCAAGTAAGCACACACTGATCTCTTTCTCTGAATTGTCAAGGCAGATGTTGGTATAAAGCTGGCTTGACAGGTATAAAAATGTGCTGAATTATCCATCAACTAATTGCAGCAGTTGGCCGGCACAGAGGTCAGCCCAGAGTTGCCAAGCAGACAGTCACATAAACAGTTTATCACTAAAAAAAAAGAAAACGGATGGACTTATATCAATAGATGTAAAAGGAAAATCTACCATATTGCATACAAAAAAAAATCTTGGCTACTTTGCCATGCTGACAGCAGAGGAATTAAGGGATTCAGTGTCCTGAACCTATTTAATCTATTAATTCCCATACTGAAACCATTAACTGGGTTACATTTGCTATAATTGTAAAATGACTTTTTTTTTTCCCCACGTGTGCTTAATTTTCAGGGAATTTAGTGCCCATGAAGCAGCTCCACTGACAGTCCAGGAGACGAAGGCCTGTTTATTGGCAGATCATAAAGGGCAGGGCAGCAACTTATTGTCATCATCTTTACTATACACATGTTCCTCAGCTAGGAGTGAGCTTTACTCCAGGGAAGTGAACTTATTTTATATGTTAAATAGTATTCCCGGTGACTGGGAATTTTTCCTCCTTCTATATTGCTACCACCTACCCTCTTGTTGATTTAGGGTCCCTTTTAAAACCTTTACCATGATTCAATGACTGTACCATTAACAGAATATTTGCTTAATAATTTAAGATATTATATTTCACAAGCTGACTAGAAATTGGGAGAAAGAGTTACTCTTGCTTTTTTTTTCCAGACTGCCTGATCACTTTTTTTTTTTCATTTGATTTGATATACTGTATGGAGTGTGAGAAGGGGATCTTGACAGCAAATCTCAATTTTAATTCTTTATTCTAAGGCATAAACTATACTGAAAATCGTCAGTTAGATTTCTAAGACAGAAAGAGGGAGAGGGAGGGAGGAAGGGAGGGGGAGAGAGAGAGACACACACACACACAGAGGGAGAGAGAAAGTGTATACACACACATGAATATAGGCATGTAGGTGGTGTAGTAAATAGAAAGCTGGTCCTGTAGTAAGGAAGAACTGAGTTCAAATTTAGCTGCAGACCCTTACTAGCTGTGTAACCCTGGGCAAGAAATTAACCCTTCTTTACTTCAGTTTTCTCATCCGTAAAATGGAGATAATAATAACATCTACCTCTCAGGGCAATTGTGCTGGGCATATAGTAAGTGTTTTATAAATGGTGGCGGTGGTGGTGGTGGTAGTAATAGTGGTAGTAGCAGTAGTAGTAGTAGTAGTAGTAGTAGTAGTAGTAACAGTAGTAGTGGAAGATATATATAGATATAGATATAGATATAGATATAGATATAGATATAGATATAGATATAGATATAGATATATTCATAAGAAATTTGATTAGGGATACAGATAGCACACATAGATAGATGACAGATAGGTAGATACATCTAATGTCATATGAGTTTTCTCTTCAATAATCCACTGGTAATATTACATCTGAATTTCATTTGTTTATGTAAGACATTTATGACCTAATGCTTTTATACTAATATAGTAATCTTATTTTGTTTTTTTCTTAGATATAAATATAAAATATATTTTATATTGATAAAGATAAAGATATCAAGGAAATTAAAATACTACTTCATAGAGTATCTTCATTTTGTATTAGTTCTCCTGTTTTGTTATTGTAGTAGGAGTACTACAATAGTTCAATGAATCTATGATCTCTTCCATAAGGACATTCTCTCTAACTGTGCAGGTAGCAACCCATCCAAATAACATCATGAATAGAAAATGTATCGCCAAGTAGCCAGCCTACTGGTGGCAAGCTGCACTGTATTTATTCAGTTCTGGAAAGCAGACATAAACCATGAATGGAACCATACCTACAAACTTTCTAGAAAAGAAAAAATGATCAGATCTTATATTCTGTCATTGAGAAACCATGATCAACTCCATACCTCCATGAACTGTTGAGTTGTAATATTTGAAATTATAGTAAGGATGGATTTATAAAACCAGGATGAAAAACCAACAAACAAAAACAGTACAATTCTTAGTTATTCTTCATCGTAAGTCATAATATATTTATTAAAAAATGTAATTATTTCTTAGGCAATCAATTGAGATCCCATGAAACAGAATATTATGATGTCAGATAAAAAATATGCAGGAAGAATGCTGCTGATAACTAAGAGGATTTTATTGATTTCAGCCTAAAGGGTATAATTTTACTCCTAAAGGGTACAATTTTACTCACCTTGTAAATTCCACACTTTAAAAGATACACAACCATATCCTTTGTGATTAATAGATTAACTTAAAATCTAAGGAATATTTAATAATATTAAATATAAAAGAGACCAGGCAATGGAATTGTTTTTTTTTTTTAGATTAAAATAAGCATTTAGGACTAAGCCTATAGGATTTAAAGTTATCGATGATTATCATAGGAAGATAAAGAAACAGGAATAGGAGAGAGATTCTGAGATAGATTTATAACAGCTTTTGAAAAGAAATTATAAAGTTGGTTTGTAAAAAGCCTTAAATAATGTCACACTAAAATATGGGCATCTAAATAAAAAAAGGACCCCGATCAAGAGAGAAATATTCATTCTACTTATAAGCAGCAGCATCTACCTTAGCCAGGCATTATGAATGATAGAAAAGGGTCTAATAATGTTCATCATTATAACAGTAATGCTGTAAAAAGGGAGCAAAAGCAGAGTACATGTGTGTCACAAGAACTATTGTAAAAGATTTGTAATGATAGTGAAATGAATTTCTCTTAACCCTTGTTCACTGCAGCTTAATTATGCATCTTTTTCTTCTTTTGAGTTGTCTCAATGGAAGTAATTATTTCCATTTGTCTTCTGTTGCTTTTTGCCTTCTCAGAGAAACCTCATGACTATCTATCTTTTTATCCATCCACTTATTTATCCTCACTGATTCTGCAAAAAAGAAAAAGAAAATTAAAAAAAAAAAGACCAACTGAGGTCTTGTTACCTAGAGTCTAGGATTCCTGGCTTCTAATCCTGTAATCTTCTCAGTATGCAATATTGTGCGTATGTTAAAAAAAAAAAAAGAAAAGAACTCTCTCTCCTAGACCAGGTGTGATATCCCTAGAAAAAACTGTAAAGCCTTCATTTCCCTAGTGATGCCGTATTTGTCATGGCACTGATATAAAACCAGAAGTAGTAGAAGCACCTGAACCTTTATGCTGGAAATAGAGTTATGTATAAATTCAAGAAGACTGGAGAGAAGTCAGGCAGAAAAGCAAAAAACAAAAAAACAAGACTATACATAGATAAGAATTTGATCTCCTTGAAAGATAGTCGGCATCGCCAAGGAATCATGGAGCCACAAGGATGGCAACAGATAGACACCATCTACTGGGGGTGAGAGTGAGGCGTTTCTGTCCAAAACTGGATGGTACAGCATGTAAATTAGAGGTAATGAGATACAGGGCATCACTGAAAAAGAGACTTTGACATTCACAGGAACTGTGAATTTTCCATATTTTTCAGATCTAGTGGAGGGAAGCTAATTCTTTACCAACAATGATTATCCTTAGGGGACCTCAATCTGAGGTGTTACAGGTCTGAAGCCACTATTTAGGTTTCATGGGAAGGTATGGCCCACTATAAGAAGGGGTTGTCTTCTTAAACTACCCGGATTTGTTTTTCCTCTTGTAGAGGGTCCTGCTTTTGATAGATATTACTCTGGATAGTATGGGAAGCTAGGTGGCTCAGTGAATAGAGTTCTAGGCCTGGAGTCAGGAGGACCTGATGTCAAACCCAGCCTCAGACGATTACTAGCTCTCTGACCTTGGGCAAATCACTTAATCTCATTTGCCTCAGTTTGTAAAATGAGCTGGAGAAGAAAATGGCAAACTACTCCAGTATCTTTGCCAAGAAAACCCCAAATGGGGTCACAAAGAGTCAGAGGTGACTGAATAACAACACTAGGGGTTGTAACTTGGATGATGGCATCTGGTGCTGAAAAAAAAAATTAAGTCTCATCAGAAGAGGAAGGAGATTTGAATTCAGTCTTGGATAAAAGTATATATATTTTCAAATTCTCTTGGGTAAAATGAAGTCTATGCTATATTTAACGATCTTTGCTTTATCATTTTTTTGTTTTTGTTTTTTAGCCTGAGCACTCACATGGGAGCCAAGGCCTCTCTTACATATATGCCAAGTTCTGTAATTTCCAGAGATAACTTGATGGGAGCAAAACAAGACACATTTTGATATTCTTGGATGACAGAAATAAAGAGACTAGTGAGAAGCTCCCAAGATTATGCCCATTCAATGTCAATCAGCCAACAAACATTTATTAAGTGCTTACTATGTACCAGTGAGTTTAGAACACTGGACCATTTAGCACTCAGCCATTTATCACTATTACAGTACACTGCTTTCCAAGATTGAAGCACGAAACACTTCTGATTTTTTTGTTTGTTTGTTTGTTGCGGGGTAGGGGTGGGGATATGAATAGTATTTTACAAGATATTGAACCAACACATTGTTAGAATACCATTGAACAAGGATGCTCTTTCTACTCCCAAATATTAAATTAAATTTGATACCAGTTAACTTTTCGAGTATGCTACGTAGATGCTATTATGTTTGCAGTAACATAAATAAAGATTTTTACTGATGGCTTCTTCAAAATGTCAGTTATTTGTATATCCTCTCTTTGAAATCACTTATTTTGTATACATTGTATACAGTATATACTTCGTGTTTACTTACATGAGTACAGACTGAATCCCAAAATAGAACTTAAGTTCCTTGAGGGCAAGGACTATTTCATTTTTGGCATTTTATGCCTAGTGTTTAGTACAGTGATAGACACATAATAAGTGCTTACTAAATGTTATTTATTGACTCACTGACATTAATTAATTAATTGATTGAATGTATTAGATGACTTCAAGTTCCAAGTAAAATGATTATCAACTGCCTCAAAGTAATAAATGGAAGAATATATTGGACTAGAGATGTAGGAGCAGAAATCACATTGAATAAGTATTTGGAGGTACCTATTATGCACATCCCTTAGCAAAGTGCTATAGTGACTTGTTGCCTCTCACAAATTCCTCACAGATCATTCTAATCTTGTAACCTTTGCTGGCATAATGAGTGCCAACCCTTTTTGTGGTACATGTGTTTAACCTGAATGTCACTATTCTGTGAGGTATGTACTGCTGTCAAAATTGTAATCCCCATTTTACAGATCAGGAAACTGATTCTCTGAGAGATAATCAGGCTTACCCATGATCATAAAGCTAAGTAAGCATTGGAGAAAAATTCAAACCCAGATCTGCTTATTCCAAAGTCAAAGCTCTATCCACTACATGCTATCTGTAAAATAACCAGCATTCATAATTTCTATTCCATGTTTCTGATCAGAGATAATAGTTATTGCAGAGAAGATCTGCACATGATTTTAGGCCAGAAAAGAGTTCACAAAAGAGATAATATATAGGCTTTATATAATGTGACATCTCTTAAGGTTCCTGACTTACACTCAGGTTATCTTTGTTGAGATTAAGAAAATCCAAGCCTCCACTTTGTTATTAGGCAAGGCAATAAGGAATGTGTTAGGAAAGACAATAAGGAGTGTGTTAGGAAAGAATAAGGAACAGATAGTTTCCTCTTCACTCCCATCCCCATAACTTCTCAGCCTTAGGCTAAGGCCTAAACACCTGCATCTTACTTTATAAGCATCACACTCCATCTGACTTCGTAGGTATCACACATTCCTAAATTGAATTCCATATTGGAAAAAGGGAAGAGATAATTGTGACTCTACCAGTCATGTGACAGTCCTTAATTCTGGATATATCTATATCTAGCTATAACTCTATGTCATCTATATCTATAACTGTATCTATTTCTCTCTCTATATATACATATAGAGATACACCTACATATAATGTATATATACACATATCCACATATATAATATAGAAATACATCCATAAATATATATATATATATATATATACATACTGCATACATATATGTATATGTATGTGCATTATATGCATGTAGAAGTGTATACATGTGTATGTAGGCACGTGTCTATAAAGCATACATGAATGAGTATATGTATTTGTTGCACATACTAGGCATTTGATATATTGCATATAGTGTTGTAATTTGTGCATGAACTTACATAAAACTTAACAGAATCAAGGACACCCAAATAAAAATAAATGTATTATGTATACATGCATATATATAATACAATATACAATATGGAAGGTGCACATTACATTGTTTTGTGTGTGTGTTTTTATATGTATATCTCTCTATTTACCTATCTATTTTACACCCATATAAAATCTGAATCATATTCTGATTAGACTCCCTAAAGTTTATGGAAAGATAACAGTCAAGATTGAGTTCTTTTCAAAGATTCCAGTTTGAGACAGCCCTCCCTCTACCGATTTGTGGAGCAAACAACACTGACCAGATGTTTTAGTTGCTTGGCTAAATGTTGTTAAGGCTTCATGTCAACTCAACCTCTCTCTCCTCTAGCACTTGCTCCCCATGGGGGGTGCAATCAGAGCCCGAGGTGAATAGTGCTTGGTGCGGTGAGGCAAGGTGGGTTGATTTGCCCTAGCATTTGGTTAATAGTCTGTTTTTATTTCAGTATTCTTGTCTCTGTCTGTTTCCTGGTACTCAGTTCTATAATTTGATTTGGTGTTCTATTTCTTTCAGTTTACAGAAAGAAATCTTGGGTGGCTCTGGAAAATAAAAACGACAGGAGTGTGGACTCCTGGTGTGAGAAATGATCTGCCACTAGGCCTCCTGGGTATTATTCCATTCCTAGCTTTGCCACTGACTTGCATTAATACATATGGAAAATCTTGATGAAAAGAAAAAAATACTAGCATTTCTAGGTTCCCCAAGTACTTCTTAGAACCATTGTAGCAACACATTTCATATCATTACCTGGTACTTCTGCAAGTGTTAGAATGATTATAAAATGGTAAGTGTGCTGTTCTGTTCAAGCTGTATGATTAATTTTTAACTGTTGAAGTTACTCTCATAAGACTGTCTGTCATGAGCTTTTCAGTCAATAGCTAATAATTAGATGTCTTCTTCCTCATAATAAATTCTCAATGCACCATTACTCTTTCTTGACAAAGAAATGGACTGGCAAATGAGAAAGATTCTCTCTTCCTCTGCAAATGATATCCATATAATCTATTAACATAATCTCTGTACCATTTATTATTGACTTAAAAATGAACTAACAAAAACTTACTTACTATTTACTATTCTGCCTTTAGGTGTGATAAATGCTCTTTAATGCCAAATATTGTATTCAGTAGTGCTAGGCTTGCTTGAGCTTGTTTAAGGATTGAATTCACCCCATCACTGAAATTTACATCCATTAGGACCACTACTCTCCAAAATGGAAAGAAATGAACTATAGATTAAAAGCAAGCTACTGTGCAGTTTTGTCTATTTTCAGATAATGTACTAGACAAAGTTGAGTTTGCTTGGTTTTTTTGGACAGTGGCTGTGGAGCTCAAAGTAAAACATATCAAAATATTATATTAAAAAAATTGAAAAGTCTAAGTGAGAATCATAGTTCTGAAATATTGGTAGGCATCAGAAAGTTCCAGAACATGTTAGGAAAGGCTTAGCATGGAGAATTGTCTGGAACAAACCCCCTGTTGGAGCTCCTCCTCTCATTCTGTCATCCTGAAAGACCCCTTCATAGCGGTCTGCTCTAGCTCATTGTTATCCCTTGTTTTTAGAAGTGTCCCTTGAGGAAAGGTTGGTTTTGAAGCTTCCCTAAATTCTTCAGTGCCCCTGGGTTTGATATTTTCTTAGGTTTGATTCAAATTTAAAACCCCACAAATACTGTATGAAACAATAGTTCATAGAAATAGCCATCTTATGAAAAATCTGCATTGATGCCTTCCAGTCTAATCTTTCCTCGTGAGTACCAGGACTGTATGCCAACAACAATGACTTTAATTCAATGGCACCATAACCTAACCCACATAAGCACCATAAAAGCTTACTGTTTTGCCAGCTGCCACCTCTTATCCCACCTACCACCAGGCATGTAATCACCAATCATAAAGAAAGTATTTCACAAATTGTGTTTTTGTTTATTATTTTTATTGTTCCAGTAAGAAGTATATTAAATTAATGTGTCCTTTCCACTACCCCTCTCCTATTGAGCAAATTTTAAAAAATTAAAAAGAAAAAGGAATTTCTCAATACATAGTTTCATAGTCAAGCAAAACAAATTCCCACATTAGCCAAGTCTAACAATGTATGTCTTTTTTTGCATTTTAAGTTCATTGCTTTCTTTCAGGAGGTAAATGGTTTGTTGAATCTTTATTCTTTTGGACTAAATAGTTCTTTATTATATTGATCATATTTTTAAAAGCCTTTCAAATTTTTTTCTTTATAAAATATTATTATTGCATAAATTGTTATCCTAGAGCTACTTGTTTTGGTCTGTATGATACAGATATTGTATGATATGATTCATAAATATTTTCCCAGTTTCCTCTGAAATTGTTTATTTCTTTATTTCTCATGGAACAATAATATTCCAATTCATTTATATGCCACATTTACTTAGCCATCATAACAATCCCTTAATTTCAAATTTTGGCTACCAAGAAAATGGCTGTTATACATATTTTTATAATATAGATTCTTTTTCCTCTTTCTTTGATTTCTTTGTGACATAGACCCAGTACTGGTATAGCTGGGCCAAAGGGTATGGACAGTTTGGTAACATTTTGGACAAGGTTCCAAATTACTTTTCAGAATGGTTGTATGAATTCATAGCTCCACTAACAGTGCATTAGCATATCCGTTTTCCAACAAACCACCTAATATTTATCATTTTTCTATTTTCTCATCTTTGTCAATTTCATATGATGAGGACTTTTATATGTAGGTAATGTATCCATTTGAAGCATATTTGGTGTGTGGTGTGAGGCATCATTCTAAACCTGATAAACCTATAAAATACTTGGGATTGTATAAGATTACTGAGGAACCAAACACATCTAATTATAAAATACTATTTGCAAAAAATAGGCCTAAATAATTAAAGAAACATTAATTGGTCATGGATACATAAAGTCAATACAGTAAAAAAGATTTTCAAAACTTCTGTTAATTTACTTATTCAATGTCATACTAATCAGACTCCCCAAAGAATATTTTTAGAGTAAGAAAAAAATGAAAATTCATGTGGAGTTACAATTTCAAGAGTAATAATAAAAAATAGTAATGAAATGATCCATCAGTATCAGATCTCAAACTGTAATACAAAGCAGTAATCATTAAACTTATTTGTGGGGGTGAGGGGAAGAGAGACTGAGATAGACAGAGTCACAGAGACAGACACAGGACACAGAAGCACAGAGACACAGAGACACAGACAGAAAGGGAAGAAGTTGATCATTGGAATAGAATACATACATAATATACAAGAGCAAATATAAATAATTGAATAGTATTTGGTAAAGACAAAGAGTCCAGTTACTGGGGGAAGGGTTCACTATTTGACAAAAGTTGTTGGGAAAACTAGACAGCAACCTGACTATCAAATGGTTAAACTATTCTGTCAGTTAATATGTCATGGACTTGCCTCTTTTTGTTCTCCCTAAAGCCCATGCAGATGGCACTTGTGCCACTTTCTTTGCCCTCTATGTATCACCAAATTAACAGACATTCTTACATTTTTCAACACAAACTCATAAATTTGCATACCTATTTTCAGAGACTGATTCCATTATCACATTAGCTTAATTTTTGCCTGAAACCTTCTCCTGCCAAAAAGGCTCCCAAATGCAAGTGCCCCTCAATTCATGGCCCTGTGACCTCCTCATTCCAAGGTGAGATCATGCCAAGTAAACTTACTCTAACCACCCAAATACGTACAGGGTTGGCATGAAAATGATAATGAAAGAGTAGAAAATAAAATCTAAATTACTGGTTCAGGTATATAACCATCAGTTCTTCTAAAATGTCTTCTATCAGGGGAAAGAGAAGAAAATAGGTAATTATCATTTGTTGACTTTATATTATTATTGAATTTCACTTTATGCTTTGGGCAAAATATATATGCAAAATTTATCCAAAAGATATGTCCAAAATTTATATATGCATTTAAATGCAGCAGTCAGGCATACTCAACAATTCACATAATAGGTTTTCAGTGAAGACTACCTTGGGATTAAGGTACTCTGTGTGCCTGCATCTACTAAAAGATATACCTCATACTCAACTGGAATAAGATACTCATTTGTTAAGTGAGTACTATGTGCCAGGCACTGTTCTAAGAACATTTCAAATATTTTCACCTTTGATCTTCATAACGGCCCTATGAAGTAGTTGCTAGTATGATTTTTATTTTACAGTTGAGGAAACTGAGGCAGACAGAGGTTATATTACTTGCTCAAGGTCTCATAGCTAATAGGTATCTGAGGTTAGATTTGAATTTAGGACTTCCTGACTCCAGGCCCCAGTACTCTATCCACAGTGCCTACTGATTTTTTTTTTAATTTAAATTTTTAAACACTGGCATTTTAAATGTTGCTTATCATCCAGAGGATGCAATTAATTCAAAGTAAAGGCATTAAAATGTAACATCATAGTAAGAAAAGTTGCTATAAAATATTTTGCACATAGATCTGTAGCATACTCTCCCACAAATAAACACATTTACAGTGGGAAGAGTGGGTTCAAAGATGAAAAGAAATACACATAGAGAATATTAAATGACACGTATGGCTAACTTGCACGTGAAGAAGTTCATAAGGAACATGTGGCCAAGGCAACATAGATGGGTCAAAACATGGCCCTACACTTCAGAATCAAGAAATTTGACAGGAATGTCATCAAACTGTTCATGCTGGTATTGCTCCTCACTCACCTCAGGTGTCATGCAGTCTTTCCTGAGCATTTAATCTTTGGAAGGCATATAGGTTACTGCATCTAATCTCTATCAAATATTTACCCCTTTTGGTTTTGTGTAGCTACTGCTTGAAAGTTTTCTGCTGTGCTCCCAGTGATTCTCTCAGTGAAGTACCACTTCTCCACAAAAAAGTAAACTCTGATTTTTTAAAAAGTTTGTTGCCCAGGAGCTTTTTGCTACCTTTTTTTTTTTTTTTAGAAAAGCCACGTCCTAGACTCTTAGTAGATGTTCTTTCATGAGGGGATTATGACTGTTTCTCCAATACTTGACTAGAAGAATTATTTACTTCCAACTCCTTTTTCTACCTTTAATGTGGCAGAAGTTATGTGGTCAATAACAAACTTTCTTATGTACATACAGACATATATGTGTAATTATGCATATAGAGTAGTATGTGAGTTAACTGGGAAAAATTAAAGCAATTACATGCATTGACATACCATAAACTTTGCAACTTTTTCTATCCTTAAGATTCTTATGGTTATGCAAGGCATTCTGCTGCAATCACCTGTTTTTCATTATTTCTTTTTAGGTTCACAAGATTTTGATACATATCCTTTAATTAACATGGAATCATATCACTTTGACTATTAAATATATCTTTGATCAAAAGCCCATTCTTCTAAATCTAGCCATAATTATAGCCCATAAGTTTGTTAAATCATGTGAGTTTTCAATCCACATGTTTATCTCCTTATGTTTTTGTATTTGTTAACATTTTGTATGAGTATCATGTTGCAAAGTTGTCTTGCGGCATTCACTCTCTCTTTGGAAATTTCCATAACTGGAAAACAATTCTAATTTTCAATATTGATTATCAGGGTTAAATATGTTTTCAACAGAAGGAAAAAAAAAACGCCTTCAGGCCAACTGAAAGAAACAAATCCCCAAAACATTTTTTTTGGCATGTATGGTTTATAATGTTATGAACAAGCCTAGATCTTAGAGGGTCACCTAGATTTCTTCTAACTATTGTTTGGGGATAGAATTTAATGAAAAAAATAATTTTGATCAGTAAAACTTGCTTTCCCCAGCCTTTAGCACTCTAGTCTTTGTATTGTATTGCTCATGACCTGCTTTTTCTTCAGAGAGACATTTAGCAGCTGTTATGTTTTAAATGATCTTGCAGTTCTTCCAACTTTAAGGCCTCCTCTGCACTGGGGAGTATCAGTAAGAGTCTCTCAAGCTAGTATGGCCCCCTGTAGCTCTTTCTTGTTTTTTGAGAATTATTAAACTCTTTTGAAGTAATAGTTTGCCAATTCTTATATTCATTTTTAATTTTTTTTTAAATTTTCAACAGCCATTGAGTGCAACTGATCCTATTTAATTATATGCTTGAATATAGTTGAAATGCTTGATTCACCCTCTACCAAAAGCCAGTGTAACAATATCTCAAAGAGTCATCGAAGAAAGTTCTTTAAAGGCTACAAATTTTTGCAAGTTTCCTTGAAATGATATTAATTCTTAAAAATTACATAATTTTTGAAAAAAAACACAGCAAGAGAATATGATGAAACACGCATACGTGGTAGAAAATCCAACATTCAGCTGTCAGAGAACTAACTAAAGGTGAGGGAACCAGCTGATTCTGTCTGATCAAGGTCAGTATGTTCTGAACTGTCCAGGTATCAGTAGATCCACAGACATTTGACCATTGCTGTCACAAAATAAAACCATATCAAAGTTATTTTTTGCCCCAAGTAATGCACGTACCAATGTATTCACATAAATATGCATAAACATTTGTATAGCTGCTGTCATCAAAGGGATTCAAAGTCAAGTCAAGCAAAGTTATTCTAAGTGTGTAAAATGCATATTTTATTTGCTGAATTAACCCTTTCAGACCTTTAGATAATCATTTAGCCATTGAATCTTCTAGAATTGTAACCAAAAGAAATGTTATTCACCTTCAGAAGTACTTATCTGGGGACCATTGGAAACAAAATGAGGCAGTGGGAAGTGTACTGGATTTGGAATTCTAGACCCATCATGCTTTAGCTGTCTTAGTTTGGGCAAATCATTTACCCTCTCCAGGCCTCAGTTTTCTCAATTGTAAAATAAATACTTCAAGGGTGATAATCTATAATTAAGATCCTTTTGAATTCTAGACCTGTGATCCAATGTCTGAAAGTGGATCATTTTAAAGCAATAGTCTATTTATAGATTCTCTCTTATACTTTCCTATTCAAATATATAAGGACCATAAGTAAATGAAAAGCGTGTTTTGAATACTTATTATGTACCAAGCAATAGTGTAAGTACTTGGGACACAAAGGCAAAAGAAAGACAGGCTTTGCCCTTAAGAAGTTTATATTCTATCAGGAAGAGATTATACATATAAGGAGTGGTAGCCATGGAAGGGTGTTTTGGTTTAAGAAGTCACAGGGATAATGATTAGAGCTATAGGAGAGTCAACTGACATTTTTTTTTCCCAGAAGTAATAAAATTTTTGATTTGGTTACTAGGCTTAGGTTAAGTGATTAAAAAGAAAGTGGAGGGGAAGGAGGTGGAGAACAGGGAAAGAGTACATGTCAAATGGTGGGGTGAATGGCTGTGGTTTTGTGGTGGGCAGTCAAATGGGATATGAAACTTGATCTGTTGTCTAGGACCAGGTAGGTTTAAGACACTTTGGGCATCTTCACTGGTTCAATCGCCAATCAAGACAACAGGGACCTAGAGTGGTGTTACATAAAGCTAAGTGGATTCAGTCATCCAGAGCCAGGGTCAAAAGGTTCTAGACTGGGGAGGGAGAAGCAGCAGAGAAGATGGCAAGGAGATGACTCCAATAGATAGTTGGATGGAATGTGAAACATGAACTGGGATCTGGACCAATTAGATTTAGAGAAGATGATGAATAAGTACATAAAAGAAGCAAGAAGTACAATCTTTAATAGGTAGTCTGCAATATAGGGAACATATAAAAGCACCTGTATCCCATGGCCTAAAAGAGTAATCATACTCTTCAAAATGCCTAAAGTGTTCGTAGCTAATTATGAAAAATGTATCTCAATGTATTAGATAAAATACAAAGATATCCTGAGAAGTGTAGAATTACAAATTAAATAGCAATCAGAGGTATGCTTTAAATGTTTCAAATTCTCAGTACAGTTCTATAACTACTATACTGTACTACCTGCATAAATAGGTGAATTTTAAAAAAAACTGCCATTTAACATAGAGTTTAAAGTTTGTTAAGAAATGATTTCATTTGATCTACTTGACATGAAGTAGTTGCTTCTTTATATCTGTTTCACACATGAAGAAACTAAGGGGGAGGTTACATGACCTACCAATGGTCACACAACTAGGAAATATCAATGAAAATGTCAAGAAGTATTTAGTGAGTACCTGTTATCTGCTGGCTCTGTGCTAGGCACTGGCAATAGAAACATGAAAGTGAGAAAGTCCATGGCCTTTAGAAAGATATTTTCATAGGAGGATACAAAACACATAGAGGAATGGGCCCCGAGGGAAGGAAATTTGGGTCTGGGCCGAAAGGGATTGTGGGTGGAGTCACAGGGCAGTAGATTATCATGTCCTTTCCAATAGTATTGATTGGATTACTGTTCCCAGATGAAGAGCTGTGAAGGAGGGGAAGGAAAGGTTGCAAGGGGAGAAGAAGGGTGCCACATTAGACAGGGCAGATGGCAAGATGCTCATAATGGTAAGTCCCTGGTGCCCTACTGGAGAGCTGAAAAGAATATGAAACACTGTTTTGAAGCTAGCCAGATTAAATGGGTCAGATGGGTTTTCACTCACCCATGAATCAGGACAGGTTAACTCTAGGAAGAGTCCCAAAGCTGAGTCAATTAACTCTCCAAGTCAGGGAAATCCTTGACTATTCTAGGGCAAACTTCAGCCTACTGTCCTAGTTGAATTTTGTGTATTCTTAGCTAGTCACCAGAATCCCCCATTTTCCCTTTCCTCCCATACAATTAATATATAGACATTCATCACTAGGAAGGTATGAATGACTATAGTTTTTATATGAAGGGAAATGATTTTAAAGATATTAATTAAACTAGATTTTATAAATGGAAACAGCTATAAACATAAATTTAAGTCTAAATTCTTACCATCTATAGGCAGAGACATAGCATCAAAGGGTGGAGGGGGATGTTGGGAGAGAAATGGTGTTGGGGACTTAAATAAATTAACAAAACATTCATTAAATGCTTACTATCCACCAGGCCCTGTACTGTGTGGACAATTCAAATATGTGCAAAAAAAAAAGATAATCTCTGTCCTCAGGAAGTTTATATTCTAATGGGAAAGGAAACATGTGTAATTGAGTTGGATAGCAGGAATGAGAGAAAGGTAGCTGTGCAATGTCCAGGCTGCTGGTGAAGAAGTGGGAAGATTGGGGGAGTTAGAAGCATAGCCACAAAAGAAATGAGCATGACCAATGTGAGCATTTCATGAAATGTTGGCCCCAGTGAGGAACCAGGAGAAAAGGGAGCATGGAGGACCTAGGCACTAAGCATCTCACTGGTTTCTTCAGTCTCAGAGAAGATCCGTTCAGTTACATCTCAGTAAGCGATTTGACTTAGATGAGGAGGCTTAGCTATCAGCATGTTAATCTTAATTCATTCAAAATGATAATTTTCCACATGTTCCATGTGTTGTTATATCTCTCCTCCTACATCTAAGTTGTCCTCTTGCCATTCTCTTTGAAACCAAAAGCAAAAGGTGCCTTTTCTTTCTGTTGTGTCTCAGTTGAAAGAAAAAACAAATTATTGTGACAGGTCCTTGCCACCAGCTAAGAGCTCCCAGTAGACCCTGTCTCTCCTAGGTCAGGAAGAGAATGTTGGCTCTCAGAACTGCAAATGCCAGAAATCACTGTTACTCATCAGAATACTTTGTTCTTGCTGTTATAAGACCCAGGTCCTTTCCAGGGCAGGTAGGAAATAACTCTCTCCTGGTCATGGCAGAGACAAAGAAAGTTTGATATGACCTGATTTGATTTGACAAGCTTCCAACTTGGTATGTACCTTTTTGGTAGTGGAACAATAACAAATATTGGTATCTGGGTTACTCCCAATTCTACTTTCTCTCATCTAATCCATACTTCATAGAATTGCCAGATTAATCGTTCTCTACATCTGCCTGTACAAACTCCTCTATCAAAATTCATCAATGGCTGGCTACCTATTAAAGTAAAAAGACAGCCTATCATTCAAGTCTCTCCACAGTCTGACAGTGCCCTATGTTTCTGGCCTTAATTCACAATATTTCCCCTAAAAAATTCAAAAACACATCAAAATGGAACAGCTTCCCTCCCATCTCCTCATTCATGACACATTTTCCTGGTCTATCCCTTTGTTTCTATTGCTCCTCATACCAAGAATGCCTCATTCCTTCCCCAATTCTATGTTTGCTAAATCGTTACCCATATCTTAAAGCTCAGCTCAGAAACTAATTCTGAAAGAAATTATTGCACGATGCTTCAATGTGGCCTTTCTAATTGGCCTCATATTGAACTATATTTCACTTTTCTTTTTTTATTAATTAATTTATTTAGAATTATCAACAATCATTTCCATAAGCTTTTGATTTTTAAAGTTTTTTCCCCCTCCTTCCTTGCCTCCCTCTCCAAGACTGTGTTCAATCTGATATAGGCTATACATACACATTCCTATTAAACATTTTCACATTAGTGATGTTTTAAGTAAGAATTAGAACCAGTAAGAGGAACCATCAGAAAGTGGAAACAAAACACAAAAGAAGAATAAAAATAGCAAATAGTATGCTTCAATCTGAATTCAAACTCCATTGTTCTTTCTTTGGTATATTTCACTTTTTTTGTGGACCTGTATATTACTTCATATTTTAGATGTTATTGTTTATGTTACATCCCTTCACTCAACTGAAAACTCCATGAAGGTGAGAACTGTCACAACCAGTGTTTTACATTATTCAGGGACTTGCTAAATGCTTGTTAAAATTTGTTGCTATAGATTATATAACAAAAGTGGCAGTGAGTGGGGTATTATTGAATATTGAATAAAGAACTGGCCTCAGAATTCAGAAGACTTAGTGCCTCTCACACCTACAACTGTGTGAAACAGTATTAGTACCTTAGCCTCTCTGCTTCCCATGGGATCCTCTAAGACTCTAAATAGTCTAGCATTTGCTGATCTGCACTGACAGAAGGAACTTCTTGAATAGAAGTTCCTATACCAATATAATCCAGGGTCAAGTTCAGTGAGAGTGGAGAAAGGGGGCAACACACACACACACACACACACACACACACAAAGAACAAAACAAAACAAAAACAAAAAATAAAAAAAGAAGATGTAAAAGAACCCAGAGGCCAATGTCTGCTCCATAATTTTGCCTGGGGTGAGTCATGGCAATGAAAGATGAACATGGTGAATAAATTGTTCTTTTCACTGAACTTTAATGGAGTAGCTAGGTAGCACAATAGATGGAGTGCCAGGCCAAGACTCAGGGAGACTAGAGTTCAAATCTGACTTTAGACACTTACTAGCTGTGTGGCCCTGGGTAAGTGACTTCACCCTGTTTGCCTCAGTTTCTTCACCTGTAAAATGAGGTGGATGAGGAAATGACAAACCATTCCAGGATGTTTACCAAGAAAATCCCAAACAGGGTGATGAAGAGTCAAACCCAACTGAAAAACAACTGAACAACAATAACAACTGAGCTATAATGTTTCTCAGCCCTTTGAACAATCTATGTCCAGATGGTTTTTAATATGACTTTATCAATAGAAAATATACCCTACAGGCAAATGAGGATAATTACTCCTTCCCATCCAAAGGGATACATGGTGCTCTGTAGATACTACATGAAAAAAAAAAAAAGGACAGAAATAAGGAAAGAAGTGCAACAGCAAAGAACAGAAGGTGCAGACAGAGGAGGAGATCACAGCTGGGGCTTTTCTGTGTTATTCAAAAAAAAGATAAGAGCAAGGCCTTTGCCTGGTTCTGGTATCATGTTTTTCAAAAATTCTCCCCTGCTGTGCTAATGAGGTGAAAAGTGACCTGCCTGGTTATTTTCTAGCTCCATACTTAGTAATGGTGTGACACGCTGCAAAGATGATTACATGTGCTAGGTTGTAGATTAGATTATGCAATGTCTACCAGATGCTCTTAGAGTCTGTAAAACAACAAATCTAAAGTTTGGAAACTACATTTCCTTTTTATTTACAAGGGAAATTCTCAATGCAGTCATGTACATGCCTGTTAATTCTATATGCATTTACATGTCAGTCGCTTTATAAACATGTGTCGCCAGCTAAAGCCACATGAATTACTCAATTTTCCACTCTGATCAGTATATGAGATTGGAAGGATGTACAGTCTTTAATTACAGGCATGTGCAGCATATTTCATTAAGGTGTGCACGCAGAGACTTTTATGTTATTATCTAAAATGAAGATTTATTGAATATCCAACCATAGGAATAGGGAATGGAGCTGTGATTTCCTTGGTACAAAGAACTTCGGGGTGGGAAAACTCTTTCTGCAACTTAGAGTCTCAGACAGCTGTTTAGAGTACTGAAAGGCTTGGCCAAGATCATACAACTGCTGTGTGTTAGATGTGGGACTCGAATCCAGATCTTCTTGGCTTTGAGTTTTGCTCATAGGGGGTGGCTACATGGTACATCAGATAGAATCCTTAACCTGGAATTAGGAAGACCTGAATTTAAATTCTGACTCAGATACTTATTACCTGTGTGATTCTGGGTAAGTCTACCTCAGTTTCTTCATCTATAAAACTTGGCACAATAATAATATCAACAACCCCGGGTGGTTGTGAAGATCAACTGGCAAAACATTTATAAAATGCTTTGAGCAGTTTAAGGTGCTGTTATTTTTGCTAAAGCAGCTGCCCCTTAATGAAAAAGACATTATGCTATTCATTAAAATAAACTAAAATGTAACTGAATTGGAAAAAAAAGACATTGACTCCAATTTTTTTTTCAAATAAAACAGGATATTATACACACACACACACACACACACACACACACACACACACACACACACACATATATATATATATACACACACACATACACATATTTATCTTTTTTTTTTTTGGCAGTGGGGTTAAATGACTTGCCCAGGGTCACATAGCTAGTAAATGTTGTGTGTCTGAGGCTGGATTTGAACTCAGGTCCTCCTGAATCCAGGGTCGGTGCTCTATCCACTGCACCACCTAGCTGCCACCACACATTTTTCATATACATATGTATGTGTGTATGTAATATATATGTGTATGTATGATATATATATATATATGATATATATATATATAGACAGAGAGAGAACGTAGAATATGTGTGTGTGTGTATGTATGTGTATGTATGTGTGTGTGTAGAATGTAGAATGCTTAGGCACACTTGACACAGCCTGTAATCACATTTACTTATCAGATTCTACTGTATGATATGTTCTGTATTTTGTTCCTTTTATAAGGAGAAAGTACTCTGTGTGGTATTATTAGTCTTTTAAGTTTTTTTTTTAAATTTCCTTTTAAAAATTTTTCCTAAATTTAGGTTACTTTGCTATCAGTTGAAGTATAAAGCCTCAGTTATTGACTTGTGGTCCAAAGAAATAGATTCCAGCAGTAGGGAGATAAACTTTCCTGATTAATTAGCTTTATTTCAACAAACAAAAATAGCTAACCCTTTGTGTTAAGTGATAAACATAACTACACTATAGGAAAAATATATTTTAAAAGATAATGCATAATTAGAGCAAGATATAAAAGTAGGGGTCTCTTCTCCCCCTTCCTTCATAGTTACAAATTGAGTGCTTTTTCCTATCAGATCATCACACCTGAAAGCACTACCAAATTTGATTATGGGCATAATTCCAATGCTAAGACTAGATTGCATTCAGCCTTATAAAGAGACATGTATCATTATGTTATAGTTACAGAAGGAAACAAAACAGGCACCAAGATCTTCCTGAGGGGCATCTAGGTGGCCCAGTGGATAGAGTATCAGCCCTGGAGTCAGGAGGAACTGCATTCAAATCTGGCCTCAGACACATAGTACTTCCTAGCTGTGTGAGTCTGGGCAAGTCACTTAATCCCAATAACCTAACCAAAAGAGAAAAAAAATTTTTCTGAGTGACATGACATGAACATTAGTTCATGTTCCCTTATGATTATATTATTTTAATGTTATACTATTATATTATATAATATATATTTATATACATATATGTATATCTATACATACATATATGTCTATACATATGTATGTATGTAAAATAATTTAAAGTGGGTTCTTTGCTAACGCTTTATCTTGCCTATTACTTTTACTTAAGTTTGAATGAGGAATTTATGAAGCCTACTCTGAAATATCTCATTGATACTTCAGAAGATGTTTTCTATGTGGGTAACAGCACAGGTAACAGAAGTTATAATCGTGCCTTAATGGATAGTCTTCATAAGATGTTATGGCCAAAATGAGTCATCATCTGATGGTCGACTTCTGAAGATCCTCTGCATTAGAGGTCTCTACATTTGTAATAGTGAATTTAGAATAGTTGGTTAACAAACATTTATTAAACACCTACCATGTGCCAGGCAATTTGCATGGCACAGAAAGTTACTGAACTAAGAACATGAAATGGGTAGAGGGGTAAGTGAATATAAGAAACCCACCAGGAACAAATCTT
The DNA here is from genome assembly GCF_003287225.1 of Phascolarctos cinereus. NCBI lineage: Eukaryota > Metazoa > Chordata > Mammalia > Diprotodontia > Phascolarctidae > Phascolarctos > Phascolarctos cinereus. The sequence goes on from NW_027556098.1 coordinate 93,040,234, forward strand.
TTATTGGGAACCTCAGTTACTTTAATTAGCTTCTCACTGTCACATAGCCTTAGCAAAAGGCTTGACAGGTTTATAGAAGTTGAAAATATCACTAGAGTTCCACCCCTAATTATTGGTGTTGCTGTTCCTTCTTCATTTTGGAAGAGGACCGATGACATCACGGGTTCCAAGTTTTCTTCTTTCTTCACACCCCCACTACACCACACTACAACCACACTTTTTACACTTGAAGCAGTAACTTTGAATAGTGGAAAGAGCATTATGGAGGGGCAGAATCAAGACGACACACTGAGAATTTGCATTTTGACCCAGCTTACCCAGCATAGCTCCTCCATGATAATCTAGAAAATGTATAGGGGCAGCTAGGTGGCACAGTAGATAGAGCACCAGCCCTGGAGTCAGGAGGACCTAAGTTCAAATCTGGCCTCTGACCAAACACTTGACACTTACTAGCTGTGTGACCCTGGGAAAGTCATTTAACCCCAATTGCCCAAAAGTAAAAATAAAAAAAAATGTGCCACACTGAACTCTTATTAAGAAAGCCAAGAGAGAGGCACTGTGAGTCATTTTTTTTTTTTAATTTTAGCACAAGCAGCTTAGAAAGATAGGCAGAGAAGTCTGCTCTTTGGGAAAGGGGCTGGTCAAGAATGCATCACAGTAGTAACAGCTACTAGAAGTGTTTCAGGGCCCAGGATCAGTAAAGGGATTGAGACTAAACATAAGGGAAGGAAATGCTAGGACAGAAAGAGGACTGAGGGGACCCCTGAACCTGGTCTAAGAAAGGAACTTGTGCCAGCTGACAGCTCTTCTATTACCCAGTTCTAAGTCATGGTTCCAGGGTGGAAAGGATAAGCTGAGAGGGTGAGGGACTCAAGCTGTATATTGAACAAGGTATATGTTCCAGAAACATAGCTATGTGGCCCTGAGCCCGTGAGCAGAGTGGGGACAGAATTCTAATCTTTAGCCCTGCACATAAGCCTGCAGTGCAATTACCAGTCCAAGAGATTAAGAGCAAAGAGGAACCAGCAGTTTAGGTGTTGTGACCATGCAGAACCTTTCAGTGGGCTAGTAGTGATTGAGTCCAGAAGCACTCTACTACAATTCAAATGCATACAATCCAACAGAGCCAAAATTGGGTCAGGAACTTACAGACCTCAGACCAGGAAGGCAGTGAACAGATCTCTCCCCAGATCACACCACTTTGAAAGCTTTGAAAATTTACAGGCCCCCAGATTGAGACTTAAAAAAAAAATCAGGACATTAAAAAAATAGTTCAGACTAGACATCTCCCTTACCCCCCAGAAATGAGCAAGCTCAACCCTAACATAAAATCCAAAACTAAGAAATTGTCTGGAAGGATGGGCAAAAAAAATGAACCTGACAAGAAAAAGCTACTGTAGTGACACAGAAGCTCAAGATAAATACAGAAAAGAATGACTTGTCAACATCTTTCAGCAAAGCCTCAAAGATAAATCTAGATTGGGCATAAGCCCAACAAGAACTCTTAAAAGAGCTAAAGAAGGAGAGAAAAAAGAACAAAAAAATTTCATAAAACAAATAAAAATTGTAGAAGGACAAATAAGAAAAGAGTAAATAAGAGTTACACAAGAAAGTGGGGAAAAGAGAGTTAACAATATTACAGAAGGAAAAAAAAAACCCTCAAAAATAGAAAGGGCCAAATGTAAAAGAGTTGCAAAGCATCACTTAAGAAAATAAATCCTTAAAAACTAGAATTGGCCAAATGAAAGCTAATGACTCCATCAAAGATTAAAAAATAATAAAAAAGTTAAAAAAAACCCTGAAAAAACAGAAAAATGTAAAATATTTTATAGGAAAAACAACTGATCTGGAAAACAGATTGAGGAGAGATAATTTAAGAATAATTGGACTACTAGAAAGCCAGGATATAAAAGAGCTTAGTCATTGTATTTCAAGACATTATAAAGGTAAACTGTCCAGGTATCTTAGAACTAGAGGGCAAATTAGAAATTAAAAGAACAGGTCACTTTCTGAACAAACCACAAAATTAAAACTCCAAGGAATATTATAACCAGAATTCAGAATTCTCAGGTCAAGGAGAAACTATTACAAGCAACCAGAAAGAAAGGATTCAAGGACCATGGTACCATAGCCAGGATCACATAAGTTTTAGCTACCAGCAGTACAAAGGAACCAGAGGGCTTGGAATATGATATTCTGAAAGGCCAAGTATCTATGACTAAAACCAAGAATGAACTATCCAGCAAATCTGACTGCAGACCTACAAAGAACTGGAGGATGTTTAAGCATTTCAGATGAAAAGACCAGAATACATGATATTCAAACACAGGAACCAAGAGAAGCACAATATGGTACAGTTGAGTGAAAATTCCTAAGAGACTAAACAAAATTAAAATGTTCACATTATTATATGAGGAAAAGATATATGTAACCCATCATAACTTTATCTTCACCACTAGTCTTACAGTAAGTCTAATTACACAGTGAACCTATATTTGATTCTATTATGTTGAGATGATCTTAAGAGAAGAATGGCTGGGTGGGGAGAAGGAATGTACTGAGGAAGGGGGAAGGGAAAGGAAGAAGAGGAGAAATCATCTCACACAAGTAGGGCTCATAAGGGAGAGATCATACAATGGAAAGGCAGCAGAGGTGGGGGAGAAACAGGTCACACTTGAATCACACTCTCATCTGAACTTGGGGATACATCTGAACAAAGAAGGTACAGAAATTTATCTCAAGCAAGAAGGAAGACAGAAAATGGTTACGAGAAAAGGAGAACAGGAATAAAAGAGAGGGTAAATAGAGAGAGTTAGTGGTCATAAGAAAAACAGACTCTTAAGGAGGCTACAGGGGGAAAAAAGAGATGGAATGTTATAAGAGAATTGGATGAAAGGAAATACACAGTTAGTAATAATAACTATAAATGTGAATGGGATGAACTCACCTATAAATAAAAGATGATAAAAGAATGGATTAGAAATTAGAATACAAAGGGACTTGCAAGGGCAGAGGCAAGGTGGTGGAGTAGGGGAAGTAGTTATACTCTCCCAACATTCACCTTCAAACAATTTAAAAATAATTCCTCAAATCAAATTCTGGAGTAGCAGAGCCAACAAATGTTGGGGTGAGCCCAAAACAACTAAAGATGTGAGAAGGAGGGGTCTGTGACACTGGAGTAGTGGCTGTCCCAGAACCCATGTGATGTCAACACCAACTGTGGACCTTGGAAGTGGCTTCAGGAGCTTTCAAACCAGAGTTAATAAAGAGATCTGGCAACTGGTCAGAAAAAGACTAGAGAGGTCCCCTGTGCTAGCACTGGGCACAGGACAGGGCACTGTTTGGCAATTCAATGGCCAATAGTATCCTCTTCCAGGCCACAGTTCTAGTGCAGAAAAGAGCAGTTGCTCTCCCAAAGGAATAAGAATTTTGAGGAGAAGTATCACTTTCAGTCCCAATAGAGCAGAAACCCTAAAGAGTAGTGCTTATGGTCACAAGGAGCAGTGCCCACACCTCTCCCCAGATCACACCACTTTGGAAGCATTGGACCCCAGTGTTTCCAAACCCCCAGAGTTAGCTCTAAAAATAATCATACAAGAAAAAAAAAACCCACTGAAGCTTGGGACAGTGCCCTGGAACAACTTTAACATAAAATTCAAAGTCAAGAAATAGGGGAAAAGAAGCAAACGGAAATAAAAAGAATCCAACCATAAAAATCTACTGTGGGGACAGGAAGGATCAAGACAAAAATTCAAAAAAAACAAAACAAAACAATGATTTCAAAATAGCTACAAGCAAAGCCTCAAAGAAGAAACAGTTAATTTAAAATGAGCCTAACAAGAATTCCAGGAAGAGCTTTAAAAAGATTTTTAAAATTAAATAAGACTGGCAGAGGGAAAATTGGGAAGATAAATGAGTGATGTAAGAAAATTATGAAAAAACATATTAACAGCTTGGTAAAAAGAGGTACAAAAGAAGAAAATAACTCCTTAAAAAGCAGAATTGGCCAAATGGGGGGGGGAAGAGGTACAAAAGAGCACTGAAGAAAATAATTTCTTAAAAATTAGAATCGGGTGAGTGGAAGCTAATGACTTCATGGCACATCATGGAATGATCAAATAAAGGCAAAAGAACAAAAAAAGAAGAAATATGAAGTATCTCATCGAAAAACAATTGAACAATTGAACATTAAATTTAAAAGTTTTTGTACAAACAAAACCAATGCAACCAAAATTAGAAGGAAAGTAGAAAATTGGGAATTTTTACAACCAGGGTCTCTGATAAGGGCCTCATTTCTAAAATATATAGAGAATTAATTCAAATTTATAAGAATACAAGCCATTCCCCAATTGATAAATGATCAAAGGATATGAACAGGCAGTTCAGATGAAGAAATTAAAGCCATCTATAGTCGTATGAAAAAATGCTCTAAATCACTATTGATTAGAGAAATGCAAATCAAAACAACTCTGAGGTACCACATCACACCTATCAGATTGGCCAATATGACAAAACAGGAAAATGAAAATTGAAACACTGATCCATTGTTGGAGGAGTTGTGAAATGATCCAACCATTTTGGAGAGCAATTTGGAACTATGCCCAAAGGGCTATAAAATTGTGCATACCCTTTGACCCAGCAATAGCACTTCTGGGGCTGTATCCTCAAAAGATCATACAAATGGGAAAAGGACCCACATGTAAGAAAATATTTATAGCGGCACTTTTTGTGGTGGCAAAGAATTGGAAATTGAGAGGATGCCCATCAATTGGGGAATGGCTGAGCAAGTTATGATATATGAATGTAATGGAATACTATTGTGCTATAAGAAATGATGAACAGGCAGACTTCAGAAAAACCTGGAAAGATTTGTATGATCTGATGCTGAGTGAAGTCAGCAGAACTATGAGAACATTTTGCACCGTAACAGCCATGTTGTGCGATGACTATTATTGATAGATTGAACCTTTCTCAGAAATACAAAAATATAAGAGATATCCAAAGGCTTTATGACGGAAAATGCTATCCACATCTAAAGAAAAATGGATGGAATTTGAATGCAGATCAAAGCATACTATTGCTATTTCTTTTCTTCTGTTGTGTTTTGTTTCCTCTTTCTGGTGGTTCCTCCTGTTGGTTCTAATTCTTACTTATAAAATCACTAATGTGACAATATGTTTAATAGGAATGTGTATGTATAGCCTATATCAGGGGAAGGAGATGGGGAGGGAGGGGGAGAAAAATTTAAAACTCAAAAGCTTATGGAAGTGATTGTTGATAATTCAAAATAAATTAATAAAAAGACCTATATTGCAAATCTATATGCCAATAAAGCTGACAATCTAATTAAAATGGATGTATATTTTTTTAAAAAAAATTGCTTAGCTTAACAAAATAGAATAGAGAATACTTAACTCTATGTTAAAAAGGAAAAAAAAGAGGGGCAGCTAGGTGGTGCAGTGGATAGAGCTCTGGCCTTAGAGTCAGGAGAACTTGAGTTCAAATCCTACCTCAGACACTTGACACTCACTAGCTGTGTGACCCTGGGCAAGTCACTTACCCCTGATTGCCTCACCAAAAAAAAAAGAAAAAAAGAAAAGAAAAGAAAAAGAAATTGGACAAGCCTTAAATGAGTTTTCCCCCAAAAGAAAATGAGACAAAATGGATTTATAAAACAATTCTACCAAACATTTAAAGAACAATTAATTCCAATATTACATAAAATATTTTTAAAACATAAGTAAAAGTTCTTTCTGTGACATGATTATGGACTTGATATTCAAACCAGGAAGAGTCAAAGCAGAGAAATAAATCTATAGAACAATTTCCCTAATGAATATTGATGGAAAAATTCAAATAAAATACTAGCAAAGAGATTACAGCAATATATCACAAGAATCAGACACTAAGGGTAGATTTATACCAGGATTGCAGGGCTTGTTCAACATTAGGAAAACTATAAGCATAATTGAATATATCATAATGAAACAACAAAATCACATGATTATTTAAATGAATACAGAAAAAGATCTTGACAAAACATAATACCCATTCCTTAAAATAATTGATAGTAAAAGAATAAATGGACCGTTCCTTAAACTGATATGTGGCATCTATCTAAACCCCAAAGCAAGCATTGTATATGATGAGTATAACTTAGAAGCTTTCCCAACAAGATAAAGAATGAAGCAAAGGTGTCTATTATCACCGTTACTATTCAATATTGTACTGGAAATCCCAGCTATAGGATACAAGATAAATGATATAAGAAAAAAAAGGAATTGAAGAAAGAATTCTAGATAATGAGGAAACAAAACTATCATTTTTTTTATTTTGCAAATGATATGATGATTATTTAGACAGCCCAAGAAAATCAATTAAAATATGAATTGAAACAATTAACCAACATCAGTATTTCAGTATATTACCATCAAAAACCCTGCAGAAGTTCCATTTAAAATAACTGCAGGCAGTTTAAAATACTTGGGAGTCCACCTTCCAAGACATACATAGAGAATAATTATTACAAAACAGTCTTCACACAAACACTGTTTGTGCTGGACTGTTCTCTGCTTTTGCTCTGGTTTTACAGACCTTTGCTGCTGATCTAAATTGTCTGGAGCTATAAAATTGTTTCATCCCATCTTTGTGTTGGTTCTGCCACTCCAGAATTTGTTTTGCAATGTTTTACTTTAAAGTTGTTTGGAGGGGAATTGGGGAGACCTTAAGTGAATTCCTGCCTTTTCTCTGCCATCTTTACTCCACCCCCAATAAATACCCTTTCTAAGAGCAAATTGTGTCTAATGTCTGCTTGTTAATGATCGGCACAGCAGTAGAGAGGCTCCTTATATAGCTTTAGCTACCCTGTAGGGACCCATCCTGTGAGACTGTTCAAACTGGGGAAATGGACTGGGGCAGGGTTCGTGGGGCATGCTACACTAAAAAAAAATTTAGAGACAAAGGAACTGAAAGCTACTGATGATGAGATGGATAAAGTTAAATCAAGGGTTTCTCTACAGACTCTCAAAAAGTTTTTCATTGCTATTTTTGCAGCACATCACTAAATCATCTGCAGTTTCTCACCTATAATCCTACTGGACACCTGGGATCTTTGTGAACACGCTATTAAAAAAAATTTGAACTTAGATCATCTGAGCTAACCTTTTTTACCTTGAAGTGCCTATACTATCTTTCCAGGAGGAAGACAAGATGAAGTGCGAGATTTCTCTTTAGGCAACTGAGGCGGGGAAATACATTGCATTATCTCTTTCAAAGTAGTGAGTTCAAATCCTGTGGGACATGTTTTTGCCTACAGGCCTTAATCTCCTGTTACTAGTATCACTCATACTTGTCTTTGACATCATAGCAATATCGGCTATTTTTCACTTTGCCTCTAGCTTAGACAGTCTTTTCAGGAGGAAATAGCATAGTATAGTCATAGAACAAACTGAGAAAAGAATATAGGAAGATTCTTACACTATGAAATTGATTGATGCCATCCAATGAGTGAGGGCTAAGGGCTCATCTAAATGGCTCAGGTCAGTCAAGCAGTCCTGTAAATTTTTCTAACATTGATACTTATGTAAAACTCACAAAGTCTGTTTATACAATACATGCATTTGTTTATGCAAATAGGCATTCTATATGCAAAATGCTGGCAAAAACCCCATTTGGGCATGAAATTACCTTTTTTATGTGCATGGAAACATTTTGTGATCACAGACATGAAACCTGAAGTTTGAACATCTGAAACTAATAAAAAAAAGTTTATTTTTTAATCAAGTTATAAAAAATTGTAGAACAAAGGACTACAAGCTCCTGTTCACTTTTTAATCATTTTAATGTGAATTTTGAGATGGACGTTATATTGTCTAACTCATTATTTTATAGTGGAGGAAAGTGAGGCTCAAATATATTAGGTGATTTACTCAAAATTTGAGAAAGTCAGAACAGGGTTTTAAAACCAAGTCTTTGAAAATAGAATCAATTTTTTTTTTTACTGTGAGTCAGTCAAAATACTAGTTGGTTGTAAATTGATCTTGACTTTAGATGTGGATAGCATTAAATGAAAATTTGGGTATATTATCTATTCATTTGACTTTTCCAGGTACTATTCAATCAAAATAATACTGGCTAGAATTAATATGTGTTTTTAAGGCTTAAAAATGCCTTTGTTATGCCATCTCATTTGACCTTTACAGCCACCTCTTGAAGAAGGTGCTATTATCTCCATTTTACAGATCAAGAAACTGAGGTTGAGAGAGGTTAAATGACTTGTCCAAGTACATATTGACAGTATCTGTCTGAGAGGAGGCATTCAAAATCAGGGCATCCTAACCTCAAGTTCAGTTCTCTAATTTCTGTGCCCCTTGACTTCCCTTAATTTTGTTAAAACATCATTTATTTAGTGCTTACCATGTAAGGCATTATGCTAATTCCTGAGGATACAAAGACAAAAAGTGAAAAATTTTATACTCTCAAGAACCTTACAATCTAGTAAGGGAGACAATATGACCATGTGAAGGTCTATTAAAAAAATTACATGAAACAGGCATAAGAAACATTTGGGAAGACAGTAAAAGTCACTGGCAAGGATCAGAAAAAGCCTCATGCAGAAGGAAACATTTGAGCTGAGCCTTGGACAAAGTTAGGGGTTCTAAGAGGCAGAGCTAAATGAATAAATGAATTCCAGGCTTGAAGGACAGACAGTACAAAAGCATAGACACAGGAGACAGCAGGACCAGGGTGAGAAGTATATAAGTAGAGGAGAATTGTTGTTCTGTTGTTTTCCATTCATGTCTCACCCTTTGTGACTCCATTTGGGGTTTTCAAAGATACTGGGAGTGACTTGTCATTTCCTTCTCCAGCTCATTTTCCAGATGAGGAAACAGAGGCAAACAGGGTTAAGTGACTTGCCCAGGGTCACCCAGCCAATGAGATTCTAAGTTTCTAAGGCTAGATTTGAACTCAGGAAGATGAGTCTTCCTGACTCTAGTCCTGGTACTCTATTCATTTAAACCACCTAGCTACCTGTTGAGGAGAATTATATATTATAAAGCTAGAAAGGTAGGATAGGGATGAGTCATAAAAGATTTTAAATGTCAAACAAAGGAGCAAATATTAGATTCTAGCGGTAATAGGGGACCACTAGAGTTTAATTGTGGGGTAGTAAGATGGTTGGATCTGCACCCTTTTTATTTCTTTTTGGTGAGGCAATCAGGGTTAAATGACTTGCCCAGGGTCATGCAGGTAGTAAGTGTTAAGTGTCTGAGGCCAGATTTGAACTCAGGTCCTCCAAGGCCAGAGCTTTATTCACTGTGCCACCCAGCTGCCCCTAGGTCTGCACTTTTTAAAATTCATTTTGGATGCTGTTTGAAGCCAGAATTGTATCCAGGAGAGAAAAGTGGGAGGAGGAGATGGAGTAGGGGAGAAGAGATAGTACTATGAATTCAGAATATTATTGTAAATACCTGCCTAAGCCTTAGGAAACATTCTATATCATGGACCAATGTGATTAGGCATATTTAAGAGCCTAATCTTAAATTACCAAGTAGCAAAATTACAAGAAAACAAATTCATCCATTGAAAGCTTTGTCTCTTATCTGGCTTTATTACCACTGTCTCCTTGTGTGCTTACTGAACTGGGGCTTTTTACTGGCCTGCTGACTGGGGTTAATTCCGTGGTAATCATTGTTATGGGCTCCTCCCTCCCTTTGCCACCTCCACATATAACCCTGTGTTTATTTGGTTAATGACTCTGAATTGTCCTACTTGAAGCCTTTGAATAGTCCAAACTATTGTCTGTTTGCCGAATTTATATTTGCAATCTATTGTTGTGGATCCATCCTTAATAATAAGGGTATTATTGTATAATAATAATAATAATAATAATAATAATAATAATAATAATGATAACCTACATTTAGGCAGTGCTTTAAGATTTGCAAAGCACTTCTGGATATTCTATAATTTAGGAGTACAAGGACATCTGTATATCTATCTACACACATATGTTTGTGTGTATATACACATGTATACACACATAGATATGTGCACATACATGCATATGTACATATACATACACATATACATATATACACACACATCTATGTATATACACTTGCAAAATGCTCTCTGTTTGCTGAACTTATGTTTGTAATCTATCCCTTAATGCCCTAATAATAATAACTTCCATATATACATACATAACATATACGTATATTCATACATATATATGTGTGTATATAAGTGTGTAATCTTTTGCTCTTAGGGGAGTAAGGGCAGGAAGAGCTTAACCATTTAAACAAGGTATACTGAAACTATTGGTATAAATCCAGCATATTTCATTTGTACAAATTTTAACACCTAATAAGGAAGTGAAACTTTGTGTAGTTTCATACAAATGAAATGTTGATAGGGTATTCAATCAGCATTTATACATAGTGTCTTCAGTGAGTAAATTACTGTTCATTCCCCTTTGGGCATCGAGCTGGGATATAGAGGGAAGTGAGGAACAGATTTGTCTTAAAGTGATCTGGATCTTTGAGGTAATTCTGCCTAGATTTCTTCATTTGAGGTATGAGGAAAGTAAAGCCTAGAGAGGTACAGTGACTAACATAAGCTGACAAAGTAAGTTAATGGCACAGAATACCACAATTTTTGGCTCCCATTAATATCTGACAGAATACTACAAGAGATGGCCAAAAAACACTTATATTGATGGTCATCCCTAGTTAATGACCTTCAGTTAAAATTTTTTTTTTTGCCCACGGAACTTTTCAATGTTCATGGAAAATCTGCCTTCTCTAACTTTAATATGGTTTCCTATTTTAATGAAGTTTTGATTATAGGATAAACTGGTCATCAGGCAGAAAGACAAGTAAATCCAAGACCTACCTTACTCTACCATACCATCTAAAGAAACTATGGATATTGAATTCTTAATATGCAACTACTTGGCGTCCTTATTACTCCTTGAGTTTCATGGGCCCAGAGTTTTTTGGTTTTCTAAATATTGTATTCTGTCTTGGACGTTCTGTCATCTGTTCATTTGTGTTTGGGCTCCTCTGATCATCTAATTTTCTCCCAACTCACATAGTTTCTATTCCTTCATACTTTTTCAGCTCTCATGTTTCTGCTTACTTCCCTACTGTGCCTGTGATCAGAATTCACATTGACTTTTCCTCTGTCTTCCCAGGGTAAGGACTCTAATTTACCCCAGTCATCCAAACTATAGTGACTGACTATTATCTCCTCACCTTCCCTTGATCAACAAAGACTGGGGAGAAATAAGTCCTGATGAATCAATTTGCCTGAACCATCTCCACCCAGACTTATATGAGTAGATGGAACACAAACAAGAGTATCTTCTGTATGCTGCTATGTCTCATATACTTCAATCACTTCCTACTATAAAAACAAAACAAAATACTTTTTCAAGGAATGACATTCTGAAATTAAACTAAGAATTGCTATTTTCCATAAGGGAGTTCATGGACATCTATGTTGTACAAGTTCTGCAGTCGAGATAGGTTGGTGTAGCACCACCATGTTGTTAACTATGAAAGCATTCTTCCCCAGGTAATTTAATGATAACAGAACAACTAGAGCCACTAAGTGTTGATATTTTGGCTTCACTTTTCCTGGACTCACTAAAGCCATGAATTGTTATTTTCTGATCACCGCAATTGCCAAAGTAGAGTTGTCTGATATTTCTATATCAATGAGCATAATATAGAAGAAAAGTAGAAAGATCATGTAACCTGGGGCAACTGGGTGGCACAGTGGATAGAGAGCAGACCTTGTAATCAGGAGGACCTGAGTTTAAATCCTGCCTCAGACACTTACCAGCTATATGACCTTGAGCAAATCACTTAACCCTGATTGTCAAAAAGGAAAGAAGGAAGGAAGAAATGTAATCTGAAGGTTAGGTCAAAGAGTGTTATGTATGCCAAGGAGACTCTGAAGAGTAGTGTTAGCATTATCATTCCTTTTGTTCTTCTGTTAGTAGTTGTTTTTTTAACTTGAATACCCATAGCTTTTGCAAATTGATATGTAGATTAGAGTTAACCTAGATATTTGTTTGTTTTATTGTTTTCACAAAAGTTGTGCCATATAAAGGCCTGAACATCTTTTGCTTATTTTCTGCTTATTTTCAGAAGATCTGAAATTAAGTTACCCACTTGACCTACCATCAAGACTTAAATGTTTTTCTCACTATTCTCACATTGATACACCGTGTTCTTTTTCCACTCAGAGTGTTCCTTAATTCACAGTTACTAACAATGGTTTTTCTTCTGATGAGCTCAAAGTGCTTTGTAAATGTCTCATTAATCAGAAAAACCTATGAATAAAAGGGCACACAGGCTATATCTCCTTTTGCATTTAGTGAAGGTTAGTGTGTACTTCAGAAAGGATTTTCCAAAGTCAAAGTAAAACAGCTTATTCACAAAAATACAGGTTTCTTTGATGTTGAAGTCAAGCCTCTTACCTACTAGACAATATTACTCTTCCCACATTTTTATCTCACTTTAAAGAGTATAAAACAAAGCTAGACATCATCACACTCACCATCATGACATCTTCAAGTTGTATAGAAAGGACAAAGCACCATGAAAATATGAGGAAACAGGAAATTATATGGGGGTAATTTTAAAAGTGTATTCTATATACAGTTTCTCTCTAAAGAATTTCCAAGCTTGAGCCACATTGTCAGGGCAATTTACAAGAACAGAGAAATATTTTAGCAGGGATGAATGTATTAGACTTAGGTGGCCTTTGAGATCCCCTCAAACTCTGAAATTCTGTGATTCTGTAAACTAGGAAATATGCTCTGAAGTTAATTTAGATCTAAAATTAACAAATGAGGTTCATTGGTTCATTAAAGAAGCAGGTTTCATGAATGAAAAGTACACTAAAATGAGATTGAGTGGTGAATAATTGTAATGAATAGTACTGACACAGGAACAGAGTTATGGAAGCACTTCCCCTTCTTTAAATAGAGAGGTGGGGAACTATGGCTGTTGAATTTTGCATACATGGTCATCTATAATCACTGGGTTTGGAGGCTATTTTTTTTAGCTATTTTTTTGAGGGTAGGGATTATTTGGAGAGTGAGGTGTTCTATCTGGAAATGATTGTAATAAGAAAACAAAAGGTATCAGCAAAATCCAGTTGCAAAATGACAAGCAAGTATCTCACAGAGATTCTTTGATAATATTTATATGGCTAGCACCTTTTGGTTTCAAATAGGAAAAACTGGGAGTGGTAAGACCATATCAATCAATTACTATTTGAAATAAATGGATATTTTGATAGAACTCTTATGGAATAGATCTGAGTTATAATCTTTCCTTGGCTTTAGTAATAGTACTATGCTTGTGGGACAGCTAGGTGGTACAGTGGATAGAGTGATGGGCTTGGAATCAGGAAGACTCATCTTAATGAGTTCAAATTAGACCTCAGACACTTACTGACTATATGATTTGGGCAAGTCACTTGCCTTGTTTGCATCAGTTCCTCACCTGTAAAATGAGCTGGAGAAGGAAATGGCAAACCACTCAAGGACCTTTACCAAGACAACCTCAGATGAAGTCACAAAGAGTTGGACACAAATGGAACAATGACTGAACAAAAAAAAATATTTGTGTTTTTTGTACTTCAATTTAATAAACACTTATTGAGCCTCTATTAGATGTGTAAGGCATTTGCAGCATAGTAGATATAGAACTGGCCTTGGAATATTTGAATTCACACCCTACCTCTTCCTCATACTAGCTGTAAGGCCATAGGTAAGTTACTTAGCCCCTCACTGGTTCAGTTAATCTCTAAGACTTTAAAATTACAGATGACACACCAATCTGAATTGGTGGAGGGAGTTTCCAGCCCTTACAGAAATGAAACTACAAGACAAAATAAAACAAATGTGTACCAGACACCTCAACAAACTATTAATGAGAAAATACAATTCAGGTTGATGACAGCAGATTATCTATTAAACATAAATTCCATATTTGTTTTAATTTCTAGGACTGTACTTTGAGAAGACACTAGTTGTTCTTCTCTAATTAGAAGGTGTCTTATGCAATCCAGACTCTAAGCCACAAGTCTGGATTTTGGGGGAGATGTCCAGCGACTTATCATTGGCAGATGAGAGTTCAAATAATGATCATTAGTATGCAGCTTAGTAGTGGAAACTTGGAGAAGTCTGGGTGTGTTGAAAGGAAAGAACACCTGGTATGGAATACTGATTGTTTTGGAGTACACTATGAGACCAGGGTATCCCAGAAATCTGAGTGGGATGACTTGACTGCTGTTCAGCACATCACATCTGATAGGTCAAATCAAGTCAAGGTTTTTATCTTGCCTGAATAATGGCACTGTTTTTCCTTCTGATGACATCTTCCACTGAATGGCATGTATAACTGCCTGAAGAAACTAATCAAAATGAAAATTGCACCATTTTTTTTAGTTATACCTAAGTAGAAGACTTAATAACAATGGACATGCTTATAATATTTTAAGTTTCAAAGTGCTTTTATTTGAATGATCTCATTTAATCCTCCTGACAAACTTGAGTTATACACTTAATTTTATAGATGAGAAACTGAGGCTATGCTAGATTAACAATTTTCTGATGATCTGAGAGCTATTAGTTGTCAAAGGGAGGATTTGAACCTAGATCTCTCTTGTTCTAACCAAAGATTAGGTCTCTCATAATTCTAACTACTTTACTGACAGGAAAAGAAGGGGAAAAATGAATTTCAATAAGACATGTTCTTATCTAAGTAAGACTACATGTTGTATGCATTTGTGTGCGGGTATGGGCATGGATGCATGTGTATAGGATGTGTGTGTGAGCATGTGTGTGTGTGTGTGTGTGTGTGTGTGTGTGTGTGTGTGTGTGTGTGTGTTGTCCAGATTTGTGATTTCATTGTACAGGAACCATATAGTTATGTATCTCCTTCTACTGATGCAAATCCTCACATTTACTAAGTTCAGTTTTACAGAGTTAGGTAGGAGGGAGAGCAAGAACTGAGAAATTAAGTGACTAGGCCAGGCCACATATCCAAAATATATGTAAGGTGGAACTTGAACCTATGTTTTCCTAACTCTGAAGACAGCTCTCTATCCACTACATATCACATTACTACTCATTTAAAGGAGAATAAGAAAGATTGAAGGTAAACATTTTGCCTTAGTTCCATTAATTCAAATCACTTTCTACCTAATGTATTTTAAAAGCTGTAATGATTTTGTCCACCCTCGATTAATTTCTTAGTACTTCCACTGGTCACAATGCAAACATAATCTTAGCCCTCTTCTCTTCGTACCCTGTCTGACTTTATAGTCAGAAAAAGCAGTCAGCTAAAAGCAATCAGTTGAGACTTCCCCAAAAACCAAAATAACAAAAAATTGACATTCTCATTAGTTGGAAAAACAGAAAACACTGACACAAAAGGTTATCTATTTTTGACAATAGAATGTTGTTGTTTTTTTCCGTACACTGATTTTTAAAATACCAAAAATAAAATTTTTAAAAATGGGCTGCATCCTGTAACAATATTTCTTCAACTTCAGTCCAAACCTAAGTATTGACATTCTCTAAGCTCTGCTTTAATTTGAGAAAGCCCCTAAATAGTCTGGCACTTAGCACAAGAGATTATGCCAAGTGATAGATCCACAGACCCAATAATACCTCAACTTAAGTAACTTCCACCATTTAAACACAAGGAGTACAGTCACTGACAACTTTCCAGAGCTTCTTTTAAAGTTTAATAGGGGGTATTTTTGGATGAAATCCTGCCATAATATAGCTGAACATTCCTACTTCTCAAGCAATTCTATTTCAAGGGAAGTAGAATTCTACATTTTGAACATGGGCTTTGAGAAATTGGGGTTCTACTCAGGAACCATAACTTAGCTTGGCATACTGTAATATCTGTACC
The DNA here is from genome assembly GCF_003287225.1 of Phascolarctos cinereus. Classification (NCBI taxonomy): domain Eukaryota; kingdom Metazoa; phylum Chordata; class Mammalia; order Diprotodontia; family Phascolarctidae; genus Phascolarctos; species Phascolarctos cinereus. The sequence continues at coordinate 93,056,181 of NW_027556098.1, forward strand.
TTCTTAGAAGTTAAAAGAAAGAGAATGAAATTTGCCCTTTTTTAAAAAATCAGTTATCAATTATTCCATTATAGGTGATCCAAGAGCTCGTCTTTTTGTTTTTTATCTCACTGTCATTTCTACCTTCCTATTCCCATTTGATTTTCAATTAATGTGTTAATATTACTTAATGAACAAATAGTAATATTGTCAACATATTTTTACTGAGTACTCCCTTATGGATATGTGTCAGTATAATGTTTGGGGTAGCTAAGTGGCATAGTGAATAGAATGGCAAGCCTGGACTCAGGAAGACTCAGCTTTGTGATTAAAATCTGGTCTCATACAACATCACACCTCTCAGATTGGCCAACATGACAAAACAGGAACATGATAAATGTTGGAGAAGATGTGGGAAAGTTGGAACACTAATACATTGTTGGTGGAGTTGTGGAATGGTCCAAACATTTTGGAGAGCAATTTGGAACTATGGTCAAAGGGCTATAAGATGTGCATACCCTTTGGCACAGCAATAGCACTTCTAGGGCTATATCCCAAAGAGATCATACAAATGGGAAAAGGACCCACATGTACAAATATATTTATAGCAGCTCTTTTTGTGGTAACAAAGAATTGGAAATTGACAGAATTGCCATCAATTGAGGAATGGCTGAACAAGTTGTTATATATGAATGTAATGGAATACTTTTGTGCTATAAGAAATGATGAGCAGGAGGACTTCAGAAAAACCTGGAAAGACTTATACAGACTGATGCTGAATGAAGTGAGTGGAACCAGGAGATCGTTGTACACAGTGACAGCCATGTTGTATGATAACTAACATTAATAGACTCAGCCCTTCTCAGCAATGTAAGGATCTAAGACATTTCCAAAGCTCTCGTGATGGAAAATACTATCCACATCCAAGGAAAAAAATATGGAGATTGAATGCAGATTGAAGCATATTATTTGCTATTTTTTTCTTCTGTTTTATTTTGTTTCCTTTTTCTGGTGGTTCCTCCTGTTGGTTCTAATTCTTCCTTACAATATCAATAATGTGAAAATATGTTTAATTGGAATGTATATGTATAGCCTATATCAGATTGCAAGGTATCTTGGCGAGGGAAGGGGAGAAAAATTTAAAACTCAAAAGCTTATGGAAATGATTGTTGATAAATCAAAATAAATTAATAAAAAAAATAGAATGAAAAAAAAATCTGGTCACAGATGCTTACTACCTGTGTGACCCTGGATAAGTCACTTGATCCTGTTTGCCTTAGTTTTCTCATTTGTAGAATGAGCTAGAGAAGGAAATGGCAAACCACTCAAGTATCTTTGCTAAGAAAATGCCACCATGGGGTCATGAAGAACAGGAAATGACTGAACAACGACAACAACAGCAACAACAACAACAACAAAATGGTGTTTTACATGACAACCAGAACCTTAACAATCTAAAGTATTCCTGCATACTATTTCTAGCTCATTTTAAAGATCCTATGCTAAAATAAGAAATTATGCCATCAGGATGGTGCCTCTGGATACCAAGAATAGAGTAGGCTTTAAAATAAATTTCTCCAAGACAGAGGAGGAGTTGTAAAGAGAAGTGGTGGTGATAATAATTATTAATGATAGTACTTTTTAAAGGAAGAAAACAATGAAAAGAATGTCAATGAAAAATTTAAAAACATATAGAGATGAGAGTAGAAGGAAGTTATGAATGGAAGACAAGAAAGCTGGGTGATCTCATTTCTGTCCAGTTAAATTTAATACACATTTTTAAAATTCAAATTACACCTAACAGAAAGCAACAGTTTTGTATATAATACTTTGCCTTTTATTTTGCATTGAAATGTTTCTGATTGTTAAAATTTGTCAAGTTCATCATAAAAAAAAATTAAAAAATAAAGCAGTGACAGCAGGACCCATAGAACCTACCAAACATGAAGGTCTCAGAATATGAGACCAGCAATGTGCTAAACTCTGAAAAATTCATCACCTAAATATTGGTGACAAAGAGATGAAAATGATGGTGATGGTGGTGATTTTAACCATAGCAATGCAATACAAATAAAAAATCCTACTAAAACATAGAGACAGAGGCCATAATCAATGTCAACAAAGGGAATATCCTGGCACAGTGAATGGAGAATTAGAAGAAGTGTAAACATTAGAGTAAAGAAGAGCCAAGTTCCTATGTCCTCAGATCCTTACTAGCTGTGTAACTCTAAGCAAATCTCTCAATTCCTGTCTGCCTCAGTGTCATCATCAGTAAAATGGGTATAATAATAGCACCTCAACCTTTCAGGGCTGTTGTGAGGATGATATAATGTTTGTGCTTTGTAAACCTTGAAGTACTATATACGTATATACATACATATGTGTATATATGGATGTCCATATAGGTGTGTGTGTATATATACATATACAAACATATATATGTATATATGTATATATGTATATATACATATATACATATACAAACATATATATGTATATATGTATATATGTATATATACATATATACATATATACACATATATATGTGTGTGTATATATATGTACACATATATGTATATATACATATATATATACTACCTGCATATTTAAAGTATTATCCCTGTTTCTTGATAGCATCAAATATTTAAGTGGGCTTAGTATTGATGTTGTATTCAATGGATTTCAAATTATCATATAGGTATGTTTCTTTACTCTTTCAGTGAATATGTGATGTATTTAATGTCTCCACTCTCCTTATCAATGTAGACATCTTACTGATTAATTCTTATATTATGAGTCAATCATTGCTATCACCATAAAATCTATCCAACATTGTGGAGCCCCTCCCTGAAATTATTTGAGTCTCGATCTAGTATGCGTGCTGTCTACTTATGATCCTTTGTTAGCACTATTATACATGCTCTCCTCCAAGATTCTCTGGTGTCCTTCAGGAGACTGATAGGGAAGTGTCTAGGCTCTCTATAAATGGCTCCAGACACTACCATGGTGTTCTCCCATGTGTAGGGGCTGAATCCCCCACAACTCATTTCCATTTAACCATTAACCGTTGAATTAACTTTTACAAAGAGACATTTACTTCAAAAGGTATAATAACAAACATACAAACGTTGTCCAACATAAGGGCCTTAATCCCCCTTTCCCACAATATCACCTCAGTCTCTGGGGAGGGGAGGGGCACTATGTTCATAGCAAAGCTCAGTTCCTACAGAGAATATTCCCAGGTTCCAAACTCCAAATCTCCCTTCATCTGGAGTCCCAGGCATCCTTGCTACTCAGCACTTCTCTGTCTGGAATCATGGTTCCAATTTCACCATGGCTCTAAAACCTCAGTTTTGTGGGGATTATTGCCTGTACCTGAAACTGAGGACGAAAAACAAAACATAATAAACGCTCCCAGCCCATTTCTCATATATGGGGTAAAATAAAAGGGGAGGAGGAGGGAGGTAAGGTATTCCCCCTCCTAGCTCACTTCATAGTGCCCATGCTACAGATAAACTGTGTATAATAATCACTCTCTCGTCACAGAAGGAAAGGAAAATAAGGAAAGAGAGATACTTCCCCAGTCTGTCAGATTTTACTGATTGTTTCAGATAGATAGTCAATCAAAAGATGTCACTTCCAGCCACCTGGTAGAGAAACTCAGGGAAGCAAAATGACATGATGTTAAGCAATCTGGGTATGGGCAGGAGAAGATGCCTTATAGTGGGTGTAGTTTTGGAGTTTGTAGATAGTATCAGGTACTGTGCTAAGCATTTTTACATCTGTTATCTCATTTGAATCTCATTTGATCCAACAACCTTGGCAAGCAGTTTCTATTATTATCCCCATCTTACAGTTGATAAAACTGAGGCAGAAACAGGTTAAATGACCTGCCCAGAGTCACACAGCTAGTACAAGCCTGAGAAAAGGTGTGAACTCAGGTCTTCCTAACTTCAGGCTCATAAGTAACAGTTTAAAGTCCCTTTTCCACAAGCAGGAAGTTTGAATATTTTCTAGCTCCCACCACAATATTCCAACCCTCTCTCCCCCACCCCAACCAACAGCATGAACTAGGGAGAGCCAAGATGGCAGATTAAAGGCAACCATCCAGCTGAAGTTTTCCAACATTCTCATCCAAACAGCAGGGAAAAAAAAGAAAAAGAAAAAAAATAAAAGAAAAATCCTGAATCTTGGGACAGTGCCTTCCCACACCAACGTAAGCACAGCCCAACTCTAATAAACTTATAAGTCAAGAAATAGGCTGGAAAATGTGCAAAACATTTTGACCATAAAAATCTGTGGCAGGGAAGACCAAGACAAACTCAGAGGAAAAGAACAATGTGAAAACAGCTACAAAAAATAATCAAAGAAATGCTAATTAGACCCAAATCCAACAAGAATTCCTGGAAGAGTTAGAGAAAGAGATAAGAATGTAGAAGAAAAATTGGGGGGAAATGTGAGTAATGCAAGAAAATTATGAAAAGAGAATTAACACTTTGGTTAAAAAAAATAGGCACCAAAAATACTGAAGAAAATAACACGCACACACAAAAAAAGATTTGTCAAATGTTAAAAGAAGCACAAAAATTCACTGAAGAGAAGAACTATAAAAAGCAGAAATGGCTGAATGGAAAAAGAGGTACAGAGGCTCACTGGAGAAAGTAAATAGTTAAAAATTAGAATTAGGGAAGTGGAATCTAATGACTCCATGAGACATCAAGAAACAATAAAACAAAATCAAAAGAATAAAAAAATAGAAAAAAATGTGAACCATCTCATCAGAAAAAACAACTGATTTTTCAGTGTTTGAGACTGAGGAGAGATAATTCAATAATTATCAGACTACCTGAAAGCCATGATCAAAAAAGGAGCTTAAGCATCATAAATTATCAAGGAAAACTGCCATGATATCTTAGATCTAGAGTGTAAAATAGAAATTGAAAGAATTCACCAATTACCACCTGGAAGAGATCCCTAAATAAAAACTCCTAGAAATATTACAGCCATTTTTCAGAGCTCCCAGGTCAAAGAGAAAAGACTTCAAGCAGCCAGACACAAGTCAAATATCGTGTAGCCACAGTCAAGTTCATGCAAGATTTAGCAGCTTCCATTTTAAAGTAACAGTGGGCTAGGAATATGATATTCTGAAAGGCAAAGTTACTAGTATTACAATCAACAGTACCTTGGCTGCCCTGAGCAATACATTGATCCAAGTCCAAAGGACTTATTATGAAAAAAATGCCACCCACCACCACAGAGAAAATTGATGAACTCTTGAGTGTAAATTGAAGCATAATTTTCTCACTTCATTTTCCTGCCTTTTTTTTGAAATATTGCTGATATGGAAATTTGTTTTGCATGATTTCACACGTATAACTGATAGCATATTGCATGCCTTCTGAGTGGCTGTGGGAGGAAGTGAGTAGGAAGGAGAGAATTTGGAATTCAAATTTGAAAAAGAAAAGATTGTTGAAAATAAATAAGTAATGAATTAAGATTTTTTTTTTAATATCATGAATTAGCACTAGTCCCAAGGTTTAGACTCATAAGTCTCTTCCCCTAACAGCTATTTCTACTAGATCTAGGTAAGGGCCCTACAACCCCCCACACAAATTTACTATTTTGGGTATCCTCTTTTTCCAAAACCCCAATGGTTATACCCAGTTCCACTTGGAACTCGTTGCACATAATATATTTCCACCATTCTTCCTGGCTACTCTTCATATTCCATGTATCTGCCTTAAATAAAGCTAGATTGCTTTACCACCTTGTTTATGATTTTTTTGTTCTGGACCTTGGCACCCCAAATCTTTCTAAGTCTGTATAGGGTTCAACAACTTCCATAAAATTAGATATTTGACCATAGGATCTCCAAGGTCCTTGATCATATGATTCATTTGTTGATTTTTTTTTAATTAAGAAGAAATTATTTTTTCATCCTCCTTACTGTCTCCACATTAGAACAAAAAACCCCTTTTTTTAAACAAAGATGTATATTCCAGCAAAACAAATTCTGACATTGTCCATGCCCAAAATATATGTCTCATTCTGCATCTTACATCCACTGCCTCTCTGTCAATAGGCATAACAGTCCTCTAGAAATGTGGTCATATGATTCTAAGTTAAGAAAAAGGTGGGTTATTTCTCATAACACTATTCATTTTTTCATCCCACTTTCTCTAGATCTATCTTTTGTAGTTATCTTACCTTTTACATTAAAGTTATTTGTGTGCATGTCTTTCCACCCTAATTAGATTGTAAACTCCTTGAGAACAAGGTCAGTGCCACTTACCTTTTCACATGCCCAACACCTACTGCAGTATTTTAAACTTATTAGATGTTTAACAGATTTATATTGGATGAATAAAAGAATTAGTGCATATAGTGAAACTTTTCATAAAGCCATGAAGATTAATGTCATGCCAAAGTATGGACATCAGTAGCCTGAGGAATAGCATAAGGAGTAAGCATAGCTCGTTGGAAAGAGCATTGTACAAGGAGTCAGCAAGACTTGGATTTCAATTCCACAGCAGACATCCTAGACATGTAATATAACCTTTCTGGGTTATAGGTTCCTCCTTTACAAAATAAAGTATTTGAACTTAATGAGCACTAATGAACTTTTAGCTCTAAATTCATGAACCTATCATCCTTTGTTGCTAAAACTGTGAGATGTGAGGTAAGTGCAATAGCTCAGTGCATGGAATACACAGACGATATGTTTTTACAACAGGCATCGGCACTTAGGGGGATGGTCCAAAGTTAAAGCATTTCGCTGGGGGGAAGGGTAGAAATCATAATAATGAAAAAATATATATTCTTATAGTTTTAAAATTTGAGTGTTCCATGTTGTGATTTGAATATTTATTTCCACAATGCCAATTCACTTACAAATAAAACTCACTGTATAATTATACAAAACTGTCTGCTTTAGACTCGTTTTAAGGATGTTTCCATACAGGAAATTAGGTCCAAGCATAATAGATTCAAGGATGCCTTCAGTTGTCTCTCCTTGGACTAATGAAAAAAGGAAAGAAACACGTATAACTGTGTTCCAGAAATGAACTATTATATAATTCAAAACCATGTCTCTATCTCTCTTTTCTTATGTCTTCTGTGTCCTCTATTCCTATTGCTGAAGCTTTGTCTTTTTAGGATGAGCAATGAACAAATTGGAACATGTTTCACTTTGTCACCATGGCCACACTTTGGTTCAGATTTAATTTTCCTTATACTTCCATCTTCCTTCTCAGTTTGCACATTATAATTATCCAGCCATCTCCAGGGCTTTCAGTTCTTGGAAAGGAAAAAATGCTATTCCAGGGTAGACTATAGGACAATAGGAAAATTCACTTCTAGAGTTTAAGGAAAACCAGGTCACATGCCAAGAGAGTGAGAGAAAAGAAAAGTCTCTAAGTGTATTAATTTGTCACTAGATCTATCATTTTCAGGCTAAATTATGTTTAGCAATGATTCCTTAAAAAATATGAAACTGTCTTCCAAAGCATGAAGTGTTGATCAGATGCAACTAATGGGGGGCTAGAATCCTTAGCTTCCTTCAAAGTTCAGCGCAAATGCTACCTCCCATAGGACCAGTGTTATGAGAATAGTGTTGAATAATATCATATGAAATGACCCTACATTTCCTTAACCTAGAGGTTCCACCTATCTGATAATACCTTGCCTCCTCCCAAAGTAATCCTAAAGTATTGTAACACACACTCTGAAGCTACTAGCCCAACTCCCATTTGTTCCAATGAGTTGTATCTCCAGAACAAGACTGCTACTTCCCGTCTCTAGGGCTAGGCCTGAGTGGTTGGGAAGTCTTTCTAACACTACAACTCATAAATTGCTACGGATGTATTTCTTGCCATGATGCTCATTTGATTATCAGTTATCAATTGGATTATCAATCAGTCAGCCGGACTTAATTGTCTTTAAGACAGTAGTATTTTATTATAGCAGTATAGTTAGTATAGTTGGGGCAATGACCTCTTAACTCTGTGATACACTTTCCCATGAGTACAGACAGAGCCCAGGAGAAAGGGGGCTCACTCTTAGAGTAAATGTGGCAAAAGAGTAATTCATGGCTCTTGAAAGTCCTTTTGCTAGAAGCTTCAAAATGTTTCTGTTAGGTATGGTGTACTTTTTCTGCTAGGGTCTTTGTAGAGCCCAGAACCTAAATCCAGGATCTCAAAAAAATCACTTCCATCAGCTATTGCTGGGACATTATTAGAAGGCTAATGAGGAGACAGGAGATCAAAATACTGTGGACCCTTCAATGCTTACAAATTCCTACTATAACCCAGGAAAATGGGAAGGGAAGACTGGAACCAAGATCAAGGTCCTCTTGGGCCCTGTTCCTCCTCATAAATGGCTTTCTTCTTGGGGGTTTATCAAGAAACTCTCTCTTTTCTTTTGCTAGACACCTGAAATTCCTGGACCAGAACTCATTGAAATTTTGTAGATGACCCATAGTACATGACTAAACTTCCCCATCAAATCTAAACCTATTTCCTCTGCAACATTACTCTCGTTGATGAGGGACTTTTTTGTACGTAGTATAAAGCTCATGAATTATTCAATAACTGTTCTCACTATGTTAAGGTAATAGGGCTTCCTATCTTGATACATATTTTACATGAGGTGGGTGATTTAATTTATTGTCCAATTCCCAATTGATCCACAACATTATAAATATATTATATGTATGCTTATATGTGGACATTTCTTCTTCTTCTTTTGGTCCAGCGTGTGTAAAATACAAGCACTTTTAAGGCAGAACCTCTTTCATTTGTGTGTGTGTGTCCCAGGCATCTACGCAGTACCTGGCATATAGTAGGGATTTAATAATAAAAGGCTTGATTTGCTAATTGACTCTAAACCAAAGTTATCGTCATACGAAATTTTCTTTCATGTAATAATGAATGGTTCAAGATTGCGTAGACTGGTTTAGAATAAAATAATAACACTTCAAATTTAGAAAGTACTTTCTAGTTACAGGATATTTTCCTTATAGCAATGAAGTCAATCGAGTATTATTTCAATTTTGTGGATGAGGAAACTGAAAACCAGAGAGGTCATAATTTTTCCAAGGCCACATATAGTAAATGACAGAGGAGTAGCTTGAACTAAACTCTTCTTACTCCAAGTCTTGAGTTTTTCAAACTATGTGATATTGCATTTTTTACATAGAGAATAATAATGTCACTTTTATTTCAATATTAGAAAATTAGAACTGCACCCATTTGAATGATTCTAGATCTTTAGAAATCTGAGATTTAAATATGCCCTCATTTTCTTTATCTTTTGATTTTTCTCTAATGACTTCCAAACAGAATGACATAAATTCTCTTAAGAATACAATAATTAGCCACTTCTGTTAAAGCAAAGCAAAAATAAAATAAAACCAAAAACATTCAAAAGGCAGACAGCACTATAATCTGTGAAAAGTTAATGTGTTACTGCAGTGTGTCTAGTGCTACACAAAACATATGGGAAAACAAGGAAAAGACCATCTCTGTCTCCTAGGAGTAGAACCAAGCTACAACTGTCAACATTTTGTAAATTTCACTGACTTAAATTAGGATCATATTTTCACAAATAAGTCAGAAAAATGAAGAGCTTCATGACTAAAAATAATAATAATTGATACACCCTGCATTTTTATTAAGTCTCAGGAAGATAATTTTAATTATCAATTGATATTAAATTAACTCTTTGGGAACTACATGTGTAGAGCCTCTGTTACAAGAGCACAAGCAACATGGATAGAAGCATATCAAGAAGAAATTCTACCTCCAACTATGACCAAATGAATAGTTTGTTCAAATTCATCATTTCTGAGCTGTGCAAACTTCTAGAATCAGAGTTCAGGTAGAGTATTTCACATCTTCCTATAGTTAAAGGTATTCTTCACATCAAAGAAAAAACTAAAAACCTTAAATTCTTAAGAACATGGACCTCAAAATTAAAAACTGTATTATTGAATTGGCACACACACATACACACACACCATACACACACACACACACACACACACACACACAAAGAAGAGAGAGAGAGAGAGAGAGAGAGAGAGAGAGAGAGAGAGAGAGAGAGAGAGAGAGAGGCATAATGGGGCAAGTCCTAGATCTGCTGTCAATTGACCCAGGTTCAATTCTCAGCCCTTTCATTTATTACTTGTGTGTCCCTGGACAAATCAGTTAAATTCTCTGGGCCTCAGTTTTCTCAATTATAAAAAGAGAACGTAAGAATAAATCATTCCAAAAGTCCCTTCTAGTGCTTAAATCTACTATACAAATAGAATCCTTTGAAGTTACAAAGACTTTACATCATCCCAGACTTTACATCATTCTAGGTGCTCAAAGTTACTTAAGTAAATCTTATAAAATAACCCTTAGACCCCTTATCTCATGGGAATGTTAACATCCTTGTAGATGTTTGAGGGGGAGGGAGAAAAGCCTTTGGTATTAAAAATAAGGATTTACCTAATTTAGTTTTGTGTAGTAGGTATATTTTCTTTGGATGAAAACAACATAAACACAAAACAAAAGATTAGTGATCGCCATATACTATATTTAGTACTTGAACAATGTCATCTGAAAATGCAACATTCCTAGGTAACCAAACACTTTTCAGACATTTTAAGTAATCTCCACAAGGGTTCTATTAGAAAGGAACATATCATTTCTAGAATTCTTGAAACATTCAAACATGACCTTGTTCTTTACTTCATGTTATTCAGACTTTCAAGGTACATTTCCTTCTCTTCTTAGGAATATCTTCCGTTCTCTGATCCATTATTCCAAACTGGACTAAATTTGTTCTGACAACATTCTTCCACTGTCACAGAACTTTTCCAAGGAGGGAAAAACATTTGTAATTTGTTTTACTTTTGCAATAAGGAGAACATTTCAAGAAAGTGCCAACTTTTTTGAGTTTAGAAAAATAGAAGTATAAGGTAAAAGAAGATTGTATAAGGAGCTAGGGATGGTGCCAGGACAAAAACCTGGTTGTATTAGTTATGGCCTACTGATAGGATTTATTATTCCCATTTGTAAAAAAGTGTGACAATTATTTTATTTTCCAACATTTACAGAACCCTGAGTTTCTTATTTTTCTCCCTCTCCCCAAAACATCTACAAGGATGATAACATTCCCATGAGATAAGGGGTCTAAGAATCATCAAACAAGATCTACTTAAGTAGCTATGAGCACCTGGCATAATGCTCAGCACTTAGTAGGCATTCAAAAATGTATGTTGATTGATTAGTCAATTCAGAAGATTAAGCAATTTGACTTTTTAAAAAAATTGAATCATACATTTCCCATGGATAGCTTGAGAGATATGTTGCCATTTTTAAAAGTCTTTATTATACAATAATTAAATTAACTTCAAAAAGCAATACTATGTACACAGAACTATGCTAGACCTTGGTGGTAAAGGAACAATTTAAAAAATATATCCTACTTGAGTATAGAGGAAACTTTTTTTTTTTGGTACACAATGGGATTGTGACTTGCCCAGAATCACACAGCTAGTAAGTGTTATGTGTCTGAGGCTGGATTTGAACTCAGATCCTTTTGAATCCAGGGCCAGGGCTCTATCCACTGTGCCACCTCACTGCCCTTAGGGGAAATTTTTAAAACGCAAACTTTTGGTAAAGGAATTTGGGAATCGATTATTCTACTCATTATTTCTTCTGTCTACCAAATGGACCTAGTGAAACTCTCTCGGACTCAGCATGACAAGTCAAATCCCTCTTCCACATTAATGATCCCTGGATCATAGATCATAGAAGAGGCATTAATAATCTGTTACCAACTCCTTATTTTATGGATGAAAAACTAAGGCTCAGAGAGGTGCCATTACATGATCAATCATTCACATATTTGAAACTGGTCAGCATTCCCTTCTATTAAACTGTGAGGTCCTTAAGAGCAAGGACTGTCTTATACTTTTCTTTCTATCCTGATTGCTTAACAAAATTTCTGGCACATAGCAGATATTTAATAAACGTTTACTGACTGATTTTCTTCTATTTTTTTAATTGACTTTTCTTCTTAAGGCAAAGCCTCCCTGATTCCAGCTGACCCTCAGATTATGAGTTTTGAGGTCTCTTTCTTCCAGAATTACTCCAGATTTATAATGTCTTTTCTAAAATGTAGTTCCCCAGTAGTGGGCATGACATTTCAGATGTGGTCTGAAAAAGGAGAATATATCTAGACTGCCAACACCATCATTACAGACATTCAATTCTATTAACGGATTAAATTTTTTCATTTGCTATCCTATCATCTTTTATCATGGTCTAATATAGCCCCCAAAGAGATCCTTCTTCTTGTTATTTCTATTGCTCACCTCTCCTCCTCCTCCCACAAAACTAAACATGACATTATCATTTGTAATGAGGAAAAGAGGTAAAAAAGCAGTCTCTATCCCGTCTCAGGTTCGGGGCACTTCTCAGTTCTGATCCTGAACCCTGGCCACTTCTACAAAGATGCACACTTATTTCTAAGTGTGGTTTTGCAAATTTTGGGGAAGTTGCTTGGCAACGTTGCAGTCAATTTTAGGTTATCCATTGGTTTCCCATAGCATAATAAATGAAGAGGGTGAAGGCAGGCTACATCAAACCTGCTTCAGATAGGAGTAGCCACTAAACCAAGAAGCGTTGGCCCACATAGTAGTATTATAAAAAAATTATTTCCACAATGTATTTTTTTTGCAACCACAATCCTTTGCAACCACATTATACTCTTTATATAAATAGCCCCTCCCTTGTTCATATCAGAATGATCAGAATCTTGATGTCATGATGTTTCTTTTTTTTAAATTTCATTAATTTATTTTGATTTATCAACAATCACTTTCATATGCCTTTGAGTTTAAAATTTTTCTCCCGCTTCCTCCCTAACTCCCTCCCCAAGACAGCAAACAATCTTATATTGGCTATACATTTATATTCCTATTAAACATACTTTCACATTAGTGAAGTTGTAAGTAAAAATTAAAACCAATAGGAGGAACCATTAGAAAGAGGAAACAAAACTCAACAAAAGAGAAAAAAAATGATAGCAATTCAACTTCCATAGTTCTTTCTTTCGATGTGGATAGCATTTTCCATCACGAGGCCTCTGGGGATGTCTTAAATCCTTGTATTGCTGAGAAGGGTTAAGTTTATCAATATTACTCATCGCACAACATGGCTGTTATTGTGTACAAAGTTCTCTTGGTTCTGCTCATTTCATTCAGCATCAGACCATACAAGTCTTTCCAGGTTTTTCTGAAGTCAGCCTGTTCATCATTTCTTATAGCACAATAGTATTCCATTACTTTTCATATACCACAACTTGCTCAGCCATTCCCCAATGATGGGCATCCTCTCAATTTCCAATTCTTTGCCACCACAAAAAGAGCTGCTATGAATATTTTTGTACATGTGGGTCCTTTTCCCATTTGTATCATCTCTTTGGGATATAGCCCTAGAAGTGCTAATTGCTGGGTCAAAGGGTATGCACACTTTTATAGCCCTTTGGTCATACTTCCAAATTGTTCTCCAAAATGGTTGGATCATTTCACAACTCCACCAACAATGCATTAGTGTTCCAATTTTCCCAGCATTTATCATTTTCCTGTTTTTTCATGTTGGCCAATTTGATAGGTGTGTTGTAGTACCTCAGAGTTGTTTTGATTTGCATTTCTCTAATCAATAATGATTTAGAGCATTTTTTCGTATGACTATAGATGGCTTTAATTTCTTCATCTGAGAACTATCTGTCCATGTCCTTTGACCATTTTTCAATTGGGGAATGGCTTGTATTCTTATAAATTTGTCTTAATTCTCTATATATTTTAGAAATGAGGCCCTTATCAGAGACTCTGGTTATAAAAATTCTTTCCCAATATTCTACCTTCCTTCTAATCTTACTTGCATTGGCTTTGTTTGTGCAAAACTTTTCAATTTAATGTAATCAAAATTATCTATTTTGCTTTTCGTAATGTTCTCTATCTCCTGTTTGGTCATGAATTCTTCTGTTCTCCATAGATCTGATAGGTAAACTATTCCTTGTTCTCCCAGTTTACTTATGGTATCAGCCTTTATATCTAAGTCATGAACCCATTTTGACTTTTGGTATATGGTGTGAGATTTCGGTCTATGCCTAGCTTCTGCCATACTCTTTTTCAGTTTTCCCAGCAGTTTTTTTAAGAGTGAATTCTTGTCCCAGAAGCTGGTGTCTTTGGGTTTACCAAATAATAGATTACTATAGTCACTGACTACTGTGACTTGCATATTTAACCTATTCCACTGATCCAACACCCTATTTCTTAGCCATGATCAAGTAGTTTTGATGATTGCTGCTTTATAATACAATTTAAGATCTGGAATTGCTAGGCCACCTTCCCCTGCATTTCTTTTCATTAGTTCCTTTGATATTCTGGACCTTTTGTTTTCCAAATGAATCTTGTTATTATTTTTTCTAACTCTATAAAATAATTTTTTGGTAGTTTGATTGGTATGGCACTGAATAAGTAAATTAGCTTTGGTAGGATTGTCATTTTTATTATATTAGCTCGGCCTACCCATGAGCAACTGATGTTTTTCCAATTATTTAGATCTGATTTTATTTGTGTGAAAAGTGTTTTGTAATTGTGTTCATAGAGTTCCTGGGTTTGTTTCAGGAGGTAGACTCCTAAATATTTTATAATGTCTACAGTAAGTTTAAATGGGATTTCTCTTTCTATCTCTTGCTGTTGGGCTTTGTTGGTAATATATAGAAATGCTGATGATTTATGTGGGTTTATTTTATAGCCTGCAACTTTGCTAAAGTTGTTTATTATTTCAAGTAGTTTTTTACTTGATTCTCTAGGATTCTCTAAGTATATCATCATGTCATCTGCAAAGAGTGATAGCTTTGTTTCTTCTTTGCCTATTCTAATGCCTTCAATTTCTTTTTCTTCTCTTATTGCTAAAGCTAAGGTTTCCAGTACAATATTGAATAACAGTGGTGATAATGGACATCCTTGTTTCACCCCCGATCTTATTGGAAATGCTTCTAGCCTGTCCCCATTACATATAATGCTTGCTGAAGGTTTTAGATAATGCTATTTATTATTTTAAGGAAGACTCCATTTATACCTATGCTTTCTAGTGTTTTTAATAGGAATGGGTGTTGTATTTTATCAAAAGCTTTTTCTGCATCTATTGAGATGATCATGTGGTTTCTGTTGGTTTTGTGTTGATATGCTCAATGATGCTGATAGTTTTCCTAATATTGAACCAACCCTGCATTCCTGGTATAAATCCTACCTGGTCATAGTGTATTATTCTTGTGATAAGTTGCTGCAATCTATTTGCTAGTATTTTGTTTAAAATTTTTGCATCTATATTCATTAGAGAAATTGGTCTATAATTTTCTTTCTCTATTTTGACTCTTCCTGGTTTAGGTATCAACACCATATTTGTATCATAAAAAGAATTTGGTAAGACTCCTTCTTCACCTATTTTCCCAAATAGTCTATATAGTATTGGAATTAATTGTTCTTTAAATGTTTGATAGAATTCGCATGTAAATCCATCTGGCCCTGGAGATTTTTTCCTAGGGAGTTCATCAATGGCTTGTTCAATTTCTTTTTCTGAGATGGGGTTATTTAAGTATTTTACTTCCTCTTCTGTTAATCTGGGCAATTTATATTTTTGTAAATATGTATCCATTTCACTAAGATTGTCAAATTTGTTGGCATATAGTTGGGCAAAATAATTCCTAATTATTGTTTTAATTTCCTCTTCCTTGGTGGTAGCTTCACCCTTTTCATTCTTGATACTAGTAATTTGGTTTTCTTTTTCTTTTTTTTTAATTAAATTAACCAAAGGTTTATCTATTTTATTGGTTTTTTCATAAAACCAGCTCTTAGTTTTATTTATTAGTTCAATAGTTTTCTTAATTTCAATTTTATTAATTTTTCCTTTGGTTTTCAATATTTCTAATTTGGTGTTTAGTTGAGGATTTTTAATTTGTTCTTTTTCTAGTTTTTTTAGTTGTATGCCCAATTCATTAATCTCCTCTTTTTCTATTTTATTTATGTAAGCATTTAGAGATATAAAACTTCCCCTAAGAACTGCTTTGCTGCATCCCATAAGTTTTGGTATGTTGTCTCATTATTGTCATTCTCTTGAATGAAATTATTGATTGTTTCTATGATTTGTTGTTTGACCCAATCATTTTTTAGGATTAGATTATTTAGTTTCCAATTATTTTTTAGTCTATCTTTCCATGGCCCTTTATTACATATAATTTTTATTGCATCATGATCTGAAAAGGATGCATTTAATATTTCTGCCTTTCTGCATTGGATTGTGAGGTTTTTATGCCCTAGTACATGGTCAATTTTTGTGTATGTGCCATGTACTGCCGAGAAAAAAGTATATTCCTTTCTATCCCCATTCAGTTTTCTCCAGAGGTCTATCATACCTAACTTTTCTAATGTTCTATTCACCTCCTTAACTTCTTTCTTGTTTATTTTGTGGTTAGACTTATCTAGTGCAGAGAGGGGGAGGTTCAGGTCCCCCACTAGTATAGTTTTGCTGTCTATTTCTTCCTGTAACTCCCTGAACTTCTCTAAGAATTTGGATGCTATACCATTTGGTGCATATATGTTTAGTAATGATATTACTTCATTGTCTATGGTGCCTTTTAGCAGGATGTAGTTTCCTTCCTTATCTCTTTTGATTAGATCTATTTTTGCTTTTGCTTTGTCTGAGATCAGGATTGCTACCCCTGCTTTTTTTACTTCAGCTGAGCATAATATATTCTGCTCCAGCCTTTTACCTTTACCCTGTATGTGTCACTCTTTTTCAAATGTGTTTCCTGTAAACAACATATTGTAGGATTATGGTTTTTAATCCATTCTGCAATCCATTTCGTTTTATGGGAGAGTTCATCCCATTCACATTCACAGTTATGATTACTATCTGTGTCTTTTTCTCCATCCTTTTCCCCCCATTTATGCTTTTCTTTCTCCTTTTTCCTTTCCCTCCTTCACTAGTGTTTTGCTTTTGACCACCACCTCCTTCAGTCCCTCCCCTTTTATTATCCCTTTCCCTTTTCTTCCCCTTTACTCTTACTGCTTCTTCCCTCCTTCTTTCCCCCTCCCTTTCTTTCCCCCTCCCTTTTCTTTCCCCTTTTCCCTCCTACTGCCTATAGGGCAAGTTAGATTTCTATACCTAACTGATTATGTTATTTGCCCTTCTTGAGCCAAATCTGATGAGAGTAAGGTTCAAACAATGCTCCCCCTCCTTCTTTCCCTCTGCTGTAATAGTGTCTTTTCCTGTAATGTAATTTACCCTTGTCTGCCTCCTCCTTTCTCAGTACATTTTCTAAGATCAGATTGATCCACTTATTTGGATCCATTTAACCTACTTGATTAGATTTTTTTTTATCATTACATCAAAGTCAACTAATATCCACCCTCTTTATGTATACTCCTTTAACATGGTGTAATAACAATACAGTTCTCAAGGGTTGCAAGTGTCATATTCCCTTGTAGGGTTTAAACAGCCCCTTATTAACAACATATTGTATCTTTCTGTCCCATTTACCTTTTTAGTCCTTCTTGAGTCCTGTACTTGAAGATCAAATTTTTTGTTGAGCTCTGGTCTTTTTATCAGGAAAGTTTGGAAGTCCCCTATTTCATTGAATATCCACCTCCTCACTTGAAAAATGATGCTCCTTTTTGCTGGGTAATTGATCCTTGGCTGCATTCCAAGCTCCTTTGCCTTATGGAATATCATGTTCCATGCCCTGGTCTTTTAATGTAGAAGCTGCAAGGTCCTGTGTAATCCTGACTGTGGTTCCATGATATTTAAATTGTTTCTTTCTGGCTGCTTGCAGCACCTTCTCTTTCATCTGGTAATTTTGGAATTTTGCTATTATATTCCTTGGCATTGTCAATTTGGGATCTCTTTCAGGTGGTGATGTGGATTCTTTCTATGGTTATTTTCCCTTCTGGTTCTAGGACTTCTGGGCAGTTTTCCTTTATGATTTCCTGAAAGATACTGTCCAGGCTCTTTTTTTCATCATGATTTTCAGGTAGTCCAATAATTTTTAAATTGTCTCTCCTGATCGATTTTCCAGGTCGGTTGTTTTACTGATGAGGTATTTTACATTTTCATCTATTTTTTCATTTTTTTGTTTCTGTTTGACTGATTCTTGCTCTCTCATAGAGACATTAGTTTCCATTTGTCCAATTCTAGTTTTTAACAGATTGTTTTCTTCTGTTAGTTTTTGTACTTCCTTCTTCAATTGGCCAATTGTTTTTTAGGGACTTGTTTTCTTCAGTGTTATTTTTTTCCTTCTTCTGGCCAATTGTGTTTTTTAGGGATTTGTTTTCTTCTTTCTATTTTTTTTCCAATTGGCCAATTGTATTTTTGAAGGACTCTTCTACCTCTCTCATTCGACTATTAAAAATCCTTCTTGAGATCTTCTAAGAAGGCTTTTGGTGCTTCAGACCAGTTCATATTCCCTTTTTTGTTGCAGATGTGGGTTTGTTGACAATGTTGTCCTCTTCAGAATTTCTGTCTTGATCTTCACTCTTCTCATAATATGAATCTATGGTAGTTTCTTTTTACTCATGGTGTTTCTGTATTCCCTGGCCTTTAAAGAGATTGAGCTCTCCTGCTGGGGAACAGAGGGTACTGACCCAAGCTTCTCCTGTTGGGAGCCTAGGTCTTGGTCACTGGCTTTGTGTGCTGGGGCCTCTTATGTTGGCAATTGGAGGCTGTAGGGTTCTGGCAGCTTACCTCTTGTTGGGCTGGAATCAGCAATTCTAGGTTGCCTGCTTTTCCTTTCCTTTAGCTTTCTTCAGCTCCTTTTACATGGGTGCTGCAGGGTGTTTATCTGCCTGGGGACCTCTGCAGTGTTGTCTCCCTTATTTCTGCTAGTGCACTGCGAGATTCCTTTGCAGTAGAGTGCTGAGGCACCTGGTGGTTTTCTGAGCTGGTTTCCACTGGTTCCCCCTGCCCTCACTGAGGCACTGGGAGGTCCAGATGTTGGTGTTTGCCTGTTCTACCACCTGGGCTTCAGGATTTCTTCCGTTGACATGGAGGTTCTGAGAGCTACCTGGTGTTGGGCTGGAATCAGCAAGGCTGGGCCTTTAGGTTGTTTTCTTCACCTCCTTTCAGATGAATGCTGCAGGGTACTTATCTGCCTGGGGCCTTTTTTAGTGCTGCTTCCCTTATTTTTGCTGAGGCACTGGGAGACCTGTTTGCTGAGCTGCTGCTCCCTGTGTTCTTCTAGTTCAGCTGTTCCAGGGTTTGGTTTTGGTTTTTTCTGGGGTGATATTTTCTGGGTTTTCAGAGGTTGATAGGGGAGAGTGAGAGCAACTACCTTTTCACTCTGCCATCTTGGCTCCTGGAAGTCTGTTGTGATCTTTCTAACTGTATTAACCAATTTCCTTTATCAAATCTCAAGTAACAATCATAACTAACATTAAGAAAGACATTGATGTTTGGAAAGATTGATGGCAAAAAGAAAAGGGAATGACAGAGGATGAGGTGAATAGATAGTATCATGGAAATAAACATGAACTTGGACAGACTTCAAGAGATAGTGGAGGATAGAAGAACCTGATGCCTTATGGTCCATAGGGTCATGAAGATTTGTACATAATTGAACAACTGAACAAAAACAAAAACTTTTATGTAGCACCTACTATGCACCAGGTACTTTCTAAGTGCTTTTAATAACTATCCCTTCATAATAATATCAATCTTCATAACCACCCTGTGAGTTAGGTGCTATTAATATTTTCCCCATTTTATAGAGTAGGAAACTGAGGCAAAAAGAGGTTAAGTGAATTGTTCAGGGTCACACAGTTAGTGAGTGTCTGAGGCTAGATTTAAACTCAGGTCTTCCTGACTCCAGGTCCATTGTGCCACTTAGGTGACTAATGGAGTCTTAGCACTATTTCTTTGAATTCCTTGAAATTTATTCACTAAAGTCCTTGTTTCCATGTTATAACATTCTATTCCTTACTTATTTTTTAATATTAATTTATTTATTTTTAGTTTTCAACATTTACTTCCACAAGAATTTGAATTCCATATTTTCACCCCATCTTGCCCCTTCTCCCACCCCAAGATGGCATGCATTCTCAATACCCCTTCCCCTAGTCTGCCCTCCCTTCTATGTCTCCCCGCCCCTTCTTTTATACCCTTCCCCTTTTTTTTTCCTGTAGGGCAGGATAGATTTCTGTACCTTATTTCCTGTATTTCTTATTTCCCAGTTGCATGTGGAAACATTTTGTTTTTTAAACTTGTGTTTTTAAAACTTTGGGTTCCAAATTTTCTCCCTTCCTCCCACCCCACCCACCCTCATTGAAAAGGCAAGCAAGTCAATACAGGCCATACACATTATGCAAAACATGTCCATAGTAGACATGTGAAAAACTAAATCTATTTCCCTTAATCCTATCCTGCCTCCTCTTCCCCCCCCCATTTATTATATTCTTTCTTTTGACCCTGTTCCTCCTCAGAAATACTTCCTTCTGATTACCCCTTTCCCAATCTGCCCTTCTCTCTATCATCTCCCTGCTCTCTTGTCCCCTTCCTCCCCTATTTTCCTGTTGGGTAAGACAGATTTCCATATCCAATTAAGTATGTATGTTATTCCCTCCTTAAGCCAAATCCTATGAGAATAAGATTCCCTCATTTCCTTTCACCTTCCCCTGTTTCCCCTCCACTGTAAGAACCTTTTCTTGTCTATTTTGTGCAAGATAATGTACCCCATTCTACCTCTCCCTTTCTCCTTCTCCTAGTATAATCCTCTCTCACCCCTTAATTTTATTCTCCAGATATCACCCCTTCATCTTCAACTCACCCTGTGCCCTCTATCTATCTATCTATCTATCTATCTATCTATCTATCTATCTATCTATGTATCTATCATCTATCTATCTATCCATACATATAATTTTTCCCCTCCTGTTCCCCTAATACTGACCAAGGTCTCACGAGTTATAAATATCATCTTTCCATGCAGGAATGTAAACAGTTCAGCCTTAATAAGTCTCTTATGATTTCTCTTTCCTGTTTACCTCTTCATGTTCCACTTGAGTCTTGTATTTGAAAGTCAAATTTTCTACTCAGCTCTGGTCTTTTCATCAGGAATGCTTGAAAGTCCTCTATTTCACTAAATGACCATTTTTTCCCCTGAAGGATTATACTCAGTTTTGCTGGGTAGGTGATTCTTGGTTGTAATCCTATCTCCTTTGCCCTCCAGAATATTACATTCCATGCCCTCCAGTCCCTTAATGTAGAAGCTGCTAAATGTTTTGTTATCCTGATTGTGTTTCCACCACACTTGAATTGTTTCTTTCTGGCTGCTTGCAATATTTTCTCCTTGACCTGGGAACTCTGGCATTTGGCTACAACATTCCTAGAAGTTTTCCTTTGGGGTTCTCTTTCAGGGGGTGATCGGTGGATTCTTTTTATTTGTATTTTGCTGTTGTAAAATATCAGGGAAGTTTTCCTCGATAATTTCTTGAAAGATGATGTCTAGGTTCCTTTTTTGATCATGGCTTTCAGGTAGTCCAATAGTTTTTAAATTCTCTCTCCTGTATCTATTTTCCAGGTCAGTTGTTTTTCCAATGAGATATTTCACACTGTTTTCTAATTTTTCGTTCTTTTGGATTTGTTCTACTGTGTCATGATTTCTCATAAAGTCACTACCTTCCAATTGCTCCATTTTAATTTTTAAGGAAGTATTTTTTTCAGTAAGCTTTTGGACTTCCTTTTCCACTTGGCCAATTTTTCTTTTTAGGGCATTCTTCTCCTCAATTGGCTTTTTGGACCTCTTTTGTCATTTGGGTTAGGCTATTTTTTAAGGTGTTATTTTCTTCAGTATTTTTTTGGTCTCCTTTAGCAAGCTGTTGACTTGTTTTTCATGATTTTCTTGCATGACTTTCATTTCTCTTCCCAGTTTTTCCTCTACTTCTCTTACTTGCTTCTCAAAATCCCTTTTGAACTTTTCCAAGGCCTGGAACAGATTCATATTTTTCTTGGAGGCTTTGGATGTGGGAGCTTTGACTTTGTTGTCTTCTTCTGGTTGTATGTTTTGATCTTCTTTGTGACCAAAGTAAGATAATATAGTCTGATTCTTTTTGCGAGGTTTGCTCATGATCCCAGCCAACGACTTGAGTTTTAAACTCTTTGTTAAGGTAAAAGTCTGCTTCCAGTGTGGAGAATGTGCCGTCCCAAGCTGTTTGTATAGCTGTTTTCAGAGATACTTTTAGGGACCTGTAAATTTTCAGTTCTTCCGAGGTGGGTTGAGGTATTTACTCTTTTCCTGGCCTGAACTCTGGTCTTTGAGTGACGGGCCACAGTCTTTGCTCTCTTTGAACTGTGAGGAGGGTTTTCTCTGCACCACCACTACAAGCTCCACCTCTCCAGCACTCCTCCTCACCTCAGGGCTGCCACCCAGAAATGTGACCCAGATCCAAGCACAGGCAAACCAAGAGATTCCTGCCTCAGCACCAGCAAAGAGATCCCTGCAGTCCCTCTCTGATCAGACACTTGATTCCCCCTCAGTCTGTGGTCTGGAAGTGCAGGACACAGCCACCGCCCCCCTGAGCTCTGCGCTGTGCCCTGGAGCTGGCTCTGACCTAGCTCTTCTCTCACCGCAAAAACAGATTTTTCCCACTGACCTTCTAAGTTGTCTTTGGTGTTAGCGGATTGAGGAGTCTGAAAGCCACCACAGCTGCCCATGATTCAGTCCTCTGAGTCCTGCTCCAGGTTTCACTGTAGCTTTCGCACCCAGGCCGAACTGAGCTCCTCTTACTGCCCTGCACGATAGACCTTTCTGATCAACCATCCAGGCTTTGGGCTGGAAATTTGTTTTACTCTGTCTTTTTGTGGGTTCTACTGCTTTAGAATTTATTTAGAGCCATTTTTTATGGGTATTTGGAGCGGTTTGGGGGAGAGCTCAAGCAAATCACTGCTTTCACGATGCCATCTTGGCTCCACCCCCTCTATTCCTTATTTACGATGGGTTCTACAATAATAGGTTTATTTCTTCCTAAGGTCCCTGATATTTGCATTCCATTATACTGTTCCTTGCCACTGGTTAGAATCTGACCCAGAAAAAAAAGTTTGTTCTTGTTTCCTCTTTTACCATCTTAAAGCTAAATTTTTTCATCAATGCAAATCAAGAATTTTTCTGTTTTGTTTTTAGCAGAGAATCCAATAGCAAATGTTTACACAGCTGAAGTCTCCCACCACCGCAACTATGACATATTGCTTCTATGACAGATTTCTGAGCTACATTTTCAGTTCATCATCCATTAGGGAAAGTTTCAAGTATGAATATTGAGCCATTTAATAACTGTATTACTTTGAAAAAAAGTACATATCAAACATGTACTATATAGGTTGATTCTAGCCCAGTGTTCAAACTTTGAGAGCTTAGGTTTCTTAAGGCTGAACTGAAGAAAAATAATTGCTAAAATAGGTGTCAGCAACAAGACAATTGGAATAAAGAAGACCAGTGTAGAGACTAGTAAAGCCCACTAGGTTAGGCCAGATAATAGAGTGAAGTCTCAATAACAGTCAATAAGGGGAAGCTTTGACAGATAAACGAGCAATTTCAAAAAGGTGTTGCAACAGGCAAATGTCTCAAGATGGTGGCCATAACAACTTTAGAGCCATATAGAAATTGGATCCCAAAGAAGTGTTCTTAAATACATGCAGTTAGCATCAAGGAGGTCATCAAGGAGGAACCAGTCAGTCAATCATTAAACATTTATTAAATGCCAGGCACTGTGTTAAACACTAAGGATACAAAGAAAGGCAAAAGAAACCAAGTCTCTGCCCCCAAAGAGCTCACAATCTAATGGGAAGGTGGAGACAAAACAAAAACAGAAGCTAAAAGGACAGAGGAAGGAGGAAGAAGGGAGGAGAGTCAGCATGAGGCACATGATGAAGTGCTGTAGCTGATGGGAAATGATAAGATGATTGTCCTGAACCCCTCTTTAAATGGAGGATCTGGAAGCTGGGAGCAACATTTTTCAACCAGTGTTTCTGATAAAGGTTTCATTTCTAAATATATAGAGAGAACTGAGTCAAATTTATAAGAATACAAGTCGTACCTCATTTGATACGGATATCAACAGGCAGTTTTCAGAGGAAGAAATTAAAAGTATCTGTAGTCACAGAAAAAATACTCTAAATCACTATTGATTAGAGAAATGCAAATCAAAACAACTCTGACATACCTCTTCACATCTATCAGATTGGCCAAAATAACAAAACAGGAAAATAATAAATGTTGGAGAAGATGTGGGGAAAATTGGAACTCTAATGCATTTTTGGTGGAGTTGTGAACTGATCCAACCATTCTGGAGAACAATTTGGAACTATGCACTAAGGGCTATGAAATTGACCATACCCTTTGAGCCAGCAATAACCGCTCTAGGTCTATATCCCAAAGAGATCATAAAAATGGGAAAAAGACCTACATGTACAAAAATATTTATAGCAGCTCTTTTTGTGGTGGCAAAGAATTGGAAATTGATAGGATGCCATGAACTGGGGAATGGCTGAACAAGTTGTGGTACATGAATGTAATGGAATACTATTGTCCCATAAGAATGATGAACGGCAGACTTTAGGAAAACCTGGAAAGACGTGCATGAGCTGCTGCTCAGTGAAGTGAGCAGAACCAGGACAACATTGTACACAGTAACAGCAACAATTTTTTTGTTTCTTTTTTCTTGTGGTTCCTCGCATTGGTTCTAATCCTTATTTACAACATGACTAATGTGAAAATATGCCCATTATGAATGTATATGTAGAGCCTATATCATATTGCATGCCATCTCTGGGAGGGGGAGAAGAAGGAGGTGAAGAAAATTTAGAATTCATAATCATATGGAAGTGAATGTTGAAAACTAAAAATTAATTATTAATTAATTAAGTAACCAAAAAAATGGAGGTTCTGGGAAGACCTTCTCTGATATTCACCCTTTTCTCTCTTCAGTTAGGCTGAAAGAGGGTCCTCCAGGGGCAGATGATAATAAGAAGGTGTGAATTTCAGAGCTGACATAATCTTTCAGGAAGATGAGCAACTGGAGACAATGATGAAGTCCAGGAGAGTAGCCAAGTGAGAAACAACAAAGTAGGTAGCAATAGTAACTGGGTTTTATGGGCAGGATTCCATTTTCTTGGAGGACATGCAGGGAAGGAGATAAAGATCTGGCCCAAAATCTCAAAGAAAATGAGTAAGGGAAGCAAATCAATAACTAAGAAATAGAGGGATAAGACAGACATGCAGTTAATGGAACTCGACTACAACATGAGATCTTAGTCACAAAGTACAAGGCAAGAGCCCAGTTACTGAAAACCAATTACCAACCTGATTCAGTCCAACAAGCAGTTAAGTGCTTACAATTTGCAAGGTGCTTCACAGGGTGTTAGGCAAACAACAGCAAACAAAAGATAGTTTTTGCATTCAATGAACATACATTATAATTATACTGAGGACTGGGAGAAAAGAGATTATATTTTGCATATAAACAGTTAAGTGATGAAGTGGATAGAGTGCTAAATCCAGAGTCAGGAAGATGTGAGTTTAAATTGGACATCAGATACTTATAACCTAGGCTAGTCACAACTTCTGTTTTCCTCAACTGATAATAATAACACTTACCTCTTGGGGTTATTGTGAGGATCAAATGAGATATTAGTAAAAAGAACTCATCATAGTGCCTAGCACATTGTAGGCATTGTACAAATGTGTATTACCTTTCCTTCTGCCTAAATATTATGTGAACCCACTTAAAATCTCACCTGCAGGAAGCTTTTCCCAATCCACCTTAATAGCATTGCCTTACCTCTAGACTATTTCCAATTCATCCTGATTATATGTTGGTTGAACAGTTATTTGCATTATCTTCCTCTTTAAACTGTAAAGTACTTGAGAGCAGAGACCGTCTTTTGCCTTTGTTTCATATCCCCGGTATTTAGCACAGTGCCTGGAACATGGGTGCTTAACAAATCCTTGTTGTCTGACTGACAAAAGTCTGAGTGGAACCAACAGCAAGGGGTATTGCTGAGCCATTGGCCTAGAATATGGAGGTGGTTATATTCACCTTTCTAGGAACTATTTTGGTTCCAGGACTTGAGGTGAGACAGCCTTCAGTGTGAGTGGTAATATCAATGGGAATTCAGGATAAGCCAGTGAAAGAATACCAGATTTGGAGCACAAAGAGTTCAAATTCCATGTCTATGACTTACAAACTCATTTGTCATTGGACAAGCAATTTTTTTCTTCATTAGTAAAATAATAGGGTTGAGTAAGATGATTATAATATTCCTTCCTATTTTAAAGTTCTATGATTCTATGAGGGGAGAGGCCAGAAGCCAAATAAGATATCAACATATCTCTACATCTCATCATACCCAAAAATCATATACTTTCTTCTTTTTGGCCTCTTCAGGATAAATCTTTGACTACAATCATCTAAATTGTTCTTGTTGTTGTTAAGTTGTTGTTCAGTCATGTCTGACTCTTCATGACCTCAACAACGATATTTGAACAAGGTGGTATGAGAGAAAATGAGAATTGAAAGTTCTATTATCATTCTGTACAGTGTCTTCCTCTTACTTTTCAACAAAAAATAATCACCAGGATTTTAGACTTTAGACAATAATGACAATTATTGATATGCTAGGCAAGCATAAGGAGAGATGTCACTACATAAGGTGAGAAACTATTGATCACGGTATTCTGTTTATGCAAAGTGATTCCAGTCTAGTTGCAAGGGTTGCCTCAGTCATATTATAGAATCTGCTTAACATTTAGAGAGTCTTTGCTGAGCTAGACAAGGATAGCTACTTGCATATGTGCCAACTGCTAAGGGCAAAGATGGCCAAAGAGAAGCTGTGCCATCCTCCTGTATCTTTTAGAAAAGGATTTACTGTATATTTTAACCAAATTGTCCTTGATTAATCATCCAAAAGCCTACTTTCTATAATACTATCTAATATATGATGTTGTAAAAAGAAAGAAGGAAACATAACTTAAATTGAAGCCTCTTTATCCTTCAGAATCATAGAATTTTAGAGAAGAAACAGAACTAAGACATACACTGGTCTGAGTGTGTCACAACCTCCCTGAACCTTGTAAGGATAAAAATACTTGTATCCTTTACTTTACAAGGTTATTATGAGAAAATTATGTTGCAAAGCTTAAAATGTATACAAATGTGAGTTAGTTTTCACATGTGAGACAGTCAGGCATGGTGAATAAAGTTAGATTTAAAAAAAGGAAAATATGAGTTTATTTTTCACCTATAAAAATACCTATGATTCCTCATAATGCTGTTGTGAGGCTAAAATGAGATAGTGTTTTCAGAACTCTTCACAAAGTTAAAGTACTATATAAATTTCGACTATTATTATCATGTAATCCTATCCCTTCCTTCCCTCTCATTTTGTAATTGAGGGGAAAAAAAGAGTCCACAAAAGTTAAATGATTTGCCCAGATCACATACTTAGATAGTAAAAGGTTAGAATACAGGTCTGTGACTTTCAAAGAAGTGCTCCTTCCTCTAGACCATGTTAATTGAAATTGAGATTAAATGGTCTCTTTTATCCAACCAAATTAATTTCAAACCTGGTATGTTCTCCCAAATCCTGACAACTAAATCTGGGAGTTCTTGTCCATAAATGTGTAAGTACACCTTGAGTGATGGTGTTAATCGTTTCAACACCAACATGGAATCAGTTGAAGTAATATTACAGATGATAGTTCCACAGGAACAAAATTACAAGCATTATTAATGACTAATATGTCATGGGTCATTAACTATAGAAGCTTGGTTTTCACTAAATTTAAGTTTAGTTAGGATGTATGTAGCTAGGAAGACAAATTTATTTTTCTTATGTGTCCTTCCCACAAAAATCTACATACCACCACTACTGGGAGAAGTTATTCCTGTACTTGATTTCCCTAAATTTTTTGAGATATAGATTTGTATCATTTAATTACATGGCCTGGCAAAAAGAGGGAGAGAGGTACAATACAAGAGAAAGCATGTTGGTCCAAAGAGTCTCTAGACAAAATACAGTTCTAACGTGAATGGGAGGCCCACCTCTAGGGCACTGGGGAAGAGAGAAGGCCAACTCTAATGAGTCAAAATGAGCCTCCCTGGACTGGGTATAGAGACTTTCTTGTGAAGCACAAAGGGAGAGTTCCTTTAGCTTTTGACAGACCTCTTATACTGAGGCATGGATCTAGGAAGACCATGAACTAAGCAGGTTTAAGTATAATGGAGGTGTGTTTTTGAACTGTAAATGGTCCATAAAAATTCTTCCCATATTGGCTAATTAGAAGGTTTATCTGGGGGGAAGACAAGTTACATTGGTTGATGAAGGAAAATGACAGAACTGCAGAGATAGCTAAATGAGGTTATTGATGAAAAGGCCACCTGCTGAGAATAGTCATGGAAAGCAGAGTTCTAAGAGATAGAAAGCAGGATCCTGAGACAAGGAAACTACCACTTATTGGGACTAGGATGTAATGAGAGATTCAGGAAGGAGAATTACAGAAGACAAGAAGAAGTAATGGGAACTGCTGAAGACTGATAGCAACAGGAGGAGCTAATCAAAGCCACAAGAAATAACTAACCCTTCTCAGAGAGTGGCTAGAGGGGAGAATAATGTGGAAACCCAACCTCTCCTTGCTGCAGCCCCACTTAGGATCATAAGTCACTGAAATTTAATTGTTTTCTAATAAGATCTCTGTTCTTTGTTGGGGATCATTGTATTTTATGGGTCATGGTCTAAGTTTTATCTGTTTAAGTTAACTTGTAAATAAAACTTCACATTTAGCCTTGTGAAACTGTCCTTATTAAGAGATTTGGTTGCTACCATTACAGGCTGTCAGATACTGAGGATCTTATACTATCTGGATTAAAATGACAATCCAGAGAAGGGAGCAGACACCAAAATGTCCCATAGTCATTTGCGTCTGGAGGAAGAACATGACACAAAGGTTACACATATTTATGGCTCATGCCAATGTTATACAAGATTTGCCTAAGAGGATTACTTCATTCAAGCAATCTACATTTTGCAAAGATCCATATCCTTCCAAATAGTGGAATATAGAGTGTTTTTGGTCCCTACTACTCCCTCAATCATTCCAAGAATAAAATCTAATAGAATTCTTTCTCTCTTTTGCAGAGGTGTATGTATGTATGTATGTATGTATGTATGTACACATATATACATATAGACATAAAATGTGTGCGTGTGTGTATATATATGTATGTGTATATATATATATATGTATGTGTATATATATATATGTATGTGTATATATATATATATGTATATATATAAATAAAACCCTGATATGTACATACATACATATATATACACATATCAAATTTGTATCTCATACATAGAAAATAAATTCCAATTAAATGAATGAAAATATTTCAGAGATTTGAATTGCTACAGAATACGGTGTCCTTGGATAGATAGGACATATTAGAGGACATCTTCACTTGTAGTTTCTGGGCAAGTTAAGAAGTATTTTTTTTTCATCTGAGTAATGGGTCATAAAATGAACTAATATTCTTTTCCTCTGCCCTATTGTCCCCAAACTCCTACTTTTTCTGAATCATTTTGTTTAAAGGAAAAGATTGTGTTTAACTTTGCAATAGAAAACACAGCTGAGTCATTGACATTTCAATCAGCCTTTATTATGTTGAAATCACAGTAGGGTATCCCTTTTACCCAGACTGTACTGACACTAAAATAGAATTGATTTCAATCTAAAAAGGAAAGACAAAACACATCAATACATATGTGCATATATATTTTTTAATTGGAACTTCACTCAGATACTATTTGCCATGGAGTCAAACTTAGTAAATAATGGATTCATCTTTTGTTTCATCCAAGGGGATTTAGTTGCAGAAATATCAAAAGAAAGTCTGAAAATTTTCCTTGGCCAGACTCCAGCACTATATCATTGGATGGATCCAAGCTATCTTTTTAATTTGTATGGTACTTATTTTTTCAGAATATTTCTGACTATTTTCATATTTGTATATTCTATATTTCTATATGTGTAGTAAGTAGAGATTCCATTTTAGAGATGTCAGCCTTTACTGCAGCACAGAAAGACTAATCAACTTGTCAAGGTTATTAGGCTAATTAGTAATTGAGTTAGAACAAGAATCCAGATCACTTAAATTCAAATCCAGTGCTTTTTTCATTAGTGATACATGCATATATGAATATCTAGGAAGCACAAATTTTATATACTCATATCCATGTACATGTATGTATTTATGTATATCCATATATGTATATACACATGTATATATGTATACATCTATATGTGTATGTTTTTTGTATATCTCACATTATCTTATTCAATCGTTCAGTCGTGTTCAACTCTTTGTGATCCCATATGGAGTTTTCTTGGCAAAGATACTGGAGTGGTTTGCCATTTCCTTCTCCAGTAGATTAAGGCAAATGAAAGTTAGGTGACTTGCTCAGGGTCACACAGCTAATACATGTCTGAGACTGGATTGAACTCGGGTTTTCCTGACTTCAGGCACAAGGACCTATCCACTGAGCCACCTAACTGCCTCTCTATCATCTACCTCTCTACAATTCATTCATTCATCTATCCATATATCCATCTAAATATCAGAATGCCATAAAACAATGAAAACAAATTTGAAAAAAAACTCTAGCAAAAGAACTAATGTCCTCTCTCACTCTCTCTCTCTCTCTCTCTCTCTCTCTCTCTCTCTCTCTCTCTCTCTCTCTCTTTCTCTCTCTTTTACTAATACAGTTAAACAGAGAGAAAAAATGAACAAAGAAACTTGATTAATTAAGTTGCCTGTTGTCTGGAATCTCCACTAGCTTGCTGTTCTCAGGAATAGAATACTAAGACCAGAGCTACCTGGAAGTTTCAAACACTGTACTTCAATTCTAGCTTCCAAATTCACCAGTGCTACTGAAGTATTTGAGAAGCATATTTAAAGTTAGGGTTGCCTACTTTGAATACCATACCAAATGTTGTATATGTCTGTGGGCTGGCAAGGAATGCATCGGTTTTTGTCTGCTAATGAACTTAATGTCGAAACAAATCATGTTGCTGTCCAGAATGTTTGTTATGCCAGAAAAAAGAAAGGACTACTACATAATGCATATGTTCCATTAATTGCAGGAGAAACCAAAAAGGCATCTTGAGTTTACAGAGAGCACAGAAGTCATCACATAAAAATGTCAGCATGAGCAAGGAAAGCAAAAAGGCAAAGACAAATCAGCCCATTTGCATGCAGGGGAAGAATAAGCTTTGCACAATCAATGCAGGTGAGCTTTTTTTTTTTAAACAGTGCATTACTTAACAAAAGGTATTATTTCTAAACCTGCCATTAAATCTGTCTTGTAACCCAGTATCAAGTCAGAACAGTGATCTGAAATCGCCTGTCATGGAATATAATCTAGAGACCAGAGACCTTATATGGTATAAGACTTAGGGCCATAATTTTGTTAAAACTCACAAGTCATTTTTTCTAGAAGACAGATCTTGGAAAAATCAATGAAAAATCCGTCCCCGGGTCACTAAATTAGCTCAAATTTGCTAACTGCATGCTAAGAAGAGGAAGGGTGAAAGATGGATTGATTTACAATTCCTACAATGCAACCACTCACAAGCCAGTATTCCCTTCTTTCGAAGGGAATGTATAAATGTCTAAAATGACAAGTGATGGGTAAGCACTTTCTGTGTTTCTAGTATAATAAATACAAACAGTTATAGCTCATCACAATAACAAATCAGAAAATTGTATAAAGGCATACTATGAAAAATTAGGGAATTAGCATAATTAGACTTGGAAAGCTTTACTAAAATCTATTCTTCATCAATAAAATAACTTTTAAAGTATAAATGCAAATATATTTTATTCATAAATTGTAGACATTGGTACACTAATTTAAAGGCATTGGCTCCATAGTTATTTACATGGCAATCAGCTTCCCAAAGCCAATGACCTATTCAAATTAATGTTGGCCTCAACTTAAAAGTAGTCTGTATAAATAAACAACTCACACGCTCTGCATAGTGACTGCCTCAGTAAACCATTCAGTGTAGAACTCCAATGGAATTAAGAATAATTCGGATAATGATAAAAATGAGTACATAGAACAAAATATGTTGTAGAGCTTAGTGTCACAAAAGAAAAAGTTATCTCAAAAAAATATAGTGACAGCTGTAAGGATTGCCTGTGGTAACAACAGGAGCATTCAGCAAATTGCAGACTTGGTTTTGGATGTGTTGCTTTTACCCAACCACACTTGGGATTTTGCTGACCTTACTGAAGATGTTGGTTTAAGTTTGTTTTAAATATGAAACTTTTTTCACAACTCTACCATAAGAATATTATATGGAAGAAAGCAATTTGAAAAGTGTTATTGAATCTAAATATGAAAAAATCCTGACTCCAAAAAAAGAAATAAAATCAGAGCTGAAAATACCTCTTAATGGCAAGGAGTTTTTAAAAGTATTGGAGTACATGCTAAACTTTCTAAAAGGAGAAAAATAATAATAGTCAATCTGAGCATTAAAGTTATTACATGGGTCATAAGTAATTTAGCGTAATATAGAAAGTGGTAAAAATGCTATACTCTACCTGGCATGCTAAAGAACGATCTGTGGTTTAACAGAATGGAAACTTGGAAACTCCATCCACCGATGGAGATTTCAACTCATCTATGACTTAGTCGATATATTACAGTGTTTTGACTGAGACTCAAAAGAGTTAAGTGAATTGCCTATGATCACACAGCTAGTATTGTTAGAGGCAAGATCTTAACTCATATCTTTGTAACTACATTACCAACCCTTCCTTTAACATACCCTGGAGCCCTTCTTCCTATAAAAAACTTATCCCCCAAATAGTGTTTTATCCTTCACCACTTTGCTAAATTTTAATCTTACATATATATTCTTAGCAACAGGCTATTGGACATTTAAGATAGAATCTTTACATAAGAAAGATATTAATTTTCAACCTTGGAAATTGTTCTCTTGTAACAATCAATCATTTATTAAGCATCTAACAAGTGCTGTTGTCATTCAATTGTCTTTCAGTCATGTCTGACTCCTTATGAGTCCATTTTGTGGTTTTCATGGCCAAGATATGGAGTGGTTTGTCATTTGCTTCTCAAGCTCATTTTACTGATGAGGAAACTGAAGCAAATAGTGTCTGAGGCTAGATTTGAACGCAGGTCTTCTTGACTGCAGGCTGGGTGCTCTGTCAACTGCACTACCTAGTTGCCTAATGTGTTATGGTACTATGTGCTAGATATAGTGTTAAGTGTTGATGATACAAATATGAAAAAAGAAAAACCGTCCCTGCCCTCAGGGAAAGACATATGGGAAAGACAACATACAAAAGAAGCTGAGAAAGCTGGGGGAAGAACAGAGGGAAGGAATGGAGTATACCAGGGTCATGGTTGAGAAGTCAGTGAGAGAAATGTCAGAATACTGTAGGCAGGTAAGAGATGAAGAGATATCTGAACTGACTTCTCTCCTTAAGTGGAGGTTTGGGGTTCATGACCCTACCCTTCAATCAGAGAGGAAGAAGGAATTATAAAGCTATTGAGATCTTACAGAATGATGAGGTTATCCCAATAAGTAGCTTCTTGGGGCAGAATGGAGAAATCTGTCAGAGAAATACTAAGGTAGTGCAACCAGGTGTTGTAACGGCCACCTTCCTCATGACTTCACTCTGGACATTATTTTGAGTAGCCATTTTGATTTGCAGTATTTCAACAGTGATGTCTCTCTTCTCAATTTTAATTATAATGTGGTAACAGGAGAGTTAATAATGTTGGCCACATGATAGCAATGCCTGGATTAGAACTTCCAGTCTCACACACTATTCCTTATCAAAGATTGATTTAGTATATAGGCAATGAAAACACTGGCCAAGTTCTGAATGCCAAATGGAGGTTGGAGTCAATGCACTGATCTTCTCTCTGAAAGCCACAGGTATACTGATATATATACTGGAAGTAGCTACATAGTAGCTAGCATTCATACAGTACCTCAAAGTTTGGAAAGAGCTTTACAAATGTTATCTTATTTCATTCTTACAATACCGCTGTGGGACAGGTGCTAATATTATTCCCATTTTATAGTTAGGGAAACTGAGGCAGAAACAGAGTAAGTAACTTGCCCAAGATCACAGAGCTAGTGAGTAACTGAAGTCCCCTGATAGGCCCAATGCTCTACCCACTTTATCTCTTTGTTGCCTATCTCTGGCTTTTTTCCTAGGGAATAACAAAGAGCGTCTGGGAGTTTAGAACTGAATTATGTAGTCTGCTAAAGTGCAGATATATAGGCTTAGTGAATACTTCTACATCTGCTTTCTATACAGCTGCTAGGATGGTGCTGAGTTCATGATTATCCCAATGAAAGATAGTTCACCAAATTCGGAATGAAGGTAGTCACTGTCTAGGAAGACTACAGAAGATTTTGAATCTATCTTTTTTATTAATTTATTTTGAATTATCAACAATCATTTCCATAAGCTTTTGAGTTTTAAATTTTTCTCCCCCTGCCTCCCTACTTCCCTCCCCAAGATGGTGTGCAATCTGATATAGGCTATACATATACATTCCTATTTAACATATTTTAACATTAGTGATGTTGTAAGTAAGAATTAGAACCAACAGCAGGAACCCCCAGAAAAAGGAAACAAAACAGAACAGATGAAAAAAGAAAGGAAATACTATGCTTCGATATTCATTCAGACTCCATAGTTCTTTCTCTGGATGTGGATAGCGTTTTCCATCAGGAGACCTTTGGAGACATCTTAGATCCTTGTATTGCTGGGACGGTTTAAGTCTATCAACTTCAGTCATCACACAATGTGGCTGTTACTGTGTACAATGTCCCCCTGGTTCTGCTCACTTCAGTCAGCATCAGACCATACAGGTCTTTCCAGGTTTTTCTGAAGTCAGCCTGTTCATTTCTTATAGCACAATAGTATTCCATTACATTCTTATACCACAACTTGCTCAGCCATTCCTCAATTGATGGGCATCCTCTTGATTTCCAGTTCTTTGCCACCACAAAAAGAGCTGCTGTAAATATTTTTACGCGTGTGGGTCCTTTTCCCATTTGTATGATCTCTTTGGGATATAGTCCTAGAAGTGCCTTTTACCTTTACTCTGTATGTGTCACTCTTTTTCAAACGTGTTTCCTGTAAAAAAAAATATATTGTAGGATTATGGTTTTTAATCCATTCTGCAATCCACTTTCGTTTCATGGGAGAGTTCATCCTCTTCAAATTCAGTTATGATTACTATCTTCATCCTCCCCCCCATTTATACTTTTCTTTCTCCTTTCTCTTTTTCCCTCCTCACTGGTGTTTTATTTTTGACAACCTCCTCCATCAGTCTTTCCACCCTTCTATTAGCCCTTTCCCTTTTCTTCCCCTTTACCCTTACTACTTCTTCCCTCCCTTCTATCCCCACTCCCTTTTCTTTCCCCTTTTCCTTCCTACTGCCTATAGGGCAAGTTAGATTTCTATACCTAACTGATTATGTTATTCCCTTCTTGAGCCAAATTTGATGAGAGTAAGGTTCAAACAGTGCTCATCTCCCTCCCTTCTTTCCCTCTACTGTAATTGGTTTTTGTGTCTTTTCCTATAATGTAATTTACCCTTGCTTGCCTCCTCATTTCCTTTTCTCTCAGTACATTTTCTTAGATCAGATTAATCTTACTTGGATCCATTTAACCCACTTGATTATATATGTTTTTATCATTACATCAAAATCAACTTATATCCACCCTCTTTATATATACCCCTTTAAAATGGTGTAGTAACAATACAGTTCTCGAGAGTTACAAATGCCATCTTCCCTCGTAGGGATGTAAACAGTTTGCCCTTATTAACAACATATTGTATCTTTCTATCCCTTTTACCTTTTTTATGTCTCTCTTGAGTCTTATATTTGAAGACTAAATTTTCTGTTGAGCTATGGTCTTTTTATCGGAAAGGTTTGGAATTCCCCTATTTCGTTGAGCATCCATCTACTCCCCTGAAAGATCGTGCTCATTTTTGCTGGGTAGTTGATCCTTGGTTTTAATCCAAGCTCCTTTGCCTTAAGGAATACCATATTCCACACCCCATGGTCTTTTAATGTACTGCAAGGTCCTGTGTAATTCTAACTGTGGTTTCATGATATTTAAATTGTTTCTTTCTGGCTGATTGCAGTATTTTCTCTTTGACCTAGTAATTTTGGAATTTGGCTACAATATTCCTTGGTGTTTCTCTTTCAGGAGGTGATCAGTGGATTCTTTCTATGGCTATTTTACCCTCTGGTTCTAGGACCTCAGGGCAGTTTTCCTTTATGATTTCCTGAAAGATACTGAGATACTGACCAGGCTCTTTTTTTCATCATTATTTTCAGGTAGACCAATAATTTTTAAATTGTCTCTCCTGGATCAATTTTCCAGGTCAGTTGTTTTATCAATGAGGTATTTTATGTTTTCATCTGTTTTTTTCATTTTTTTGTTTCTTTTTGATTCTTGCTCTCTCACAAAGTCATTAGCTTCTATTTGTCCAATTCTAATTTTTAACAAATTGTTTTCTTCTATTAGATTTTGTACTTCCTTCCCCATTTGGCCAATTATATTTTTTTAGGGACTAGTTTTCTTCAGTGTACTTTTTTTTTCCAGTTGGCCAATTATATTTTTTAAAGACTCTTCTACCTCTCTCCTTTGACTTTTAAAATCCTTCTTGTGCTCTTCTAAGAAGGCTTTTTTGGGCATCAGATCAGTTCATATTCCCTTTTGAGGTTCCAGATGTGGGTTTGTTGACAATATTGGCCTCTTCAGAATTTCTGCCTTGATCTTCACTGTTATCATGCTATTAATCTATGTTACATTTCTTTTTTATTCATGGCGTTTGCTTATTTCCTGGCCTTTAAAGAGATTGACCTCTCCTGCTGGGGAGCAGAGGACACTGACCCAACCTTCTTGTGTTGGGAGCCTTGGCCCTGGTCATTGGCTTTGTGTGCTGGGGCCTCTGATGTTGCCAGTTAGAGTCTGTAGGGTTCCAGCAGTTTACTTGGTGTTGGGGTGGAATTAGCACACTGGAACTCTAGGGGTAGGATTGGGTAGTCTGGCCCCTGGATGTTGCCTGATTTTCCTTTCCTTTCACTTTCTTCAGCTCCTTTTAGATGGATGTTGCAGGATGTTTATCTGCCTGGGGCCCCTTGGAGTGCTTCACAGATTTTTGCTGCAGCACTGGGAGACTGCTGTAGAATGCCAAGGGACCTGGTGGTTTTCTGAGCTGGTTTCCACCAGTTCCCCCGCTCTCACTGAGGCACTGGGGAGGGGGGTCCAGGTGTTGGTGTTTGCCTGCTCCACCACCTGGGTTTCAGGATCTCCTGCTGGTATGCTGAGTTGGGGCTTTCTACTAGCTTGCTGGGATGCCTCTGGTTCCATACTGCTCCCCTTCCCCCAGAGCAAGAGAGGTCTTTCCCATTAATCCCTCAAGCTACACGGGCTACTGGACTATTCCTCCCCACCTTTCTTCTGGTTCACTGTTTCAGGGTTTTTCTTGGGGTGATGTTTTCTGGGCTTTCAGAGATTGATACGGGAGGGTGAGAGCGACTTACTTTTTACGCTGGCATCTTGGCTGCCCGAAGAGGAATTCCCAAGAGCACAGAAGATTAACTGGAGAGAACACCAACTAGAATCAAAAGTAAATTTTACCAGTACTATATTCCTACCATTCACATGTCTGTGCTCTTCTCAGTAGTATATTACAAATGAACTGTACTGTAAACTACCATTGACTTTGGCTGGCATGTCTGTCTTCTGAGAAGCAGATTCAATGTTTGTGGATTGAGGTCTTTTCTGGACCCTTCTTCTGTCTGTTTTATATTCATTAAATGGCTCTAAGAAATTATCATAGTACAATGTCTTTACTTTTGTCCATTGCTCTTTTTTTACATTGACAATTTTTAATAAGTTATGTTAGAACCATATCTTCTCAGTTTTATATCTTCTAATTCATCATTGATTTAATTTTTTTCAAACCAATAATATAAAAAAACAGCTCTTTCATTGATAACCAGTCATTTAATATCTGTAAAAACAATTTTGTTTGTTTCTGTTGTTCAATTATTCCACTGTCAAAGGACTTCCAGATCCCTTGACGTAAGCATTCATTCTAAACAGTTGTGAGCCTCTCAGTAGTCTACAAACCACATGAATTCTTGATTCCAAACAGCATTTTCTAATATAGTTTTTTTTCCTTTTCTTCTATTCACCTGTTTTTACAATGAGATAATTAATAATCTTTGTGTATGTTGATTTAGGAGTCTTTATCAAGTATCTAGAAAATTAAATCCAAACAGATTCATAGTGGCTTCTTTCCTTCCTTCCTTCCTTGCTGAATTTCTCATAATGATCTTGAACACTGTAGGCAGAAAGATATTACACTGCAGAGGTAACCAACCAAGCAGCGCTGAAAAACCCTTCAGTGGCCAGAATCAGGTTGAAATGTAACTCAGAAATATGTAACAAAATAAAAATTGAATAAAACATAGATACTATTAATTTGTGGTTTTCTAAGTCACTGTTTGGCCCACAGGACCCATTGAAATTTGAGTTTGATCCTACTGGCATGCTACACAGAATGCTGGCCTTTGAACTTGAAAGAACTGAATTCAGTGCTGCTCCAGACTCTAAGTAGATGTATGATTCGGGGTAAGTGACATAGTTTATCTCAATCTCAGTTTCCCCATCTTCAGAGTGGGGATAATAATCATTCCTATGTCGTGGTCACCATGAAGATCAAATGAGATGATACGTGTAAAACACTTTGCAGACATTAAAGAGCTATGTAAGTGTTAACCACTATCTAAGTGGCGTAGCTGAAATTAAATTTCAGGTTCATTAACTCCAGGGCTATCATTCTTTCTACTGCACCATACTGCCTTCTAGCTCCTTTTGCTCACTGCTCTATTGAAATCTTGTGAGCTATCTTTTCTTTTAGCTACATTTTAGAAGAGCCTTCTGCTTTAACTTGGTTAATATGACTCCTTTTCTCCTTTGCAGAATCTATTCCTTGTTCCTGGATAATATTCACACATTTCAGATTGCCAAAATGAAATAGTTTTTTGGTAAATGGTCTAAAAACCATTAAAAATTCTTAGGACCCTCTATCACCTTCACCATAAATCTACCAGTGTAACAATAGAAGTAGAAGGTTACTAGGTGGCACAGTTGATAAAGTTGTTCAGTAGTTTCAGCTGTATCTGACACTTCATGATCCCATTTGGGGTTTTCTTGGCAAAGACATTGAAGTTGTTTGCCATCTCCTTCTCTAGCTCATTTTATGGATGAGGAACTGAGGCAAAAAAGGGTTAGATGACTTGCCTAGGGTCACACAGCTAGTAAGTATCTGAGGCGGGATTTGAACTCAGAAAGATGAGTCTTCCTGACTCCAGGTCCTGCACTCTAGCAACTGCCAATATTATTTCATTTGATCCTCATGGCAATCCTGAGAGGTAGGTGCTAATATGATATAAATTTTACAGATGAGAAAACTGAGGCAAACAGAGGTTAAGTGATTTGTCCAGGATCACACAGCTAATAAAATTCTGAGGCTGGGTTTGAGCCCATGTATTTCTGATTCTAGGCCCAGCTTTTTGTCCACTGCATCACCAAGCTGCCTTCAGCTTCTACTGTTACAGTGGAATTCTTCAGTAAGTCATTTTTGCAGAAAAGTAGCAATTGAGTTAAATTAGTGTTGACATAAATTAATGTGCATAATTAATCTATCTTTATATGTTCACACTTGAATTTTTTCTTGAAGTAGATTATACCTATATGTGTGTGTGTGTGTGTGTGTGTGTGTGTCTATCCACCTCTACTCGTTTTTATTTATGAGAAGTCATTGAGGATGCATATTTTTGTCAAGTGTATAATGGATTAATTCTGAATAGAAACAATGGGCATCCAGAATTTTCTCCACATCAAAGCTACATTTGATTAGAGATCTCACATACTCAAAAGATAAAGGAAGGGATGAATGAAAACCCCATATTCTTTCTCTTGTGATAGACAGTTGTATGAGGTAGAGTTGATAGAACTGTCATAGTCTCAAAATTATTTTAAATGTCTGTATAATAATAATGATCCTGTGATATATATATGCATACAAGTATATTGTCATCTATTTTGGACCTGACTGTATTCTTAATCAATCCTATATCATGTGACTGACTGCTGGGACCTTTGGTTTATGTATGATAAGACACAATTTGTAAACCTGTGGTTTCTCATGTATTTTCTAACTTGTGTCACTGGGTGGTACTTTCCCTTCAACCAAGATGAGCCACTAT
This sequence comes from Phascolarctos cinereus, assembly GCF_003287225.1. Classification (NCBI taxonomy): domain Eukaryota; kingdom Metazoa; phylum Chordata; class Mammalia; order Diprotodontia; family Phascolarctidae; genus Phascolarctos; species Phascolarctos cinereus. The sequence goes on from NW_027556098.1 coordinate 93,096,614, forward strand.
AAAGGTATTTGTCATTCAATAATAGCTGTTTGTTTGTACCTCCCACTATTGCATATGATCAGCCTAAAAGTCAGTTAGTCAAATATTTATTGAATACCTGCAGGATGCACATCACTATGCTAGATTCTTGGAGGGGGGCATATTAAAAATTAGGCTTTCAAGAGCTTTCAACAGGGCAGGCAATATAAACAATCAATGTCAGTATTGTCACACATGTATCCATTATGCATTTTAAAAATACATCGAAGGGATTGGGTTGGAGGGTTGGAATCTCTTCCCAGAGGACAGGAAGTTTCTTTTCACCAAATGCATTTTTCTCTCTTCAAGGAGGACTTTGACTAGTGTTCACAAAGTGAGTGTAATCAAATGTGCTTTACAGCATATTACTGATTTCCAGCTGAATTCATTATCTTTTCTTCCCCTCTGCTGAAAAGCAGGAGAAGAAAGGCCAACAAAAGTAACTTTTTGAATTTATAATGACAAGTTCCACGACTACCCCCAGTGGGTAGGAATCACAGATCTAGAACTACAACGAATTTTGGACTAGTTGGACACCTCCATTTTATAGGTAGTATTGAAAGCAAAAAAACATAATCTACTATGTGCCAGATGCTGCACTAAGAACTTTTTACAAATATCTCATTTGATCCTCATACCTACCCTGAAAGGTTGGTGTCATCATTATCCACATGTTATGGTTGAGGAAACTGAGGTCAAAGTGACTTGACCAGGCTCACATAACTAGCGAGTGTCTTGCGTCTGGATCTGAACTCAGATCTTCCTGATTCCAGGCTCAGCGTTCTATCCAATGGGTCACTGCTGCCTAGGGAGCTGGTGGGGAGGCAAAGTGTAGATATTAAGTGTCAGAGACAGTTTTTGAACTCAGTATTTCTAATTCCAGAGTCAATATTCTTTCCATAGTATCAGAATAACTGAGTACCTTTAAGTCCTTTGAAGCATTTTGATGATTTTTTTTTATTGTATTAGGTGGGAGAAGACAAGTCAGCCTATTAGAGAAGAGAGGTGTGGGAAATATTCCTTTTCGAGGATGAAACACCTAAGGAATGTGTAGGCTAAACGAATATCCTAAAATAAGAGAGCCAGTTTCTTCATTTAATTCATGTCCCTTGACTGTTGGTCAGGCACTTTACTCTTAGGTCTTTTCCTTGGGGAAAACTTGGTAAACGGTGCATTCAGAAAACATACAGCATTCTTAGGAGCCATGATTGGTTTATGCCATTACACTCAATTCCTTTGTAAAGTCCCACATTGATATCACTCCTACTACTACTAGGGCTTCTTCCTTTGAGATTTAATTTTCAAGTTTGCCACTTTCAAAGGTCAAGATTCGGCTGCCTGTGATGTGAGGTGCCAATTTCTGTTCAATTGTCCCTTCCAGATGGAACCTCAGCTCGAAAACCCGAGGATGCCAGAAAGACTGTCACCAAAGAATCAAGGGAGACTTTCCTTTCAATATACCTCGTTTCAGAGATCTCAAGTAGGCACAGCTTTATTGCTCATTTCAAAAAGAGGATGTGGAAAACGTTCCTGCAGCTTAGAGAGAAAGAGCTCCTTAGCAGAGCACGTGCAGTACTCAACGTTCGTAAATGGCCAGATTTTGTTACTTGATCATGACGCTATACTAACTCTGAACTGTCATAAACTGCCTTGGCACCTGAGTCACAGAAAGATGCTGGCGAATAAAGGGAAAATTAGGGCATTCACTGATTAAGGATAATGGGCTGCTGAAGCAACGTCAAAAGTGTTAAATGTAGGCAGCCTGGTCGACAACTAAAGGAAGTGGGAATATAATGTAAGCAGGCTTCAAGAATCCACAGAATTTATTAAGCATTAAAACTGAGAGATGGAAGGCATATTTCGGATCAAACTCAGGGGATGAACTGGGTTGGGAGCAATAGGACTACTCTACTAAAAGAGGAATTAGGCTAGTCACCAGGAGGGAAAACATTTTTGTGGTAGGATGTTTTATTTGACAGTGGAATAGCACTTTTTTTAAGAATGGTAAATGGCACATGGTATAAAGAATCCAAACCTGAGATGGGAACATGATTGAAGAATATGTAATAGCAAATAATTAAATACTGACTCCTTGGGGGAAAGTACTACATGACCCAGGAATCTTCAACAGAAAGAATATTTTTGGTTCATGAAGGAGTATCAATAATGGGGTTTCCTAACACACACAACACACACACACACACACACACACAAGCGCACTAAAATAAAATTGAAGTCCATAATTCTTGTCTTACTGAATGTAAACTAACATGATAACCCACTAAGAAATTTTGGGCCATTTATGTCTGTGCCCTTTTCTCTTAGGTCAGCCGGTTTGGATTGCTTTGGTTTTTATCTCCCCTACCTACAGGAAATGAGGCAGAAAACAATGAGGAAAGAACGTCTTTTAAGGTAGGATCTTATCAAAGATCTGGGAATTCGGAAACTGTAAACCTGTCTCCCCTATCCTAAGCCCAGAAGTAACTTTTGGTAAGTTACTGTTTATTCTGGCACAGGTATTCCTCCTACCTCACCCCACCCTACCTTCTACTGGATTCTTCTACAGTGTTTGATTAGTCTGAAAAAGAAGGAAACTGAAGGGAAGGGAAAACAAAAAAGGGAAAGAAAGGTAAAATCACTATGTATACAAACCCTTGGACTTTAAGCCCTAAATCAGGCAAGGTAAAATTCTGCCCTGGTTATTTTCATCACCTGTGGATTGCAATTTGCCAAGTTGAAAAATGCCTTGAGTTTTTACTGAGGTCCATGTGCTTTTCCATATTGTTCTGTTAATGGTTTCACAGCATTCAGCATCATGGGCTACCTAGCAATGTCAGACCTTATACTCTTGTTATTGGATATTATCTTTGGGCACTTAGGGATTTTCCTTAGGGAAAATCTCATGGAAAATATTGATTAAATGTGATTTTTAATTTAAAAAGGGAAAGACTATGATTTCTCATGGCAAAATGCTTACTCTGCATGAAACTGACAGTACTACATTAGATCTGGGTTCATGAATTAAACTGTTTTATCTGTATCACTAGAATATCTCTCAAGATCTTGACAGCTTTTCAGTAACCCCTGGGAAACTGTCATTGAACCTGGGGACTTCAAGATGTTCTCTGCTACTGTTTCGATCAATCAACCAAAGAAGCAACAAGTATTTAATAATTTCCTAATGCATACCACATCCAATTTAGGAGCTGGGATTCATGACCAAAGTTGAAATAATCCCTATCTATCATGAGTTTATATTCTCACGGGGGAGATGAGAACATAAAAACATATATACAGCATCAATTTAAAGTAGACAGATAAATACATATACATGCATGTATATTCCTATATATATATGCACATAAGTATATATGCCTAAGTACATATATATGTCTACCTATCCATATATGTTGCACATTCAGATATTCATAAATAATATGCATACATACCCACTATATGTATACTTGTGTGGATGCATAACTCTCCATTTTCCATCAGTATGTCTGCTTAGTTTCAACTCTACAGAACATCATACGCCCATTCTGAATACCTCCTTGTCCCTCTCACTCCAATTTTCAACCACATTTTGTGTTTCCCCCCATTATTAGAGTTTAAGTTTCTTTAGGATAAGGATTATTATTACTATTATTTTAATGTCATATTATATTATATTATATTATATTATATTATATTATATTATATTACGTTACGTTACGTTACGTTACGTTACGTTACGTTACGTTACGTTACGTTACGTTACGTTACGTTACGTTACGTTGTGTTACGTTGTGTTACGTTGTGTTACGTTGTGTTACGTTGTGTTACGTTGTGTTATGTTATGTTATGTTATGTTATGTTATATTATATTATGTTATATTATGTTATACTATATTACATTACATTGCCCTTAGCATGGTCCCTGTCACATAGTAAGCCCTTAATAAATGTTTCTTGAATAGAAATATTGAATATATGTGTCTATATATATGTATACACACATAATTTTGGGATGAGAAAAGGCTTCATGCAAAACATTGTGTCTGAGGTACATCTTAAAAGAAAAAACCCCAAAAGACAGACACAAAGGTAGAAAGCATTCTGGTGGGAAGACATCCAGTGAAAAGGTAGGGAGACAGGATATGGAATAGAAAGAGAAATATCAAAGAAAACTATAATTATATACCAACAGTAAATGGAATGAAAATCCCAAAAGAAGGAATACAGATAGAATGTGTTAAATCTGAGGCCTCTGAATATGTAGAATGAGAAGAGCCAAAAGTAGGAAGACAAAAGAGAGTAAAAAGAGACTTGACTAAATAAAAATCACAGTAATAAAGACAAGCACAACTTAAGTAGGAACTTGTAATACAAATAGCTTAAAAGTATAGAGGGCAAGAGATAGAGCCCATGGGGATCTGAGAGAAGAAAAACTGGATTCATTTTAGTTTAAGAAACAAAGCTGAGCATGAAGAAGGGAATGAGCTACATGGATACTGAAAGACTAAAGGATTCTGATCAATGCAGTGACCAGTCATGATTTCAGAAGAATGGAGATGAGTCACACTTCTAACATCTTGTCAGGACGGTGATGGCCTAGGGATACAGAATGAGTCATTCACTTTCAGACATTGCCAGTGTGATGATTTCTTTTGTTTGATCATATTTATAAGGTAAAACTTTCATGGAGAAGAGGGAAGAAAGGGAGATAATGGGTAATACGAGATGGGAAAGAAAGAAGGAAAGAAAGGAGAAATGAAATGAGCATTAATAAAGATTTTTAAATGTACAGGAAAATAGTTCTACATTTCAGGGCAATTTTGTTACTACTGTATTAAATTTAGCATAATTTTTAAAAAAATATTCAACAGAAATTAATTAAATATACTTTTTCTCAATATATATTGAAGTGTTGATGTCTATCAATGATTTTTAAATTAATATTTGAAAATCTAAAATAAAAATAAAATTAATTGTATGTAATAGAATTGAGTTTGGGACTTTTCACATGGATCAGTTCATGGGATATATGCACACACATGTTATATATGTATGCATCTCTGGATGGCTATTTAAATATATGTATTCATGTGTATATACATACATGTGCACATATATGTATCTTTGTTTAAAGATACGTGTGTGTATATGTCTTTAAATATAGATGGCAAAGTATAAAGAGGCAGCTAGGTGGTGCAGTGCACACAGGGCTGGACCTGGAATCAGAAAGACCTGAGCTGAAATCCAGTTTCAGACGTTTACTAGTTTTGTGACCTGGGCAAATCATTTAACCTCTATCTATATCATTTTCCTCATTTGTAAATGGATGTAATAATAGCACCTAAGTCCTAAGTCTGTTATGAAGGTAAAATGAGAAAATATATGTAAAGTGCTTTGCAAAGTTTAAAGCACTATATAAATATTATTACTACTACTATTACTAAATAATAATACCAATAATAACAAATTCAATGATTTATTAGGTAATAGTCATGGAATTAGATACCGCCTTTTCAGATCATTGAGTGGTAAGAGCTAAACTTCGGTGATGGGGCCTAGACCTGTTATTTAATTGCTGTAGGAATATCTTTGAGGAGATACTCTACCACTGTAGATTGGCACCTTCTCAGCAACTTAGCTGCCAAAAGTACCAATAGCAGTAACACGTGCAGGGTCAAAAAGACAGTAGGTTTCAGAGGGAAGACTGCAGCCCAAGCCTTCCTGGTTCAGATGCCATTTTCTAACCACTATGCTTGCTCCCTCTTAGAAAGCTGAAATTATCTTCTCAAAAACAAGGTAATTTGACAGAGATAAATGTAAGTTGATCAAACTATTTCCAGAGGAAGGCAAAATTTAAAAATATGATAACGAAGCTTCAAGGGGAGGAAAAGGAGCTCATGAAGGACTTTTTAAACTTTTTCCACTTGAGACCACTTTTCTCCTTTAGGCCTCATTTGTGTGGCTTTGCATGGCTTGAGGGAGTGCGCAGACCAAAGTGTGAATGCTTTATATTCAGAAACAAGTCTGCAGTGAAGTTGCTAGGTGTAACAAGGGCAAGCACTTCCAGAAACACCTCAGATTCATTAGACATTTGATTTTTAATTAATTTTTGGTTGCTAGGTATTCAGAAACCTTTTACTTTTGCCAAATTTCTTACCACCCCATGTGGGAACAGACCCACAGTTTAAAAAAGTGCTAGTACAGGAGATGAAGTGCTGGGCATGAGGAATAGCTAGTAGGCCAGCATAGCAGAGGAGAGTGATATGTAAGAATACTGAAAATGGAGGGAGGATTCAGATTATAAAGAACTCGACAAGTGCGGCAGAAAATTTATATTTCTTCTGGAGATAACAGGAAACCACAGGAATATATTTAGTAAGAAGGTAACATACATGGTCAGATCATCACCTACAGAAAAATACCTTGGCAGCTATTGGGAGGATGGATTAGAGTAGGGAGAGGCTTGAGGAAGATAAAACAAATAGCTGTATATTACAATAAGTCAGGTAAGAGGTCATGAGGGTATGGAGAAGGGTGATAGCTATGATGGGGTACAGGGTTTGGAAACCCCCTCCTTGAATTCTCCTTGAACTCTCTCACTTGGTCATGGAAGTTTCTGGTGTTCACCTGAGGCTATAACCTCATCAACTGTCCTTTCACTGTCTCCTATACCCAATCTCCCAAATCTCTGTTACCCTTAATCTAGCCCAGTCCTCTATTGTCTATTACTTCACACCCTTGATTCTATCTAGACTCCATTCCACTTCCCAATCACTTCCATCAAGATCCTCCCCAGATTCCTCCTCCAGTCTCCCGAGCCTACTGTCCACCCCCATTAAGATTCTCTCTAGACTCCTCCTTACAGTTACCCCAAACTACTTGGCCACTCCTAGATCCCTCCCACAGTCTTTCTGCATATAGGGTCCATCTTGTCTCCATTAAGATGCTCAGATTCTTAAAATCTAGCCAATTCTTGGATTCTTAAAATCTGGCCAACAGCTCACTAATACTCAGATTCCTTAAGAATCTAGCCAAGGGCTCAGATTTAAAATCTGGCCTGCTTGCATTAGTGATACAAATGCTCAGATTCCTTGAGAGTATGGCCAATATGGTGGATCTTTAATAAACCTTGTCTTCGGCTGAAAGAAGGCTTGGGTAAAATTCATTTGGGCAGGACCCACATCTCTTGCTCTTGATATTTTGGGGTCCCAGCACCCCTGAACCTCAACAGCTATATGAACAGAGAGAGGGGGAACAGACAATAGACCTAGTAGAGATAGAAACAATAAGACTGGACCACTGATTGTATATGTGAGGTAAGTAGGAGTGAAGAGTTGAGGATGATAGTGAGGTTAAGTACCCTTGACAGTAACAGTGAAGTTTAGAAGAGAATGAGTTTCCATGTAACTGAGTATTATTTTGGACATGATGTTTAAGAAAACTATGTGACATCCAGCCAGTTGGTCACTAGAAACTAGAGCTCAGGAGAGAGATAGATTGGATATAAACATCTGGGAGTCATCTTCAAAGAGATGATAATCAAACCCAACTAAAAAATCACAGAGAGAAAAGAGAAGAGGATCCAGGATAGAGCCTTGAGCACACTGACATTTAGTGGACATGACATGAAAGATGTTCCAGCAAAGGTAACTGATAAGAATCAAGAGACAGAAAGGAAGAGAAATTGGAGAGAGCAATGTGACAAAAAAGCAGAGAAGAAAAGTTATCAAATTTGGGGGTAGAGAAAAGGCTCCTGGCCTCATTGCTAAGCTCTATAATGTTTCTGAGGGTTGTCTGAGTAAATATTCCACTGCTGTTTTCAAAGGTGGAAGGTAAAATGACTCATACTATGAATTAAGAAGTTCTGATTATGATATATTTAAAATTGAAAGAGGGAGATTGTTATAAACTGGAGGCTAATAACATTACTAAGCATTGATTAAAGGTGTTTTTAGGAATCTTGTTACAAAGGTAGGCAATAATAGTAGGCAGAATAATACACAATCAATTAATAAACACTTATTAAGCACCTACTATGTGCCAGGCACTGTGCTAAGCATTAGGATTATAAAGAAGAAAAAACACAGTCTCTGCCTTCATAAAGTTCACAATCTTACAAATATGTAGGAACAAGCTATGTACAGGATAAATAAGAAATAATTAAGAGAGTGAATGCACTAGAATTAACAAGGGTTGGGAAAAACTTGCTGTAGAAGATGAGATTTTAGTTTGATCTTGAAGGAAGTCAGGAAAGCCAATAGGCAGAAATGAGAAGGGAGAACATTCTAAGCATGAGTAACAGGTAGAGAACATGCCCAGAGCTGAGAGATGGAGTGTCTTGCACATGGAAAAGCAAGGAGGCCAATGTCTTTAGATTATAAAGTACACAAGGGGGAGTAAGTTATAAGACTGGGAAGGTGGAGGGGGCTATGTTATGAAAGGTTTTGAATGACAAACAGAGGATTTTATACTGGATCATGGAGTAAGCAGGGAGGCACACTGAAATTTATTGAGTTTAGGGGGAGGTATGACATGATCAGACTTGTGCTTTCAGAAAATTACTTGAGTGGCATAATGTAATATGTATTGGATTGGAGACAGAATCAAGACAGGCACACCCAGGCGAATGATGTTGCAATAGTCTTGGTATGAGATCTTGAGGGCTTGCAACAGAGGCATGGAAGTATCAGAGGGGTAAAGAGAGCATGCTTCAGAGATATTGCAAAGGTGAAATCAAAATGCCTTGAGAGGATTAGAGACAAAGCATAGCAGTGTGTTACAACATAGCAAAATACTTATTTTGTGAATTTAGAAATTATGGGGCACATCAAGGAGGGAAATAGAAAGAGCATTTATATTCAATTGGGAAAAGTCTTTTAATTAAATAAATCATATTTTCCCGGTTAAGACCATCTAGAGTCATGCTGTGTCAGATACACTGCTAAAATATGTAAGTACTGTATAATAACAACATGACCAATGACCACATGTCCGATGGGTAGATGCAGAAATAAATTAAAAAGGTAAGAGAAGATAAGATTAATCATGTGACTCCTTGTTATGTATGTGATCTGCAGACCTAGTAAGAAAATCCATTTCAAATTGTTGAGAAGTGAGGTGTAAAGATATGAGGAACAATGAAAAGCAGGTTTAATCTTAATTCAGTTTATGGAAAGGACATGTCTCTGACAATAACTAAAAGAAAGCAAGCATTCAAAATACATAAAAGTTTCTCTGGGTTGTATACCACATGTGGAGGAGCTGTTAACTCTCAGTAATTAGATGAATACCAAGATAAGGGAAGGGTAATCACCTTCTGGGAAGTGATGTGGGTCCCAAATTAGAATCTACCCAAGTGAAAATCAAAGGGCAAGGCCATGTCAACAATGGATTTCTTTATAGAACTGAAATTCCAAGGACTTAGACAAATAGGAAAACCAATTGCTGCAATCAAGATTCTTTTTAGAGTTCAATACTGGAACAAGAGTCAAAATAAGTGGTATGTTGGAGCTGCTGACTACTTGTCTGACTCAATTTATGTCTGCAAAGTTTTTTGTCATTTTTTGAGAGTCTGTTGGGTTCCCCATTGCCAATGCTATCTTGTCTTGACTCGCTGGTAAGGTCCAAGGCCAGAAAAGAAAGGCCAAATGAACAAGACAAATAATAAAGCAACAAAAATGAGAGGAAAAAGAAAAATCATTGAAGTTCAAAAATTGAAATCTTGGTTAAAGGGACTTCTTTGAAAGAAAGATGAAATAAGAAATTGTAGGAATCAGAACAAGGATGGTGAATAGGATTCTTGATTGATTCCTTGGTTTCTAGTTCTACCATAAATCTTACTACATCTTTCTTTTAAACTACTTTTCAAAACAGTAAATTGTTAATGTCTTTTTTATTGCTATTATTTGTTAGGGTGAATAATAAATGAAATATGCTCCATTTCTTTTAGGAGATAAAATTTTAGTTAATGATGTAATTGATAGAAAACTTTTAAAAAATATCTTTACTGGATATGAGATGGTTGAAGGCTGGGTAACATCACAATTGATACTAATAGAGCAAAGCTTCCTAAAAGTAGGTTTGAAATTTTATGCTAAGTGGGGGTAGCTGGGTTAAGTTTAAGAAAGATGATGCATTGGAGAAGCAGCAAAATTAAATTGGGTGACCATTAAGAAACCCATTTGAAATGTAAAAAAAAAAAAGAATACAGGCAGTAGCTGATGAGGAAGGAGGGAAAATGAAAAGAATGTTAGAAATGTTGAAACCTAGTAGCAACTCTTCTATTCCTACAGTGTATTTACAATGGATTATTAAAGTATATTAGAAAAAAGAACCAAAACAGTTATTCCATTTGACTCACAGATCATACTACTAGGCATTTACTGCAAAGAGGTCAGACAGAATGTTCCCATATTCACTAAAATATTCATAGCAACATCTTTTGTAGTAACAGAGAATTGGAAACAAAGCAGATTCCCTTTGACTAGAATATACTTAAGTAAATTGTAGTATATCAATGTAATCGAAGATTATTGTGGCATAAGAAATGGTAAATATGAAGGAATAGGAGAAGTTTGAGAAAGTATATAACCTGAACGTGAAGGGCAGCTAGATGGCTAAATGGATAGAGTGTTTTACCTGGAGTCAGGAAGACCTGAGTCCAACCTCAGACACTTTAAAGCTGTGTGAATTTTGGGAAGATATTTAATGTCTGCCTGCCTCAGTTTTCTCTTATATTTCAAATGAGAATAATAATACCACCTATTAATGTCTTGTGAGGATAATATGAATTAATATTTGTGCAACATTTTGCAAACTTTAAGACACTATATAAATGCTATCTCTTAAATAAACAGATCAAGAAAAACAATAAACACAAAGAATACAGAAATTTAAATGGAAAGATCAAATAACCCCTCAATTTAAAACTGTTAAACACAAAGAAGAATAACAAAGGTCAGCCCAAAAGGGAAAAAAAGGCATTCTTTCTTTTGTAAAATTGAAGGAATATGCATGTGGAAAATTACACTTCAAGATAGAAAAAATAATAAAATCAATTTGGAAGAACAAAGGTCAAGACTATCAAGTGATTTAATCGAAAAAAGGGCCATACCTTGCCATACCAGATCTCAAGCTATATTATAGAGCAGTAATCATCAAAAAAAATCTGGTACTGACTTAGAAATAGAATGGTGGAACAGTGAAATAGATTAGGTACATACTACACAATAATAAATAACCATAGTAATCTAGTACTTGGTAAACCCAAAGACCCTAGCCTTTGGGACAAGAGTTCACTATTTGAGAGAAACTGTTGGGAAAACTAAAATAACAGCGTGGCAGAAACTAGGTATAGACAAACATCTTACTCCATATACCAAGATAAGTTCAAAATAGATACATGATTTAGACATAAAGAATGATACTGTAAACAAATTAGGGGAACATGAAATAGTTCACCTGTCATATCTATGGATAAAGGAAGAATTCCCTATCAAATAAGAGACTGAGAACATTGTAAGATGTAAAATGAATAATTTTGATTGAATTAAATTAAAAGTTTTTGCACAAACAAAGCCAATGCAACCAAGATTAGAAGAAAAACAGAAAGCTGGAGAGGAAATATTTAACTAACTCAAATTTCTAAGAATTCCCAAATTGATAAATGGTCAAAAGATATGAACAGGCAATTTTCAGATGGAGAAATCAAAGCTATTTATAGGCATATAAAAAATGTTCTAGATCCCTATTGAATGGAGAAATGCAAATTAAAACAATTCTGAAGTACCACCTCACACTTATGAGATTGACTAATATGACAGAAAAGGAAAATGATAAATGTTGGAGTAGATGTGGGAAAACTGGAACACTAATGCATTGTTGATGGAGTTGTGAACTGATCCAACAATTCTGGAGAGCAATTTGGAATTATGCCCAAAGGGCTACCAAACCGTACATACACTTTGGTCTATCAATGGCACTACTAGGTCTGCATCCCAAAGAGATTTTTTTTAAGAGAAAAAGACCTAATTGTACAAGAATATTTATAGAAGTTATTTTTGTGTTGACAAAAATTGAAAATGGAGGGGATATTCATCAATTAGGAAATGGGTGAAGAGTTGTGGTATATGATTATAATGGAATACTATTATACTATAAGAAATGATGAGCAAGATGATTTCAGGGGGAAAAAACTGGAAAGACTTATATGAACTAATATTAAGTAATGTGAGCAAAACCAGGAGAACATTGTACATACTAACAACAATATTATGCGAAGATCAAATGTGAATGATAGCTACTCTCAGCAATACAACTATCCAAGACAATTCCAAAGGACTCATGATGAAAAATGTTAATCATCTCCAGAGAAAGAACTGGTGGATTTTGAATGCACATCAACACATGATATTTTTCACTTTATTTTTTCATATTTTTTGTTAGTGTTTTCTTTTACAACATGACTAATATAATAATATGTTTTGAATGTTTGACTTGTATCTCAGGGGGATGGGGGGTGGGAAAGAATGTGGAATTCAAAATTTTAGAGCAATGAATGTTAAAAATTTTTTTATATGTAATTTGGAAAAAATAAAATATTGTTCAGGGAAGAAAACTGTACTTCAAAATTAGTTATATATTGTTTAGCTTTGATAAATGTCTTTATTTTTCTCTTTTTAAAATCTTTTTTAAAAGGGAAGGCTCTCTGAGTAGAGAAGTGTGGAGGGTTATATGTAGATAGGAAACCATTATAATACCCCAAAAATAAATAAATAAAGGGAAATTCGCGAGATGGCATCGAGGCAGCTAGATGGCGCAGTGGATAGACCACTGGCCCTGGAGTCAGGAGGACGTGAGTTCAAATCCAGCCTCAGACACTTAACGCTGACTAGCTGTGTGACCCTGGACAAGTCATTTAGCCCCAGTCGCCTCACCAAAAACAAAACAAAAAAGAGGTAGTATGGTACACTATATTAAATCCTGGACTTGGAGTCAGGAAGTTGTGAATTAATATCCTGTCTCTGGCGCTTACTAGATTTATAGTTATGGGCAAGTCACATCAATTTATCAGAATTTCATTTTCCTCATCTGCATATTGCAGATGATAACAACTACAGTTCTACAATCACTAGAGCATCTATAAAAAATGAATATGTTGAAATGATTCTAATTATTAATTCATTGTCAATGGTAGGATTTGACACAATCGTCATCATGTTTATTTGAGTGTTCAGTTTTGCTGACTTGTCTTTAAATTGGTGGGTGTGTCTTGCTCAGAGACTTCATCTGCTTTAGGCAATCACTTAATATATTCATCTATCTATATCTATTTGTATCATTATATATGGATGTGCTTATATATCTAGTCATCAATTATTTATCTATTCATTTATTTAACCTAAATACAAGACAGACAAGACATTGTTAGACAAATATTTATCTGTACATCATGGAAGTTTGGTAAGAATCTGAATTCAATGGAATCAAAAGTATAATTTGACAGCTAAAAACAAATGTGATCTTGGTTTTCATAAGAGGGTTAGCCTCTCGGAATAATGAGATGATTATCTCACTTCACCTTAGTCAAAATACATATGAAATATGGGGTTCAATTCTGGGCACCAAAGTTTAGGAAAAATATTGATAATTTTGAAGATTATCTAAAGGAGGCCAGCCAAGATGGCAAAAGACTTTAATCCCATATCACCCTGTATATGCATTGGTTGAAGGAAGAGATGACTGATACTTAGAGGCAGTATTCTAGCAGTCTTCAAATATTTAAAGGAATGACGTGAAAGAAGCATTATACTTGTCGCTTGTTCTATTTGGAATCAGAAGGCAAAAATAGAAGAAAAGGCTTTAAGCTTTAAAGAAGAAAAATTAGCCTTAATGTAAAAAAAACCCAATCAAACAAAAAACCATGATTTGACATAATAACAGCTCTGCAAAAGCAAAATGAATTCTGTTGGGAAGTACTGGGTTCTTTCTCACTGAAAGTGTTTAAATGAAGTCTGTATGTACAAAACACATACCATGTGTGTTTTGCAAAGGGATTCTTTTTCTGTTACGAGTTGAATGATATGGCAGCTGAGGGCACTTCCAACTCTGTATGTCTGGGATTCTGGTTGTGATTTGCAGTGGTGGAAAGACTTCTGACATCAACAAATCATAGATCTTTGATGTAGTGACAAAATAAAGTTAACTAGCCAGATATTGCAGTTATGGCTCTAAATTTAGAGATTAATGGTGAGGATAGCTGTGCTCTTTCACAAATGAAATTTTTGGGGAGATAGTATTAGTTTGATTATACCACGAGGCTGAACAAGAATGGCAATTCATATAGTGTTCTGATTAGTGTGTGGGTAATTGAACTGAAGTGTCAAATGAGAGTTTGAGAAGACGTTTTCATTGCAAATGAAAAGTTCACGTAAGTTCTTACATGAGAAAAATAATGATGGTATATTTTAGTAAGCAATCCAACAATAGGTGAGTCAAAGAACCTGAATCCCAGCTTTTTGGGTTAATTATTTCCTCTCCATCGATCTCCATTTCCTCATCTATAAAATGAAAAGTTTGGACTAGATAGTCACTAAGGTCCTGTCTAGCTCTAACGTGCCATGAGTCGTTAATTCATTTAAACATTTAAAAAAATTTCAATATAACACTACAACAAACAATCCTAAGGCAGCTCTCAAATCTTCAGCTACAGAAAAGGTGATCAAACATAATTAATGTCAAATTCTTTTAGCTTAACATTTCTATGCTTTAACTTTAAGAAGACAGAAACTTCAGACTCTCCCTATCTATGTTGAAAGACTGGCAGAAAGGAAGGACTCCACTGAAGAAAAAAGCTTTGCTAAATTACTGAAAGGCAACCCACCAAAAAGATGGAGAATATGGAAGAGTGAAGAATAAGTCAAGAACCTAAAAAGGAAAAAAATAAAGTAGCATATAAAATATCAAAGGAAGTCTGTGTTCAGAGAATAATAATGGAAAGATGTGAGAATCTAAGGTATAAAAAGGATCTTTAATAGGCTCCTTGAAATAGAAGAAATAGAACAAAATCAAGATGTTGCATGGAATGTCATATATAGCAAACCACTGCTTAAAACTATTTATAAAGTAATAGGATTAGAAAAGACATATTTCCTTATGTTATGGATGTGTACATGAGGAGACAGAAATTCTCAGTCTTTATTTAGAAATATTCATAGTAAGATATTTTGAGCCACTTAACTAGGACTACCAGGAGGGAAAAAAGTAGGGGAGAACGTATTAGCTAAAGTTAGAAAGAGTTTTTAGGGTCTCATTAAAAATAAAATAAAAGTAATAGAACAAACACTCTTGCTCTTTGGAATAAAGATTCTCTGGGAGAGGAAAAATGCTGGTCTGTAAATGTGAAAGAGAGTCCAAAGAAGTGGCCAGAGGGTGAAATTCATTATAGAAATGAGGAGGATGAAACAGGCAAAGGAAAAGTAATGGAAACTCAAGATGCCTAAGTATATAAGCATTTGATAATCAACAATATTTATTTGGAAATATTGTTGGTTTGATTTGGTAATAGGAAAAAGAATTGTTATAAGTACGTATAGTTATAATATATATCATGTAACATATAAGTGAATATTACACATAAATCATCTATGCAGATCAAATATGAGCAAAAGCTCTTTTAAAAAATTCAAAGTGCTGGGGTAGCTAGGTGGCATAGAGCACCGGCCCGGGATTCAGGAGGACCTGAGTTCAAATCCAGCCTCAGACACATAACATTTCCTAGCTGTGTGACCCTGGGCAAGTCACTTAACCCCATTGCCTAAAACAAAACAAAAAAAAAAGAAAGAAAATTCAAAGTGCTATGACAGGAGTTCCCACATTGTTTAGCTCACAGCTCCCCTGAACTATTAATGGGAGTAGAACTCCTATGACCAAATCAGATTGCAAACCACTCTAGAATTAGAAGATATTTTCTAGGCAGTTGCCTGAGGCAGAGACACAGAGGTATTAAATAACCTTCCTAGCTACAGAACTAGGAAGTTCAGAAGCAAGATTGAAGCAGGGTCTCCCTCAATCCAAGTCCTGCAATATATCCACCATACACATTCCCTTTACCTTAAATCATCGGAATATTTAAATATCATCTTATTAGCAAAGCTCCATTTGCCTACAAGATTTAAAAATTTGTCTATTCCATAAAATGAGATACACCTCTTTGTGAAAATCTCAGTGAAGAGGCTCCTTTCAAGAGCAACATTGAATTTCTACCTTCACACAGGCAACAAGGTGCAACATGGTACTTTGAAAAGTGCTCTGTAGTTGGAGGACCTAGGTTCAGATGTTACCTCTGACCCTTCATACCATGAGTGATTAAGGACAATTTTTTTCACCTATAAAATGAAGACATTGGGCTAGATGGCTTCTCTAGGTCTATGATACTATTTTTTAATCCACTCACAAACTCTTTCTTTTCAGGACCTGAGGACTAAGAGATTGGAGGATAAGCTTAATTACCAAACCCAAGTCCTAATTAATTCCCTTCCGAGGTGACAAATAAAAGCTGGAAGAAAACACATACATACAGTAAGCCAAGAACTTTCTTGGCTTAAAGTAACAGTTTACCCAAAGTATCTTCCCATTTTCCTTCTAGGTTAAATCTCAACCCCATTGGAGTGTTTCAATTAACAGTCAGGCCCCGACTATGTTCTTCAGGGGAAAAAAAGTTTGTTATAAAATAGTTTCCTCTCTGCCTTCCCTAAAATTACAAGAAATGAGTATAAAGCACTTTGCAAATGACATTACCTGGGGCTATTTTCAAATAAGGCAGCCCACATCAAATGGCTACTCAAAGGGTTGATTCTGGATGATGACTTCTTATTGATATATTTTCTAATAGATAATCTACTTTTTATCCTCTCCAGTCATTAATGACATATGAGCTTTGCTGGGGCCTGCACTTTTCCATTAGGGATCAAATAGGCTTTTGTTCAACAATTGAGCAGCCAGATCCCTTGGACTGCATTAAGGTGTCCTTATAGATGGTTTCTTATAGATGGATTTAGCAGGAGTACAAAACCTATTCCCGACGGCCTGACATCTCCCACTTTGACAACAATAAATAATGACTGAATTAAATAATTAGATTTCGAAGTAGACAGAGAACGGAAGGTCTTTCCTCCTATCTTAGCACTGTTCTTCAATTGAATGCTTAATAGGACAATCCATTATTTCCCAAAGTCTTATTTCTAAAAGTGTGTCCTAAGTATTTATAAGAAAAAGGTAACTATAATAAAAGTAAACTAATGATTGAGCAATTCTTTGCACAGCTTATCAAGCACTTAATTATCAGTCAAGGTCTGAACCTAAGGCAGTTAGAAAACTGGAGCCCTTGCAAATGACCATGAGGCCATGTCAAGGCCTCCTCTAACTAACTTGTAAGATATGCAAATAAGTTCTTCCCCGCATTCAGTACTACACTAGCCAGATGGTAAGAAAACTGGTCTCTGTCCTGTTAGAGAAGTTTATTTATTTATTTTTTTAGTCATTTGAAGAAATTACCACCTTTGGTAACCAAACTCCTTGGAACATTTGGAGATTTTAGTGGATAAAGCACTGTCCCTGGAGTCAGGAAGACTTGAATTTAAATCCAGCCTCAGACACTTACTAGCTGAGTGACCCTGGGCAAGTCATTTAACCCTGTTTGTCTCAGATCCTCATTTATACAATGAGCTGAAGAAGGAAATGGCAAACCACTCCAGTATCTTTGCCATGAAAACCCCAAATGGGGTCATGAAGAGTTGGACATGACTGAATCAACAAAACAACAATAAAAGTGGAGGTAGATTACAAGAATGAAAAATAAATAAATATTAAAGGGTAAGTGGTTTCAAATGAAATATATAGAAAATATTTTCATTTTGTCTCAAAAACACCAATTTTTAAAAAAGAGATGCCATCATTTTTGTTAGCATAACATTTCTTCTTAGTTTATGTTGTTGCTATACTCTGAGTGACTATGATGCTTTAGTGAGTTTCGGAAATAAATATTTTAAATGGATTTTTGTTTTGTTTTATTTTTACAACACAATCTTTTTCTAACGTGCCAACCTGTTGAGTTTTTCTTTGTAAAAAAAAAACAAAACAATAAGCCAAATCAAATTGGCAAAGAGACTAACTGTGATAGTACATATAATATTTTGTGCCCATAATCTCACAACACTACTGAGAAGAAATGTGTTTCATTATCTGTTCCCCAGAAACAAGACTTGGTCATTATAATTAATCTGAGATGTGCAGAATTTTAGTGTGATTTGTATTTACATTATTGTAATCATGTATATAACTTTCTGGGTTCTTTTTTCCCATTTTGTATCAGTTCATAGAAGTCTTCCTTTTTTCTCTGAATCTTAAATATTTTACATTTTTTATAGAAGTCTATGTGGCTCAGTGAATAAAGTGACTTGGAGTCAGGAAGATTTTAATTTTAAATCCACCTGTATGGGCAAGTCATTTAATGTCTCTCTGACTCAGTTTCCTTATCTGCAGATGGTAGCATCTGTATCCCAGGGTCCTTGTGAGAATGAAATGAGATCATAAGTAATGCATTTTACAAACTTTAAAGAGCTATTTAAATGCTAGCTATCGTTACTATTATTATTAAATATTATGTCCCATTATGTTTATTTGTAATGATTTATTCAGCCATTTCCAAGTCATTAGGCACCCAATTTATTTCTAGGGTTTTTTTTTAAATTTCTTTTACATTAATGCAGAGTGTTGCTATTTTTCTCTCCAGCATATAAGGCCTCTTGTTTTCTATCATTAATCTTCTTGGGCATGTCAATTAATTAACAAGTATCTACTTTGTTCCTACTATTTGCCAGATACTATGGTAGATGTCAGGGTTACAAAAAGACAAACATGAAATAGAGTTTATATTCTGTATTCACAGAAGTGGGATTATCTGGGTCAAAGGTTTGAGTAATTATGTCATTTTTCTCATATATCTCAAAATTGTTTTCCACATACTTGTACCAATTCAAATCTCCATAAGCAGTATATAATTGTGTCTATCTTTTTCATAATCACTTCAACAATGAGGGTTTCCATCTTTTATCATTTTTGCCATTTTGATCTTTTTTTATGGAAACGTAGATCAGGTGAAATAATCTGTACTCAGGTTCATAATCCATTCTTAAATCATTGTAAGCGCCACCACTTTTCTAAATCTTGAGCTTTTTTTATACTTGGTCCCTTCATGTCTATATCATATTACTCCATAAAGCTTACATTGTGACGGGGATTTGCAATTACAATGGATTTTCAAAACTCTTATCTTCCCTACTGCCCAAAACCATATCCTACCTCACAGGATTGTGCACATATTAGGATTCCCACATTACAGATGAAGGCACTGAGGCTGAGAGAGCCTATCTTCCCCACAGTTACAAGGTTAGGATTGTGAAACTGGGCTTTCTGATTCTAAGTCCAGTCCCTCTGCAATTAAACCATTGCTGAATTCATCCTGTTTCTATTTGTTTTTTTTTTTTTACACCACCTCAATTTTTTACTTAACCCCTATTTCTTTCATACCCCCAATATGTATAGTGGGATATACATATAGTGGGATAGTGAATAGTAACTTAAATATTTTATAGATCTTGGCTACAGAAGTGTGCAGTTGTGGAATTTCTTGGTCCCATCTTCAAAATATGTGTACAGAGTATTTCAGGACCAGTCATTGGGATCTTTCTTCAATACTCATGAAAAAGACCCAAGTTATACAAAATAATATGTCAAGATACTGAGCCATGGACAACCAGAAAGTTACATATTCTATTGGAACCTCAGTTCTCCTTTCCAACACCCTGAGTGTCCAGCTAAGAAGCATCTAGTGATAAGCAACCAACTAAGTTTAGATTCTAAGTAATTTTGGAATGAAAATTACTTCCTGAGGATAAAGGGGGGGAAAGTCTATGGTATAACTTTCTTTAGTGCCAAGATATATTCCTAAAGGGATAATATTGTTATTAAATTTTCATGGTTTACAGTAAGCCCATAGATTTTGTTTATTGGAATTGAAATAATTTGGAAAGAAAGTATGAAGGATGGGAAGGAATAGAGAGGTGTGATCTGTGTCCATGGAGGAAATAGCCCTACCACATTCAAAGCAGAGCCTTCAAAGTAGATAAATAAGTATTAGCTGATTATTGGGTACTCTAGGCTATGTTAGCTTTTTACAGGATATGCAGAGTTCAAGATAGGACTAAGCCTGCAACTTTTCACTCTGTTCACAGTTCATTTTACTCTTAAGTTCTCTTGCAGCAACACAATTACAGTCTCCATAGTGCTGCCAAGAAACATTTCTGTTAAAAATAACATGACTAGAATTATTTTAAATCTTGACACATTTTGGATTACAATGGGTTTCACCAAGCAACAAAATAAAAATATTCCAATGATCATGACAGCAACTCAAAAATATAACTATAAATCAAACGGAACTGAAATGAAATTGTAAAGGTACAAAGCTTCTAAAATTAAAGTGAATCTTCAAACAAGAACCATATTCACTCAGATATTTGCTCCCTGGAGAATTATTTGCCCATGCATTCTGATAAGAAACTTGTAGGAAAAGTAGTTTTTTCCTGTATCTGCATATAGTGAAAGAGTGGGACAGTGGGATAGGGGCTTGGAGATAACAACCACTTCTTCAGCCATCTCTGAAAAACAAAACACAAAAAAACAAAAAAACAAAAAAACAAAAAAAATACAAGGCTTAAGTTAACAGTAAGACCAGATGTTTCAGATTGGATAGAGTAAGGGAAATAGCATCAAATAGCACCCATCATCCACCTCCAAACTACCTTAAATCCTTCTCCCCATTCCATCTCTATACCTTCAAAACCAACCCCACAACAATCTTGGACTAGCCAATCCTATGGCTAGGGCAACTCTCCGATTCCCTTTGGATAAAAGATATTTGACCTCAAAACCCCAAAAGTGAAAAATTCCAAAATGTGACGCTGCCTTTGAGTTACCTGCCAATTATATCTCTCCTTCCCCTCTCTGCAGAACACTCTCTGGTTTAATGACTTGCTTAAAAAACTTACAGCCTTACAAGTATGAGGAATTACTAAAGATGGGTGTAAATGGTGATTTCTAAATTCCAATTCACTTTTTTTTTGTTTTTTGCTGTAACATTAATCTTATCATTGTTCTTCACTGAATTAAGGGAAGTATGTCACAGAATAACAAAGGTTCTGAGAATAGCAATGAATCAGGTTGCATAATTTGCATAAATCTCCCTTCTCTCTGCCCTTTCCTCCCCACCTCTCCCTCTAAAAAACTTTGTTATAAGAAAACTATAATTTTATCTGTTAATGTATGCAAATATGCAATAAAATGATATGCAATGTATTCAAAACTCAAATGGATCTGTGACCTTATTAATTTGAAAGTGTCCTCCATTGTTGCAGATCAGAAATCATCTATACCTGCCTTGTGTGTGTTCACACACTCCAATAAGTTCATCACACAAAGTCCACCAAAAGTTCTAAAAGTCTTCCTTCATTTCTTCAAACATCCAAGGGTGCCAGAATACTATTCACTTTATAGCAAGTCAATTCGTATGTCTAGGTCTGATTCCTCAACCAGAATATTTGGATGTTAGACTAGGTCAAGTCAAGTCAACAAGCATTTATTATTTAAGAAATTAAATTATATTTTAACAGGCAAAGCAATCATTCTGTACACCTGGAGATATTTTAAATCATTCATTTATTCAAAATAATGTAGTTCAAATGTTCACACTAGTTTTTACTGCATTTAGGGGATATCCTTGGGTAATGATACAATGCCTTTGCACCTAGTGTATTGCACCTATTGGAGCTTCAAAATTTCTAAAAAAGAAAAATGTGTGTGTGTGTGTGTGTGTGTGTGTGTGTGTGTGTATGTGTGTGTAAATGCTAAGACCTGGGAGTATGAATACAAGCAGAAAGAAACATAGACCTTCCCCTCAAGAAGCTTATATTCTAGTAGTGGAAGCAAAGACATAAAAGAAAGCCAAAAGAAGGATGAAAAGATGATAGTATCTGGTGAAGGGACATTGAAAAGAAAGAGTTGGAAGTGCAGCCTGGTAAGGAAGAACCTGGATAGTCCTTAAAATGGAGATTGTGGGGAGGAACTAGCCAATCAGAGAAAAAGGTTAAGGAGCAGGCGGTACTTCAGGTCCAGGGTTGGAAGGAGTTTTCAGAGTATTATAAACAAAATATAAAGGAGAGTCAGGAGAGCAACCAAATTTTCTTTCAGCTCTAGCTCTATGATTCTATGATACCTTACTTTCTTTACATGGCCAACCTATCTTCCTATCATGCATTTCTTTGATGGCCTCTTCTATTCATGTTCATCTGTGAAGTTCCTCTTACGTCATAGAATACAGCCTGTTCAAACCACCAAGAACCTCTCCATTACTACCTCCCACACATATACACACATTTATTTTTTAATGCTTCAGGGACTGTTATGTTTTATCTCTCACTGACATAAAACTATGGGTTGAGGGTAGAATGATGATTATGGAATTGTGAACTCCTTAACTTTTCCATATCAAAAATTTTTTTTAACTAGAAATTTTGGAGCTCCAATAGGAAAGTGCACTAGGTACAAGGGCATCATACTGTTATCCAAGGATGTCCTCTAAATGCAGTAAAACCTGAAGCGAATATTTTAAACACATTATTTTGAATCATGAGTGGTTAAAAATGTCTCCAGGCTTATAGAATGGTTTCTTTGCCTGTTAAAATATAATTTTGTTTCTTAAATACTTCTTTGACACAAAGTCACCACATTTATTTTGGGATAAAAAATTATATGCCCACCCAACAGGCACAGCTTTAACAAGATTTGCTCAAGTAATAACTGTAGTTTACATTTATATAGCGCTTTATGGCTGCAAAACACTTTCCCATACATTATCTCATTTTGATGCATTATCTCATTTCACATACATTATCTCATTATCGTGGGGGAAAAAAATGAAGCTCTTAGAAAATGAGCAAGAGATATAAACCCAAGGTATCAGAGTGTTTTTGCTGTTCCAGTATTTCTTCTAAGAGATTAACAAGCACTTTTGATATGCAGCATAATTCATTCTCTCTACTTGATTATGAGATGCTGTATAGTGTCACTTGTGAAGATTTACAAATAAACTTTAAAACGTCAATGAAGGGAATGTGTGTGGAGACAGATCTCATCAAGATATGTTTTATCTGTTGGAAGTATACAGATTCATTGAAGCCTTTGTCAGCCACACCCAACTTACCAAAATGGGATAATCTATAGAATGAAAACTGAAAGGTACTGAACAGAGAGAATTATTGTCACTACAGCCAGTCAGTAGGTGCAGCAGGCAGTTAATTAAACACTCTTACTCCCACTGACAGGCCTGCAGCTATGCAACACTATATTCTAGGGGCACCACTGGTCCTAGAATCTGACAGAAAACCAGTATGAAACAGACTGACTCCAGACAGATTCAGCTGCTTTTCTCAGAAAGTGCAAATTATGAAAGTCAGCTTTAGAGAAGTCTGTGAAACACTCAGTCTCTAACACATAGTGTATATAGGGCTGGATACTAAAAAGGAGTGTGTATATATTAATAGAATCACTCCCCAAATTGCAAGTTGAAAACTGATTTGAGGTTGCCTTGGTGTGTGACAGTGGGATGTGCAAAGTGTCTTGGTTGTGTAATTTGTCCAATAGCAATGAATCTGCTGTATTTTTTGGGGAAAAAAAAAGAATTGTAACTTCTTCTGCTTCTCCTGAGGGAAGTGAACATTACAGAAACAGGAAATAAGCAAAGTATAGAATTTTGAGATGGCTCTTACTAATATCATAGAAATATAAACTCTGCCTTTTAAAATTCATTGAATTCCAGAGGAACTGGACAACCACAACAAAAGCTTTGTCTACATTTGCATAGTTGCTTTCTTCCCATGGGCTCAAAACTCTTTCTTACACATCCTATTCTTTTCCCACTATGTGCTTTTGGGGAATCAGTGTATGCCTATCCTTCCCATTTTATACATGGGGAATCTGAGGTTCAGGGCAGTGGTGGGTGGTACAAAGGGCACAACTAGGACCCGCCACACATGTTTACCCATTTGTGTGTTTAGCCTCAGATCTTAGAACTAATCAGGTTCAGAAGCAGCATTAGATTCCTGTCCAGAGCTTTCTTCTTGACAAGTAATGCCCAAACTACAATTTAACCCTAAACACTCTATATTTTTTTTAGTTACATGTAGAAATCCATACTCCAAAAGTAAATGGACAGTCTCAAGCACGCAGTCACAATGGGAAACACTTGCCTGTGGCACATAATGCCAGTGGCAATGTTACAGTTAAGTGGTCATCAGTTTAGCCAGCAGCATGGTGTCCAGCAAGGATTGCAAGGATTCCCTTGTGCCAATTTTGAAATATTTCTAGGAAACCCTGTTCCCCATTTCTGTTACTAAAGAGTTACTATGAAAAACAGTAGCGTCACAAAAACCTATAGCTCTGAAAGAGATACAGTATGGCCTGATGGAAAAAAGAGCAATGCTTTAGATTCACTAAAACTGGGTCCAATTTTCAGCTCTTATATGCTGACCAGCTGTGTGACACTAGAAAGATCATTTAACACCCCTGATCCTCTTTCCACTTTATCAGTTAGGAAGAATGTACAGTTGCATTATTCAAATAACAGGATTTTTGGGAGGATCAAACAATTAATAAGCGTTTTTATTGTCATATACACACCAGCTAGGCTTTGAAGGAAACTAGGCATTCTAAGAGGTAAAGCTAAAAGGAAATGCATTTCAGACACTGAGATTAGCAAGAGTAAAAGAGCAGAGAGAAGGGATGAAGTAGAACATATACATACGCACACACACTCATATATATACACTCATAATACATATTCACACACGCATATACATATCTGTATGTGTACACATAAAGATTATATACTCAGAGGCACATATACATTATATGCATACATATGTACAATTATAAATTATATAGTATTATATTGTGATGTACGTATATAATACGCAATATAATATGTTATATTATACGTGCATATATTCCTCCGTATATAGGCCTTTGTATATACTGTATGTAAATTTAAGTTTATGAAATATAATATACTTTTACATATATATATATATAATTTTAAACATATTAAGTGAGAGGTTTTATCTTTAGCCTTCAGACTCAGGTTTTCATTATATTGATCAGAGTTCCATAGTGTTTCACTTATCTTTCTCTATGATGTTGTAACTGTATAAATTGTTCCTCTAATTATATTCATTTAAATTAGCATCAGTTCATGGAAATCTCAGTTTCTTCTGAGATTGACAGACCAGCTTTTTAGGGAAGTCACTTTGGCAACTGTGTAGAGAATGGAATGGCGTTGGAAAAAACTTGAGACAGAGCTACCAATTAGGAGGTTATTACAG
The DNA here is from genome assembly GCF_003287225.1 of Phascolarctos cinereus. Lineage (NCBI taxonomy): Eukaryota > Metazoa > Chordata > Mammalia > Diprotodontia > Phascolarctidae > Phascolarctos > Phascolarctos cinereus. The sequence goes on from NW_027556098.1 coordinate 93,122,122, forward strand.
TTGTTAAAGTAAAAGATGTGGAAGCCTGAATTAGCTTGATTGCTGTGTGAGTAGAAAGAATGGGACAGAAATGTACAGAAAGAAAGGACAAGATTTGGCAGCTGACTGCCCACACAAGGTTAGGGAGAGTAAGGAAATTGTAAACCTATATGAATAGAAGTTCTGTAGTCCTTAATAGAAATAGTCCTTAATAGAAATAGAGGCTGATGAGGAATAGGTAATGAGCTGTGTTTTAGACATTTTGAACCTGAGAAGCCTATGAAACATCTAGCTTGAAATGTCTAGTACATAACAGTTGATGGTGTGAGACTGGAGCTCAGGAAAATGACAAAAAATGAATTAATATATCTTGGAGTCAATTGAAAAGGGAGGATGACTGAATCCAGGAGCTGATGAATTCACCAAGTGAGTGAGAAGAATGAAAAGAAAAGGGCCCAAGAACCTTGGGATGTATCTGCAGTTAAAGACTACGATAAAGATGATGATCCAGCCAAGGAGGCTGAGAAGAGGTCAAAAAAGCACCACAAGCAGAGAACCAAGAAATAGAAGTTTCTTAAAAGTCTGGAGTAGAGAATATCTATGATCAACCATGTCCGATTCTATAGACATATCAAGGATGAAGACTAAGAAAATGGTATTAGATCTGAAAAGAGACTTTTGGTAGCCTTGGAGAAAACAATTAAGATGGATGATGAGATTAAAAGCTGGACTATAAAGATTAAGGATTAAGTGAAAGGAGTAGAAACAGGAGCAATAAGTGAGGAGAATTTTTCTAAGAGTTTAGCTTAGAATTATTAATAATAGCTGACATGTATATAGTGCTTTCATGTTTGCAAAGCAGTTTACAAATATTATTTCATTGTATCTTGACAACAATCCTGTGAGGTAGGTGGTATTACTATCCCTATTTTACAGATGAGGAATTAGAAGATGACAGTTTAAATGACTGGTCTACTATCACACAGCTAGTAAGGATCCAGTACCAAATTTGAATTTTCCTGTTCCTGATTCAAAGCCTGCCCTCAACTCACAGCCTATGAGCCTCAAGAGAAGAAAAATAGGATAGTAGCTTCAGGGGAGGGGAAGGTCTAATGACTGGTTGTTTGTTTTGTTTTGTTTGTTTTATTTTAGGATGAGGGAAACTTGGGCTTATTTGAAGGCACATGGAAGGAAGCAGTAAATAGAAGAGATTAAAAATTAAACAACAGGGGGACAGCTAGGTGGCACAGTGGATAGAGCACTGACCCTGGAGTCAGGAGGACCTGAGTTCAAATCTGGCCTCAGACAAGTCACTTAACCCCATTGCCTAGCCAAATAAATAAATAAATAAACAATAGGGAGAGTTGTGGAGGAGATATGCCCCCAGCAGAATGGAAGAAATGATATCCAGGGTGCATGAAGAGAAACTGTCCTTGATAAAAAGATCCTTCCTTTCATCAGAATAGAGTAAAGGAGGAAAGAGTAGTTAATGATGTTAAAGGCTTGTAAGATTTAGAGAATGAAAAAAGAACACAATCACTATAAATTTGTTTGATTTTCTCAGGAAAATATGATGTGGGTTCCTCATCTCAGAAGGTAAGGGGAGAGGGTGTTGGCTTCAGAAATAATAAAAAGAAATGCGGGACAGAAACTACAGGGACTGCAAATAGAAAATTGATTTGGAAAGAGCAAAAGAATTGTCTTGCTGCAATGAGGGCCCAAATGAAAGCAGGTAACAAATTTCTATAGTGGATCCAATCATGAGGCTTATGTTTTCCATTCAATAGCACCTTAGTGAGAGTGGAAGAGAATGAGGGAGGGCATAATATACAGGGCTGAAGTCTGGAATGTCTTGAACATCTATAGGATAGAAAGGATAACATGTAGTTAAACTTGTTAACTGGTTGAGACTGGGAAGAGATAAAAGGATGATTACTTAAGAAATTCTGGGGAGTGAAGGAGTCAAATGTGACAGTGAAGACAAATATTTGGGTAAAGGAATTTTAGAGTTCTCGATCATGCAAGTGGAAAGTGTGTTAACTTGAAATTAAAGTATACATGCAAGTTACAAGGCCTGATGTGAGAGGGGATCAGGAAGAATTATTTCTGGAGAAAACATGCTTACTACTGTTTTAGATACAACAAGGATGATATAAGTATCTCTGGAAAGAATTTTTATAGAATGAAGTACAATATCCCATCAAGTCCCTGATAGGATTTCACTCCATTAATTCAAGGAAAGAGAAACATTTTCCTCCTGAAACGCTTTGTCCACCCATCAGGACATGCTAGCTGGGCTGACCTGAGTTATGGTGGCAAGTCATACTTCCAAGTATGTAGGATATACCCAGTGTAGGACTGATGACAACCTTGAGGCTCATTATTAACATAGTATCTAACGTGTACAGAAATTCCTGTATTGAGAAGGCCATTTCTGCAGGAAGGTCTCCTGCTTCCAGTGCTCATCTTCTTGTGTGAACTATTGATATTCTCCCTTTCTCCTCTATCTTACTTGGCTGCTAATATGTGTTATGGTTTTCCTGTCTTGTCATTTATGTCTTTGTACATAGCCTGCCCACTCATGTTTAACCTTTCTCTATGTTTTAGACCAGGGGTGGGGAACCTGTGGTCTCAAGGCCACATGTGGTTTTCTATGTCTTTGGATGTGGCCTTTGACTGAGTCCAAGTTTTAACAGAAAAATCCTTTTATCAAGGGGATTTATTCTGTCAAAGTTTGGATTCAGTCAAAGGGCAGCATTGAGGACCTAGAGGGCCACATGTGGCCTCTAGGCCATAGGTTCCCCAACCCTGTTTTAATCTCTTCACCGCCTATCTGTTTTCCCTTAATGCATGTATCCATAACCTGATTTAAAACTGCCAATCTGACTTCAGACTTTTTCCTTGGATGCTGACTTCTGAGGACTTCTTAGGTCCGGTCTACTCTGACCCTGACTTCTCTGACTTCTAATATTGATTTCCACACAGCTTCGCTGCACGTTTTCCAATCTCTCACTGGCTCAAGTTTCTGTATGTTTTTACTATTAGCACTCTTGGCACCTGCACTACCTCCTTAGATCTTGGCCTTTCTCCTACTCTCTAGTTTATCCAGTAGAATTTTTCTCTCACTTTATGTATTATAGGTTCATAATCAATCCAAGTACACAATTAATCTTGACTACTGCAATAGCTATGGTCTCCAAAGGTCAGGTGCTTTGGAATAAAATCTCTCTCCCCTAACTCCTTATCCATTGCATATCTAATCTTTAGTAAATATGAATATTCTGACATCTTAGTTGAAAAAATGTCCCAATCACATCATTGTGTATGAGTCTTCCCCTTAATGAAAAGATGGCATGGTCTGGAGATTTGGGCATGGTTTCCTAATGCCATAAAAAGGGAGATATTTGCAACTTAGTCTACAGTGTCTATACCTGAGGGAAAGTGGATAAGGCATTTTTTTTTAATAAACAAGGCATAATTTTAATACAGCATATAGTCCCAATGAAATGACCATATGTATTCATTGTACTTTCTTGTATGGAATTTCTTGCACTGAGACATTAGGGTTCAATTGTTATTGCTCCACTCTTCTTAAAATTGAAAACAAATCACAGTAGTGACTAGGAGCACAAGGCCTGGAGTGGAAAACGTTGTGCTTTCAGAAGAGAAAAAAACATGGAACAATACTATGGTGACTAGGATGATAAAGGCTTTCAAAAGAACTTCAATCAATTGAGCATTTTCAGACAAATCTCCAAAATCATTCAAATGTTTTATCAGAGAAAAGAACCATATATTGTCACATGCATGGTATCTTCTTTCACGTCCATCAAGACTTTGGTGAGTAGGGGAAGGGGACAAGGTAGTATCTGATAATTTGTCTACTGGAGAACCTAGCTGTCTCAGTTGTCAAATTTAGCTGTGTACTTGAACTAATTGTGGAGTGGAACTAGATGGATAAGGTGAAAGAAAGGTTATGCTGGAGAAACTAGAGAGAACAGAAAAGGTCAGATTCTATGGTTGTCATGCAGTTCCATGAGTGAGGAAAAAGACAGAGTACAGAAACAAGGCCAGAAGCAAGAATGGATGGGAGAGGGAAGAAGAGAGGAAAGGTTGGGTGAAAATGAACGCTTGGAGTCAGGAAAAAAAGACTAGGTGTGGGGAATCTCCAGAAGTCCCCATCTCAGAGCTAACTGGGCAGTCTTGAACCAGGGTGCAGTTATTACCAATCAAGAGAAAAGAGTGAGACATACAATAACCCAGACAATACAGCTATTAGAAAGGTTAATCATTAATTGAAAGACATTGGCATGTCCCTTCAAACAAAAGAACATGGCAGGAAGATTATAACATAGATCAGTAATAAATAATAATGACAATGATAATAACTAACATTTATATAACACTTACTATGTACCAGTTATATGCTTTAAAAATAACTCATTTGATCTTCTTATCACCTTTACATATGAGGAAACTGAGGCAAAGAGAAGTTTAAGGATTAATCCAGGGTAACACAGTAAGTGTCTAAGGTTGATTTTAAACTCAGAGCCTCTGCACTCCAAGCCCATTGCTCTATTCATGGCATCATCTAACTGCCCCAAAGCAGCAAATTAAAATAAAAGACCTGTATGTATCAGAACCTCGAACAAGATGAGCATTAAAAATACGGAAAACTTGATACAAAGGTAAACCTCTTCAAGAGACACTGTATATAGAGTAAGACCTAGAATTAGGATAGAAGCAGTCCATACTTGGTATACCCTAAACATCAGGTAGTCTGACACATACCGGTTGTCACAAAATCTCTCCTCATAAAAGAGTCCTGAGTCATAGAGAACAATTGGGATGATATTGCTATGGTCCTAGTGAGTGAGGTGAAGCAGGATGTTGGTTACAGGAGTAGGAAAAGTGGGACTTTTATTTGATGACAACCAATTTTTAGCAAATGAACCATGAATATTGAGAAATGGAGGGGAAGGGAATGGCTAACCAATGTAAGAGTATCACAACAACGAGGCCAAGAGGGTCCTGAAATGTCCTGAAAAAGAAAACACTTGATCAGCTTGCTAAGTGCAGAGACATGGTGATCAAGGCCAACACTGGCATAGAATGCAAACGCATTTGTAAGACATCCCCAGAAGGCTGGTTGAAGATTTGAGCACTCTTCTGGAGTTAAAGGACTTGGGCTGTGACTATGACAATACATTTAAACTCTTGGAGCCTCATTTGTTCCATATGCAAAATGGGGGACTGGAATACTAGATCATCTCTGAGGTCCCTAGATCTAAGATTCTAAGATTTTGAGAAGTATCCTTCTTAAACAATTAAAAATGCTGAGTGGAAGTAGATGTAAGCCTAAAGAAATTATGGCTTGCGGTTCAATTAAACTACATCATCCTAAGAGCATTCATGAATGAAATTGTCAAGTAGACAATAAATAGAAAATGGCATTTCTGAGTCAACATTTCTATGATGGGATGGGGAGAAGCATTTATTAAATGCCTAGAGCATGCCTAGCACTATACTGAGCACTTTACAAATATTTTCTCATTTAGTTCTCACAGCCCTTTGTGGTATTATTATTACCCCTATTTTACAGTTGAGGGAACTGAGGCAAACAGACTTTAAATTACTTGCCTAGGGTTGCACAACTGTAAGTATCTGAGGCTAGATTTGAAATCATGTCTTTATAGATCCAGATCCAGGGTTCTATCCACTGCATCATCTAGTTTTTGTATAATAGTATCATATGTTTTGGACTTTAATGATGGTGGGGTAATAATATGTGAACCCTGAAACCTCAGTGCCAGAAATTCCATACAAGGAAGTAGAACTTTTATGTAAAGAATATTGAAGGGCAGTTTGACCAGACCAAATTGAAGATCATATGTTAATAGCAATATCTACTCAAGGTCACTCAGTTTTGAGAATGTTGGGAAAGAATTTTATAAATTACATTAGAGAAGAGAAATTCCTCCCTGCTCCTCCCCAGAAAAAAATGGAAAGGAAGGAAAAAAATAAACATTAAAATGTTCTTACTCAAATAGATCTCCAAATTTCCTTGGTTTGTTTCCTCCAATAGTGAAGACACAAAACCTTCTATTAACTGTCTATCTTGTGAAATTCTTGTGCATCTTTTCCCAGAACTTTTCCACAAGGGTTCCTCCCAATATATTATAGGCCTGCTTCTCTCTCTTCTCATCTACTGAGAATATCAGAGAATTGCTCTACCTATCCACATGATATCCTCTTTCCATGTGGACAACCCTATTTCTTTTCCTGTCATATAATCCCTTGATGTCTTTTAGTTCTTTGTTGGTTGTATGTTGCAACCTGCTTACATTTTTACCATGAATTATCTGTGTGACACTCATCTTCATTCCTGTGGAAGCAGTGTTCCTCCATATCTTACAGTAGTACTGATAAACTATTTGCACTGAAAAGATATGCTGTTACTTTCATTGGAGAGATTGGGTTCAGAAAAAAAAAAAAGCTTTGCAATTTCTCATTGCAATCCAACCCAAATTCTACCTTCCTTTCAACTCTAAGCCAGGCTGATTGTCCATTAGTACTCTTGACCCTACAAATATATACTAATGGAAAGCTTCTATAGGTCTCCCTCCAAACAAATATTGAAATCTGAGCAATCGATACTTCATCCACTGGCTCTTTATTCTATGGATGGATAGGGAAACTTCTTCATGTGGTTAGGTATCATTTCCAAGAGGCTCTGAAATTTCTTGGAGATAGATGCAAATAGCATTCCATCCTTAAAAAGGATCATTTGACAGGCCTCACTATCCCCAGAGAATTCCTCCCTAACCTGAATTCTGCACTGGATCTTGTCCATTGCAGTGATGAATAAATTTAGTCAACATACATTTTCTGTTTTTATTCCTATTGCCACATCTTCCATGGTGTCCCAACTGATACTGATGCACAGATGGTAGACACTTTTTTGCATAACAGCCCATAAGAGTGTGTTTTGTTCTACTCAAATAATTTTGTGTAATCAATAAAAAATAAAAATAATTGGAGCTTACATTTTAAAAAATATTTTCAGTTAATTTTAAGGCAGTAAAGATTTCCACAAAATGCTACATGGATAACCCAGGATGGCATGGAGGTGATCATAGATTCTAGACAGCCATACCAACTGAGTACAAACTCTCGAAGTTTCTACCATATAGGAAAGACTTCAAGAATGGGGCCAATAATGGACTCTGATTTCGGAGGATCAGCCTTGAAAATTGTAGAGCCATACAATATTAATTAGCGATGATTTTTTTTTCCGACAAGGTAAATCCTTAAATTTTTGAAAGGTTTTAAATCTCCTGGTGAGGTCTCCACCAATTCTACAGTGACAGTGACAGAGCAGTGGCAAAGTTGTCAGAATCACATTTTTAGAACATCAAAACATTTAAATTTGACTATTGGTAGCATAAATGTGGGGTCCTCGTCCAGTAAATGAATAGAAATATTCCTGGGAGAGCAGAATTACATCAATCTTTACATTTTTGTTAGCAATAAAACTAAAAAGAAGAAGGCAATTGCAGGTAAATGGACAGATGGCTCACAGGTAGTCCTAAAAGAGGTAAAGAAAGGAGTTGTTGGAATAAGTTTTATGGTATGCCTAGATGCTATGAGAAATATTATTTCATGGGACATTTGCTCATCTTATATTACAGTACTAATGATAAGTATTTGCAAAATTACCATATGAAAATAGTTCCAGCTTATGCACAACACTGATTGCTGAGGATGTAGTGGTAGAGAAATTTTATGAAAAAAAAACTTGGGAAGTTATTTCAAAACAAATCTAAATAAGATTGCAAAGGTGGGAAATGATGGAAAATTTATGGGAAAGTATGGTTCAACAGAAAGAGCAATGGAAAGATAAAAAAAATGAGTCTGTAGTATTTCCACAACAACCTATTTTCATAATTGATGTCATCACATGTGGACTAGAACACTTCAGTGCCCTATAAGCTATAAAAAAAAATGTGGGAAATCTCTTAAGAAATCAATCCAAGAAGACAACTGATCTAGACCAAATGTATACAAAAGAAATATATGCTGGGGGTGTCACCATTTTGAATGCACTGAGGGGGTGATTTTTAGGATATATGAAAGAAAGGAGGATGATTAGTGGAAATCACAGATGGTATTAGTATTGGAGAAGGGAAATTGAGGGTATATCAACAGTCATCTACTCAGATGCCAATTTTCTCATCTCTACAAAACCTTTGTGTGAATGATTAGCTTCTTGACAAATAAATAAATGAATATATATATGTATATGTATATATACATATATATGTGTATATGTATACATATGTGTATATATATACACATATATATGTATATATACGTGTGTGTGTGTGTGTGTATACACACACACACACACACACACATAAACTCAAGAAGAGAATAGCCAGAATTTTTACAAATCATCTTCTGAAGCATATTAAATTTCTGTGGTCACAGCTGACTGAATGGTGTGGGGGGTAGAAGATTTCAATGTGTTTGGGGATTGCCAATTACATTGAGCATATTTGGGGAAATAATGTTTGGAGAATTTATGGGGGAGCATGCACACATGTTTGGATCACAAAGTATCAGGAGTCTTGGATAAGTTTAAATCAGCACAGTCATAGAAGTCCCAACATTGATAATACTACAGATCTATTGAATTATAGATTTGGCTTAACATTCTAGACATCAAGGACTTTTTGGATCCTAACTCTGACTTCCACTGTGTCAATGATCTCTTCCAACATCATAGACTCTGATAGTTTGACAAGTATTCCCTTTTTGCCTTCATCAAAGTAATTAATAAAAATGTTGAAACCAATAAAAGGTCTCTGAGGAATTCCACTAGAGACCTACACTCAATATGAATGCATTGATGATTGCACTCTTGGTCTGGTCATTCAGCTAGTTCTCTATTGACTTAACCCTCTTATATACATTTTACTATCTTGTCCTCAAGGATTATAGCAAGACAGATTTTGTCAATCTGCTTACAAAAATTCTGGTATAATACATTTACCAAATATCTCTGCTCTACAAGTATAGTTACTCCTCAAAAAAAAAGTTTAGTCACATTTTAAATGAAACTGTTAATTCTTAGTAAACAGCATTTCCCTTACCAAATGTTAATGAAATAATCTTTTTAATGATGCATTCTACAGCATAGCTAGGACAAGAAATTGCTGCTAGAAATTATTCCAATAGGGATCATCTGAAATCATTTTTCCTTTGAAACTGTCTTGTTGGGAAGCTCTTATATAACTAGTGTATGTTTTAAAAGACTATTTTACCTGGGGAATCATGTATGAGAGGACATTTTATTATTAACTCTGTATGCCTTAAACCTTTCCCTCTAGCCTTTAACTACTTTGGATACCAGCTGACAAACAATTCTGCTTTACAGAAGCTAATACCCATAATTAACATCTGCCCCAACTTCTGGATTGCTTGACACTGGCCAATTACTTTATTAATTTTTCTCCCCAGACTGAGAACTTGTTCCTTAGTCTATTTCCCATCAACAATTTCAAGGGGAGGGTGAAGTATCACTAGTGAGGGATATTGCAGACAATATTCCTGTTTTAGCTCTATGTGTGTGTTTGTGAATGTTTTAGAAGAGATGAACTTCCAACTTGAAGAGTCCCTTACATCTCTAGATTCTATGATCTTTGAAATACAATGTTGAAGAATTTGGGTATTCTAGTTTCTTACATTTATATGGGCTATATCTCACGTAAAGTTTCATTTTTTTTTCAGTTTACTTGGCTCAGGATTAAAGCCCAGTGTTCTTTCCCAGAATCTCCCTGCTGTCACTTTCCTTTAAACCACAGACCCTTCCAATAGTCTGTGTTATGATTCTTCTTTCAATTTTCGGGTAAGCTAATGCTTAAGTGTTCCTTTTGAATTCAATAAGAGAAAAATCACATCTTGCTTGAGCCCTAAGAACATCTCTACTGGCTTTTGACCAAAGCTAAATTTTTTTTAGATCTACTTCTCCCACCAAGTTGGCTGGTGTTCCCCCAGTCTATCTTTAGAAACCCCTTTCTTTCATTCTTTGCAACCAGTTCATAAATTTGGTTAAACTTTCCTTAACCCTTGTAATTTATACCTGAAATTCTTGATTATCTTTGTTTTTCTTACCCTGTTTTAGGTTGTCTTAACAGAATCTAGTGACATTGTTCTTTACTGTGCATTTGCATTTTCTACTCTCTGCACATTTGTTTTTCTATCTCCCTCTGGCCCCCATAACTAGCTACTGGTATCTCTGGTACTCCCCATCACATTTTTTGGATATCATCTACCCATGTGGCTCACTTGTAATGATCCTCTCCTCCCTGAAATTTTGTCTTCTGTGTCCTTTATAATATCCCCATCTAGCTCCTTTATTTTTTTTAAATGCTTAAAACCTTACATTTATATATTTGCATAGGAACTTCTGGCTCTCACACTGGGCTGGCCCTAATAAATTAAAATTATTGGTTAAAAGTAATGAGAATATTTTGTTACAACATCTATGGCAATCAAGTATGACATGGCACTGCTTTGGGAAATAATTCTTTAATTTTTTATTTTTTTGGAGTCAGAAGACCTGAGTTCAAATCCTACCTTTTTAAAAAATTATTTTTAATTTTCAACATTCACTTCTACAAGATTTTGAATTCCAAATTTTCTCCCCATCTCATCCCTACCCCCACCCCAGGATGGCATGCATTCTGTATACTCCTTCCCTTTATCTGCACTCCCTTCTATCTCATCCCCCCTTCTCTTATCCCCATTCCCCTTTATATTTCCCTGTAGGGAAGCATAGATTTCTATATTCCATTTCCTGTATTTCTTATTCTCAGTTGCACGTGAAAACAATTTTTTAACATGTGTTTTTAAAACTCTAGGTGAAATCATTCTTTTTAGGCAAAACCAGTGTTGTATTAGGTCAGGTTTATCTAAAGTTTAGAAAGTTACTCAAATAGTTTGAGTTGAGCTGTTGAGGGTTGATCTGAGCAGTGGAAGTGTACCATCTTTTCTGATGTTTTCCAAAGTCTATGCTCTTTTTTGATCCACTAGAAGTAAACATTATAAGTCACTAGTTTAAAACATCTCTGAAAAAGTGTTTCATCTCATTTTCCCTTTGCATTTATAAATTAGCCTGCCCTTTTTCATAGATGAATGTTACCTTCATTTTAATTACAATTCATAGGGAAGTATATATCTGTATGTCTGTTTAAAGCAGGATCTTTTGGTTCTGAGAGAACATTTGGCTTTTTTTTTTTTGAAAAAACATTTTCGAGGCCCTTGGAAGTCTTAAAAGATTTCCATAGTGCAACTTTTCACAGACAGATTAGCAGTCTGTAATCATCCCACACAAAGCATTGCAGATAGATGTAGCTGCAAGTGGGTGTAAAAGAGTCTTACTAATTTAGGAAATATGAAACACAAATAATGTGGACATTGAAACAGATTGCAGAATAGCTAAGACCTTGGCCTTATGATCCAAGTGAAAATCATAGAGATAATCACTGATCCTCTCTATTGACTAAAAACAATTTTTAAAACCTAGAAGAATTGTTACCCTCATTGTTTTTTCTTGCAAATGGAAGTATTCAATCAAAAAAGGTAGGTTCAAATATAAAATCTGTGAATTATTTTATTACCAAAATATCATTTCATTTAAAATAGAATTCCAATAAGTATAGAATTTTCCTAGTTTAGCTAAAATAATTTAAGTAAATAAAATGTTACGTCTAAGAAAAAAGACCAAGTTTCACTCTTTCAGAATTTATTAAAAAAAAAAGTGTGACTCTGATGACTGAATCTTTATGGAACCTTCCAGTTCTTTCATCTATATGTTTCACTAAATGCTCTCCCTCATTTGTTTATACAATGCTGCATTTTGAATCAATCTGCTGGATTCCAATCTTCTGTCCTTCAGACCAGATGAACCACTTGAATTCCAAAACCAGCAATCTCCACAATGTACACTCTGATAAGCAAAGATATTGTTTTGCTATAGAACATTAAGAGACAGCTTGAAAGAAGCCATTTTCAATCTACCACCCATTCTCTCCTTTCACTTCACTTTTGGATCTAGTGTTCCAAATATAAGCATAAATTAAGAACTCTGTATCCATGTTACACATACGTTCTATCAGATATAAATTGACCAGATGTATAGGTTGACTTTTTCATACTTATGTTGAATTTTGACTTGCTCTGTTCAAAAATCGTCCTTTTTCCTGATAACTGTAATTTCAATTAAGCGTGTGACCATTGTTCCCACTCATTAAAAAACAAAGAAAATTGGGGGCTTAGCTAGGGAGATGTTAATTTCTGATATATGTGAATCCTTGACATATTTCCACTTGAAATGTGGATTTTTTAACTGGCCAATTCAATTTCTATTATAAAAATATCTAAGTTACTTGAGTTATGTCACATTTGCCATCAATTTATAGTTCTCCTAGTCATATTTACATACTTATTAGAGGGTCTCTGTGGAAAGGTTTGAATAAACTTAACATAAAAGTTCACGCTAACCTGTTTGTCTTACTGAGACATATTCAATTTAGTGGCAAAACAGACTCATTACAGGTATACAAACCAAACATCCTCAAACAGATGAACATAACATTGCATACTCAATTTACTTTACCATAATCTGCCTTTCTTTGAAATTTCTAACAACACTTTGCTTTGTAAAAGCCCATTCCATGTCTTAACTTTACCTAAGCCTGAGCTCTACTAGAACTATGATTAAGACTTACCTTTAAATTTTTTAGCAGAACTGACTTTGGATATCCCAGTATCTTTAAAGTACCCTTATACTTTATTTTAGTAGCTCATAGATAAATTATCAAAGAGGTTAAATATAAAAAATGTCTTGCTATTAGCATAACATTAAGTGATACATAATTTAAAGCAAAATTCAAAGAAATATAAGCCTTTAGGTATAATTACTTGTTTCAATCATCTGTAACTGTTAACGATTACTACTTCATCTAACCTTAATTTTATTTCGGAATTAAATAGAATACACTTATCTAATTTACCCTAAACTTTTCTTAATATTGGACCATCCTGAAGCTTATACATTTTTCCTGAATTTTTAGTAGCTTTACCAAATATCAAAAGACTTATATAGTTTCTTTTTTCCCTAAAAATAGTGACAAAATCACTGATAAAATATTTTCCTTAGAATATCATAAAATAGTTTTTTCAAGTATAATTTTATATTTTACAACCTCACATTTACATTTTAAAAGTAAGCAAACAAGCTTAGATTAAGTGACTTGTCTCATGGTCATAAATATGGGAAGCTAGCTAGTGTCAGAGCTAGAAGTTGAAACCAGATTTCCTGACTCTAGTCCAATGTACTTCCCACTGTATTGTACTATGTTTCTGGGACTCTAAGTTACATGAGGCAGGAAGTGGAAGGAAAGCTGTGTTTTCTAAAACTGCTTTCTGCTATCCAAAACAGGTTTACCAGCACTCCTGCAAAATTTTCTTAATACTTATATTTCCTCATCTTTTCTTTTATGGACAGAAGAAAAATAAGGACCACTGCCATATGCACCCTATGATTCTTCCATAACCATCTTTTCCTTCAATCAAGCAGACATAATTTCCCCTACCTTCCTTATCTCTCTACTTTTTGAAGCCACAGCTTGGGTTCCTCCTAACTGTAAAATCTTAACCGAGATTTGTCCTTTCAATAATAGATACTGTAGCACTCTTTCAAGGGAGTCTGTGGTTTCTAAAATCTTGGTTTATATCGCAAATTAACTTAAATGATTTTTCCATGAGAACTTCATATGCTTTCAAGTAGAAAAGCTCCTTGTCCTCGTAAACATATGATTTAAAAATATTTGCTCCATTATTGCATCTTGAAGCCAAATATTTTCCCTAAGTAACCCATTGAAAATGATATAAGGAAAAGACATGCCTTGATGCTAGAAAAAGTACAATTTCTAGGAACTTTTTAAAGAACTCATTTGCTCCATAAAGTGAGGCATCATGTTCCTTTTGTAATCTTATAACAATTAAATCATTTAAATAATTTACAAAGTGGAATAGAAAGTATCACTTTTCTAAGCAGCATTCAAATTATATATTGAGTGACTAGAGCAAAAGCCACCATTTCCTCATTAAAGAACAATTTCCAGCTTCATTGATAATACCCAAACAAATCAATAAAATTTGACTTAGTCAAAATGTGTCCTAAATAAATCATTTAAAAACTTGACCTTATTTTCTAGTTTGAGCAGCTTTAGCTTATGTGACTTTCATATAAATAATGTTATGAAAGGTTATTATCTTCTAGCACTTTCACCAAGATACTTTATACACTAGGGTTGATTCTATCTAGTTGGTAGGATTTTATACCCAGACTTCAATACTTCATTTAATATTTCCAACATACCTGTGAAATGTGCAACTTTTTTTCATTACTTCTCTTAAAGCTCTTAGTGAAATTTAAGATGACATAGTCTTGACCATCTTTTTCTCTCTCTCAATCTTTGTAGCAAGAAGTATGCACTTGTAAAGGTAAAATCATTTGGACAGTATTATAAAAGCTTACAAATGCATGCCCTTTCCTATACTGAATCAGAGAGCAGACCTGCATTTCTAAGTTCTTCTGTTAACAATGAGTGGATTTTTGCTTGAGTGACTACATAACCATTTTCTGTCCTTTATGACTGAAATTACTTAGAGCTCATCATGTGGCTAAACCCTATCTGGCTACAACACATAAATAAGTGACAGAAGAGCAAAAAAATCAAGAAATTTTTAGCAAGGGGTTTCCTGATGGGGGATCAGGTTTTGTATAATTGATGCATTTCTCTTCTGTTTCTGTTTGATTTTCCAAAGGTGCTAAGGTTAAAATTATCATAAAGGGATAATATATATGCAAAGTTATAGAGGGAGAATGTATATACTCTAGCATGGAGAATTTGGATTAGGAATGGATTTATTTATTCTTGTGCCCACAGCTATATAATATTGGCACATATACCCTACCTTTGGCCAGAGATTCTGTACTGTAGTAGCCAAGTGCCCATTCCATCACCTGAAGGAGATCGAGGATAGTCATGGTAGTTATGCAAGTAATAATGGGACTTGTAATAAATGAACAGAGAGGTGATCAAGGCATACAACAGACAGTGATTAGGGTGGGTGAAGGAACATTTAGGGGTAGGGAAAGCCCAAGCATGTAGACAGAACCAGAACTAGCTCTAATGCATAGCATCCCTACTGTCTATTCTAATTAAAACCAGATGGCTATAATCTAAGTCTTGCCCTAGTAAGAATTTATTCACTATATGAATTCAGAGAAATGTTCATGGTAAAATGCACAAAGAACGAATGACAATTCCAAAATTTCTATCTTTTGGGAACCTAAAACTTTACAAGTTTGTGGACATTAAGTTTGCACTAACTCAGACCAAAGGACAGTGTTGTGCTAGAGCAGTCTCATAAATGCTCAGGAGAGCTAATTGTTAAATTTTCATTGGGAGTGTTAATACTTGAGAAATCAGCAAACACTATAAATCATGGCTTGGATTATTGTTTTGTTAATTGTCTAGACTAAAGAAAGGAATGGAGAGAGTGTTATAATGCATATTAAGCTTAAATTGTATCAAATGTACTTTAAAGAGAGAAAGAGAGCCAGATGTTAAATATTTATCAGCCAAAGGATATGAACAGGCAGTTTTCAGAAGAAGAAATCAAAGCTATCAACAGTCACATGAATAGATGCTCTAAATCACTGTTAATTAAAAAAATGCAAATTAAAACACTGAGATACCATCTCACACCTAATATGTTGACTAACATGACCAAAAAGGAAATTGACAAATGTTGATGGAATGTGGAAAAATAGAAACCCTAACATATTGTTGATGGAGTAGTGAAATGGATCACAATTTGGAACTACACCCAAATGGCTATAAAACTGTGTTTACCATTTGAATACCACTGCTAGCTCTGTATCCCAAAAAGATCTAAGAAAAGGGAAAAGGATCTATTCAGAAGCATGTGTGTATGTATGTGTGTGTGTATGTGTATGTACATATATGTATGCTCATTTATATATGTATGTATGTGTGTGTATATGTGTATATATATGTGTATATATATATATATAACACATATATATATACATATATATACACATATACACACACATACATACATATATAAATGAGCATACATATATGTACATACACATTTATATATGTATGTATGTGTGTGTATATGTGTATATATATGTATATATATATATATAAAACACATATATATATACATATGTAACTATTTTTTGTGGTATCAAAGAATTGGAAATTGAAGGGATGCTCATCAATTGTGGCATGGCTGAATGAGTTTTGTTATATGATTGGGGTGGAAAACTATTGTGCTTTAAGAACTTATGAGCAGGATGGTTTCAGAAAAAAACTGAGGGTTTTTTTTATGAATAGATGCAAAGTGAAGTGAGCAGAACCAGGAAAATATTATGCACAGTAATAGCAATGTTGTAATGATGATCAAATGTGACAGACTTAGCTACTCTGCTCAAGGTAATGATCCAAGACAATTTTGAAGGACTTATGAGGAAAAATACTATCTACCTCCAGAGAAAACTAATGAAGTCTGGGTTAGAATTAAAGCATACTTTATTCATTTTATTTTTCTAGGTTCTGATGTATGTTTTCTTTTACAACATGGCTAATATGGAAATGTGTTTTGCATGACTTCACATGGATAATTGATATCATATTTCTTGCCTTCTCAAGGGGTAAGGGAGGGGCAGGAAGAATGGAGATAATTTGGAACACACAATTAAAAAAAAAGAATGTTAAATTTTTAAAAAATGTGATTGAGAAATATTTTAAATAAATATAATAAAACCCATTTGCTAGCATACGAAAGTAGTTTCACAAAATTTGCATAAATGTGTTTCCCATTGGTACAATACAAACCTAGGAATCTTTACCTGACTATTTTGCTGCCAAGTGGGAGTCAAGAAAACTAACATGTCTTTGGGGAGGCTAGCTGACTATTTGTGGCATCAAGCTCCAGACTGAGTACAAGGCCTACAATTTGAAGAAAATTGAGTCAGAGACCTTTGGTTTGAATTTCAGCCCTGCCATTTGCTATCTGTTTGATCTTAGGCAAGTCACACAAGTAAAATGAAAGCTTTACACTAGATATTCTCCCTTTCTAGACTCTGGGCTTGACTAAATATCTACCCATTTCTACTCCAAATCTATGATGCTATGTCATGATGACAATGTATGGAATTGGAGCCCAGAAGTTTCAAACCTGGGTTTAAATCCTGCTTGACACAACTACTAGGTGAGCATGAGTAAGTCACTTAGACTGTCTGAGTCTCAGGTTTTTAATATAGAACATAAGAATATAAATAGTTTCTTTATCTATATTACAGCATTGTTGTAAAAAAAAGAGGACTTTTTTGCATCTTAAATTTCTACTATTTCCTCACCCCATACTTACTCTCTCCCAAAGAAGAGAATAATCCAAAAGCTTTAGATTCCATTGGGAACTATGAAATTTTTCTCACCATACATCACTCATGTTTTACTTCAGGACAAGTATAACCCCATGAGATGTGCTGATAGTACATTGAGGTAAACCAGTCCTTTCAAATAATGATCTGGCCTTTTTTTTTATTACTAGCTTGATTTTTTTTAATATTATAGGATCTTTATTGTGTGTTTTCTCTCTTTTGGACTTCAAAATCAAAATGTAACCAAGAGTGTGAGGAGACTCTTCGTTCCTTCTCCCCATCACTCCCACCTAGGAACAGAAAACATCCACTACAGGAGAAACACACAGTGAGTAGGCTGTGCTATGTCAGGTGTGTCTAAGATAGGTGTACCTAGATCTTCAATACCTGGCCACCTGTCTTTCTGTTACCTTTTCTGAGAACAGGTCAGAGATTAAAATTGTTGGAAATGGACTTTCCATGTGAGTTTTAGGATTCTGAAGTTCAAAAGTCTAGGCACTGACTTCACAGATGGTAATCTCCTTAACAATTCCAGCTCGTAAAAGGAATAGAACTACCCTATAATTGGAGGAACAAATTCCATGCAATAGGTGGGCAAGAGGTAAGTAACTGAGCAAACATAATATTTCCTTGAGCTGTGCCAAAAGTATAAATATAAGGTGAATGGGGAGATCTTTAGCAGCCAGAAGTATCTTTTTGTTATAGATAAAGCTAATGAGCTATTCAATTCTTTAATGATTCTTGATTGACTGACTCTACCACTGCTCTACTGCAAGCCCTCATCACCTCATACCTGGATTCTTGCAATAGTCTATTTGTAGGTCTGCCTGCCTCAAGTCTCTCCTCAACCCAATCCATCCTCCATTCAATCAGTAAAGTGATTTTCCTTAAGTTCAGTTCCAATCATGTCATCCTTCTAGCTCAAAATATTCCACTAGCTTTCTATTGCCTCCAGGAACAAATACAAGATACTCTACTAAGCAATCAAAGCCCTTCATAAACTAGCCCCTTCCTATCTTTCCAGTCTTTTGACATTTATTCTCTGACAGGTACTTTTTGATCCAGTAACATTGACTTTCTGATTGTCCCACAAACAAGACAGTTCATTTGTCACTCTGAGCATTCTCTCTGGCTGTCTCACATGAGCCTGGAATGCTCTCCCTCTTTAGCTCCAACTATTGATGTCCCTGAATTCCTTTAGATGCCAACTAAAATATCACCTTCTATAGGAAGTCTTTACCAATACCTCTCAATTCCAGTGTCCTCCCCTTGTTAATCATTTCCTATTTATCCTGTATATAGCTTGCTTTGTTTGTATTTGTTTACGGGGTTTTCTCTCCCATTAGAGTGCAAGCTCCTTGGGGGAAGAGATTGTCTTTTGCTTCTTTTTGTGTTCCCAAAACTTATCAAAGTCCATGGCACATAGTAGGTGCTTGCTAAATGTTTAGTGACTGATTGATTCATGAGTTTGAGGGTGTCCTTTGTATCATACACAATTTTTATAGAGGAGAAAATGAGGTTGCTCCATACTCCAAATACTCTTATTGAAGCCATGTAGGAGGGGAGCCCCTACTGCGGAAACTTAGGTAAAAGGCATACCTAAGGTTTGTTAATGAGCAAAGAGCCAAAGGGAAATAATGATATTCTTTGGGTTGAATTAATGTGAACCCAAAGTCCTTGGGCAATATTCACAACAAGTCATATAATGTTAAAAAAAAAAAACTTGTCATTTTTATTGTATTGGAATAGCCAAATCCTTAGTATTATGTATCTCATCAATTATTTGTCTCATTTTATTTATATGAAGAATGCTTCATAGCAATATTTATATAAATTTTATGTGTGCCTTGATAGGATAAGTCCTAAATATTTTATGAATGGAATAGTAATTTTGAGTGTAATTATCTTTCATTATTACTACTTTCTAATTATTGTTAGTACTGCTTAGAAATTTGGATGACTTTTATTGAGATTGTGACTTAGTATTTTTCTAAAGCAATTGATTACCCTGATTAATTTAATTGATTCTCTGGGATTTTCTGAATATGTATGTTGTCATTTCATCTGCAAGTAAAGCTAAGCTGTATATATTTTTCTTATTTCCATTCCTTGACTTTTGTTCTAATATATTATTTCTATGTCAGATATTTCCAGATCTATGTCAAATGGTGGTAAGAAGGGATATCCTTACTTTTTTTATGTTTGCTCTGGAAAACAAAATTACCACTGATTCTTATTGCGAAGAATTGTAACTATTAGTTTTTAAAATATAATTCTGCCTATGCCCAATGGACTATAAACTGTGCATACCCTTTGTCTCAGCAATACTACTTCTAGGTCTGTATCACAAAGAGACCATACAAATGGGAAAAAGACCCACATGTACAAAAATACTTATAGCAGCTCTTTTTGTGGTGGCTGAGAATTGGAAATTGAGGGGATGTCCATCAATTGGGTAATGGCTGAACAAGTTGTTTTATATGAATGTAATGGAATACTGGTCTTCCATAAAATGATGGGCAAGCAGATTTCAGAAAAACTTGGAAAGGTTTACACAAACTGATGCTGAGTGAAGTGAGCAGAACCAGGAGAATATTGTACACAGTAACAGCAACATTGTGTAATGACCGACTTTGATAGACTTAGCCCTTCTCAGCAATACAAGTATCTAAGGTAATTCGAAAAGACTGATGATGGGAAAATGCTATCCATGTCCAGAGAAAGAACTTTAAAGGCTGAATGAAGATTGAAACATACTATTCTCTCTCTCTCTCTCTCTCTCTCTCTCTCTCTCTCTCTCTCTCTCTCTCTCTTTCTCGCTATCATTTCTTCTTTCTCATGGTTTTTTCCCTTTGGTTCTAATTCTTCTTTACAACATGACTAATGTGGAAATATGTTTAAAAATATACGATTCTGAGCATCTCAAAAAAGGGTCCTTCCATGCTTATGCTTTTTTGCATATACCTGAGTGTTATATTCTATCAGGGGGTTTTCTGTACCTATTGAAATTACATGGTTTTGGTTTTAGTTTGTTTGTTTACAGACATGTTTGTTTTAGTAGAGTTGTACTCTTCGTGATTCCTAGTGTGAAGCCATCTTATTAATAGTATTTTTTTTTTACCTGATCATATCATTATACTCTCCTTCAGGGCATTGTATTTAGAATTTTTGCATCACTATTCATTACTGGTTGTGAGTGGCATATGTATAGTGCTTTCCAGTAATCCATATATTCTACATGTCATTTTTTAATTATGTGAGGTAAATAACTAAACTGTCCATTCACTTTGACCCAGCATTCTGTCTATTAGACAGATACCCAAGGGAAGTCAAAGATAGAAAAATGTCCAATAGATTCCAAAATAGTCATAGCAACACTCTTTGTGGTAACAATTTACCAGAAACAGATTAGTGAGCATCTGTTAAGGAATGGTGAAATATCATATATGGATATGATTAAATATTAGAGTAAGAAATGATAAACAATAGGAATTTTAAAATGTGAGAAATTTTGTATCATGTGATGAAAAGCAAAGCAAATCAGGATCAAGGGAACAGGAAATGCAAATACTATAACATTGTAAATGAAAGGATTGACAAAGAGAAGTTGAATTCTGAGTAATTAAAAAAAAAAGAATGACTATCCCAGAGAACATATAATGAAACATGCCCATTCCCATTTCATCCTCCACTCATATTGTTAGCAGAATGGTGGATTTTACCTAGTAGAAGAGAACATTGTATGTACAATAATGGGCACATTATTATTGTACATTATTAGATATCATCAGATTTTTTTACTTGTATTTTTCTTTGTCACAAGGGAGGGTTCAATTAAATGGGAATGGCCATTAAATGACTATGATTTAAAGATAAAAAGCATCAAAATAATGGATTATTTCTAACAGAAAGAAAATAATATGATGGGAGACTCATGTCAATAGCTTTCCTTCTCAAATTCCTCAGTTAGATACCATGCCGCAAAGATAGGAAGTGTTGATGTTTTCATATGCCAAAGACAAAACATCATAGATTTAGAGTTGGAAAAGACTTTATTCCAACTGAGGTCCAGGCAGGTTAAGTGACTTGCCCAAGGTCACAGTTGCAGAGCTAGGGTTTGAACTTAGTTTTTTTTTCTCACTCTAGAATCATTTTCACAATGCCACACACTTTTGTTTTTGCATTTGTTTTTGTTTTTAATAGCATTAAATGGCATCACAATTATTGCAATGGTTGCTTGGTCATTGTCGTTCATTCTCAAAGAGGACTAAAATGACATCACTATGCTAGAATCAAGTTACAGTGTATATGACTGTAGCTGACCAGACCAATTCAAGCTCTGAATGTTCTTCCACAGGTTTTACACAAACAGCCCATGTGAACATTTGGGGTGGATTCTCTTAATTTACTCATCTCGCATTTCTTTTGAGCTACTTCAATTCTGCTTTGCTCATAGAGCGCAACACCTTCTGTGATATGGATGCATCATGCTGAGCAGTCCTGTGCCAGTGTCTCCCATATCACACAATCAATTCCAAAGTTCTTAAGAGAGACCTCGAGAAGATCCTTGTATCACTTCTTCTGACCATCATGTGAATGCATGCACTGCGTGAGTTCTCCATAAAATCGTCTTTTTGGCAAAAGTACATTTTGCAATCGAATAATATGGCCAGCCCATCAGAGTTGCGCTCTGTGAAGCAGAGTTTGAATGGCTGGCAGTTTAGTTTGAGAAAGGACCTCAGTGTCTGGTATCTTATCTTGCCAGGTGATCTTCAGAATCTTCCTAAGACAATTCAAATGGAAGCGATTCATGGCTTGGTATACTGTCCGGGTTTCACAGGCATACAACAATGAGGTTAGCACAACGAATGACTCTAGACCTTCAGTTTGTAGTCAGTCTAATACTTCTTCTCTTCCACACTTTACTGTAGACTCTCCCAAATACTGACCTAGCTCTAGCAATGCATGTGTCAACCTCAGTATCAATGTGTACATCCTTGGAAAGTACACTATCAAGGTGAGTGAACTTATCCAAAGCATTCAAAACTTCTCCATTTGCTATAACTGATGGTTTCAAGTATGGATGGTGTAGTGCTGGCTGATGGAGCACCTGTGTTTTCTTGGTGTTAATTGTTAGGCAAAAATTAGCACAAGCAGCAGAGAACTGATTCATACTTTGTGGCATCTCAGCTTCGGAGGCTGCAAATAGAAAATCATGCACCAATATTCCCTCCACTTGTTCTTGGCTTGTAGCCTTTTCAAGTTGAAGATTTACCAACAATGCAGTAGCTAACCTTGATGCCATGTTCATCCTCATTGAAGGCATTTGACAAGATGGCTGAAAACATCATACTAAAAAGCCTAGGAGAAAGCACACAGCCTTGTTTTACTCCAATTCAATGGTATATACCTTTCATGTATATTGCCCAAGGAACACTCTAGTTAAAGTTCATAAATGTTCAACACTGGGCTGATTCCAGTATGATGAGTTTATTGATAACAGCCATTCTTCAAAGAAAATTTCTTCCAAGTTATTGAGAGGTTGTGACCTACAAAGATAGAAAGAAAAGCCCCACTGATGATATCACAAATCCTTAATATATTGAAATGTCAAAGAAATGTCTCCACTTAGCAACACAAAATGAACCTGCATCTTGAGTGTTGGAGAAGGGAAGGGAAAGTATCTCAATTTACACCCAAGGCCAAAAGGGATGGTAAAAGTAAGCAGTGCCTCATCCTCTGATTCACTTATCAATGGCCCACAAAATACTGATGGGGCCTTTATTTCTTTTGTAGGAACTCACTGAAACTACCCAGTATAAGTGATCACTCTTCTACTCTTCATCCAAGAATAATAAGATCAAGAGTGTGTAATAACTCCTGTTCCCTTCTAAAGTAGCTCACCATGATTTATGGTAAGGAGAGGAAAATAGAAAGAGTCATTCACCTGCATTTCACCTATGTGACAATAAAGACATAGGAAGCCAATCCCCAAAAGTCTGTAATACAAAATCAGAATCATAAATCATTGTATTCAGCTTCATAGACTACTGAGATTTTCAGGCACATGGCTTTAGAAAGCTGGACCAAATGACTTCCCTAGAAGTGCCACAGTACCTGTCTAAATGAATCAATCTCCACCCATTAGATGTTGGGTAGTGTGTCAGAAGACTTGAACTGAAATATTTTCTCTGCTGCCCTTGTGACGCTTAGTAAATGACTTCACATTATTAGCCTTCACTTTCCACATTGGTAAGATGAAGGAGTTTAGTCTAAATGACTTTTCACATCCAGTCTAGCTCTAAAAATAATGTTTGATTTCCTCCCCCTACATTTCCTAGCTCCGCAAAACAGGAAACAGGATCTCAGAACTTGTGCGAGTATTCAATTGGAGAGTACAGAAGAGATAAGTTGATTTAAGTGATACTCCTAAATATTTACTTTAGGGATTTTATATTACTAAGATCTAGAATAATAATAGCATATACTGTGTCCTTTATCTACCTCTTAATATCAACAAGAAAGTGACAGTTTCAGAGGAAGAATTAGGAGAGAAGATGATGGGATTGCCTTCCCTGAGCCTAGAGTTAAGTTTGAGGTAAGCTACTTTGAGAGTTCAACTTGTTTTCAGTCTTTCATTTTAGTGAGGACTCAGGTAAAATTGTGAAATAGGTAAGATTTATCTAAACAATTTTTCTTTTTATATTCCCTTTCTCCCTCTATAGACCACTCTTCATTCTTAAAACATGCCCCATCTTTTCAGGAAAACAAAATGTATCCCTGTACTCACTCTACTGTGCTTCCTATCAAACCCTGCTCTCAGAAAAGGCCATATCAATCTTTCATTCTTTATTATGAATTTAAATCAGTTTGTAATCTCCCCCAATGGTAACTGGGTTTTAAGTCTTATTGAATTATATGTTACAAAGCTTTAATCCTCTATTGAAGTAATTATAAATTATACCTGAAATCATGTTCAATACTGTAATGTTAGCCTTGATTTTTTTTCCCTTATCTACATTAGGATCCTCAATCCAAAAAAAATCATACTCCCATAAATAAATAAAAAATTTTTAAATCATATTTCACTGTGAAATGGTATGTGAGGAGTCCTGGTCTAATGAGTAGTTTTAAAAGCCATTTAGGTAACACAAGACAGTCACAAGAAAATTAGTGGAATTCATAGGCTCATAGAGATGTAAGAAATCCAAGAGATCAACTTGTTCAATCCTTGAAGCTAAGGAAATTGAGGCCCAGAGAGATATTTCCACAACTGGTAAGTGGCAGATGGAAATCCAGGTCCCCAGTATCTCTGTTTTGCCCTCTTTTCCATTCATCTTTAGTGGCTCAGTATAAAATGCAGACATGAGGCTTCTTGAACTGAATACAGCCTAGAATAAATCAGTCTTGAACTACTTACATGGCCACATTGGAAAGGAATCCAGTGGGTCTTTTTCTACAGTGTTATTCACTGTCTGCTCACATAAAAGAAATTAAGACAACCTGTGGAAAATAGTAGGTATTCAACATACCAGGTCAGCACAACCTACAGTCCCCAGGCTACTTATGTCTCTCTTATGGCATGCCAAATGATTTCGGGTGGCCTGAAAAAAATGTAGAGGAAAACATTCTTTGTATGTAGAGGAAATCCTTTGGCATGCTGAAAGCAGCCGGAGAGCTGTAAGCAGCCTGCCAACCACTGATTGTGCAGACCTGCAATATACTGTAACTACTGTACCCCTCCCCCCAAAAAAAAGACATATCCTGTACTCTTATTACCAGATGAAAACAATGAAAAGAACCACAGATTTATAAACTTGCCCACCTCCCCAACCGAATAATAAGCCAGTCTTTCATTTATTCAAATATTTAATTACCAACTATAAGTAAGTCACTGTGAAGTTATAAATGCATAACCCCAGGCCCCAAATGGCTAATAATCTAGTTGTGAGGTGAAGGCATATAAACAAACAGCAACTACAATACAAATCAGTATAACATAGGTGCTATATGAATGATAGGACCTGGACTCCGCATCCTCCTTTCTGTTTGAGGGTGATGTGATATTATGTTTAGCTCAGATACTGTAATTATCTATGTGTTTCTAAACTCAGATAAATGCAGCCTAATTATCATAATTCTAACATATTTATATCATAATTTAAGGCTTCCAAGTCCCTTTTTTTTCACAACCAAGTATATTATTACAATTATTTTATAGATGAGAAAACTAATACAAAAATAGGATTAGTGACCTGACCAGGATGAACAGCTAGTGTTGGAGGTCACATTCAAACTCAGGTCTCCTGACTCCAAGTTTATTGCTTTTTGTACTTTACCATTATGCTTCTAAAGAAGTATTAGGCAAACCACTGTAACTATGCCACATGGTTCCAATGTTACAGTGCAGGTGGGACATGGAAATACAAAAACATAAAATCATTTGGGAAAGGATGTTACATAATTAAGAAATAATTTCTCTGCAAAGGTCTTAAAAAGTCAATAATTTTGACCTAGGTGCCTTAGTGATACACACCCTCCCCCAGAGTAGCTACATTTGTTTGTCCTATGCTGAATAATGTGGTATATGCAAACAAAGTTTAAGTGACTTGCCCAGGGTCACACAGCTGGTGACTGTCTGAGGCTGGATTTGATGCAGGCTTACAGACTCCAGGTCCAGCACTCTATCCACTGAGCTACCTAGCTGCTTCTGAATATAGCTCAGAATATGAATCTTTATTACTTCTTTTCTAGATTTGTAGTCAAACATAGAATTGTAAAAAATAAACTGAAGACTCCAGCACACAATGACATGATTAAAAACCAAAATCTATCTTTAAACATTTGAGTAATTATTGTGATCAGTACAAATTGTAAAGTCACAGAAAGAAGGTATTTGTTGAACTTCTATGTATGTATGACTCAGTGACCCCATTTGGGGTTTCCTTGGCAGAGATACTGGAGTGGTTTGCCATTTCCTTTTCCAGATGAGGAAACTGAGGCAAACAGGGTTATGAAATTTGCCCAGGATCACACAGCTAGTAAGTGTCTGAGGCCAGATTTGAACTAAGGAAGATGAGTCTTCATGACTCCAGGTCTAGCACTCTATCCACTATGCCACCCAGTAGCCCTAGAGGCCATACAGTATGAAATAAAGAGTAGTAGATTCCTTCCCACCCCCACTCCAAAAAAAAAAAAGAGTACTAGATTTGGAATTAAAAAAAAAAACTGATTTGAATCCTGCCTCTGACACTTACTAGTTGTGTGTGTTCCAGGAGACTGGTTTGCTTAACATCTCTGAAATTCAGTTCCTTTATTATAAAATAGGAAGCAATAACATTTAAAAAAATCTGAAGCATAATGGTATAGTGAATAGTCATCCTTAGAGTCAGGAAAACTTATATTCAAATCCTGCTTCTATCATAAAATGGCTATGTTAACACTTAACAAAGAACTTAATCTTTCAGCTTCCCAGAGAGTTCTCCAAGACTTACAAACTGCATAGATGAACTATGCATGGGTAGAGGGGGTTCCCTTACCAGTCATCATTTACTACATCAATAAAATGAGGGATGAGTAGTCTGGTACTATCCATCAGTTATGTGCCTCTCTCTCTCTCTCTCTCTCTCTCTCTCTCTCTCTCTCTCTCTCTCTCTCTCTCTCTCTCTCTCTCTCTCTCTCTTCTCTCTTCCCCTCTGTCTCCCTCCCCTCCTCTCTCTCCCCCTCTTTTTCTGTCTTTCTCTGTCCCTGTCTCTCTCCCTCAGTCACTCAACACAGAGTTGTGAGGATAAAATGAGACATTCGAAGTATAGCAGTTTGCTAGCCTTACAAAGTTACATGAATGTAGTATTGTTCTTGCTGGAAAAGTAAGTAAATGAGGTATCCGTGATGTGCAACAGAGTTCCAGTTGAAAAGATGGAACCTGACACTGAGAATACCCCAAAAAAGGCAGAAAAAACAGCCCCTATCTTCATTCTACTGGTATGTAACATCTAAAAAGAAAGGTAAATAAAGCCAAATTAAGGAGGGAAAGAGTATTAACAACTGGATGATGACACCTGGAAATTAGCATATAAACTGAGCCTTGAAGGAAGCTAGGAATTGAAGAGTTAAAAATAAGGAGGTAGTGCATTTCAGGAATGAGGACCCATAAAGTTTGGAAGCAGGAGATGGAGTAATGAATTCAAGAACAGCAATGGACCAGTTTGGCTAGAATGTTGAATGGTTAAAGAGGGATAAATATGAAATAATCAGGGGTGGTGAGCTGTAGTCAGATTATGTAAGTACAAAATTCAGAAGTCTTCATTTTTTGACCTAGAGGAAATAGCAATCTATTCAAGATTCTTGAGTATGGAAGTGACATAACCCTTATTTTACTTGTTGTTGTGGTTGGTGTGGTTGTTTTTCTATTAGGTATTTTCTAATTTGGAAATAAAGAATAAAAATGGGAAACCTGGAATTGAAATTCAAGATGTGTGAGGACGTAGTAAGAGAACTCTGACTTTTTCTCAAGGAATCCAAGTCAACAGTGACACATACACAAATAAGGACTTGCTACTAATTACTCTTATATCCAGATTCTGGAAGCGTTAGTATCTCCCTAGTTATTATCTTTTCTCAGGTGTAGACAACTGAGGAAGTTCAGAATGATACCGATTACATATTTATATCTGCCAGGGCTGGGTCTTCACAGCTCCCCAAATTTTGATATTATTCTGTAATAAACGACATATTGTCTGCCTTCTCTTGGGGTTCTCTACTTTAACATTCAGTACTTAATAAATTATGAAGGAATTATCAGATGTGATTCCTGAGCCTCTGCAATGATCTTTGAAAAAATGTAGGGAATATAGCAAAATGAACTCCCAGTGGAGAGTGGACTTTAAATTTAAATTTGAAGTACCCCAAAATTGAAGGGGCCATCTTTCACATTCATGTTCTTAGAAAAATCCAGAAGAAAACAAGGTATAAAAAAGATTTTAAAAAATTAGACAGTCTTCATCATATGAAATGAAAAACATTTTGTATGACAGTAATTAATGCAAATAGATTATGTTAGAAGTTTTATAGTCAAGATCTACAAGGAGTAAACAAAATATATAAGGAAAAGAGCCATTAAATAATAAGTAGTCAAAGTGTATAAATACATAATTTTCAGAAATGAAATAAAAATGATTGCCATGTGAAAAATAAATGTTCTAAATTTTAATAAGAGAAATTCACATTTAATCATCAATGAAGTTTTATATTACACCCAGAAAATTAACAAAGGACAAAAGATGGAAATGGCCAAAGTTGGAGGGGAAGACAGACATTAATAAATTGTTGGTAATGCTATGAATTTGTACAATCATTCTGGAAAACAATTTGGAACAATTCTAGAAAAATGATAAAACCGTTCAAAATTTTTGACTAAGATGTTATCATTAGCCATGTACCCATAAAAATGTCAAAAAAGAGAAACAAATGCCCTATATAAAAAGAATTAGCAGCACTTCACGGTAACAAAAATGTATTCCAAAAAGGGGTGCCCATCCATATAGAATAGCTGAACAACTTGAAGTGTATGAATCAGAGTAAAGAATATGAGAGTTTGAATAGACCTCAGAAGTCACCCAGTCCAACCTTTACATCAAAAAATTACCCATTACAACGTACCCGTCAGGTGATCACCAGCCTCTGATTGAAGACCTTCCAGGAAGGAAAAATTCACAATCTCTCAGGGCAAGCCACTTTTAGACAGTTCTAATTATTAGGATACTTTCTTTGCATCAAGCCTAATTTGGCTTCTTTGCAAATTTTACGCATAGCTTCAGCTTTTGTCTTCTGGGATTAAACAGAACAAATCAAATCACTAAAACACAGGGCAACCCTTTGAATAATTGAACACAGTTAACATTCCCTGAACCAACCCAGCCCTATCCTGGCCCCCAGACTAAATATGCTAAGATATATCTGATCCTCATATGACATAGGTTCAAGTCTCTTCACCATCCTACTTGCCCTCCCTCAGATTCTTAAGTTTAGTGCTTTCTGTTATATTCTTAAACTGGTGTGCCCAGAATTCAATATCATATTACAAATGAAGTCTGAATGCAATGGGATATTATTAAACTGTGAAAAAATGTCAAGTATGAGGAACTCAGAGAGACTTGGGAATACTGGCATAAATGAAATACAGAGTGAAACATGTGGAAACAAAAGAACTGTATAAACAATGACCACAATCCTGTAAATCAAATAACTCTTACTGACAACAGAACTCACACCCTTGGGATAATCAATCTTGATTCCAAAGAATGGATCATAAAACAAATATTTTTTCTCTTGATGAAGAAATAATCCACCTGACACTGAACCTAAAAAAAGTGAGTTTGTAAGGTAAGTGAATCTGTTTCCATATATGTTAGTTACATCAGTAAATTGTTGTTGTTGTTGTTCAGTTACTTTTCAGTCATGTCTGAGTTTTTCTTAGCAAAGATCCTGGAATGGTTTACCATTTCCTTCTCCAACATCAGTAAATTAGTAAGTATTTCCCAAGGGGAAAAATAAGTCCCTGCTTTCAAGGAAGTAACATAATATCAGATCATATTTCTTTGCAAGGTAGCATTTCTTCTTCTGTATGTACTATGTCACACCTGTGAATCTACACTTTGCAATTGGTGTAACTTCTGAAAATGTTCACAAAACTCAAGAGGTCTGAAATGAACAGCACACATTAGAGAGCCTATATTTCCTAGGTTCAGATGGTGCTATTAGCTATTGCTTTCTTACCCATGCATAAAAGAAAACAAGGATGTTAAAAGCTTCTCCTTTAATTGAATAACAATAACTCACAGTTCTGGGTAGCCCTTTACATCTGTAAAATGCTTACTCTGCCTTCATAATAACATGCTGTGTTTCCTAATTTTGGGGTTGGGGGAAATGTGGCTCTGAGAATTTGAAGAACTTGTCCATGATCACAAAGCAAATAATTATTTGAGGTGAGATTTGAACTCAGATATCCTGAGTCCAAATCCAAAATTATTTGTTTACCAGGTGGCATTATTCTGGTCACAACTTAATAATAGCTCAGATCTGTACAACACCTTAAAATTCGCAATACACTTTCTATACATTACCTCATGTGATTCTCCTAATAAATTTGTAAGGTGATTATTATTATCCCTATTTTACAGATAAGGAAGTTGAGGCTGAGTGGGGTTAAGTACTTTAGTAGCAACAGTTTTTAAGTGTTTGAGGTGGGATGTTAAACCCAGTTTCCTGACCAGGTCAATTGCAATATCCTCTACAGCATTTCTGTAATAGGAAGTGATGCAATCTTAATGAGAATTTGGTCAAGTTTCACAAACATACCTGTGTCCAACTATATAAAAGACATTGTGTTAAATGCTAATGAGGCAAAAGAAATTGAAAAAGTCCATGCCTTCAAAGAGCTTACATTTTATTAGTAATCTAAAAGCTCATAGATGGGCAAATAAAAGATAATTTGAATGTGGAATGGTAGTTAACAACTATATCAACCAGAAGAATCTTTGTGGACAAGGAAAATGTGAGCTTAGAAATGAAGGAAGATAAGAATTCTAAGAGACAGAAATCAAGAGAAAACTTATAAATGAACAGAGGTAGAGGGCCATCAGGGAGCAATGAAGATTTGAATTTAACTAGAATATAAAATGTATGAAGGCGCAGCTAGGTGGTTTAGTGGATAGACCACTGGCCATGGAGTCAGGATGATCTGAGATCAAATTCACCCTTAGACATTTACTAGTTGTGTGACCCAAGGGAAGTCATTTAACCCCAATTGCCTCTCCCCAAAAATAATAAAATAAAATGCATGAAGAAGATCAATGTAAAATAAGGTTTGAAAGCTTTTGATAAATTATGTCATGTTATTTCTGTGGAGATGATAGAGATAGATTCAGAACTAGTTAAATAGCTATATTCATGGAATATTAAGGAATGGTTTGATGTCAACTTATAAGGAGGTCTTCACTGAGTGCTTCTAGGGGTCTGTCCTTGGAGACACACTTCACTAATGTTTTTATCAATGACTTGGATAGTGTTATAAATAAAAATAATTAGCATCATTATTATAACTAAAATAATAGTAATTTTATATCATATAAAATATTTTGTTCTTAATCTATGTTTCTTATCATAGCAAAGAATTAGAAACAAAATGAATTTTTATGAATAATAGAAAAGTTGAACAAACTATGTTACAGAATATAATGGAATATCATTGCACCATAAAGAGTAGCAAAATGGATGTATTGAGACAAAACTCAGAAAATGTATACGAACTGATGCAGTTACATAGAAGCAGGAGAACCTTCTATACATAGACTATAACTTCAAAGAAAAAACTTGGAAGGACTTAAGAACTCTGATGAATGCAATAATCAATTTTAATTCCAGATGATTGATAATGAAATATGTTTCTCAGGTCTTGACAGAGATCTAATAGATTATATATTCAGATTTAGAAATACATTTTTAAATATGGTCAATAGGCAAATTTGTGCTACTTAAATATATTATCTGTTATAAGGGAAGATTTTATTGGTGAGGGAGAAGGGGAATTTTTAAAGAGATTTGGAGGAAGCAATGAAAAAAGAAAAGTACATCACTGAAACAATAAAAAGTAAATAAAAAGAATATGAGAAAGTTCATAAAGAGATACAGACAAGCAGGCCAGTGCTGGAACTAGAAATATATGAATAAATGTATGAATATAAATATATGTGTATATGCATGTATATGCATGTTTGTGTATATATGTGTATGGATATATGTATCACATACATATATACACACAAACACACATATATACTTACATGTATACATATAACATTTGTGTTTAAAATAAGACATATGTATTAGAAATGAACAGTTTCATAAAAAGCCTATTTTTCTGATCTTTGTATATGTAAAGTTCATGTCGATTTATGTTTGTTAATTTCATAATTTTTTAAAGCAAAATCTAAAGAGAGACAGAAAGAAAGACAGACATCTCTTCTAGGAAAGAAGACAGAGTTCTGCTCTGATCTGAAAAAGTTAGTCAATTTCTAGAGCACTGTGTTTAGTTTTGTCTACCACATTTTAAGATAACCAGGTGGTGCAGTACACAGAATGCCTTGAAGTCAGGAGGACCTAAGTTCAAGTCAGGCCTCAGACACTTACTAGCTACGTAACACTAAACAAGTCACTTAACTCTCTTTGCCTCAGTTTTCTTGTCTGTAAAATGATTTATAGAAGGAAATGGTAAACCACTCCATTGTCTTTGTCAAGAAACTCCAAAGGGGATTTTAAAAAGTCAGAAACAACTGGGCAACAATGACAAAAACTGCATTTTAAGAGGCATAGATAACAAAGAGAATGTTCACAGGAGGGCAAACAGGTTTACAAAAGGCTTAGTCTGTACTCCATCTGAAGTTTGGTTGATGGAACCAAGGGGATTTACTTTTAGAAAGAGAAGACTTAAAGGGTAACATAATGGCCATCTTCATGTATTAGAAGGACTATCAAGGAGAAGAGGGATTAAATTTGTTCTTGTTTCAGTGGAGGATATTGAAAAAATATTTACAGGAAGTTTCTCTGATAAAGGCCTCATTTTTCAAATATATAGGGAACTGAGACAAATTTATGAAAATAAGAGCCATTCCCCAGATGATAAATGGTCAAAGGACCATGAACAGGCAATTTTCACAAGAAGGAATCAAAAATATCAATACATTAAAAATGTTGTAAATCACTACTGATTAGAGAAATGCAAATTAAAGCAACTTTGAGATATCCAACTCACACCTATCACAGTGGCTAACATGACAGAAAAGGAAAATGACAGATACCAGAAAGGATATGGAAATATTGGGACACTAACTCACTCTTAGTGGAGTTGTGAACTAGTCCAATGATTCTGGAGAATAATTTAGAACTATATCTAATTAGGAACTCTGTCTCTCTCTCTCTCTTTCTCTTTATATATATGTATGTATACATGTGTATATATGTATTATGTGTGCATGAGGTGTATGTATGTATATATGCATGCATATACATGTATGTGTGTGTATATGTGCACTCACAAACATATGTTTGTGTGTATATACATACACACATATCTAGTAATACCACTTATTGTGTCTAATCTCATTTGGGTTTTTTTTGGCAAAGAAACCAGAGTGGTTTGTCATTTCATTCTCCAGCTAATTTTACAGATGGGGAACTGAGGCAAACAGAATTAAGCAACTTGTCCAGGATTACATAACTAGTACATGTCTGAGGGTGAATTTGAACTCAGGAAGATAAGTCTTCCTTATCTCAAGCCCAGTGCCCTAACCACTGCCCCACCTGACTACCCTCTGCAATACCACTGCTAGATCTATATCCCAAAGAGATCAAAGAAGGGGGATAAAAATTTGTATAAAATTTTTGTATGAAATTTGTATGAAAATATTTTTCACTGCTTTTTTTGTGGTAGCAAAGGATTGTAAATTGAGATTATGCTCATAAATTGGGGAATGACTAAATAAGTTGTGGTATATGATTGTGATGAAATATTATTGTGTTATAAGAAATGACAAGCAAGATATCAGAGAAATCTGGGGAGACTTACATGAACTCACGCATAGTAAAGTGAGCAGAACCAGGAAAACACTGTATGCAGCAAGAGCAATGGTGCAAGTATGATCAAATATGAAAGACCTAGCTACTCTGATCAAGACAGTGATCCATGACAATTCCAAAGGGTCCATGATGAAAAATACTATCCACTTTCAGAGAGAGAACTCATGAACTCTGAATGCAGATTGAAGCATACCTTTTAACTTTCTTTATTGTTATTGTTTTGTGTTTTCTTTTGTTAATATGGCTAATATTGAAATATGTCTTGCATGACTTTCCATATATAACGTTCATAAAATTGCTTTCTTTCTAAATGAGTAAGAAGGGGCAGGAGGGAGCTCAAAATCTTAAAATAAAAGTGTTAAAAATGTTTAATATGTGATTGGGAAATAAATAACTTTTAAAATTTTTGCCCTATTGCATCGCAAAGGGCAGAACTAAGAGCAATGTTTTGAACTTGAAAAGGGGCAAATTTAAGACTAATGACAGGAATTATTTTTTCCTTCTGTTCAGACTATGTAGAAGTACAAAGCACTGTGCCAAGGAGTTGTGAGATCTCTCACATTAGAAAATCCTCAAATAGATGCTGGATGACCCTATTGTGTGCTCAGTAGAAATTCTTTTCCAGTTATGGTTCAGATTACATGATTACTGAAATACCATCCAATTACAAAATTAGTGTAATTATATTAAAAGTAGATTGGAGACAGAAAATGGAAGGTTTCAAATTCTAGACTGAGAAATCTATATTTTTACCTAGTGGCAATTGGAAACAGTTAAAGGTTTTTGAACAGAGAAATGACCATGAGACTTATGCCTGGGATTTTTTAATATGATTAGGTTGATTATTTTACTAATATTGAGCCATCCTTACATCCCTGATATAAATCCAACTTGGCCATATTGAATGATTTATTGATTGCATTGTTAAGTCTGTTAAAGAGGATGGTACTCACATTTTTTGAAACAATGTTCATGAATAATATTTGATCTATGGTTATCTTTATTTGATTTATCCTCTACTGGTTTAGGTATTAGGACTGTATTTGTCTTACCAAAGGAGTCTGGTGGAGTACTTTCTCATTTTTAGAGAATAATTTGTGTATTATTATTATTATTATTATTATTATTATTATTATTATTATTATTAATTCCTTAAAGGTTTAGTAGAATTCGACTATTTAACAGGATGAAGAGGGGTTTTTTGTTAGTTTGTTTTGTTTGTTTTGTTTTGTTTTCTATTTAGCATCTAATTGACAGCTAGCCCCATTTCCTTTTTTTGGAAATCAGATTATTTAAAATGCCTATGTAGTCTTTTTTTTTTTAATTTGTATAGTCTATATTTTGAAAGCAAGTCTTTATTTCTTTGATTTTTTTCACATTTTTAGCATGTAAATGTACATAGTTGGTAATGATCATTTATTTTATTTCTCCTGATTCTGTTGTCATTTTACCTTATATATTTGATATTCTGTTGGTTTGATTTTCTGCCTTTTTCTTTTTAATCAAATTGGCTCAAGGTTTATTAATTTTGTTAGTCTTTTCAAAAAACCAGCTTTTAGTTTTATTACTTCTACAGTCTAAGCTTCCAGTTTATCTAGTTCTCTTCTAATTTTCAACATCCCTTACTCTGGGCTTATTTTGGCTTTGCTTATTTGTTGTACTTTGAATTTCTTAAAAATGCATATTCAGTTGATTGATCTTTTCATTTAATACTTTGTTAACTTTTTTTTAGGGAAATATATTTTCCTTGAAACTTGCTTCAGCTCAATTGAGAAATTTTAGTATGTTATTTCATCACTATCATTTTCTTTTGTCTAATTATTAATTGTTTGTGTGCTTTGTCCTTTCCCTTACTCACTATTTAGGATTTCATGGTCATTCCTAACTGAGAACAATTTGGAATTATGCCTAAAGGGTTAGAAAATTGAGCCAGCAATACTACCACTTTGTCTATATCACAAAAAGATTTTTTTAAAAAAAGGAAAAAGGAACTATTACTACAAAAGTATTTATAGAAGCTATTTTTTGTGGTGGCTAAGAATTGGAAATTGAGGGTATGTCCATCAATTGGGATATGGATAAACAAGTTGTGGTATGATTGTGATGAAATACTATTGTACTATAAGAAAATGATGACATCATGGTTTAAGAAAAACCTAGGAAGACATACATGAACTTTTATGTGAAGTGAAATGAGCAGAACTTTATACACCCAGTAACAGTTATATTACAAGGATAATTAACTGTAAAAGACTTAGGCATTCTGATCAAGACCATGATCCAAGTCAATTTCAAAGGACCCATGATGAAAAATCACATCTACTCCCAGGGAAGTTCAGATTGAAGCATGCTATTCTCTTTATTTTTCTTGGTGGTTGTGTGTGTGTTTTCTTTTGCACCATGGCTAATATGGAATTATGTTTTGCATGACTTCACATGTATAATTGATATCATATTGCTTGGTTTCTCAAGGCGGTAGGCACAGAAAGCAGAAAGAGAATTTGGAAATCAAAGTTTTAATAAATGAATGCCATTTTAACTTGTAATTAGGAAATATTTGATGAAATAAAAACTATATTTTAAAAAAAGCTAAATCTCCAACTGGGTCTGTATTTTGTTTGTACTCCATGAAGTGGTTACCTTTTATATTGCATTATAATCTGTTTACTAGGGACAGCTAGGTGGTGCAATAGATAGAGCATTGGCCCTAGAGTCAGGAGGACCTAAGTTCAAATCTGGCCTCAGATCAAACACTTGACATTTACTAGCTGTGGTGACCCCGGGCAAGTTACTTAACTCCAATTGTCTCAAAAAAAAAAAAAAAGATTGTGCTTACTGGTTCTGCTTTTTCAAATTTATTTGCAATATCTGTGGCCATTTCTGAGGGTAGGGGGCTATCATTTCATGTGGTGCACAGAAATATGTGTATTCTTTAGCAGTCCCATTTAGAAGATATTATAATTCTTTGACTTCTAATTTTTTTCAGCCATTTGTTCAATTCTATATTTAATCCTTTATGTATCATTCTGTTATTTTCTCCCAAAACTGAAAGGGAGACATTAAAGTGTCGCACTATGATTATATTATTTGTTGTCTTGAAATTTATTTAGATCATATATTCTCCTTAATCTTCTGTCTCCCCCCTTCCCTTTTATATGCTCTCCCACTCCAGTTTAGTGCAACAAAAAAATATTGATTCTACTTGTGGGCAAGGTGTTGAAAGATTTAGTCCACAGTGTTTCAAATCAGTTCCTCCACCGTCACTTTAAGTTCATTTTCAGCTTTTGTTTTTATACTTTTGGACAGAAATCTTATAACGGTCTCTCTGTAATTATTTTGTTGTTATTGTTTAGTCCCATAGATTTCTTTATCTTTTTAACTTTGTTTTGTTTTGTTTTTATTTTTTAAAATTTATTTATTGCTAGTTTTCAACATTCGATTCCATAAGATTTTGAGTTTCAAATTTTCTTCCCCTCCCATTTCTTCCCCATCCTAAGATGGTGTACCATCTGATACAGATTCTACATATACATTCATGTTAAGCATATTTTCCCATTAGTCATGATGTAAAGAACAATTAGAGCTAATGGGAGGAAGCATGGAAATGGAGCAATAAAACAGAACCACAAAGAAGAAGGAGAGCAAATAGTATACTTCCATCTGTATCAGACTCCATATTTCTTTCTCTGGGTGTGGGTAGCAATTTCCATCATGAATCTTTTGGAGTTGTCTTAGATTCTGTGAAGAGCCAAGTCTACCAAAGTCAGTGATCCCATAATGTGGGTGTTACTATGTACAATGTTCTCCTGATTCTGCTCATTTCACTCAGCATCAGTTCATGTAAGTCTTTCCAAGCAGTTTTTTTTTTTAATTCTACCTGCTCATCATTTCTTATAGCACAATAGTATTCCATTACATTCATATATCACAACTTGTTTAGCTATTCCCCAACTGATGAGTATCCCCTCAATTTCCAATTCTCGGCCACCACAAAAAGAGCTATTATAAATATTTTTGTACATGTAAGTCCTTTTCCCATTTTTATTATTTCTTTCAGACACAGACCTAGAACTGGTATTGCTGAGTCAAAGTTAGCTTTGTTTTCTTTTGAGTAATTTATATCATTACTTGTACTTTCCTTCTTCCCCTCCCCTTTTTTTTCTTGGGTCTTTTAGAAACAGATAATCTTCCCACATTTTTTTAGGACTGTGTCAAGTTTCTCTTTAAATTGTAGAATGGTCCTGTGATTTTCTTTCTTTCATATGTGAAATTCTTCTGCTTATTTGCAGAATTTGTTGGTATGAAATTATTTCATAATTTGTCTTGGAGCTGCAAAATGGATTTTCCCTTTCCTGAAGGCCATCTATGTATTCTTTTGATTGGCACTTTGATTTTAACTTTATTAAGTCCTAGGAAGTTTTCTTATATTTTCCTTGCCTTAACATTTTTATTTTCTTTATGTTTAGTTTTTCTAGTCTTCAAGGAATCTGGTTATCCTGAAGTTATATCTACGCTTCCTGTCTTTAGGATCTTATATTTTGCTTGTATAGAGATTATATATTCTTCTAGTGTTAATTGCTTTTTGCTTCTCTTCCAGGTTGCCTTTCATTTCTGTGATTTAGTATTCCTCATAAGTTCTTCTCTCTTTCATGTCTTTGGAGAGATGTGTCACCATAGATTCAAGTTCTTCTCTTCTGCCAATTATTTCCTCTGTCTAGGCCATGAATTCTGTTTCAGTGATTCATATTTCTCTCTGGAGCTTTTTTGGAAATAAAAATATTATTGTGATTCCATTATATCCTAGAAATCCACAGCATTTTCTTCATCATCACATGTTGGTTCAGTTTCCTATTTCTTACAATATTTATTCAGAGCTGTTTGGACTCATTGATTTCCTAGTGACCATCATAATTCTCATATTAATATCTTCTTTGTTAATTTTTTATGTGTGTATAGCCACTGTTTTTAATGTAGTTTTCTTCCTTCTAAGATCTTCGCCGATTTCAGGTAAAAAAAAAACCCTCATATTCCCTTATTACTCATTCTTTGAATCCTTCCCTTTTGATGGCAGATTGCCAAGGATTTGAACAACAAAGCTGTCTGAGTCTCCTCATAGTTCGGGAAATTTACTTTTTACTGATTCAAGTGCCAGTCCATTAGATTTCTAGGGGGTCAAAACTGACCTTAGCAAGATGCTTTCCTCCTTTCCTTCAGGCCTGATCCAACACCCCTCCCCTCAACCTACACACACACGCACACACACACACACACACACACACACACACACACACACACACACACCCCACACAAATAAACTGACCCAGATCCTTCTGTTCCTTACTTCACTGGCTGAGTGCTATTACAGCACAGCAATCTTCTGTTGCAGACAGAATATGTTTTCACTCTTCTATACCTCTTCTTCTTCCAAAAGCATGTCAATCTTTTGCTTATTGCCATGGAATCCTAGGGTGACGGTTGGGGCAAGGCATGCTGCAAGAGACTATGATAGTTGGAAGGAAATTGATGAGGAAGTACCAATGCACAAAGCCATGGACATGGTTGTGCTGTCTTAGTAGAGTGTTGAATCTGCTGGGAAATGGGGTGCTGTGTGAGCCTTCATGATTAATTTTCTCTGCTATAAATTTATCATATGACTACCTCATCCTACTTCTTAGTGTCTTTCCTTTGGAGCAGTTGCAATTACTTTGCCTTTTGCACACAAGCATTTGTGAGGATAGGAGGAAAAATATTATCCTTCAATGTCTTCGTCATGACCTACAAGTCAGGACTCTGCCCTAGAAAATGTATCTGGGGGGGGGGCAGAGCCAAGATGGTGGAGTAAAAGCAGTGACTTGCTTAAGCTCTCCCCCAAACCCCTCCAAATACCTATAAAAATGGCTCTAAACAAATTCTAAAGCAGCAGAACCCACAAAAAGACAGAGTGAAACAAATTTCCAACCCAAGACCCCTGGACAGTTGATTGGAAAGGTACATAATGTTGGGTAGGGAGAGGAACGCAGTTTGGCGTGGGCACACAGGCCACAGAAAACCTGGAGCAAGCCTCAGAGGACTGAATTGTGGGCAGCAATAGCTCTGTCCAGATTTCTCAACCCATGAATGCCAAAGAAAACTTAGAAGGTCAATGGGAAAAGTTTGTGTCTGTGCTGGCAAGAGAGAGAAGCAAGGTGGTCTCAGCTCCATTCCCCAAGCCTGGCCCGGGGCAGGGGCTGCCTCCTGAGCTTCAGGCGCACAGACTGAGGGGGAATCAAGTGGCTGATCAGAAGGGGATTGCTGGTGCAAGATTCTCTTGCTTTGCCTGTGCTTGGATCAGGTTCACAGTTCTGGGTGGTGGTCCTGGTGTGAGGAGGAGTGCTGGTGTGGTGGAGCCTATAGTGGCTGTGAAGAGAAAACCCTCCTTATAATTCCAAGACAGAAAAGAATGCTTGTTGTCAGTCACTCATAGGCCAGAGCACAGGCCAGAAAAGGAGTAAACACCTCGCCCTTGATCATAGCACCTTGGAAGAACTGAAAATTTATAGGTCCCTGGAAGTATCTCTGAAAACAGCTGCACAAACCCCTGAAACTTGGAACAGTACATTCTCCACATTGGAAACAGACCTGTACCTTAACAAAGAGTTTATCACTCAAGTAATTGGCTTGGATCATGAGCAAGCAGCACCAAAAGAGTCAGACTATATTATCTTGCTTTGGTGACAAAGAAGATCAAAACACACAACCAGAAGAAGACAATGAAGTCAAAGATCCTACAGCCAAAGCCTCCAAGAAAAATATGAATTGGTCCCAGGGCATGGAAGAGCTCAAAAAGGATTTTGAGAAGCAAGTAAGAGATATAGAGGAAAAACTGAGAGTGATGCAAAAGGAGAGCCCCCAAAAAAATACGGGAGAAAATAACACCTTAAAAAATAGCCTAACACAAATGGTGAAAGAGGTCCAAAAAGCCATTGAGTAGAAGAATGCTCTAAAAAGCAAAACTGGCCAAATGGAAAAGGAAGTCCAAAAGCCTACTGAAGAAAATACCTCCTTAAA
Source organism: Phascolarctos cinereus (assembly GCF_003287225.1). Taxonomy (NCBI): domain Eukaryota; kingdom Metazoa; phylum Chordata; class Mammalia; order Diprotodontia; family Phascolarctidae; genus Phascolarctos; species Phascolarctos cinereus. The sequence goes on from NW_027556098.1 coordinate 93,163,334, forward strand.
AATTAGAATGGAGCAATTGGAAGCTAGTGACAATTTGAGAAATAAAGGCACTGTAAGAACTAATTCAAATGAATGGAAAAATAGAAGAGAATGTGAAATATCTCATTGGAAAAACAGCTGACCTGGAAAATACATCCAGGAGAGAGAACTTAAAAATTATTAGACCATCTGAAAGCCATGATCAAAAAAAGAGCCTAGACATCATCTTTCAAGAAATTATCAAGGAAAACTGCCCTGATATTTTAGAAATGGGGAAAAAATAGAAATTGAGATAATCCACGATCACCTCCTGAAAGAGATCCCCAAAGGAAAACTCCTAGGAATATTGTAGCCAAATTCCAGAATTCCCAGGTCAAGGAGAAAATATTACAAGCTGCCAGAAAGAAACAATTCAAGTATTGTGGAAACACAATCAGGATAACACAAGATTTAGCAGCTTCTACATTAAGGGACCAGAGGGCATGGAGTGTGATATTCCAGATGGCAAAGGTGATAGGACTACAACCAAGAATCACCTACCCAGCAAAAGTGAGTATAATCCTTCAGGGTAAAAAAATGGTCATTCAATGAAATAGGGGACTTTCAAGCATTCCTGAGGAGAAGACCAGAGCTGAATATAAAACTTGACTTTCAAATACAAGACTCAAGTGAAACATGGAAGAGATAAACAGGAAAGAGAAATCATAAGAGACTTATTAAGGTTGAACTGTTTACATTCCTGCATGGAAAGATGATATTTGAAACTCATGAGGCCTTTGTCAGTATTAGGGTAGTGGGAAGGAAAAAAATTATATGCTATATATACATAACAGAAAGAGGGCACAGGGTGAGTTGAAGATGAAGGGGTGATATCTGGAAAATAAAATTAAGGGGTGAGAGAGGATTCAACTTGGAGAAAGAGAAAGGGAGAGGTGGAATGGGGTAAATTATCTCACATGAAACAGACAAGAAAAGGCTTTTACAGTGGAAGGGGAAGGGGGAAAGGTAAGAGGGAATGAGTAAATCTTATTCTCATAGGATTTGGCTTAAGGAGGGAATAATATACACAATGGGGTATGGAAATCCATCTTACCCTACAGGAAAATAAGGGGGGAAGGGGACAAGAGACCAGGGGGTTGATAGAGGAGAGGGCAGATTGGGGGAGGGGATAATCAAAAGCAAACACTTGTGAGGAGGGACAGGGTCAAAAGAGAGAATAGAATAAATGGGGGGTAGGATAGGATAAAGGGAAATATATTTAGTTTTTCACAACAGGACTACTATGGAAGTGTTTTGCATGACTACACATCTATAAACTGTATCTAGATGCTTGCCTTTTCAACAAGGGTGGGGGGAGGAAGGAAGGGAGAAAATTTGTAACCCAAAATTTTAAAAATGCATGTTAAAAATAAAAAATTAAAAAAGAAAAAAAAAAGAAAATGTATCTTGGCAGGTTTATGAAGGATGGTTTGGAGAGGGGAAAGGTCAACTATAAGGCTATTGCAATAGTTTAAGAGAGAGAGAAAGAGTCTGCACTAGAGTGGTGTCTATGTGCAGAGAGAGATGAGTATAGGTTAGAGATGATTAACAGGAAATAAGATGGTTATAGGGAAATATCAATCATGACTTTAAGAATGCAAACCTAGGCAAGAGGAAGGATGCTGGCATCATCAACATAAAAAGTAAAATTTAAAGTCAGGGTAGATTTATGGGGGGAGATATATTCAGTTTTGATGTGTTGGCTTTGAGGTACTGATGGGACAATTAGTTGCAAACATGCAAAAGGCTATTGCAGATGCAGGGCTACAGTTTATGAGAGAGATTAGGACAGTGTGTTTATAGCAATGACCACTGAACCTGGAAATGCAGATGTGATCCCCAAAAGGAATAATACAGAGTGAAGGGAAGACAAGAGAAGTCTTAGTGGGCACACCCACATTTAGTGAGTGGATGATGAATAATGATTTGGCAAGAACAGTGATACAGAATACTCAGATACGTAGAGAAAGAAATATGAGAAAAGTAACACACAACTCAATAGAAAAGAGTATATAAGTAAACTTCCTGCCACCTCTACTGTGCCAACTCCCAGTTTTTCTTTTGTGTTAGAAAGGGTAATACTGTCATTAACACTGTTTTCAGTCCTCATAGGCCTTTGGATCATGGAGAATCCAAAACCAACTGTTCGTTCCTCACTATGGAAAGAAAATTCAAATCCTCGTTTTGCCTTATTCCCTGTGAATTAATCACCAGCATCTCAAATCAAAATAAATAAGCAAACATTCCCTTTTCCCTCTCCTCATTCCTGTTATTTCTATCCATTTGCCTTCTGGAATCTTTATTCCCTCATTAGCAAACTTCCTTTTATCTTGTATGTCTTTATTTTACTCTCTTTTTATTTTTTCACATTAATGGAAATTTACCCCTCTCAAACACATTGTATCCCTGAACAATTCTGATTATTCATTCCTTCATATCTCCTAATACATTGGACCAGGAGAAGGATTTGGAATTCCCTTTGCTCTGTCCTACCACTTCTTATAGAATCTCCTTCTGCCATTGTCTCTCTTCTTTTGAGGCTTGATATATGTCACCTGATCAAAATCTTTGCTGCTATGATCTACCAACTACCAGGTCATTCTCTTTCATTTCTTAAGGAGTTCAGTATCCCACAGTTGTGCATGCCACTCTACATTTATACATGTTAAGAATTTCTCAGAAAAGATAAATTCTTGTTTAATTAACTTCATCAGATGACATGCCTTACATCATTATTCAACCTACATCACCCAAAGAAATCATCATAATTTAGATATCACCATCACAATAACTGTGTGATAATTTTGAAATTTTATTCTTTAATTACAATCTCTTGTCCTCCCTTCAATCCTCCTGAACTTCCTTTTCATTTATAACATAACCTTCATTCACTCTATCATTCATTGTATTCTCAGACCATCATTCCTTGTCCGTTCTTATTTTCTTCCCTCAACAATCTTGACCCTAACATTAACCGATTCAACTCTACATTATTCTTAACACTTGAATTCCTTCCCCTTCCTTGGTCCTTTTAAGTTCACTATCTGCCAGCTCTTAAACCTAGATGATCCCCTACATACACACACATACACACACACAGAGCAAAATTCCTCTATTCATATTCTCTAGCTGCTGAATTCCCCAGGCTGAAGGTATACTACCATACCAACTGTATCTACTCAATATTTAGGTTATCATAATAAAAGCTAACATTTATATAAGAAATTATATTTGGTAAAACAATTATATATATGGATGGATAGATAGATAGATAGATACATAGATAATCACTTAATGTGATTCTCACAGCAATCCTGTGAAGTAGTCAATATTTATATATCCATTTTACAGATGAGGAAGCTTAGGCTGCAAGATGTTGTGACTCACCTTGGGTCACATAGCTAAGTATGTGAAGTGGGATTTGGATCCTATTTTCCCTAATTCCAGTTCGGGCCTCTCTCTTCTATGACAGGATGCTATAGAGATTTGATTGACCACTTGACTAACTGTCAAGTCAGGTCTTGAAGGACTGTCTGTTACAATCTCTTCTGTGGCTGTTCCAACCAAACTTTACTCTCCTAAAACCCCTTACACTACCACCAAATGAATTCTTTTATGAGCTGTGAGATACTCATATTCTCTACTCCAAACTTCAAAGCCCCTCTATTTCTTCATTTATCTTTTTCTTTTCTTTAGACTTTGAGGACCAGATAGCCTTTGTCCTTGCCAAAGTCAACCCCTTTACTTGTGTTTTTGTCCTATCCCTTTCCATCTCTCGTAGGAGTGCATCAGTAATCATTTCTTCTCTCTCATCTTCAATTTCTCCTTGTTTACTTGCTCTTTCCACAATACCTAAAAAAAGCTTAGCCTTTGAAAAACAAACAAAAACACTTCACCCTACTATAACTTTAAGTGTTTGCCTGGTATTTTCTTTCTATTTCTTTGCCACATTTCTTGAAAAAAAAGCATTCTTCTCTAGGGATTCTTAAGCTATGTGTACATAGATATCTATGCATGCATGTGTATGTTTATATGTATGTGTGTATTTCCAAATACATACACATAAAAGTGTATTTCATTATAATTCATTTCCTTTGTCATTCTATATAAGTTATTCCTTAAAAAAAACATTCTGAGAAGGGGCCCATTGCTTTCACCAGGCTGCCAAATGATGAAGGATAAGGAAGAATAGAGAAGGAAATAAGTATTTATATAGTACCTACTATGATCCAGGCATTGTGCTAAGACCCTCTTTTTGTGAGACAATTGGTATTAAGTGACTTGCTCAGAGTCACACAGCTAGGAAGCATTCTGTGTCTGAGGACAGATTTGAACTCAGGTCCTCCTGACTCCAGGGCTAGTGCTCTATCCACTGCATCACCTAGCTGTTCCCTAAGCCCTTTTACAAATATTATCTCATTTGATCCTTACAACAATCTTTCAAGGTAGGTATTGTTATAATTCCCATTTATAGTTGAGAAAATGAGGTTAAATGACTTGCCCAGGTTTATATTAGTTTCTAAAGCCAGATGTGAACTTGTCTTCTTGACTTCATGCCCAGCACTCCATTCACTGCACCATCTAGCTTACTATGATACAAAACATTTTAGAACTGTTGCTCTACCATCATCTATCCTCTATGTACTGCTTGACCTCTTATAATCAGACTTCTATCACATGACATAAATAACTCTTTTCAGTGTTAGAAATGATTGCTTAACTGTTACATTTAATAGCCTTTTGCTTTTTGATCCCTCAACAGTTTTTTGTCCATGTTTACCAAGCTGTTCTCCTGGATACTATCTTTTCCCTTAACTTCTGTGATGCTGGTCTTTCCTTGTTCTTCTGTTTCAATTCTACCTTTCAGCCTCCTGCACATTATCTAAGTCTTGCTCCCTTAAAATGGATGTTATCTGGTGCACTATCCTATACCTTCTTATCTTCTCTTTATATTTTATTGCTGATCATTTCTGTTCCCATAAATTCAAGTATCAACTCTCTGAAGATACCATTCACATCTACACATAGCTTGCCTGAATCCCCTACTGAACTTATTAGCTATCACTAACCACCTGCTGAACATCTCTTAGTTACCTCATCTCTATGAAGTAACAGTTTGATATATAGGAAATAGTACACTAAACTTGGAATTAGGAAGATCTAAATTCAAATTTCAAGATAGACATTTCATAGATTTTTGATGCTGGGTAAGGTATTTAACTTCCTTCAGCTTCACTTTTTTCAGATGTAAAATGGGGGAAACAACAATACTTAATTCAAAGGATTGTTGTGAAGATTGAATGAAATAATATACTTGAGGCACTTTTTAACTTTAAAATGTCATAAGGCTGATGGTCATTAATTTAGGCAGCCCAAAATCAGTCTGTACTTAGCCAAACAATCTACTGCACCACTACCTCAAACTTGATTATTCTCTAAACTTTCTGCCCTTATTAAGAGTACCATCATTCTTCCAGTCAAATAAATGTGTGATCTTGGAGCCATCCTTGACCTTTCTTTCTCTATTATGCCCACCCAATATCTGATGAGTTGCCAAGTTATAAATTTTGTTTTCACATGAACTATCATACTCACCATGCAGACATCTCCTGGTTAAAGCCCTTTCCTGCCATCTATACATTTCAGACAGAGGCCAGACAATCACTTGTGAGGTATATGATAGTACCTCAGAAAAGTGATTCCTATTGTGAGTGCTTAGATTGCTGACATTTCTTCCAACTTTCACATGCTATGATATGTTACCAGACTTATTGCTTACCTTCATGAGCTCTAGGTTGCAACCAAACTTGCCTATTGCTATTTTTATTTCAGTTCCTTTTAAAATTCTTGTGGTTCCTTAAACCTCAGGTACTATTAATCATAATAATCATAATCATAATCATAATAATTATAGCTAATAATTATACGGTTCCTCAAAGTCAATAAGCTTTCTTATTTTATCCTCACAACTCTGGGAGGTAGGTGCTACTTTTATCTCCATATTATAGATGGGAAAACTGAGGCAAACAGAGGTTAAATGACTTGCCCAAGGTCACACAGCTAACAAGTGTCTGAGGCAGTATTTGAACTCAGGTCTTCCTGACTCCAGGTCCAGTCTTCTATTCACTGTGCCTCCTACAAGAAAGGAAGAAAGGAAAGAAGGAAGGAAGGAAATAAAGGAAAGGAGGAAGGAAGGAAAGAAGGAAAGAAAGAAAGAAGAGAGAGAGAGAGAAAGAAAGAAAGAAAGAAAGAAAGAAAGAAAGAAAGAAAGAAAGAAAGAAAGAAAGAAAGAAAGAAAACTATTATTCATGCATTGCTTTAAGTTTATAAAGCTCAATTTATATGTTCTCTCATTTAATCCTCAAGTGCTACCTTCTGCATGAGACCTTCCATGATAACTTCAGCTTCTAGAGTCTCTCTCAAAATATTACTTTGTATTTATTTTTCTATCATTTACTCTACTTTTATTCATGTACCTGTTGTCTCCCCTAAAAGAACTCCTTGATGGTAAGGGATGTTTCATTTTTATTGTTATATTACCAAAGCTTCAAATACTTAGAAATAAATAAGCTCTTAATAAATGTTTGTTTATTGTTCACCTAGTGCTTGCCACAATTCCTCAAACATGGTAGGCATTTAATAAGCATTCCTGGACTTGAATGGAATTGAATTTCATAGCATTATACAATGAGAGCTGAAAAATTATCCTTTGCCCCAGAGGCCCAATTTTTAGGACTATAAGGATGTAGAAATGGGGGAAAAGAGGTCTATCTGTACACAAATATTCATAGCATCATCATTTTCAATAGCAAAAAATTAGAAACAATCTGATGATTAGGGAATTACTGAGCATATTGTGGGATGTGAACACAATGGAATATTTTTGCACCATAACAAATGACAGATATAAAGAATATGAAAAATAAGGGGGAAATGGATACAGAGTGAAAAAGCATAATACAAATGATATGTCCATAGACTTACAATTATTCAAATACTCTTAATAATTTTATTTGATGTGTGTTGGTGATGAGGGGGCAAACCTATGACATTTCTTAAGTGTTTGGAACTTCTGAGATAGAAATGCATTCTACCTATGCAGATCAGTAACTTGTTTATAACTTAAAATCTAGGAGACTTGCCTGGAACAATGAGAAGTCCATGGCATGGTCACACATTTAATAATGAAGCAGAGTTAGGGCTTAAACCAAGGTCACTCTGATTGCAAGGACACTTTCATGCATATTCCGTGGTATCTCTCAATATAACAATTAACAATAAAACCCAGAAAAATATTTTTAAAGGATTCAAAAGAGAAAAGGGGATCAAACAGGACATAGCTGTTACTACCTTATTAAAGTAAATATATATCTTTTAAAGGTATTTTTATATGGTAAATAATGATATTGTATAATTTCTTATATAGTAGAAAGAGCATTGGGTACTGAGTTAAGAGACCCAAGTTAAAATAATGCTTCTATAATTTTCTACCTGTCTCATCTTTAGCAAGTCACTTCCATTCTTTGGGACATTTTTCCCTCATCTATAAAATGAGGTCACTGAACTGCATGCTGTTTGAAGTCCCATTTTGTACAAAATTCTATATGATAGGGGTTTATATTTTTTTTTTTGCATCCTGGACACTTTTGGCAGTCTGGTGAGGCCTGTGGACAACTTCTCATAATAGTATTTTCAAATGCATAAAACAAAATATATAAGGCTACAAAGGAAATCACTTACATTGAAATATATGTATATATAAATATGTATATATGTGGATTTATATGTACACATACATACATACACACATACATACATAAGTGCAAATAAACACACATATATTCCCTGCCCAAGTTCATGCACTACCTGAAATCTATCTGTACATCTCCTTGGGAAAATCTTTTTTAAATTTCTTGCTTATATGTGTGAATATATTTGTTCTTACTGATGTTTACTGAATCTCAAATAATTGTAAAAAATAAACTAAATGATATTATGAAAATAGGAAAATTCAGCAATTATTCAGTTTTAGTAAAAGTTCATAAGCATAGTAAACCCAATTGTACCTGCAAGAAGGACGTAGATTGCCTTTTCTAAGATAGCAATTAACTTTTCACCTACTGTGAAAGAGGCTACTGACTAAATATTAAAAAGGTAGAGCATTTACCTGGACGGATACATTTTCTTATAGCATGAAGAGAGTATGACTTTGGAGTGAATGAGGTATTCAGGAAGTTGTGGCAACTGTGGTTTCAGGGCTTACTGAGCCCTTTTCAGGGTTGTTCATCAACCTTTAGGGTTCTCCTGTCACCCAGCTCTCGCCTGCGGCTCCAAGAAGCTGTAGCAGGTGCACAGGCCACACCCTGGTAGAACTATCTGGGCAGACAGGCTAAACCAGCTTTGAGGGTAGCCAATAGGTCTTGGTGAGTTAGGGGGGATGTCTATGCCAAGCATGTGAAGACTTCCCAGGTGAAATGAGTGTATGAGAACAATTTGTTCCAACTGCCATGAACACAGCTTAAGCAGACACTGTGGAGCACTTAGAACGTGGTCAGAAATAGAAGACTCCAAGGTCCACTTCAGGCCATCGCCAGTTGTCTTGATTTTTGTCTTGCCACTGGACTTCAATGACTGGAAATAGAGTGAGGTTGAGTACTTTGCGTAACTTTGCTTCATTTAAATCTAGTTCATGCACGACTCAAGACATCACCTCTGTGATGTCATTGGTCTTTTAAAAAGGAAGGACAAACAACTACCTAGATATGCTCCCTACTGCAAACTTTCCCTTACGGGAAAAGTAATGATTAATTGCCCCAAGTTGTGCCAGGACACACAGGCCCTTCTCAGTCATCCTCTGTGCACATCTGTGATCCTACATATGAGACTATTCCAGCATTCTGAAGAGAATCTGAGTATTCATGTGTGCTCATTTAATTCTTCCCTAGGTGTCATGCTGTAGAGCTTTTTGGTTTTGATGAGTTATTCATTTTTAAAAATTTATTTTATTTCATGGTCTATTTTTAGGAGGAATCTGGAATACCTTTTCTCCTCTATTATTATCTATGCTGTTGCTATTGTTACCCAAGCTATGCTTATAGGCTAGTATGAAAAGACTAGATGAAGTATTTTTAACCAGTAAACAATAGCTGGAGAAATAAATATCTTCATTCCAGTCTGGCCCATGCTGCTCTATTTAAAATGGCATAAAACTTATTGCTTGTTCATTTCAAGGCTCTTGCTTCTTTGGAGGCCAAAACCCTCATGTGGAGATGGAGCCTTTCAATTCTAAATGATCCCAGCATCAGCATCACTGGGAAAGATATTTATTTAAGGAGATTTATGAAGATTTTTTTGGTAGAAGAAATGGTTCTGATAATAAAATGGTTTGTGATTTTTCTTATGATATTGAAGGTGATGGTTGTCATGGAGAATACTCTAACATTCTAACTGGTATATAAAGAATGATGCTTAAGACATCTGCTTTTTGGAGATACTGTCTTGCTGCTCAGAACTAGGACCCTTCCAGGTCCCCATGAGTGGGGGTGAATTGCCACCCTAATGATGAGGGCCTGGGGGATTGAGGGAAAAGACTATTTGACACAAAGCACATTCTTGCTCTTTGTCATCTCTTTGGATTTCAGGTCCAGAAATTCAAACAAAAGTTCTGTATCTAGAAGAACCAATTACCTCCCCAATACCCCCCCCACCCCATCCTCTCCCCACTCACATACTAGTACTTAGAAAAGGTATAGTGGATAGCAAACCTGGGTTCAAGTCTCAAGTCTAATATGTAATGGCTCTGTGACCTTAGGCAAATATTCAACTTCTAAGTGCTTAAGACAATTCTCTAAGATTATAATTTTTTTTTTTTGCTTTTTGGTGAGGCAATCGGGGTTAAGTGACTTGGTCACACAGCTAGTTATGTGTCAAGTGTCTGAGGTCAAATTTTAACTCAGGCCCTCCTGACTCCAAGGCTGGAGCTCTATGCATTGTGCCACCTCGCTGCCCCTAAGATTATAATTTACAAAGAAGGTGCTAACCTTTATTGATAGGATTTTTCTATACAAATAAAATTACAATTCTAGTCCCTGAAATTTGGAAAAGAAACATAAGAAACATCTGCCCACCTGACTTTAGCTGGAGAAAAGGTAAGAGACCTAGAGAGATAAAAGAAGAAGCAATCAAAGTTCAAAGGTTTTGTAAAACCTAGTGGTATAGTAGTAAAAGTAGATTCTTAACATCAAATCAATTGATAGAGGAAAGAAAAAAAACCTCACATGCATGTTTACAAAATACAGGGAATATACTTAAATTTAATATTTCAAAATTAATGCACTGATTATTTGAAACTGAAATCAAATTCAAAATAAAGGAACTTTGCTAGGGAAAACAATATTCACTAGAAATAGAAGAAAAATGGATTTTGCTGTAAGGTATGTCTTTAATAGAGAAAATTAGCAAATAATCCCAAATATTACTTAGGGGAGAAAATTAGAGCTCTGTATAAGCTTTGGTTAGTATAATAAATATTTGTTGATTGATTGATTGACATTCACTGAACTAAGACAAAATTTATTTTATTTTATTTTTCTTTGTTATTTTACTGGATAAGATCTAGTGATACACAGCCCTCTCCTTGCCTTTGTCAAGTCCTGAAATAAATCAAAACCAGGAGTTGAGGAATAAAGTGTCTTTAATTGAGAGCATAGAGTATCAAATATGCCATCCTGGGGGATGTCCAATGGACATTCCAACCAAAGAGACTCATGAAAAAGATTTTATAGTTTTAGGAAAAGAGAGGGAGGAGACAGTATGAGGTAGCAATGTGTGGTCATGAGACCCTGGTAGCTCTTGACAATTGGGGCAAGGAAAGCCACTTCATTCTGGCTGCTTTGCCTTTCATGTCATGAATCTGAATGGAATGGGACAGGGGCACTAGAATCTGAGATCCCACAGATCAGAATGTTAGTCTCCCCCAGAAGGTGAAATTTCTTTGTTGGGGGACCTAGGGTGTGATTCAGCTCAACCTAATCAAGAGCAAATATTTTAAGAGTAGGAATGTAAGGATGTTACTGAAATTCTAACATCACAATGTTCATTTAAGGGAGTGATATTACATTTGTTATTAACAATTTCTGCCACTATATTAACATCTAGAGTAACAATTTTACGTCACCTTCTTCTCCATTTCTGGGACACCCACTTGCTCTTCAATGAACTGCCAAGTAATCTCTAGTAACTGAGGAAAGCTTAAGGTGTTACCCTTTCAACAAGAAAAACTTGCATTTCAATAAAGGGCTTTTGAAGACCAAAAATGGTTTTAGTATCTAAAAGAATTTATATCTCATGATGAAGTATCAAGTACTATTGCTGGTAGTACTGACAATAGTGTAATATGTGAGAGTAAGAAAACCTTCCTAGTATTTCTTCTCTTATTCTATATAGTCAATATTCTACTTTTCTGCTCAGAAAATTGCCTCTGACTTTGGCTGCCTATGAAGGTGCATTGCAACATAAAATGGTGTTAACAGTCCTTTTCTTCATAATTCTGTGAAAGCAGAATTATGTATACTTGAAAAAATTGGGCACTAATAGGAAAATTATATCTAATCAGAGAACGTATGAAGAAAAACAAGCCAAAAATGAAATAATAGAGCAACTTGAAAGAAAATAAGAAATTTAAAGTGTATATTGCTTATCAGACTGACAAGCTAAGAGTATAAAAGAATGGATAATAGTCTACAAATGATTGAAGGATGAAGAAAAAGAAAAATAATAGTAATTCAGTATAATAAAAAGAGCTATAAGTATAAAAATGGAAGGAGATGAAAAAAAAATTCAGCTGTCCATTGAAAATAATTTATCATAGACATACTTATAGAACTGCTCTTGCAGTAATACCAAGTATGGGAACTTTAGCAAGCATGACCTTCCATAACCCTTATTTTATGATGAAGATACTGATGTAAGGTAAATGACTCATGCATGGTAACAAAGCAAGGCGGTATGATAACCAACATCTAGCTCACAAAAGTCTATGTCTATGTATTTTTAATTAATTCTAATCATTCCTTAAACAAATCAAAAACATCTCAGAAGAGTAGAAGCTAAAAGACTGGAAGAATAAATAAATAAAGCAAGGCTGGAAGAAACTCAAAAATGCACCATGGTGAATAATAAGAAATATTCTTAAAGGTTATTTTGATGGGTTGATTAAAGTATCTATTCCAGCAAAACCTGTTTTCAATGAATCGGTGAAAACTTACCCATCGTGTAAACCCCAGAGCCAGCCAAAGTACACTTTCTTCTAACTCACTTCCCCTAATCATCTGAGCCAAATTATCTATACAGTATGAATTAATGAAATTTTACCAATTTCACATGGTGTTGCCTAGCTTAATGGTTCCCCTTTTTCTCTGAGAAGCCCAAATAAAGGTAATACAAATACAATAAAATTACTACATCTAACTTCTACATGAAGAGTTAAAAAATTAATGTAACATCTGAGTAACCCACATTTCACGGAATTGTTTCCCATTGATTTAATTCCTGACTCACTTTTAATAGCCTTAGAACAAATTTCACAAGCACTCAGTCTTCCACTTCCTTTCATGTTTGTTGACTCCCCAGGAGGCCACATCTATTTCTGCCACAGTGAGTACTGCTTTGTCTCTTGCTGAAATCTCCACCTAACCTTGTAAATATTTTTTTGCTAAAACCAAATGCTAAGATTACTTGACCTCCTTAGCTTTTCCTTACCACTCCTCTTTTTGTTCTGTCTCTCCCTGTCCCACTGTAGTGCATATTTTGGCTCAAAAGACCATTTTGATTATCGGGTAGAAGAACAATAAGATAAGACAGTTGTTTCCAACCTCTGTTGACCTAGAACTCCTGAGAGCCATAGGGTAACTGCAATGGGTTGAGGAATTTACATGTGCAGTAAGGATCATTGTTTTGATATTGATTTAACACCAATAAAGTAAAAAGTGTAATTCACTATAAAAAATAATGAAATCTACTTTTTGTAGGCTGAAAAATTAATCTCTCTCTTTCTTTCCTTTCTCCACATGTTACTAACTTTCAAATGTTTTTAGTTATAATTAATAACATGCAAATTCATTTAAAATTGATGCATTCATAATATATTTTTTCTTCATGTGTATTTTAAATAAACTAATATGAATAATATCACTACCATCATGTGGGAGCTAATGAAATTCATTGTTGTTCCTCATATTGAAAAGGTTGGAAAACACTGGTTAGTTAAATGAATCTAGAATAGAAATGGAGAAGCTTCCAAAGGAAAAGGAGCAAAATGTACACAGAAGGATAATATCCCTTGAAATCTATTTCCCACCCATCCCCTGGTATGTTGTAAATTGCTTTCCTTCTTTGTCTCTTCTCTGTAGTTTCTAGAATTCAGCATTTCATCCTCACATACAAATCCCATGGTAAAATTACTCTTTCATCTTCATTTTGTCTTACAATTTTCTCAATGAATGTAATTGAAGGGTACTGTTGCAAACAAAGAAAAAAAAAAAAACTAATGTATGGCTGCTTTCCAAACAAAAGCAGTGCCTATTTTGGCCTGTGAGAGAAGTTGGCAACCCCACTGGTTACTGAGGATTAGACTCCAAATCCGATCCCAAAGTTAAAAGGCTAGGTCATTGCCAGAAGAAATCAAAGGTTTCTAAAGGATATGATAATCAAGGCACAGCAGAAAGCAATCCCAAAGCAAAGTAGAAAAAGTAGGAAAAGGAAAAACAGAACAATATGGTGCCATAGGGGAATTGAAGGGAGAATGAACAAGGAAAAAAAAAGAAGGAAATCACACCAATTAAGGGCAGGAACCACTCCAAGAAATGAGACAAAGGATAGAAAGACAAAGTTTAAACACACACACACAAACACAAAAACAAAACACAGAAAAGATACATATATATAGACATATATATGTCTATATACTTACACACACACACACACACACACACACACACATATATATATATATATATATATATATATATATATATATACACATAACATAAATGAGGTAATATCATTAAAGGTTCTAAAAAGAAAACATTTATTGTATTAAGCAAAAAGGCAAAGACATGACAAGACCATGTCTTAAATGGGAAGAAGAGAGACTGTGGGGAAAAGAAAAGCTTGTAGAGCTTAACTCCTTTCCTCATTGATAGAAAAAAAAAAGTTGCAACACATCCATGTCCATAAATTTTCTTAGCAAGCAGCTGATATTTTCCCTTTTGTTCAGGGCTCTGAGGAGCATTGTATAAGTGTACAACCAATTTAAGAGCATTTCTGGACTGCTTTACCAGGTCAATGAAGTATAAGTCAAGGCTGGATAGGAGAACCAAGATACTTGCTACCTAATATGTGCTACCTATTGCTTAAAGTGTATTCCAACTAGATTGCTACCAACTAAAAGTCTTATCTTCTTTCCACTGTATCACTCAGTACTTTGAAAAAATATACTTCTATAGTTTCCACGGGGCAGAGAGGTGGTGAGGTGGATAGAATACCAGGCCTAGAGTAAGGAAGACTCATCAAAATAGTAATGATGATAATGATAATAATATTGAGAGACAGAGCTACCCTTCACCTTATGTCACACTTTTATTGTATGGAACTATTAAATTTCTTTTTTCTTTTTTTTTTTCTTTTTTGGCTAGGTGATAGGGCTAAGCAACTTGCCCAGGGTTACACAGCTAGTAAGTATTATGTGTCTGAGGTCAAATTTGAACTTAGGTCCTCCTGAATCTAGAGCCAGTGCTTTATCGACTGTGCCACCTAGCTGCTCTGGAACCTCTAAATTTCAAGAAATGTGATTTCACCCATGTAAACAAAATTGTATAATAATCTATATTATAATAACATTATATTGTACAGTATTTAAAATTAAGACATTTAATAATGTAATCTTACTATACCATAAAAACATAAATATGAAGAATTCCCTTCTTTGTTCAAAGGGATGATCATACTTCTAATGTCTTCAGATTTGTAAATTCAATATTATTCTCAACTCCTCATTCTCCCTCACTCCATATTTCCAATCCATCTGCTAAAATTTTGCCATTTCTGTCTCCACAATGTCTGATTCCTCTCTGTTCACACAGCCACCTTAGACCAGGCCTTCATCAACTCTCTCCTAGACTATTGTGATTTTCTAATTGGTCTCCCCATGTTAGTTCTCCTATAATTCCAGACCATTATTCACACACCACCAAAAAGATTTTCTCTAGGTACAGATTGACCATGTCACTCCCCTCCTCAGTAAACTCTAAGATCATATATAAACTGATCTGTTTGTCTTCAGAGCCTTTTACAATCTTATCCTAAACTATCTTTTTCAGCACCATTATACATTGTTCCCTTTCCCACACACTACAAAAAAAAATAGTCAAATTAATTTTCTCTGTGGTCCTCCCACACATGACATGCCAGCTCCCATTTCTATGATTTGGGACTGACCATCCCCCATGCCTGGAATGCACTTTCTCTTTATTTTTGTTTCATAGAATACTTCTCTACATTCAAAATTCATCTTGAAACCTCAAATCATTCAACTATCTTATATTTACCTTTTTAAAATTGAGTTTTTATTTATTTGTATATAACTATATGCATATATTGCATTTCCTGCTAGGATTTAGGCTCCTCACACTCTTTGTATTAGTATCCTGAAAGCTTAGCATAGTTCCTAGAACACAGAAAGTGCTTAATAAATGTTTGGTGATCCACTGATACATTTAATTCAGAGAAGCATGTGAAGATTTACATAAACTAATAAAGTAGGACAAATTGCAAAAAAAATGCATAATGATTACATTAATGAAAATAACAACAACTGAACACTACATCATCATAATGACAAAGTTCAGACCTGGGGAAGAGATAAAAAAATTCTTTGACTTCCATTCTTTGCAAGGGTGAGAGATAACCAATGTGGAACACTATATATGCTATCAAACTTGGTTGATTTGTTGATTAGTTTCCCTGAGATATTTTTTTCTCTTTTTTTCTTTTATTCTATCTAACAATGGTAGTTCTTTACATTGGGAGATTATAGAGATATATTTGGAATAAAAAGTACTGGAAAAAATCTATTGGATCGATTTTCCAGATCAGTTGTTTTACCAATGAGGTATTTTACATTTTTATCAATTTTTTCATTCTTTTGTTTTTGTCTGACTGATCCTTGCTCTCTCATAGAGTCATTAGCTTCCATTTGCCCGATTCTAATTTTTAAGAAATTGTTTTCTTCTATAAGATTTTATATCTTCTTCCGCATTTGGCCAATTATATTTTTAGAGACTTGTTTTCTTCAGCGAACTTTTTTTTCCAGTTGGCCAATTGTATTTTTTAAGGACTTGTTTTTATAGCTAATTTTTGTCCTTCCTTTTTCAAGCTATTGACTCTCTCTTGCATACCTCTTATTACTTTTCCCATTTTTTCTTCTACCTCTCTCCTTTGACTTTTAAAATCCTTCTTGAGCTCTTCTAAGAAGGCTTTTTGGGTGTCAGACCAGTTCACATTCCCTTTTGAGGTTCCAGATGTGGGTTTGTTGACAGTGTTGTCCTCTTCAGAATTTCTGCCTTGATCTTCATTCTTCCCATAATAAGAATCCATCATATGTTTCTTTTTGCTCATGTTGTTTGCTTATTTCCTGGCCTTTAAAGATATTGACCTCTCCTGCTGGGCAGCAGAGGGCACTGATCCAAGCTTCTTGTGTTGGGAGCCTAGGGCCTGGTCATTGACTTTGTGTGCAGGGGCCTCCAATGTTGGCAGTTGGAGGCTGTAGGGTTCTGGCAGCTTACCAGGTGTTTGGGCTGTAATCAGCATTACTGGAACTCTAGGGTAGGACTGGGTTAAAAAAAAAAAGAGCCTGTACAGTATCTTTCAGGAAATCATAAAGGAAAACTGCCCTGAGGTCCTAGAACCAGAGGGTAAAATAGCCATAGAAAGAATCCACCAATCACCTCCTGAAAGAGATCCCAAATTGGAAACACCAAGGAATATTCTAGCCAAATTCCAAAATTATCAGGTCAAAGAGAAAATACTGCAAGCAGCCAGAAAGAAACAATTTAAATATCCTGGAACCACAGTCAGGATTACACAGGACCTTGCAGCTTCTACATTAAAAGAACGAAGGTTGTGGAATGTGATATTCCTAAAACAAAGGAGCTTGGATTAAAACCAAGATCAACTACCCAGCAAAAATGAGCATGATCTTTCAGGAGTAGATAGATGCTCAACGAAATAGGGGAATTCCAAACCTTTCTGATAAAAAGACCATAGCTCAACAGAAAATTTAATCTTCAAATATAAGACTCAAGAGAGACATAAAAAGGTAAACAAGACACAAAGAAACATGTTATTAATAAGGGCAAACTGTCTACATACCTACAAGGGAAGATGATATTTGCAATCCTTGAGAACTGTATTGTTATTACAGCATGTTAAAGGGGTATACATAAAGGGAGTGGGTATAAGTTGACTTTGATGTAATGATAAAAAAAAGAATCTAATCAAGTTGGTTAAATGGATCCAAGCAAGTGAATTAATCAGTTCTAACTAAGAATGTACTGAGAGAGAAGGAAAGGAGGAGGCAGACAATGGTAAATTCCATTACAGGTAAAGGCCCAAAAACCTATTACAACAGAGGGAAAGAAGGAGGGAGATGAGAATTGTTTGAACCTTACTCTCATCAGATTTGGCTCAAGAAGGGAATAACATAATCAGTTAGGTACTAATATTGATAGACTTAACCCTTCTCAGCAATACAAGGATCTAAGACATATCCAAAGGCCTCATGATGAAAAATGCTATCCACAGCCAAAGAAAGAACTATGGAGTTTGAATACAGAGCTAAGCACACTATTTGCTACTGTTTTCTTCTGTTGTGATTTGTTTCCTCTTTCTGGTGGTTCCTTCTATTGGTTCTAATTCTTTGTTGTTGTTGTTGTTGTTGTTGCTGGATTTTTTTTTTGGTTGGGCAATGGGGGTTAAGTGACTTGCCCAGGGTCACACAGTTAGTAAGTGTTATGTGTCTAAGGCCAGATTTGAACTTAGGTCTTCCTGAATCCAGGACCAGTACTCTATCCACTGTGCTACCTAGGAGTCCACTATTGGTTCTAATTCTTACTTACAACATCACTAACATAAAAATATGTTTAATAGGAATGTATATGTATAGCCTATATCAGATTGTGCACTGTCTTGGGGAGGGAGGTGGAGAGGAAGGGGTAGAAAAATGTAAAACTCAAAAGCTTATAGAAGTGATTGTTGATAATCAAAATAAATTATTTTTAAAAAAAAGAGAAAAGAAAAGAAATGATGAGCAGGCAGACTTCAGAAAAACCTGGAAAGACTTATATGGACTGATGCTGTGTGAAATGAGCAGAATCAGGAGAACATTGTACGCAGTAATGTGATAATTGACCTTGATAGACCTAGCTCTTCTCAGCAATGCAAGGATCTAAGACATCTCCAAAAGTCTCATGATGGAAAATGCTACCCTCATCCAGAGAAATAACTTTGGAATCTGAATACAGATCAAAGCATACTATTTGCTGTCTTTTTCTTTTGTGGCTTTATTTTGTTTTTTCTTGTTGTGGTTCCTTCCATTAGTTCTAATTCTTCTTTACATCCTGACTAACATAAAATATGTTTGATATGAATGTACAAATAAAGCCTATATCACATTGCATGTCATCTTGGGGAGGGGGGAACATGAGAGGGTGGAGGAGAAAATTTAAATTGAAAGAATGTTGAATTAAATTGCTAAATTGAAAGAAAGTGAATGTTGAAAACTAAAAATAAATAAATTATTTTTAAAATCTCAATAAAATTTTAAAAGGAGACAATTAACACATCTCATATGTCATGACACATATGATTTTATTGTATAAAGAAATGCTCTATCATGGTTAAATTGGTTGACTTCCACTGTGCATTTTATTTTACTGAGAACACTGTTTTTCCATTTCAAAAATCCAGGAAGTAATGATTCTTTATCCCAATGGACAGTGGCTTTTCTTCTTTTTCACTTCATTTCCTTCTGCTGGCCTGTTGACGATCAATGTTACCATCTAGACTCATACATCAGCCCAAGTTCAATGTTAACTCAGCTAAGCAGAAGCCACTCATCCTTCAACTTTTATTGATTAGTCAATAGGAAAGGAAATGTTTGTAGGTTGTACATAATAAAAATAATAAATGGTACATTTTAATTTGGGGGCAAAGACCTCTGAGTGGCCACAACTAAATAAAAATAGGTAAATATAAGAATGCATAGCAAAGAGCAGGGTGCACATGGGAAGTCTGAAAAGTGAGAGAAACAACAATAAACTTCAGATAACCACAAGGCATCAGAAGTATGAAATAAACAGGTATCGTTTATATGAACCTCACCTCTATTGGAAGGGTGCCAAAGCAATGTTGTACTTTTTCTGGGCAGTAGATAAAATAGTTTGATAAACACACTCTCTGAGTCTCATCTTTATCCACAGAAGTCACCGTGGCTTACTGAAAATCTTGGAGGAATAAAATAGTTGGAAAAAAATTTGTTGCCACAATAATGGGGTTAATCAACAGAATAACAATCAGCAGCCCTACTCCTCTTGACTTATTGTGGTGTTATGACTGTGGCAGTCATGCTTAATGGATATTAAACCTGATGCATAAAAATCTAAAATGATCACTATAAAAGAATTTAGAGATAGCAGGTAGACCCTTTGGATCCATGGATATCTTATGTAGCTACCCTTCCAAGAATTTCTCCTAGTCGTAGAAAAATGATTAGTTCGTCCAACCATCCTGACTGATTCAGAATCAAAATACCATAGAATCATAGATCTAGGGCTGGAAGAGACCTCAGAAGGAATGTAGTCTAATTTTGTCAATTTTTTTTTTACAGATGAGGAAACTGAGGCTCAGGGAGATGAAATGATTTACCCAAGGTAACATAAATATTTAAGTATCATGGGTGGCATTTGAGTCCAGATCCTCTGATTTTTTTTTTTAGATTTTTAGAGCTAGTAATCTTTCTTGTATTTCTTCAAGTGAATTGCTATTCTTTCCAAGAGTAAGCCAGAGTACTTTCATAGACTAGCAAGGTTTCTTATAAAGCCCACTGAACTGAGGGTCACAACACCACAGGTCAAGGAATACATGCACCTCATAAGCCAGCTAACACAACCCACTCATAGTATAGGTAAGAGAATTGAGGCACAGACAGATTAAATGACTAACCCAATGTTTCACAGGAAATACATTTCAGAGGAGAGATTTAAATACAGATTCTCTGAGTTGAGGGCCAGTGCTCTTTCCACCATACCACACCTGCTTTTAATTGTAAACTATGCGACTTCCTGGTTGTGTGATCCAAGGCAAGTCCCTTGAACAATCTGAACCTTGGTTTCTTCATCTATAAAATGGGGATAAAAATACTAGATTGACCTATGACTCTATAAACCTAATAGAGTTTTGTAAGCAACAAATAAGATATTTTAAGAATGTTGTAAACTATAGTGCATTGTTGAAATGTGTGTTATTTCTCCATAAATACAGAAAATGAAGACAAAGGGAGAACTACCATTCGCAAAAGTGGCTTTCACCTGCTATTTCTTCCTAATGTTTCCATGCATTCTTCAGCTGCTAAGTCTAAAAGATAATAAGATAAGCCCGGGATCTTCATGAAATTCAATCTAACTGAGTTTAGTGTAATTGAGGAAGGCTAATGGATCCCTTAGGAAAGATAGATTGCTTAGACCCTCTGAAGTAGGTAATGGTCAATATTTCCCCCAAAATAATTTCTATGCTTTACCGCAGTATTTAAAATTGATCCAAGCTTCCTTCTAATGGATAAAGCTTCTAAAGTTCATGTCTACTGACACCTAAAAAGAGAAAGATTAATAAATGTGTGTAAGGATGCAGTGTTCTCTATACTGCTACTAGATTTTTGGTTTCATTTTCTTGAGGTTTCAGTAACAGCTGCCTTAATGAAACAAATGTACAATTTTGGATGAAGCAGATTGAAAAGCAAATAAAATCTTTATGCATTTTTGCCCATCATCATTCAACTCAGTTAAGTGAAAGGATAATGACTACACTTCTGATTTCATTGGTGTAGGAAATTCCCTGATAAGGAAATTCATTCTGCCAATGGAAGTTAGGATCTTCTCTGCCGCTTAGAGAGTTGCCTTGACTAGAAGGCTAGCAAGTTAAATGATATTCTTAGGGTCACACAGCCAGTATCTGGTAGAAGTAGGACTGGAATTTGGCCCAGAAACTAGACTGTCTCTCAAGTAAGTGAAAGATGGTGAAGTTCCATTTATGCCTCAGCCAATTATAAAACTTTAGATAAGGAAAAGGACTTTAGAAGACATTTTACTCCAATCATTTAACCACTCCAGGAATCTACTCTCCAACTCTTACAGAAGACCATTCTATTTCTCTTTAACTATCTTCATTGAGCTTCACATCTCATAAGGTTTCTCAATCCATTTTTGGATGGCTCTCGTATATGGAGACTGATTACTTATTTTGATTTAAAATCTGTATATTCCTATAGCTTGTCCATGTGCCCAGTGTTATTTATATTTTTTACACTATATAGAGGAAATCAAATCATCTTCCATGTGATAATCCTTTAAATATTTGAAAACGGTAATGATATACCCTTCTCCAGATTTCTCCTGATGAACATTTCCAAATTCTTATATGAGATGGTTTCCAAATCTTTCATCCTGCTTGTCCTATAACTAGATAAACTCTAGTTTCTTAATGTCCTCCTTTAAGTTTGTTGTACAACACCAAATAATTCAAATATGTTCTCATTTGTACTGATTATAATAGTATTAGTTTTTCCCTTATATTAGAGATCGTTTTTAGAAGTCTTAATTGTATGGGCTCATATTAAGGAAGTAGTAAACTAAAATCCCTAAGTTTTTCAAACAATATGCTGAGCCAAATCTACCCAATAGATTAATTGTGTAATTGATTTTATAACCATCTTTTTTTTAGATGTTGATCATTCTAAAGTGCCAAGATATTTAAATCTTAATTCTAAAATCCACTAGATTAATTTTCCACCTCAATTTTGTGTCATCCACAAATTTTATAAATTATGCCTTCCATGCCTTCATGATGTGAAAGAATTACACTTGTTCTGTTTTGTCCAGGGGGCAGAACTAAGATGAAGGGGTAGAAGTTACAGGGATGCAAATTTCAGCTCAAGGTGAAGCAAAATTTCCCAAGAAAGAGTTACTAAAATTTGAATAGGCTACCTTGGCAAGTGAGGCAGCTTGTTTGCTCAGTGGACAAAACACTGGGCCTGGAGTCAGGAGGACCTGAGTTCAAATCAGGCCTCAGACACTAGCTGTGTGACCCTAGGCAAGTCACTTAGCCTCTGTTTGCATTAATCCACTGGATAAGGAAATGGCAAACCACTCTAGTGTCTCTCCCAAGAAAACCCCATGGGCATATTGGTGTGATATGGTCCATGAGGTCATGAAGAGTCAGACATAGCTGAACGAGTAAATATCCATAGTGAGTAATTAATCCTTTCATTATTAGAGGCTTTCAGGTAAAGACTGGGTGACTACTTGTTGAGGATGCTGCAGTTGGGGTGCCTGCTGTGGATAGAGATTGGACTAGATGACCTATAAGGTTCTTTCCAACCTGCAATTCTATGATTCATAAGATTGACATGTTGAGTAAGACAGGATAAAGTACAGAGCCCTGAGACATTCTTCAAGATGTCTCCTTCCAGTCTGACACCAATCCTTTAATCGATACCCTTGAGTGCTAATCAATATCCTTTGGGTGCAATTGTTCATTTAACATTCTAGTCTGGCAGGACTGCTGTTGCCAGTTAGGGGATTATGTGGGAATATCAAATGTTCTGGGATTTGCTTTTTGGCTAGGGAAATAGTCTGAAATGTTTGGCAAGAGGAACATAGATGAGATGTATTGAGAAAATAGCAGACTGTGAACATTCATCAAATCTATGCCACATCTTTCACCAAATAATAAGTTTATATCAGCATAGGAAGAGAGGATGAATAAGAAATGCCTCTACCCCCTTAAAAATAGAACAGATTTGGAACTGATTCTAATAAATGCACACACACACACACACACACACACACACACACACACACACACAAGTTGATCAATGGGATAAATTATGTAAATAACCCCAGGGCCAATCAAACACAGTAGCTTAATGTTCAGTGAATCTGAGGACATGAACTATTGAGGAAAAGACTCCGTTTAGACAAAAACTGCTGAGGAAAACTAGAAGGCAGTCTGGCACAAATCAGGTTTAAGCTAACAATTTATAACATATACCACAATAAGTTCCAAATGTACATGTGAACTAAACACAAAATGTCATACTATAAACAAATTAGAGGATAGTTATGGCAGGAGAGTGGAGGAAGATTTTTTACATAAACAAAAAATAGAGGTGATCATAGGAGATGAAATGAGCAATTTCTATTACATAAAATAGAAAAGCTTTTGCACAAGCAAATCATTTTGGTTATAATTCCATGGGAATAGTTAAATAGGAAACAATCTTTGCAGCAAATATCTATGATAAATCTATGATAAATTTCTGATATTTGTACATATGTATGTATGTATGCATGTATACATGTATATGTTATATACATACATACACCTGTGGGAGTGATACAAATACATAAAAATAAATGCCATGTCTCAGTCCATAAATGTTCAAAAAATGTGAAGTGCAAGTTTTCATTCGAAGAAATTCAAGCTATAAATGGCCATAAGTAGGGACAGTTACAGGAAATGAATCTGTGATTTCATTGCTATAGGGAACTCCCAGGTGAGGAAACTCCCTTTGTCAATGCCATTCAACTACTTCTCAGCAAAATCAAATCTTTGACTGCCATAGACCACAGAGAAGTGAAGTGAGAGCCATACAGCCAGTACAGACTGGGGCAAGATGGGAACTTGATCATTCTGGTTTCAAAGCTGGCTCAGGCCACTCTCCATGCTAAGTATTATAATGTCATGGAAGAAGAAATACACATCTTTTATACACTTCTAGAAGGCAGAAATAGAACTAAGCACATAGAGAAAGTCAATAGGGTTGGTAACCATGTCATACTTGCAGAAAGATCAAAGACAGAGGAAAGGGACATGTATGTTTAGGTATATACACACATGTATACATACATACCTACATATGTGCATATATATGTGTGTGCATACATATATACATATATGATACATGTGTGTGTGTGTGTGTGTGCATATGTATCCTTGTATTTTTGTTGTATCAAAGAACTGGAAACAGAGTGAGTGCCCATAAATAGGAAAATATCTGGACAAACTGTTATAGATTTTAGTTAGGCAGTCAATAATCATTTTTAAAGGACTATAAAATACCAGTCATTGTGTCAAGTGCTAGAAATACAAATAGAAGCAGATAGTTCCTACCTTCATGTAGCTTACATTCTCTAGTGGCGGAAAAACAGTACATGAAAGGGAGTTGGAAAGGAAAAAGGAGAGAAGAAAATCCCGCAGAGATGAGTTAGCAGTTCAGTCTGGCCTGGGTCTCTTCCTTAAATTGAGTATTCTGGGGAGACCCAGAAAATCAGAAAGTGAGGCCTTCTGGGAAGAGGGTACTTCCAATGTAAAAAGTAGGATGTAATCCAGTATCATTTCACCATATAGAATGATGATTATGGCAAATTCAGATAAAGCAGTGAAGAACTGTATGTACAAATGCAAAATGAAATGAGCAGAACCAGGAGAATATTTTGTGATGCCAACAATAATGCCAAAGTGATTTTTTTCTAAACTTCAGGTCTAACCACGCCACCTCCCTGATCAATAAACCCCAGTGGCTCCCTATTATCTCCTGGAACAAATACAAACTCTTTTGTTAGGCTTTAAAAGGTCTTTACAACCTATCCCTTTCCTACTTTTCCAGTTTTCTTCCACTATTCTTCACTCTGTTCTCAACAAACCAGGGGTATGGGCTGCTTGCTCTTCCTCACAACGGACATTCAGTCCTCCAAATCTGTCTTTCCATTGGCTGTCAGCCATAACTGAAATATTCTTTCTCACCTCAGTCATTATGCAGCTTGGTCCTTTGAAGAATTCTTAAATTCTGGTACTTCTAGCACTAAATTTATAGACAAGTAAACTAAGGCCGAAAAGAGTTAAGTGACTTCTCCAGGGTAAAAAAAAAAAAGTTCATTAACATATGAGGCAGAATTTGAAAGCAGGCCTTTCTAATCAGAATCCTAGATTTCTATACTTTGTTCCACCTAGCTGCCTCTCGTTGATACTCTCTTATAACAGGCTAGTAGCTTTATCAAAAGGGGGGGGGGAAAGAGATTTAGTTTGCATGATATATTTTTAGTCATTTAATGTTGTTTCCTAGTGATCAAAATGTTCTTTCTACGTGTTAAAAATGTGCTTAACAACTCTAATCATGTTGGTTCTACTTTTTTTTTTGGTTTAAAGCTCATTCTTCTTGACAGAAAAAAAGCTATGAAATACTTTATTAGTTTTCCTTTATTTCTCTCACTTCTTACCATAATATGATCTTCTTCACACAATGGGCCTAGCCCTTCCTTATTCTTGTGTATATAGATGTAAAGGTCCCTTTTTTGCTTATCCTCATGTTTCACAAGGTTCACTGAATTCTGGGCTTTAACATTCTCGTACTATTCTGGTACCTGAGAGTTCCATGATACTTGTCTGTTAGGAAATACATGCAAAGCCCTCTTGCTGAGGCCACCAAGCCTAAGCATACTTGATGAAAAAACATGTGGCCTAACATATAGGAGTATTTTTACTGAATGAATTTTTGCTTGATTTTGACAGTATATCATTATTGTGCTATCTAAGGGCATTGCCCAGATTCTCTGACTCCAAAACCAGTGGAATTCCCACTATGCCAAAATATTTAAGTTCTACTTTTTATGAATACCAGGAATTGCTGAAGGCGAAAATTTTAGTAGAAATAGATTCCAATTAACTTAGTTACTGATGGCAGTGGCTAACATTGTTCTTTAATAAATGGAGTTAAAATCTCTTAGGCTGTTAAAGGTAATAAAAAACTCCTTCAAATTTCTCTCCATAGTAATAAGAAGGAAGCAGATGGTAGAGAAGAAGGAAATGCTTCTGTGTGTGTGTGCCTGTGTGTGTGTGCGTGTGTGTGTGTGTGTGTGTGTGTGTGTGTGTGTGTGTGTAAATCTGGTATATTTGTGATTCACTTTGGGTCATGCAGAGATGACTCTTTGATTGAGGGGAATCAGGGTTCTACCCGAGGGGACAACTGGAAAATGGAAACATAAACCAATAATAAAATGTGACCATCAGGTGAATAAGTTTCATAAAGTCTTAGAAAATTAACTCCCTGGAGGGAAGTGTGGGTGTTCAATAAATATTAAACAACATGAATAAAAATAGTGGTATCTACCTTCCTAGTCCAAGATACCTTTGTTTTCCATGATAAAGACCCCTTTCTGAATATTAGCATAAGATCTTTCATTGTATGAAATGTATATTATCTGGGATCTTCCTTCCTCTGTCCACATTCACCTGCAGCTGACTTAGGAGAATAAAATCACACAAAGTAACAAAGAAGAGCTTACTGTTATCATAGGAACCAAGCAGCTTCATACCTACAATTCAAAATATGCCCTTGTATTGTGTACTGAGATCATAAATCATTTGTGGGATTTAAGGATACATTTAAAACTTGATTTACAGTATCATAATACAAGCTGTAATTTTTTTCATAAAAAAATTGATAAAAACTCTCTTTGATAAAAACTGAGTTCAGCCTATAATTGTGTCCTTACCATCCATGGATGATAATAAAGGTGAGATATTATGAGAAGATTCAGAAAAAAATATATAACAATAATGAAAATGATAAAAAAAAAACTGATAATTTTTAAAAGGTCAAGATGTTAAAACAAAAGCATCAGATTTGGAGTCAGAATATACCATGTTGAAACTGCATTGCCTTTATGAGTTTTGGCAAGTGACTGTAGCTAGAAAATGGGATGTTTAGTTTGTTTCTAAGGTCTACTTTAATGGGGTCTTTTTTGGGGGGTATTATGATTACATTGGCATAGAGTATAAAATTATAATTCTTCCATAACTAGTCCCATGGCACCTAAGTGATACAGTGGTTAGAGTTCTTTCTTGGAGTGAGGAAAACCTGGTCTCAGATATTAGCTGTGTGACACTAGGCAAGTCACTTAAGCTCTCT
Source organism: Phascolarctos cinereus (assembly GCF_003287225.1). Lineage (NCBI taxonomy): Eukaryota > Metazoa > Chordata > Mammalia > Diprotodontia > Phascolarctidae > Phascolarctos > Phascolarctos cinereus. The sequence continues at coordinate 93,190,650 of NW_027556098.1, forward strand.
CAGGTTCTTTTTCGTCATCGGTGAAGTGGGGATATTAACCAAACGTACCTTCTAGGGTTGTTGTGAGGGTCAGTGAGATAATATTTACAAAGTGCTTAGGATATTGCCTGACATATAGTAGGTATTTAATAAATGTTCAATCTCCACCTCCTTTATCTTAAAGAGTTACCAATAGCACTGAGAGGTTCAGTGATTTGCCCATCAAAGACGTGTCAGAAGCAGGACTTATTCTGACTCCAATACCAGCTCTTATATCACATTGCCTCCCATGTTCAAAATTCTACAATTCTATCATCAAGGAATCTATGAAATATTGAAATATGTGTAGACATTCCTGAAACAGAGTTAGGAGCACCAGCTAGAGCACAGTGATTAAATTGCAATCTGGAAAGAAGAATTTCTCTGTGTAACTTTCCTTATTAATAGAATTCTGCCTAAGCCATCTCTACAGCCTTGAACTCTTAAGTGGGACAGGCCATGGTGAGCCCTTGATACCCACTGTGAGTTCAGAACACTGTATTCATTTCTGATGGGCTCTGAGACCAATACCAGGGGTGAGGATGAAAGCACTAGACAGGTTGACACCTGGTTACACAAGAAGCATTTCATCAGATATGCCTAAGAGGCCAATGGTTTATAGGTCTTTAAAAATCCTTAATCATTTCTAGTTGCTTATTAGGGGGAGACATAAACAAACCAAGCTCAAGTCTGGCTTCCTTCTCTAGTAACAGGGGAGACAACATCAGAGCTATTTTTAATATTAATGTCTTGTGAAACCATTTCTGACAGCAACCTCAGGTTCTCTTACTACTCTGAGAGAGACAGAGACATACAGAGACAGAGATGGATAGAGACAGATAGAGGCAGAAAAAGAGAGAGACAGAGAGAGACACATAGAGACACAGAGAGACAGAAAGACAGAGAGATACAGAGACAGAGATGGACAGAGACAGATAGAGGCAGAGAAAGAGAGAGAAGGAGAGAGAGACAGAGACAGTAAGAGAGACAGAGAGAGACACATAGAGACAGAGAGACAAAAACAGAGAGATCAAGAGACAGAGATGAACAGAGACAGATAGAGGCAGAGAATGAGTGAGACAGAGACAGAGAGACAAAGATAAAAAGACAAGACAGGGGTGGACAGAGAAAGACAGAGAACTCCTAAGAAGTCCGGCTCTCTGGGAGACACGTTTGTCACTGCTACCTGCCATAGTGGCAGATCCTGGGTGAGTACAGGTGTATGTAAAAGGAGGGGTCCATGCAGTTGTGTGTATTTCCCTTGTTCACCCAAGGCAAACAGCAACCAGCTGGCTGTGACTAGTTCAGGCTAATGAGTGGAAAATAAACACAGCCTGATCTGGGGTGAATATCAGCATCTGTTAGGCTATTGTCTATGTTGAGCAGCCTGACAGAACAAAAGAAAAGCCAGCTCTACAGACAGTCTCTTTGGGACAGAGCACAAGAGGAGACCACTAAGACAATTCCAGCTCTGAGTGAAGAAGTAATTACCCAAGCAGAAGCCCAATGATCCTTATTCCTGAGGCATCTATATCAGACACTAATGTAAATTCCAAGATACAGATTCTTTCTTTCTCTGTTTTTTCTTTTCTCTGCATCTTTTCTTAAGACTAAATAAATACTTATTAATAATGATAACTTACTTTTACAGAGGGACTTTCAGGTTTGTAAGAACTTTTCGTATATTATCAAATTTGATCCTCACACCAACCCAAAGAGATAGGTGCTCCTATTATCCACATTTTACAGATTTGAAACCAAAGCCAAGAGAAGCTAAGACTTGCCTAGGGGTGAAGAACTAGTAAGTATCTGAGGCTGGATTGAAACTGAGGTCTTCCTGACTCCACATCCAGTGCCCTGTTCACTATAACACTTAGAGGTTCTTTCATAGTGCTTCTTACAGACAGGACAGCATGGGTTAGGTCAAGGGTGGAGAATCTGTGGCCTGGAGGTCACATGTGGCCTTCTAGGTCCTTGGGTGGGGCCTTTTGACTGAGTCTAAGCTTTACAGAACAAATCCTTTTTATTAAGGGGATTTGTTCCGTGAAGTTTGAATTCAGTCAAAGGTCCACACTTAAGGACCTAGAGGGTCACATGTGGACTCAAGGCCACAGTTTCCCCACCTCTGGTTTAGGGGCTGATTGGGCTAGAATACATTTCGTTGACAGAGTACATCATAGAGCTTACCATGTAGCAGGCAGCTCTACTCAAAAGGCAATATGAGTCACTTATTGAAGAGCTAGGAATTAGGATTAAAGATCAGGAGCCATCCTGCTATTTCATGCTTCATTATGCACACTAGAGAAAGCCAGTTAAGAAAAATTGGCATTTACAAGTAACTGAACCAAAAGAAGGGTTTTGTTTTGTTCTTTTCTTTTTATCTATTTCATTTGTCCTTCCTCTGCTGACCCTCACTTTTTTTTTTCAACTCAATACTAGCCTTCTGGACATAGGCTCTCACATTTTTCATCCCATACCCACCTCATATCCCCTCACTAGCAATCCATTTCTGAACATCCCTTCTTCTGCCCACCCTCCAGTGCTGTGTAGCTGCTCTTTTTCAAACTTCCTCTGGAGAGTTCATTCTTGCCAACCTACCCTTTCAGAGGCAGAGAGAGATAGTAATGGAGAGAAGAGTGACTGTTCTTCATCTTCCCAGTCTCCAGGTATTCCAATCCCTTTGTACATCACCACCAGTAATATCAGTTATATCCAACTCTTCGTGACCCCATTCAGGGTTTTCTTGGCAAAGATACTAGAGTGGTTTGCCATTTCCTTTTCCAGATCATTTTACAGATGAGGAAACTGAGGCAAACAGGGTTTAGTGAGTTGCCCAGTGTCACACAGCTAGTAAGTAACTGAGGTCAGATTTGAACTCAGGTCTTCCTGACACCAGCCTCAGTACTTGGTCCACTGCATCACCTACCTGCCCACCACCAGAATACTTTTCATCAAAACTCAATTTCTCTCCATTGTTAGGGTCTATTCTGAGCTGTTTGCATGAACTAGTGACTAGACCAATAGATTTGGGGATTGCTGCAGACATAATGTTTCTTTATTTCAGTGAAGCATTTGACAAACTATTTCATAAAATTCTTGAGGATAAGAAGGAGAGAAGAGGGCTAGATGCTGTCACACACACACACACATATGTGTGTGTGTGTGTGTGTGTGTTGCTTCATACTTTCATACAAAAAATGTATATTAGCAAAAGGATTGATGTCAATGTCAACCTAGGAGTCCTCTAGTGGTATATCTAAGGACTGTGCATTTGCAACTATGGTCTGTATAGGATGTGTTTACTAGTTATGCATTTTTACATTTATTTGCAATGTCTCCCTAGCCCAATACATTGTGAATTTTTGTAAAACTTCCATGTGGTGCTGAGAAATATGTATATTTTAACAGTCCAATTTAGAAAAGGTCGTAAGGGTTTTTGTCTTTAGTAACTTCTGAAAAATTTTAAATTCTCTATTTTCCTTTTTGTCTTTCAACCAAGCAAACATAGACTGAATAAACACACTCTTGAAGTGCCACAATTTTAAGGATGTTCAGGGATCAATTCAACTGATATCTGAAGGAGCATAAGGTATCAAAGAGATGGGAAAAATCCTGAACCATATTGAGAGAGACACACACAGACACAGACACAGAGATACAGACACACACATAGGCAGAGAGAGAGAGAGAGAGAGAGAGAATATTAACTACTGAGCTATATGACTATTTCTCCATCTATAAAAATGTTTTTCAGAGTTCTCTATACAGATCAAGTATATCCTAAATGAGGTCATTAGTAGGAAACATGTAGGTTTTACAAGTGGCTTCCATAGTAGACCCTTTCTTTATCATCACACAGGTGAAGGACATGAAGACTCTAAAATCTCATTGGGGTTGTCAGTCAATTAGCAAACATTAAGTGTTTATTATGTGTTAAGCCCATAGTAGTGTTGGGGATACAAAAAAAGTCCTGATTGCAAGATAGCTACATTTTAGTGGAGGAGACAAATATGAAACTAACAGATTACATATAACACATATGCAGAGTAGAAAGAAATTACTCTCAGAGAGAAAGGTACAAACAGCTAAAGAGTAGGAGGGCAAGGGAAGATAATGCAACCAGAAAAGGCCTGGAGCAGCAGGTTGGATTCAAGCTCTTTTGAGGAGAGCTAGGGAAACTAAGAGACAGAGGTAAGGAAGGAAAGGCTTGGAGGCAAGGGAGATTGCTATTGCAAAGGGATGAAGTAAGAGGTGGAGTGTTAGATATGAGAAATAGAAAGTAGGAGAGTGTAGTTGCATCATAAAATGGACAGAAGGGAGTAGGTATAAGAATTTTGAAAAGGTGCCATTGTTCAGCTGTTTTCAGTCGACCCAATTTGGGATTTTCTTGGCGAAGATACTGGAGTGCTTTGCCATTTCCTTCTCCAGCTCATTTTTACAGATGAGAAAACTGAGGCAAACAGATGCTTGTCTGGGGTCAAAAGTCAATACGAGTCTGAGGAAAGATTTGAACTCATGAAGATGAATCTTTCTGACTCCAGGTCCAGCACTCTACCTACTGTGCCACATAACTTTCCCATTGGAAAAGTAGGAAAGGGTCAAATGGAAGACTTTATTTTTGATTCTGGAGATAATAGGGAGTCAAAGAAATTTATTGAGTCCATGTGTTTTGAATGAAAAGGGTAACATAGAACAACTTCTGCTTGAGGAAAATTACTTCAACAGCTAAATGGAGAATGGATTGGATTGGGGAAATACTTGAAGCAAAGAGATAAATTAGAAGGGCATTGCATAATCCAGACAAAAACTGATGAGGACTTGAACTAAAGTGGTGGCTTTGTGAGTGAAGTGAAGAGGACATACATGAGAGATATTGTGAAGTTAGGAGCAACATGGTTTGATAATAGATTGCTACATAGTGTAAGTAAAAATGAAAAGTCAAATATGTTATCAAGGTTGCAAGCCTGATTGACAAACAGCATCGCCATATCCTCCATATAATAGGAAAATTCAAGATAATGAAGATTATGGGGGAAAGGTAATTAATTCTGTTTTGGATTTTGATTTATTTCTAGCACTTAGCCCAGTGCTTGGCATATAATGAGTGCTTAATAAATGTTTATTACTGACTGACTAGAGTTCCAGGTGCCCAAGAGACATCAAATCCATACATCCAAAAGGCAATTGGTAAAGTTGAACACAAGCAAGCTCATGAGAGAGACCACGGCCGGACATATACATCTGAGAATCATCTCCATGGTGATGATTGAATCCATGAGAGCTGATGAGATCACCAAGTGAACTGGTATAGAAGGAAAAGAGAAGAGGGTCCGTGACAGACTAGTAGATCATCTATAGCTAGTAGACATGACATAGTCCTGTCACTGATGAAGATACAACAGAGGAAAATCAGAAGGAGTGGTCAGATAGAGTTATCAATTGAGAATATTTGTCAATAGCAAAAAAGTATTTTATTTTATATAAGAAAACACTACCTTAAAGACTCCAGTCCAAAAAAGTGCATCCTACCAAGCCATCAAAGCTACTTAATATTCCTTAAAAGATATAATAATGATAAACATATTTGATGAACCTCTGATCATAATTATAAGATGGGCATAAAAGAGGTATATGCAAGGTCACCAAAGGTGCTAGTTACTGTTGTGGAAGAAATTAGGCACAGAGTGCAGGTTGAAGAAGCATTCCTTATGTATGATGAGGACTTCTAGGACCTTCTATTTTTTTTTCTCTTTAGGCAATTGGGGTTAAGTGACTTGCCCAGGGTCACACAGCTAGTAAGTGTCAAGTGTTTGGTCTGAGGCCGGATTTGAACGCAGGTCCTCCTAACTTCAGGGCCGGTGCTCTATCCAAGTTTCTTGGAAAGAATTTATATCACACAAAAAGAGTTTGGCTTACAAGAGTATGAAGAATATCTATTGCCCAAATTGATATATGCAGTCAACTGGACACCATGGCTTCATTTTGAAAGATAGGTCATTGTGGATTAGCTGTGACTAAAGAATAAACTTCCTGCCTTTAGTCTTGTGGTGTCCTGGCTGATAAGTGTCTCACAAGGCCAACTTTATCTAAGCTGGTTCCAGACAAGCTTTACTTTGTTGCCCAGGCCCCTTCTAAGCAACTTTGCTATCACACACACACACACACACACCTATATATACACATACATACATATGTAGATATACGTATAGAACATACACACATGTATACATATTGGTATATGTATATATTTACATACACATACATGTACACATATATGTGTATATGTGTATATATATGTGTGTACGTATATGCGTATGTATGTATGTATGTATGTATGTATGTATGTATGTACGTATGTATGTATATCCCCATTTTCCTACATCCTGCTTTCCAACTCTGGAACAATAATGACATCACTATCACCACTGTTACTGAAAAGAGATTGTCGATATATTCTATACACTCATTATACCTGTGTCTTCCCAAACCTTTCCCATTAGAAGGTACAAGGTCATTGAGGTCAAGGCCTGGGGGGGGAGGGAGAGAGAGAGAGAGAGAGAGAGAGAGAGAGAGAGAGAGAGAGAGAGAGAGAGAGAGAGTTCAATCTCTAGTTTTTGACGCATATGAAGCTCTTAATATTTTTTATTCATGCATTTATTAATTCATCCATTGTTTTGTTCGTTCATCTACACACTGGAAGCAACATCTAAGTCAACAAAATCACAGATTCATTTTAATATTTGGAAATAAAGAAACAATACTTAACAATTAGAACCATAAAAAATGGAATAGATTGCCTTAAAAGGTAGTTCCCCTTAACTAGGGGCCTTCAAGTAAAGACGACATGATCACATACAAGGTACACTGTAGGAGATATACTTGTTCAGGTATTGGTTAGACTATGTGGTATCTCCATTTTTTTTTTCTAAATTCTGTGAAAACTGTGATCTGGCTAGATGAGAACACAGCAAAACTATCAACCCTCTGCCCTGGGATACTATGTTTGTCAAGGAAGCCTATAATTGAATTATACTTTTTTTTTTCCCAGCTGTGCATCATACTATTGACACTGACACATGTTGTCTTCTCAAATTACTGTCTTTTATTGTTAAACTGTTTTTCTGCTTTGCCTTTCTTATATCAGACCCAAGTATATGACTTCAGATTTAATCCTTTTAAATTTAATCCTAATAAGTTCAAAACAATATGCTAATCTGTCCAGATCTTTCGGGATCCTTACTTCCCCTCCCAGCATCTACAAATTTGGGTAAGCATGCCATTTGTGTCCTTAGCCCTAACTAGGATGTTGCATAATGGAATCAAAAATCTTTTTTTTTTGCATCCTTGTTATTTTTATTTATTTTTTAATATAAATTTATTTCTTTTTAGTTTTCAACATTTATTTCCACAAGATTTTGAGTTCAAAATTTTCACCCCATTTTGCCCCTCCCCCCACTGCAAGATGGTTTGCATTCTGAATACCCCTTCCCCATGTCTGCCCTCTCTTCTATCTCTCCCCTGCTTCTCTTGTCCTCTTATCCCTTCCCTGTAGGGCAGGATAGACTTCTATACCAAATTTCCAGTATTTCTTATTTCCCAGTTGCATGTGAAATAATTTTTTTAAACATGTGCTTTTAAAACTTTTGGTTCCAAATTTTCTCCCTTCCTCCCTCCCCACCCACCCTCATTGAAAAGGCAAGCAACTTAATATAAGTTATATATGTGCAGTTATGCAAATCACTTCCATAGTAGACACGTTGTGAAAAACTAACTCTATTTCCCTTAATCCTATCCTGCCCTCCCACTTATTCTATTCTTTCTTTTTACCCTGTCCTTCCTCAGAAGTATTTGCTTCTGATTACCCCTTTCCCAATCTGCCCTCCTCTCTATCATCCCCTGCTCTCTTGTCCCCTTCTCCCCTATTTTCCTGTAGGGTAAGACAGATTTCCATACCCAATTGAATGTGTATGTTATTCCCTCCTTAAGCCAAATCCTATGAGAATAAGATTCCCTCATTCCCTCTCACTTTCTCCTGTTTCCTCTCCACCATAAGAGCCCCTTCTTTTCTGCTTTTTTGTGAGATAATTTACCCCATTCTACCTCCCTTTCTTCTCTCCCAGTGTAATCCTCTCTCATCCCTTAATTCTATTCTCCAGATATGACCCCTTAATCTTCAACTCACCCTGAGCACTCTATCTATCTATCTATCTATCTATCTATCTATCTATCTATCTATCTACTTACCTATGTATCTATCTATTATATACACATATATAATTTTTCCCTCCAACTACCTTAATACTGACAAAGGTCTCATGAGTTATAAATACCATCATTCCATGCAGGAATGTAAACAGTTCAACCTTGATGTCTTTTATGATTTCTCTTTCCTGTTTACCTCTTCATGTTCCACTTGAGTCTTGTATTTGAAAGTCAAATTTTCTATTCAGCTCTGGTCTTTTCATCAAGAATGCTTGAAAGTCCTCTATTTCACTGAATGACCATTTTTTTCCCCTGAAGGATTATACTCAGTTTTGCTGGGTAGGTGATTCTTGGTTGTAATCCTATCTCCTTTGACCTCCTGAATATTATATTCCATGCCCTGAGGTCCTTTAATATAGAAGCTGCTAAATCTTGTGTTATCCTGATTGTGTTTGCACAATACCTGAATTGTTTCTTTCTGGCAGCTTGTAATATTTTCTCCTTGACCTGGGAACTCTGGAATTTGGCTACAATATTCCTAGGAGTTTTCCTTTGGGGATCTCTTTCAGGAGGAGATCTGTGGATTCTTTCAATTTCTATTTTGCCCTCTGGTTCTAAAATATCAGGGCAGTTTTCCTTGATAATTTCTTGAAAGATGATGTCTAGGCTTTTTTTTGATCATGGCTTTCAGATAGTCCAATAATTTTTAAATTCTCTCTCCTGGATCTATTTTCCAGGTCAGTTTTTTTTTTTCAAATGTGATATTTCACAGTGTCTTCTATTTTTCATTCTTTTGGATTTGTTTTACAGTGTCTTGACTTCTCATAAAGTCACTAGCTTCCAATTGCTCTATTCTAATTTTTAAGGAAGTATTTTCTTCAGTAAGATTTAGCACTTCCTTTTCCATTTGGCCAATTTTTCTTTTTAGGGCATTTTTCTCCTCATTGGCTTTTTGGACCTCTTTTGCCATTTGGGTTAGGCTATTTTTTAAGGTGTTATTTTCTTCAGTATTTTTTTGGGTCTCCTTTAGCAAGCTGTTGACTTGTTTTTCATGATTTTCTTGCATCACTCTCATTTCTCTTCCCAGTTTTTCTTCTACTTCTCTTACTTGCTTCTCAAAATCCCTTTTGAGCTCTTCCAAGGCCTGGAACTGATTCATATTTTTCTTGGAGTCTTTGGATGTAGGAGCTTTGACTTTGTTGTCTTCTTCTGGTTGTATGTTTTGATCTTCTTTGTCACCAAAGTAAGATAATATAGTCTGACTCTTTTTCCACTGCTTTCCTCATGTTCCTGGCCAATTACTGGAGTTTTAAACTCTTTGTTAAGGTAAGAGTCTGCTTCCAATGTGGAGAATGTACTGTCCAAGCTTCAGGGGTTTGTACAGCTGTTTTCAGAGATACTTGTAGGGACCTGTAAATTTTCAGTTCTTCCAAGGTGATATGATAAGGGGCGAGGTGTTTACTCCTTTCCTGGCCTGTGACCACAAGTACTCCTTTCTGTCCTGTAACTGTGAGGAGGGGTTCCTCTCACAGCCACTACAAGCTCCTGCATGCCAGTGTTCCTCCTTACCCCAGCACCGCCGTCCAGCACTGTGACCCAGATCCAAACACAGGCAAAGCAAGAGATTCCTGCAATCCCCTTCTGATCAGCCACTGGATTCCCCCTCAGTCTGTGGGCAGTCCCCACCTCCTGAATCAAAAATCTAAAAAAAAAAAAAAAAGGAAGGGCCTCAATAAGCAAAAACAGTTGGCTAGTACTAGTAAACTCTTGGTGAATAGAACTTAAGGAACCATCTAGTTTACTCCCTCTTTTAAAGATTAAGACACTAACCAAGGTCCAGGGTATTTAAGGGACTTGCTCTTTATATACAAAGTAATTCACAAACCTTATTTCATTAAATCCTCCCAACAAATGTGAGGTGGAGAGGGCTAGGAGTAATATCCCTCATTCTAAAGATGTGGGTTTACAGCAGCCTTTGTCTCCTCACTCTGGCAGGAAAGCCAAAGAAAAACCCATGCTTTGGCCAGCTAGGGCCTTTGGAATGCACTGTTGGAATGTGGTTCTAGCTCAGCAGCCAAGCAGAAGTCTGTTTCCTCACCACATGGTCAGGGGCACTCAGAAAACATTTGCTCATTTGCTGAAGTAGGGATCCTCCATTATACATCATTGTGAATTTTCAGAAACAGACTCATCAAACATCAATGTGTATATGCAGCAAGTAGAATGCTATGCTTATTTGAGGGTGGGGAATACCAGTGGTCAGTCAGTCCCTCATTATATTTATACTTCTCACACTCACGTACTCTTATGCTCTAGTGAAAATAGACTGCATGAAATCACTGAACATAAGCTATGCTTTCTAGGCTCTATGCCTTTGTTCACCCCATTCCCTGACCATAGATTACATCTTTCCTCACCTCACATTATTTCTCTTTATTGAAATTCTCCCTGTCCCATCTAGGAGCAACTCAAATGCTCAATTCTTTAGAATCCTTTGAGCCAATCAGCTACATGAAATCTCATCTCACCTTCCTGGGTAGCTGTACCTATTATTATCCTTCAGCATTCATGTGTTCCTTCTAGATTGTAAGCTCATTAGAGGCAAGGACTATGTTTTATTTATCCTTTTGTCTCTCCTGGTGCCTAGAATACTGACTTGAACCTAGCAGGTGAAGAGAATGAGTTCAATTCAATAAATGTTGATTAATTCAATGTCGTTGAATGTTGAAATAACTGATTTGCTTTATTCTCATGACAGCTCTCTTGGTCCAAGGCCAAAATAAATAAAATAAATTAAATTATAGAAATGCTAGTATTTGTCCAACAACAACAACAACAACAAAATGAGATCTAGAAATGTGGCTATGAATTCCACCCTACCAAACAGAGTTACAGAAGGGGAAAAGGGAGGAAGGAAAAGAGGCACGAAATAGGAGAGCTTTCAAGAAAATGTAAATTAGAAAAATGTTTGTGGGTTCAGAAATCAGGAGACATATAATAATTCAATTAAAAAAAACATTTATTAAGGTCCTATTATTTACAAGTCACTGGGCTTAGGTTTTGATGAAAAAAAAAAGTCATAGTCTATGCTCTCAAGCAGTCCAAATTCAAATGGGGTAATGACTAATGCAAGTCACAGAGATACACGTAATATTCATTTGAGACAACTTAAGCCATTCTAGTGACCTTATGTTAAGAATCTAGTAAAGGAGTTTGACTCAGGTGAAACTGGTATAAAACTGGTATAAAATTTAGGAAATCTTTGTGAAGAAAGGGTTTTCCTTTGAAACAAAAGGAAAATGTTAAGTCAATATACAAAGGCCCTTATTCACCAGAATTGACCTTAATGACCAGAAAAGATATGAAAATTCTTATTTGATGTGGACGTAGGATGCTTCTACCTATCTGAACTATTTATGTAGGAATGACATACCTGAATTCTACATTAATTGTACAAAAAATTCCATTGAAATTTTGGGAAATAATCATTTGTATACTTTGAATAGGAGGTATTGAATATTATTTAGAAGTGGAAATGATGTAATAAAGTTGCCATATATTAAGTGCGACAGGAGGACTATGTATCCAGGGGCATGATTATTGAGGAAAATCATCCTAGACCCTAGAGGGTGCCTTACAAAAGCATCTGGGTTGTATTTGATCACATTTACTTAATTATTTTTGAATAAAAAGAAATGAAAATTATGTGAAAATAATACCCATATAAGATTAATAATGAATAGATAATAGTTTTCTTCCTGATCTTGTCTTCCTTATCCATTTTGGAAAAGATTTTCTCCTAGTTTCTCTAGTTTACCTCCTGAAACTATACATATATCCTCCTTTTATTCTTTTATTTCCTAATGCTTATCAATCAGCACCTTGAGTTGTCCATCCAATTGCATATCTTAGCTTGGACGAGAAATATTATCTTTCTTTTAGGTTTTCTCTGCATGCATAGTAGGTTGATTTTTTAATTGATTTATGGCATCTAGGTAGTGCAATTAATGGATCACTGGACATGGAGACAGGAAGACAAGTTAAATTCTAGCTTTTGACACTGGCTGTGTGATGCTGGGCAAGTCATTTAAACTTTGCCTCCATTTTCTTATCTGTAAAATGGGGATAATAATAGCTCTTATATGTCATGGTTGTCGTGAGAAACAAATTATATAAGATCTGTAAACTACTTTGCCAAACTTAAAGTAATATATAATTTTAGCTACTATTAGTAGTAGTAGTAGTAGTAGTAATAATTGTAAGGATTCATTTAGGACGATCTCAATTACTATAGGACTTGATGTAATTAGCTCAATATCGTCTGTAATTAGGAATATGTGAAAGATATCACTGTGTATAAGGACCCCTTCCTACAGTTGACTCTCCATGTTGGTTCAAAATAATTTTGACAAATATACTTGTCCATGTTTATGCTGTCTGTGGGTTATAATGCCATCCAGAAATTGAGGAGTTTGGGGGTGTTTTTTGAGGTGGTTGAGGTTAAGTGATTTGTCCAGGGTCACACAACTAATAAGACTCTGAGGCTGGATTTGAACTCTGGTCCTCCTGACTCCAGAGCTTGTGCTCTATCTGCTGTGCCATTTAGGTGGCCTAGGATTTTCATTACACCAAGTCAAGTTTCTTACTGAAACAGAGGTCCATCTTTGTAACATCAAATTCTTGTAGGTATGGCATAGCTGCATGTCATGGAACACATACCATGATCTCAGACAAATTAAAATTAAGAACTACATGAAGGGAGTGTTATATTGTGTGCATGTGAAGACTAGAATATATTACCAGAAAGGATTGTGCCCAGAAAACTCATGGCCACAAACATACAATCTTCCTGTTCTAGAAAGGTGACCCAAGATGTGAAGGCAATTAAATATATGGAGTGTTCTGCACAACTAAAAGGCCTAAAGAATGTCTATGATAAGGAGAAATTAGCTGCCCTGGAGCCTCTAGAACTGTAGCTATGAACATATTCCTTCAGATCCCTCTCTGCAAAGCTTCTATCAGCATCCTACTAAAAACAATATTTAAATTAAACTAAAGAAAAATTCAAATTTATTTTTGTAATAATGACTAACATTCTGTACTCACCCACACCCTGTGTGAGACAAAGCCTACTGGGGACCCCATTTTCCCCTATTCAGTTTATATGCTAGTTAACTTTGATTAATTATATATTGTCAGAAAACTGGTCAGTACTAGGCTCTTATTTTATTTTTATTTCTTGTTTCTTTTTTTATTTTTTAGTTGATGTTTAAAAGTCAGGAAATACTTGAGATGACTCTGTAACATACTAATTCTAGGCTCAAATTATTGAACTAGTTCACTAATGTAAACCTGGCAACTAATCTGGGGTTTCTAAGGTTTGTTGTTTGTTTTGTAATTTTTTGAGGGAGCAGAGGAGGCTGTTATGTGTGGTTTTGTTGTTGTAATTTTAGTGGGTATTATTTAAAAATTCATTAGCTAGTCAATGTGTGTGTGTGTGTGTGTGTATAGTAATAGGAATAGGAGTAGGAGTAGGAGTAGGAGTAGAAGTAGGAGTAGGAGGAGTAGGAGGAGTAGGAGGAGTAGGAGGAGTAGGAGTAGTAGGAGGAGTAGGAGAGTAGCAGTAGGAGTAGGAGTAGGAGTAGGAGTAGGAGTAGGAGTAGGAGTAGGAGGAGTAGAAGGAGTAGGAGGGGTACTTTGGAGAGTAGAGAAAAGAATAATCTACTTCTCAGACCTGGATGAGGAGACAGGTAGTCTCCTCAGGTGCTCTTTAGGAAGGAGTGTAGACATCTTTATAATGGGTTTTGTTTTTCTTGCCTTTTCAATGGGCAGCAAAGGGAAGAAGATAATTTGGTGGAGAAAATAAAATTAAATTGACTTTTTTTTTAAATGGAGTATAAAGAATGCTCTCAGTCACTAACCACCATAAGTGGGTGAAATGTGTCTTCCCTTTGCTTCCTCTTGTTTGGTGGCATTGTAAACTTGACTATGATTTTGAGAATATTTAACAGTTTCTGCTTTTGAGATTAAGGGTCAAGCTTTATTCATCAATAAGTAAAGAAAAAATGTCCTTTTGTAATCATACAAAAGGGTTTTAGTTTATAATTTTAAAAGAAAATCCCATTTCCCACTTAAAAGTTGTAGTCTACTGACTGAGGTGAGAAGTGCAGTTTACTATGGCTTATGATGTGTTTGTAAGGGAAGACAGAGGAGTGGTCTTGGTAGGCAAAAGATCTTTTAATAGAGTTTGAAATAGAGAAGCAATTTCATTAAGAAGCTTGGTGGGAGAGAGATATGGGGTACCATAGAGACTAGTCTTGTTTTGTGAGAAAGCATAAAGCCAAAGGATGGGGCTCTAATATAAAAAAGTCATGGGAAAAGCCTTACTAAAAATCTTAGGATTGTAGAAATTTTATTGGAAAATTCTTGATTTGCGCTGTTGGTATAGTGAACTGATTCAATCATTCTGAAGAGCAATTTGGAACTATGACCAAAGGGCTATAAAACTGTGCATACTTGTTGACCCAGTAATACCCCTACTAGTCTGTATCCCAAAGAGATTTTTAAAGTGGGGAGGGGGGGAAGGACCCATTTGTGCAAGGGTATTTATAGCAGCTCCTTTTGTGGTGGCTAAGAACTGGACATTGAGATCATGTCCCTTAATTGAAAAATGGCTGAACAAGTTGTGGTATATGATTGTAATGGAATATACTATTCTGCTATAAGAAATGACAAGTAGGATAATTTCAGAAAAACCTGGAAAGACTTCCATGAACTGATACAGAGTGAAGTGAGCTGAACCAGGAGATCATTATACATAGTAACAGCAATATTATATGATGATCTACTGTGGAGGACTTAGCTATTCTCAGCAACACAAAAATCCAAGACAATACCAAAGAACTTATCATGAAAAATGTTATTTGCCTCCAGAGGAAGAACTAATGGAGTCTAAATATAGACTGAAGCATATTATTTTCTTTCTTTCTTCCTTCCTTTCTTTCTTCCTTCCTCTTTCCCTCTCTCTTTCCATCTTTTCCTCTTTTTCTTCTTTTCTTCTTTCCATCATTCTTTCCTTTCTTTCTCTTGTTTTTCTTTCTATCTTTCTTTGTTCTTTTCATTTGAGTGTTCTTCCACAAAATGATTAACATGGACATATGTTTTACGTGATTGCACATATCAGCTATAACAGATTGCTTACCATCTCAGGGAATGAGGAGGTGAGGGAGGGAGACAGAGAATTTGGTACTCAAGAATTTTTAAAAATCTTGAAAATTATTTCTACATGTAATTGGGGGAAAATAAAATTTTATTTAAAATAATATCCAGAAAGCTACAGCACTATATTACAAAGATTATACAGTAAAACCAGCTTAATTTATACCAGGTATAAAAATGATAATAAAATCATCTGAAAGAATAAAAAACTAAGAATTTTATGGGAAATAATGGGGAAAAAAGTGGCAAGGAAATGATACTATCTATACCAGGTCTCAAACTATATTACAAAGCAGTAATCATCAAAACAATTTGGCACTGCTTAAGAAATTGAGAGGTTGATCATTGCAACAGATTAGGTACCCAATATACAGAGGCAAATAGCATAATAGCTTAGTATTTGATAAACCCAAAGATTACAGCTATAAGGGCATGAACTAAGTGTTCAACAAAAACCTTTGGGAAAGATAGAAAGCAGTCTGGTATGCCAAGATAAGCTCCCAGCTGGTACATGAATTAGATATAATGAACAAGTTATAGGAGCAAAAAAGAAATTAGCTAATGATGCCTATGGAGTTCATGACCAAACAAGAGACAGAGATGATCATAGAAGGTAAAATTTGCAATTTTGATTATATGAAATTATTTTTTACATAAACAAAAACCAAGGCAGCTAAAATTGAAAGATAAACAGGCAAATGGAAAAAATAATTTCATCAAGTTGCTCTGATAAAGATTTTGTTTCTAAGATATATAAGGAACTGAGTCAAATTTACCACAATAAGAGCCACCCCTCAAATGATAGTTGCTTAAAGGTAATGAATAGGTCATTTAAAGAAGAAGAAATCAAAGCTACCAGTAGACATATAAAGTATTACAAATCCCCAATAATGAGAATATATAAAAGAATAATAAGATCTATGTACCAAAGACATCAAAGAAAGAGAAAAGAAACCTATATATACAAATACAAAAACCTATATATACAAATTATTTATATATTATAGCAGCTCTTTTTGTGAAGGAAAATAATTAGAAACTGCATGCCCATCAATTGGGCAATGGCTGAAATAGTTACAGTGAATGAATATGATTGAATGCTATTGTTCTAAAAGAAATGATAAAGGAAATGGCTTCAGAAGAGCTTGGAAAGTCTTGCATGAATTGATGCAGAGTAAAGTAAGCAACTTTTACAATAACAATATTGTAAGATATTCAATGTTAAAAGACTTAAAATCTCTGATCAACACAATGACCAGATACAATTGCAGAGGACTCATTATGAAACTTGCTACTCACCTGCTGATACTGAGGTGATAGAATCAGAGTTTAAGTTATTTTTATTTTAGTTTGAGAAATAGAGAGATAGAGAAATAAAGATATAGATAGACAATACATATTATATGATATATATATGTATATATATATATATATATATATTTATGGAGACTTGTATATCAATATCTTATTAATATCAGTGTCAATAAATATATAGATATAGATATTGGAAATGGCCCATGGAGTAATTTGTTTTGTTTACATAAACATTTTAACATGCATTTTGCTTTACTTTTTCTTTGTAGGGCAATGGGATGAGAGAGAGAGACAGAGAGAGAGAAGGAGAGAGGAGAGAGGAGAGAGAGAGAGAGAGAGAGAGAGAGAGAGAGAGAGAGAGAGAGAGAGGTGAAACTCCAATTTAAAAAAATATTTTAAAAAAGAATAAAAGAAAAATTAGTAAAGTAAAAAAGTAAAAAGAAAAGTAAAACTTGCTAAAGTGCTTTATGTTTATTCTTTGAAGTTTATGGCTGCCTCTTTGTTCAATGATGGAAGGTCACAATTGGGATCAAAATTTTGCTCTTTATGATGATCCCCCTACTCCAAACACACACACACACACACAAATAAATCCCATTTTGTTTTTAATCAAGTAAAACACATTGGTGATAAAATTTTCATGACTAAAATAATTAACTTCTATTGAAAGTTCAGCTGTTCTAATCAAGCCTTCAGAAAGTCTGCCAAAACATTATAACAAACGGAAAAATCACAGAGTTGGTTACCCAATAAATATTAATATATCATTATTTCATTTTAATGTCACTGTTAAAAGATTGGGAGAAGATGTGAATATTTATAGTAATACCTCTGCCACCAACATTAGCTTCATGTTTGTATAAATTCTATTTTATTATTACTTGCTATATTTTATAGTAAATACTACATACATACATACACACACACAAATGCACACACACACACACACACACACACACACATATATATATATATAAATATAGTGTTGTTTTATAGCTAATGAAGTTGAGGAGGGGAAATGATTTAATTATCTGTATGTAAATATTTTCTAAAGAGGATGGAAGATCCAGGAATAAAGCTAAGGATTCCTAATTTCTCAACTTCTGAAATGATCACCCCCACATTAAAGAAAAAGGTCTTCTACATCGTAAACTCTTCGAGAGCAAAAACAGTATCTTATCTTTTTTTTTAAATCTCCCATGATACTTTGCATGGTACCTAACACAGAAGAGACATACAATAAAATTGTGTTGAATTGAATCTGTGACCAGCTTATAACCCACAGTATTATTAAGTTTTGAAACCAAAGCATACCACCAAAAAACATTGACTTTCATTCCTAGAATTAATTTGACGCTTTTAAAAAATTGCTGTTGTTGGTACATCGTGAACACCTTAGTTGTAATCCTGCTTCTGGATCCTACAAGCTGTATAACCTGGAAAGTCACTTAACTTCTCAGTTCCTCAGGTAACTCTTTAAGACTATAAATTGCAGATCAGTTGCTGATCTGCATTTGATAGAGCAGATTCCTCATCAGGAGCTCATTAAACAAGTGAAATTAAAGTTCTTGTCCAAAAAACAAACAAGTTAAAAAATTCAACTTAATTCATAAAGAAATCAAGAATTCCCTATAGCAACACTTTCTGAAGTAGATATTAGCATATTCAAAGCAATGCAGAGACCATGCAAGAAACTCACGATGTTGGATATTTAGCTTCAAGGCTTCTCCCACATAAAAATTTCCCAAATAAATGTAGACAACAGCCTAAACCAAAGTGGAGGGAACCTGAGGCCTCAAGGCCACATGTGGCCTTCCAAGTTTTACAAAACAAATCATTTTATTAAGGAGATTTGTTCTGTGAAGTTTGGATTCAGTCAAAGGCTTCACTTGAGGACCTAGAGGACCACATGTGGCCTCGAGGCCACAGGTTCCCCACCCCTGGCTTAAACCATGGAAATGAAACCCTGAAAGAAACTTTCATATACTGTAAAATTTACTTACTTATATGTAAACCATAAGTAGTTTCACTTTCACAACTGTTGCTGAGGAAAAATGAAGGCAGGGTTATAAGAAGGAACAGTTATCTTTATTCTAATCTTTGAAGTAAGTTAGCAGTAACAAATAACAAAAAATAGGTGCGTGCCTTTCATCATATAGGAAGAGTCCAACTATAGCATGCTTTGTGAATCTGAAATGCCCCGCCAGAATATAAATCCTATTTCCCACTTATTTTTTTGTACCTTTGCTAGACTTTTGAACAATTGCCATAGAACAATTGTCTAAATAGAAAAAAAAAACATTGAAAGTAAGGTCAAGCTTTTAAGAAATGAATTGATGTTCTGGGGAGCAAAAAAAAAATACCAACCCACTATCTAATTATATCTTGCTCAGCATCTAACACATTGTTTTGAAAATGACAGGTACTACACAATTGTCAACTGAAAGAAGGAAAAAAAAATCAGAACATTAAAACTGACAACTTTAGGCTGGAGAGAAAGATTGGTTCAGAGCTAAAAGAAATAATTTAATTCATCTAGTCCAATCTTATTTTGTACATAATAAAAGTTAGCCCTTCAAACATTAAATGACTTGTCCAAAGACGCTAGGGTAATAAATAACTGAGAAATATTTTGAAACTAAGTCTCTGAGTCCAAATCCAATTCTTAATCCAGTACAATAGGGATAAGCTTCAACTCAAGCTTGCAAAGTGAGCACATATAAAACACATAGATGGGTAACAAAAAGGGTAGTTTTGGTTATCATTCTTTTTATTTTTCTTTCAGAAGTTTTTTTTTTCTTTTTTGCCCTAGCTCTAGCTTGTCCAATGGTCTTCAAGCTGGAATATTTAGGGCTTCCTCTTTTCAACTCTTAATTAATCTTCTAATTTATCCATTATTTTCTGACATTTTGTTTTGGATTAGAGACTGCAAATATGTAAAATAAGTTAATTAATGGGACTTACTGTGATCCCATCTTAATTCAATACTAGGAGCTTATTGATTGTTAAAAGTCCTAAAAGGAGACAGGCAAAGACTAATGGCACCTTAGTAGATAAAGAGTTTGCGAATGAGTATTTGTCTAAAACTTTAAGGATCTTGTGGCAGATAAGTAAATTTAAGATAAAAGATATGAACGAGTCATCCCAGATTACCTTGATTACTTTTTTTTTTCTGCATGGTCATTATGTTGAGAGATTAGGAAAGTGCTATGAACATATAGCTAAATTTCCAGAACACATTCGACAAATTCTCTTATACTGTCCTTATGGATGAGATAGAGATGATGGCTACATACATTACATTGATGTGGATTTGGAAATAGCTGAATGAACAGATCCAAAGACTGGTCTTAATTATTTAATGTTTCCCTGGAACTTCTGTCAGTACATGTTGCCTCCTTTCTCTGGACCATTTTTTCCACTCTGACCCTATTCTGCTGCTAAGTGCCTTCCAAGGCCTGCAATTTTGAGAGGGTACCAAGCTAGCTATCTTTCATTCCCCTACTAGGTCTGATTCTGACTCCTTTGATTTTTCCCACCACATCCTACAAAGATACTCCACTTTGTCAATCCACCGCCATCTTTTCATCAGTCAATTCAGTTAATAAGTGCCTACTATATTCCAGGCAGTGTATTAAGTTCTGGGAATACAAAAATAGGCAAAAGACAGTCCTTGCTCTCAAGTAGTTTACAATTTGATGGAAAAGATAACAAACAACAAAATATATATAAACAAGCAATATACAGGATATTTCACTTCTCTTTTATGTTTTATCTTCCCAGATTAGAATATAAGCTCCTTGAGGCAGGGACTATCTTTTTGCTTGTATTTGTATCTCCAGAATTTAGCTCTGTGCATGGCACATAAGAGACACAACATATGTTTTTTGCTGTTTTTTTTTCCCCCCTTCCTTTCTGCTTGCCTGAATCAAAGTATCTAATAGAATGTACCAGGAATCTGTCCTTGTCACTGTACTACTATTCAAGATTTTGGTCAATAACTTATATAAAGCCAAAGATGGCATGATTGTCAAAATAGCAAATTACATGGAGCTGGAAAAGATAGCTGACACATTGAATGATAAGGTCAATATAAAAAAAAAAGATCTGGACAGAGTAGAATGGTGAACTGTGATGTGATGATATTTAAAAATTTAAATAAATCTGTGATGTCATCAGTGTGAGTATTCGCTCCAATGGTATAAACCAGAAGTCAGCAAACTATGGCTCACTGCATGTTTTCCTATGTAGCAATTTTTGAAGGTTTTTATATTTTAAAATACAATAAAATTTTGTTTTAAAATGAAAAACCATTCTTAGCTTGCATGTCATAAAAAAACAGGGGACAGTCCAGATTTGGCCCATAGGCTGCAGTTTATTGAGCCCTGGTTTAAACTATAACTCATCCCAGACTTTTTCATTCTGTGTAATGTTTGTCATGTTTTCCCATAAACTCTTCAGAGTCTAACCAATATTCTGGATACCTTTCCCTAGGTCTTTGAAATTCTATAGGCATCATTACAACATCCAGACTGTAATTGATGTTGCAGTGTTCCAAATAAATCCTTTAATGATCATACCTTTTTTTTCAAGTGTGGAGGCCAGTTCTGGACTAGTAATTTGTTGGTGGATGAGTCATGGCTTAAGGACTCCTCAGCTTTTTGGAGGCATCATGGTACAATAGAAAAGGCATTAGCTTTGGAATCTGAATTCAAATGTAGCTTATTTCATGCAACCTGTGTAACCTTAGGGAAGTAACATAAACTTCTCGAAATCAGTTCCCTCATTTGTAAAATGAGGGGGTTATATTAGATGGCCTCTTAAATTCCTTCCATATATGCATCTATGATCCCATGTGAAACTCCCTGTTGTGGAAACTCCAACCACATTTCCAAATTTGCAACTCATTTCTAATATATTTTCTTACAGATTTGCTTTGACGGTGAGAGATGAATTAATTTGCCAATGTTAACACAGCTAACATGTGTAAGATGCAGGATTTGAACCTAGGCTGGCCTTCTGTCCACTACATCATACTACTTCTCTGATTATATATTTACTGAGTGAAGTCTTCCATATTTCTCACATGCAAATTAATTTGGTAATCTTCTTTGGTCCACTTTTGTCAACTGTAAGGCTATACCTTGACCTTTGGTTCCCCAACAATTTTGGTTCTTTGGAGACTGATCAGAGCAGAGTTTAGAGCCTAAATGTGAGGGAACCAAAAACAGATCTATTGTAACTAAGTATCCAGAGAGAGATGATAAAATCTTCAACAAAGAAAGTGGCAAAGGGGACAGATGTGAGAAATATGGTAGGAAATTGCCAAAATTAGTAAGTGATTTTCTGAATGGGAAAGAGATGATTCAGTGACAACAGAGATTGTGAGCATGGCTGACTGGAAAAAAAGATGGTGTCTTTAACAATATTGAATTCACATCAGGGAGCAGGTAACAATGATAACAATGATAGGAAGTTTAATTTGGGTAATCTCTAGTTGGTTGGCTGGTTGGTTCTTGTCCTTTGTTCTCGAAGAGGACCAAAATGATGCCACTATGCTAGAGTCAAGTTACAGTGTGCCCGACTGTGGCTGATCAGACCAGTATGAGCTTGGAATAGTCCACATGAACATTTGGGATGGATTCTCTAAATCTGCACATCTTGTGATTCTTTTGAGCTGCTTCAATTCTGCTTTGCTTAGAGACCATGGTACATTCTCTGATGTGGGCACACCATGCTTAGTGGTCCTGTGCCAGTATCTTCCACGTCACACAATCAGTTCCAAAGTTATTAAATTTTCAGGGTTGTTTCTACACGAAAATGAGCTTGTCAGCTTAGTGGAAGGTAAGATTATAGCAGGACACTGTACATAGAAAGGACATGCCAGGGTGTTGCAGCAATTGTTTGCATTACCACCTCTCTCTGGAGGTGTGGAATGTAAAGAAGGATGAAGAACAAAAGAAGTTTATATGTGTAACACTAGTATTGAAGCTTCCCTCCTGACAAGACCATGTAGTTATGTTCGGGAGCTAGGTGAGTGATTCCTTTCATAACATCTTTATGGAGAAGTATATCATAAGAAATCTGGCCACTCCATACTTAGGCTGGACCTCAGATGACCATTATAGAGTTCATTGTCAGGTCTCTTATATTCTCTTTTCTGTATGAAGAGTCCCTTCTGCTACTCACAATGGAAAGAGCAGAATTAAAAACAAAAACTGCTGCAGTAAGTGAAGTGAATGGAAAAGTCAATTTGATACTATTTCTGACCTTGGTATGAGAGACCAGAGTCAGTGAGACAGAGCTCTTGAATGGTGGAACAGACATTGAAATGGGATATAATATATATCCTTGGCCTGCTACCTAATAGCAATATGATCTCGGCAAGTCATTTAACCTTTACAATTTAAGTTTCTTCATCTATAAAATGAGGTGTTTGGACTAGTGGACTCTAAGGTTTGTTGAAGTTCTAAATGCTACAATCTTATTAAGGAACATCAAGGATATCTCTAGGATTTCAAATTTTTAATTCATCATCTTTAAATCCTTAATCAGTTAATTTGGAAATCTAAACCATAAATACTAAGGCAAAAGAAGAGTCTCCAAACCCTGACCTTACCATGAAAAAAAAAAAAACCCTTACATTACTTGACTTAAGCCGTTTTTTTCACTAATAAACACATGCACACAAGTTTTTTCTTCTTCTCAATAGCAAATAAAAGCACATGAGACCTTAGATACAACCAAAAATGGCAATAAGTATCTCTGTCCACAAGCACTAAATAGACAGGAAATAGTGGCTACTCAGCTTGATTACTGATCATTAATTCCTACCCCTGTCCTGCTTTATATCATTGATTTTGTGTAACCTTCAAATTAAGCAAACCAAGCCCCACAGAGAAAACAGGTCTAAGAACAATGGTTGCTGTACTACTTAAAAGTAGGTCAGGCACAATAGTTTAACACTTTTGAGAGAACTATTAAATTCTTGTAGAAAAGGTTATGGGTCTTTTTTTTTCCCCTTAGCAGTTGGGGTTAAGTGACTTGCCCAAGGTCACACAGCTAGTAAGTGTCAAGTGTTTTGGTCTGAGGCTGGATTTGAACTCAGGTCCTCCTGACTTCAGGGCTGGTGCTCTATCTACTGTGTCACCTAGCTGCCCCAAAAGGTTGTTAGTCTTGACTTTGAATTGGAATCTCCTATATCCTTCGTATTAGGAAAATCACTTTTAAATAGTTGACAGCTTATTGGAATATAAAGATTTCATAGTTTTAGAACACAAATTGTTTGGTGCCTATTTCTATCACTAACTTTTTGACTGAAGTAGAAAATATAGTTTTCATCCTCCATACTTCTTTTGCAGAGCTCCTAATATGTGCCATCAAACGAAATGAACAATGTGCAAGCATTTGAACTATCTCTGACATTGGATCACTGTGTTGGTGGGTTGTAGCTAGAAGACAGGTCAGAGTATCAGTCCAGAGCACTGAAATCTGGAAGGTGTAAATTTTTCTTTCAAGCAGCACTGCTTTCCTTCTCTTTTTGTAGAAGCCTTTGCATTAATGGTGTCATCATGTCCAAATTAATCTTTATTGTGGCTGGTGTCCAAAGATCTCTATTTCTTTGCAATAAGACATTATCCTGAATTTTCCACGTCAACAATTTAATTCGAGTATTTATTTGTTGTTTCTAGCTTGGTTGTTATTTTGTTTCCTGTCCTCAGGTGCCAAAATTGCTATTTACAACGTAGATTGATATCTGCCTTCAATGCTTATACAGTATTATATGATATATAGTTGAATGAGCACCAACATGTCAGCCAGGAGAGATGAGCTTTAGTTCCCACTTGGTAAAACATTATTCACTAACTCTAAATGAGTTACATTCATCTCCTTTAGCTATAGTTTACTTACATATAAAATGAAAAAGATGGAATATGTGACCTAAGGTCCCTTTTAGCTACAAAATTATACAGTGGTTTTTGTTTGCTTGTGATGAAGATAAGGCATGAATACAAGAAGAGTTTATTACAAAAAAAGTGAGGCAAAATATGATAAATTCCAAGTCAGTAGCATCAGTTATAAAATATAAATTCAGATAATCAGAGAATCTCAGAATTGGAAGATTACACAGAAGATGTCTAGGCCAATATTTGCATAAAGCCACATTACATTCCTGACAAGTACTTCTACGATGGAAATCTTTGCTTTACTCCTGATCTTACTGGAAAGGCCTCAAGTGTCTCTCCATTACAGATAATGCTACTCTTGGTTTTTGATAGATATTTTTAATAATATAAAAGAAAGATCAAGTTTTTCCTATGTAATTTAGAGCTTTTATAATAAATGAATCTATTTTTTTAAAAAATCTTTTTT
The DNA here is from genome assembly GCF_003287225.1 of Phascolarctos cinereus. Taxonomy (NCBI): domain Eukaryota; kingdom Metazoa; phylum Chordata; class Mammalia; order Diprotodontia; family Phascolarctidae; genus Phascolarctos; species Phascolarctos cinereus. The sequence goes on from NW_027556098.1 coordinate 93,215,775, forward strand.
TGATATTGATTGATGTGTGATTGTTATCATTTTGTTATTATTCCATTATGTTTATAATTCCCTCATATTGACCTAACTCTGCATTCCTATTATAATTTGACCTGCTCATGGTGAATAATATTTTGAATATGTTGCAAAGACTTTTTTGCTATATTTAGTATTTTTGCATTAGTACTCCTTAGTAATACTAGTCTGTAGCTTTGCATCTCTACATTATTTCTTTCTACTTTAGGCATCAGCACTGTATTTATTTCATAAAAACTTAATGTCACATTCTTCCTTTTTACCTATTTTTATAAATGTTTGATATAGTTTGGGGGTTAGTTGTACTTTGAATGTTTGTTAGAACTCGCAAATCCACTGAGGAAATTTTTCGTTTTTTCCTCTGGGAGTTTGTTTCTGCCTTGTTCAATTCATATTCCTGATATCAGTTTGCATAAATTCCAAATTTCATTTTGTGTCAATCTGTACATTTATCCATCTATTTTATTTAAATTATTCAGATTGTTATCAGACATTTGGGGAAAGCTGTTTCTAACAATTTTCTTTATTTTTTCATCAAATATTAAGTCTTTTTTATTATTTTGGTTACTTGTTTTACCTCTCAAGATTGAATTATATAAGCATTTTATTCCATATTAATCTTTTCAAAATAACATCTTATTTTTTAATAAAATTATTTTAATTTAATTTTTATATCTTAAATTTTAAGAATTTTTTCTGTTTTTTTGGTAGTTAAATAACTAAAATATTGATCTATTGTTTCTTTTGTTTAGGGATGTCATTAGAGACATAAATTTTTCCCTAATGACTCCTTTGGATCCATCTAATGTATTTTATATATTACATAACTATTTTTGTGCAATTACTTATTGTTTTTGTCCTTTGATGCACATATTCTTTGGGATTATATTATTTACTCTCAATTTGCCTGAACACTTTTTCAAACTTTCCTCATAATTTGTATTTTTATTGCATTATGTTTGGTACAGGTTGTATATATTATCTCTACTTTTGAAGTTTTTAAATTCTAGTACAGAGATAGTTTTCATAAGCTGCTATGCAAATCTGAGAAATGTGTATACTTCTTGAGATTACAATTCATTAATCACTAGTGTATGTGTCTTGTGTTTGTGTGTGTGTGTGTGTGTGTGTGTGTGTGTGTGTGTATGTGTCCTAGATCTCTGTTTAGGTCCTTAACGACTATAGTGTTTGTTTTTTGTTAGATTTGCCTAATTTAGAATTTTTATTTCAGTTTTAGGAATGCAACAAGACAAGAAAAAAAACTGCTGAGGGCATAAATATAGACAGAGAAGAAAAAAAACATTGCTACTTGTACATGATGCAATTTTTGACTCAGAGAATACTGGAGGTTCAATCAATTATTATTTGAAATAATTAATACTATCAGTAAGTAGCAGTTGTAAAAATAAACCCCCAAATCATTAGCACTTCTAAAGATTACTAGTAAAACCATTTCTTCAGGGTGAGATAAAAAATAGAAAGGTCATTCAAAATAACTTTAAGATACAAGAAATAATCTCAGAATCAGTCTACTAAGAAAGAATCAGAACCTAGAAGTACTCTATAGAAATAAAGGAAGACAAATAATTGGAGAAATTAATATTTTTTCTTTGGGCCATGGAAATATTATTTAAATTACAATACTATTTAAATTAATTTACTGTGCATATGCCATACCAACCAAATTGCCAAGGCATTACTTTCTAGCATTAGATAAAATAAGCACAAAATTATTCTGGGAAGAAGGTCAATAATCTCAGCGGGAAATAAAAAATGGCAAAAATGAAGGAGAAGGGTGGTCTATATGTACCAGATCTCTTAAAACTCTTCAAAATAAGAATTTTATAACAAAAAACACAGAAGGAAATTGAACAATGCCTTCTAAGGTACAAAAATACTCAAGAGGAACTCAAAGGAGACATGCCTTGCAAAGTTGAGCCTAATCATGTGAAATTCCTACAAAGCAGTAATCATTAAACTTTAGTACTGAGTAAAAATAGAGTACTGATCAATAGAAGTGATAAAGTAATTTTGTATAGTAGCACAGTATTGTATAAGTCAAAAGATTCTAACTATTGGTGTTCTGACAAAAACTGGCCTGAAAAACCTGAAGTGAATCTGGAAGAAATTAAGTATAGAATAGCTACTTAACACCGCATACCATAATACACTCCAAATGAATATTTTACCTAACATATAAAAAATTATTCCACAAAAAAATTAGGGAGGAAAAGGGAAGGATATAACTTTCAAAACTAGGGGGGAGTATTTTTACTTAAACAAAGGAGAGAGAAGTTTATAAAAACAGAGAAAGCATTTCTAATAACAAAAAAAAAAGTGGAGAAGTTTTTGCATAAGAAAAATAAATACAATTTGAATCAAAGGGGCATTAAAGAACTTGGGAAATTTTCACAGAAAACTACTCTTATGAAAATCTATTATCTAAGATATGCAGAGAACTGATACAAAAATATAAGAATAAAAACCCCCAAATAAATAAATGTTCAAAGTGCATGAGGAGGACTTTCTCATATATAGAAATATTAACTACTAAGAACCATATGAAAAATGATTCAAATTATTAATTATCATAGAAAAGCAAATTCAAACAACTTTGAGGTTCTGCTTTTTGGCCATCTACTTGTAAAAATGACAAAAGAGGGAGAAAAAGTCAATAGAGGGTCTATGGAAAAGTACACACACTAATGCACTAGTGGTGGATTTATGAATTGATTTAATCAACACAGGAAAGATTAGGAATTATACCTAAGATGTCACTAAAATGTATATAGATTTTGACTTCCTAATACTAGTATTAGTCATATATCATAAGAAGATTGATATATGAAAAGGATTCACATGTACAATATTACTTAAAGCAATATTTTTGAAGTAGCAGGAAAAAAAAAGGAAAAATGTTTCCTCATGATTTGAGAACTGCTGAACAAATTGCAGTATATTAATATAATTGTATATTATATATGAGAATAAACAACAAAAAGGAAAACAACTCTTACAATCTCTCAAGAAGAAGAGGGAATTCAGGAGAATGAGTGAGGTGACAAAAGGAGGAAATGACTTAGAGAGAAAGGGGGAGGGGAATGATGCAATAGTAGTGGAAGGGATACCCATTGAAGAACACTACCATGGAGGAAAGAAATATTCCATAATGGGAGATGAAAAGCTTACAATGGCTGAGTACTTACAAGAGATTTAGTGCTTGGAGAGACTATTACTTTTAAAAGAGTTTTAGGCCTTCAGGAACAACATCTTCCCTCAACAGAAGTGGGAACTGAGGTCTTACGGGAAATGATATTCAGAAGAGTCAGAGAGCATGGACACAGAGAGGGCTTTTCATAGCTACTGTGGGAAATTATAATGTTGATGGCAGGGAATAACAATGAACTACACTATCAGGAACACAAGACAATTTAGACTATGGAGTAATGACTTTATCTTTTCTATCTCCCCCAAGAATTTATATCCCTAAGAGTGATGGGGAAGGGGGGGGGAAGCCAGTGAAAAACCTTTACAAAGAAATAAAAAAGAAATTAGTTAGAAGAGGTAACTCAAAGTAGATAGCTGAGAAGCTTTTATTCTATAATACTGAGACTTTTAAAAAAAAGAAATAGGTGTAATGAAAATGAACCAAGAATAAAAATAAAATAGAATTAATGAAGAGAATGATAGAAGAAACAATTTTAAGAAAAAGGTGTAGAGAATAAAGAAGTAGCAAAAGCAACTTAAAAAGGAGGAAAGGAAGGGGAGGAATTGATTAGTTAAGACATTAAGGAATGAATTAGAATTAGGTAATGGGATAAAAAGAATAAAGGAAGAACAATTCTTAAGGTAAATAAAACTCCCAAAGTAGAGAGAGGGGTCACAAATGACAAGGCAGCAGTCTGAGTTTGCTGGCATGAAATCCTGGGGTAACAATTTGCCTAAAATTACATTAAGCAAAAGCAACTGAAGACACAAAGTACTGTCTTTAAAGAAGAAGAGGAACGAAACATCCCAGTTGAGAACAAGGCAGTAATAAGGTAAATGGAGAGGGGAAAAACCTTTTATCTCATAACTTTAAATGTTAGCAGTTAAAAATACAATAAAACAAAAGAGTTACAGGTTGGATAAGAAAACTCAAGAAACAGTTGCTTACAAAAACAGAAAAGCCCTTAAAAGCAAAATAAAATGAGAAATTGGAATAAAATTTACAATGCAGCAGGTGAATCCAAAAGAAAATAAGTTGTAATCAGGCTACAAGAAAAGGCAAAACCAAAAATTTAGAACATAAACAAGGACATTATGTTATATTGAATGATATCATAGACAAAAACCCAACATCAATATTCAAGGTATGTGATCAAAATGCCTCAGCATCAAAATTTATAAAAGAAAAATTAACTGAACCTTTTAAAAAGACATAGATGGTAATACAACAATACTAAAACTCAAATATCAAACTTTTACAACAATAGGCTGTGTATTACTGCACAGAGGTGAAGTAAATTACTTTAAAAGCAGGAATTATAAATACAGCCTTTGCAAACCATTATTCAGTAAAAATGACAACCAATTCAGGGATCACAAATAAAAGACACAGACCCAATGAAGTCATATAAAATGAAATCCTAATCATGAATTGTAAAACAATGAATAATTATATAAAGGAAGAAAAAATATAACAACATATCTGGGAATCAACTTAGTCCTTAAGGGAAAATATATTCCTAAAACATGTAGTAACAAAATACAAAAGAATAATGAACTGAGCAAGAATTTTAAAATTAGAATTCAAATATATTAATAAACAGCACAAAAGAGGAGATGCTAAAAATAAAAAAAAAGAAGTAGATATACTGGGAACAAAACTGACTATAGAAATGATACAAAAGACTAAAAACTGGTTCTTTAAAAAAACCTAATAAAATTGACAAACTTAAAGCTAAACTAGTTAAAAAGAAGAGTTTAGAAAATCAAATGAAAAATATAAATGAACAAAGTAGCATCACAAAAATAAAATAGAAGAATTAAATAAAATTATCAGAAGTTAATATGCGGTTATATGGTAACATAATTGAAACCAAAAAAATAAAAATAGAAATATCTTCAAAAATATAAAGTACCCAAACAAAAACCAAATGCATATTTTAAATAATATCATCTGAGAAAAGGAAATAGAACAAGCTGTAAAGTAACAACCAATATGTGGGGGGAGGGGGGTAGAGGGAGAAGCTCCTGGCCCTGATCAATTAGAAAAATCATCTACTTAATCATATTATAAACAAAAACATCCAAAACTACACGATTGGTTCAATAGTTAGAGAAAAAGCCTTTGACAAGGTACTACACTAATTTGCACTAACAACATTGTAAAATATAGGCATTAAGACTCCATTTTTAACAGTATAAAAAGATGTCTACTCAAAATCAAAAGCAAGCATCATATGTAATGGAAATACATTGAAGTTCTGATATGAGTGTGTGTATGTATGAATGTATGTAAATTCATGCGTATATGTATATACACATATGTGTGTTTATGTGCACTATATATGTAGATAAATAAAGGATTCCACTTTCTCCCTTATTATTTGGTAAAATTTTAGAAATTTTAGCAATAGCAATAAAACTTGATATGTATATAATATATGTAAAGACAGGATAAAAGTATTTCTATTTGCTTAGTACATGATTTACTTAGAAAATTCCAGGAAAATAGCAGTGCTACTAACTGAGATGATTACTAGCTTGAGAAAAGTGGTAGGCTGAAAAATAAATCCTCAAAGTAAACACCATTTCCATTACAAATTTCTATACATTTTTATATGATAGCAAAGGCCAAGAGTCAATAATAGAAAGGGAAGTGTAATTTAAATTCACTAAGAAAAATGCACAAAATACTTGGGGATCAACCTACCCAAAGCACATTAAGTACTTGTACAGATTCAATTACAAAATGCTCCTTAAAGAGAAAAATAATCTAAATAGCTGGAGTAATATTCAATGCTTGTGATTGGGCTGTTAAAAACTTCTGGGAAACTGGAAAGCTGTTTGGGAAAAACTATATATATATATAGATATATATATATATATAGATAGATAGATAGATATAGATATATATATAGTTTATATATATATCTATATATATATATAGTTTATATATATATATATATATATATATGCTTAGACCAACCACATTTGCCTTATTCCACAATAAATTCAAAATGATTACATGATATTAATATTAAACATGCCATTAACAAATAGAAGAGAAGCAGATGAAAATACCTTTCACAGCTATGAGATGTATTCTTAAAACAAACAAAGGATTGAGGCAATTAAAAGAGAAACTAAGTGCTTTAATTATATTAAACTAAGAAGCTTCTGTAAACCAAATTAATGAACCTAGGATAAGAAGGCAAATAGTAGAATGGGGGAAAGTATATATGTATTTTTAAAATCAAATTACTCAGATATGCATATGGCATCAAAGAGATTAGCCAGCTAGCTATATATCTAAAACCAAAAGCCATTCCCCGATAGCTATGTTGTCACAGGATAAGAACAAATAATTCTCAAAAGAATGCCAAATTCTTAACAACCACATGAAAGCATGCTCCAAATTACTAATAATAACAGGAATGCAAGTCAGAACAGCCCAGAAGGCTTCCCTCATACCTTACAAGTGAATATGAAAAAGATGATAAAAGTAAATGTTAGGATAGTTATGGGAATATAGGCACACAAGTGCATTACTAATGGATCTGTGGATTACTACGACCATTTTAGAAAGCAGGTTGGAATTGTGCAAAAAAAGTGACTAAAATATTCATATGCTTGGACCTAGAGATTCCAAATACACTCAAGTACTTAGAGAAGAATTTTTTATCATACAAGTAATTGGAGGGGAAAAAAGGCAGTTTCCCATTGATGGGGGAATGACTAAACAAATTGTGGGCTGTTAATGCAAAGAAATATAATCGTGCCTTAAGGAATGAAAAATATGATGAACACGGAGAAACATTGCAATACATATTATAATACATAATGACCTAAGCAGAGTCAAAAAAGAAGACACAAAATAAGTACACCGATGTCAATGGAAAAAATAACTCCAAAATAATCAAAAGTGGATATTTCAAAATTACAAAAAAAAAGCATGGTTCAATGGAAGACACTGCTATCTCATCCCACTCTTTTGTAGAGACAAGAAATTCACACTTGTGATACACACACACAATACATATCTACATATATATCTATATATTCATATTTATACTTTTTATTTGTATTATTTTTTCTGATTATTTTCTTTTACTCTTATTTTCTTTAATTTGTGTGATGGTGTGAGAGATGATCTCTCAGAAGTGAAGCCTCCTCAAACAGTTAATAGTTCTTGTTAATAGTTCTTGTATTGTTTTCAAAACCCTCTGCCAATCAGTCCCTGTTTTAAGCACGTAGCAGAAAGAATAGCCCTAACCCCAACCTGAGCTGCTTGACCTTGCAAAACTTCCCACCTTTTCTTGTCTCTGAGCAAACTTGTGTGACCATAATAGATTGTGCCCCCGAAGCCCAGCCAATCGGATAAGAGGAAGGGGGTTAGGGAGAAGGAGTTCAAGATAGGGTACAAATAAGGCTTGATTTCTGTAACGAATTTGTCCTCTCCTGGCCAGCAATGGCGACTTGGGGTGATACCCTTTTTTATGAGAAAGCAATAAACTCCTTTCTGCTTTCAAGGTATCTAAGTCTTTGTTTTTAATTTTGAGTAAGTGGTCTTTGTTCCACACAATGGCTTTCTGGGATGGCAGGACTAGGAAAAATAATGCTGAAGACTCTATCCAAATACTTGAAAAAAATTGTTCTAAATTTAAGTAAGCACTGTCTGTACCCACTGTCTCCTAACTTTGCTTCTCCACTGTTCTCTGCCCTTCCTCTTCCCTCCCTCCCACCTAGAACTTGCATCTTAAACCCAACATTTTACAATGACATGGCAGAAAGTTTTCACTTGCCACTTTTGAGAACTTCATCATAATCACTTTTCAAGGCTGAGCTCATATGAAGGACTTAAGCCAGAATTTTCACTAATCTTCAATTTTTATTTTCATTCAGTTATCTTTTTATTTCTTATATTTTCCTTGCAAATCACATGACAATGTTAACTGGCACATATTTTGGGTCCTACCTTCTGAGATATTTCGCACCATTTTCTGCCTTTTCTGGGCATGAGTGAGACATTTTGAAAACAGCTAGGTACAACTTCCCACAGGGAAGTTATTAAGCTTTCTATAATTAGCACAAATTTGGGGGAGTCAGGGAAGGTTAGAAATAACGAGAAGGCCATGAGTTAAACAAAATCAAGTTAGAAAGAACTTTGAATACCCCCACTAAATCAGTTCTCCAATGCTTTTATTAAATGTTTTGTGAACACTGTTTGCTATTTATAGCTACTGCTGAACTAGTAGAATGAATGGCTAAAAATTGATTAGAACTTTTTTTTGGACACACACAAAACTCTACCTTCTTTTAAAGCAGCCCAGCAGAAAGTAGCAGTTTATAGATTGCAAAATTGCTTAATTTATTTTGCAGACTTCCAGAAAAGGCTAGTAATAATTTAAATCACCCGTAGTCTGAAACCTATCACTTTTGCAGGGGAGAAAAGTCAACAGGCATGAGGTTAAGAGTAGGGCAGGGCAAGAAGAAATGAATCACAAAAGAAGAATTCAAAAAACCTATGCTTGAACCATAATGGTATAACTATTCTTTACCCACTAAAGCCATATGATATTGTCTCAGGACAGAAATGAGTAGACTATTCCTCAGACGTGAAACACAGGCCAAGGGAGATTACTCACTACACAAATTTAATAGGGCAGGTAATTCTTCAGAAAGTTATAAGTATTTTGCTTTCCACCATTTAAAAAATTAATCAACAAGTATTTATGAATCACCAAATATGTGCCAGCTACTGTGCTAGCAAATTGGAATACAAAGACAAAACTGAAACTCTGCTTGCCCCTAGGGAGTTTACATTTTGGTACTACCTGCAATTTCTCCCTTTGTTTTTGTGTCTTGTCCTACTGGGCCAAAATGACTTGCACATGTCTACTTTTATATAAATTTGAGCTGCACAGGGAAGGGTTGGGGAAGGGAAATGAGATTGGGGTGTTAGAACAGAAGTGGGGGGTATAGTCGGCACCCTGTTTACTGGTAATTAATTCTATCATAAAAAATATGTTGTAGGAAATAGTAAATATCTGTCAATATAAAATATTGACACAATCAAGTCCTTACTAAAAATAAATAAACATATTTCCTGGGTGGTATACACACAAATTGTTTTATGTATATATACATACATACATAATATATATACATGTACATTTATATACATACATATATACCCCCATGTAAATACATATTCATACATAAATACATATATATATATATACATATATCTCTACGTATATATAATAGACGCATATGTGTATATGGACATGCATATGGACGTGTGTGTGAATCCTTCTGTCTACCCAAGCTATTGCTTGAAGGATGTGTCAATGAAAGGCAGCAAAGGAATTAAATACATTTATCTTTTGTTTTTTCCCCCGGCTGGGCACTACTGCTCACTCTGTAGCAAATATAGGCGACCAAAAGTTCAACACTCACAATAGATATGTTGTCACCCTGGAGAAAAATAAAAAATGAGTTAGATTTTCCCAAAGAGCCTCATTCTTTGCACAAAGTCATTTTCTAGATGAGTAGTCACACTGGAAGGGTCTTTGCCTAAGTGACTACCTGCCATTCCTACTTTAAGATGGCTATAGGTACCCTCTCCTGTCTTTATGAAACTTAAGAAACTGTGTTGAATTAGGATACCAATAATCAGGTAACGGGAATAGCTACTGTCAAACTTATAACTGATATATCTCTCCAACATATATTTTTATATGGTCAGAGAAGAATGACTGTGTTATTGGCCAATGGACTGCATAAAGGCAAAGAGTCATGTACTTTCATAGTACAACATTTTACAAAGCATTATAGAATCAAAGGTGAACCAGTTATTAGCTTGAGTAAGCTGACATGCTTTTGTGTCTAGAAGACATGGTTCAATAGCCAGGTATTGGTTCCCCAAAAAAAAGCCAGATTTACATAGGAAACATAATGTATTAGTCATTTCCATCTCAATCAAAGAGAATAGCTATTACTAATCCAAAACTTTTCAAGTATGGCCTTGAATCAATTGTTGTGAGTCCTTAACATTCTGACTCCAACATACATTTCCCTACTTTTTTGCATGTTATTCTACTCCATCCATGTTATGGTTCACCCAAACTAGCCAATGTGTCAACCCTTACACATTCCTCCTCACTTCTAGTTTCTGTTCCTTTTCCTAGACCAGAGGTGGGGAACCTGCAGGTTCGAGGCCACATGTGGCCTTCTAGGTCCTTGGATATGGCCCTTTGACTGAACTGAATCCAAATTTCACAGAACAAACCTCCTTAATAAAAGGATTTGTTCCATAAAACTTGGATTCAGTCCAGTCAAAGGGCCATACCCAAAGACCAGAAGTCCACATGTGGCCTAGGGGCTGCAAGTTCCCCACCCTTGTCCTAGACTGTTTCCCCTGCCTGGAATATGCCCCCTCCTCACCTCTGTCTTTCAGAATCTCTAGCCTCATTAAAAGCCTAACTTACTTGTCATGTCCTACAAAATATCTTTCCTTCTCTCAGCTGCTAGGAACTCTACAGTCTTGAATTCATTTTGCTTTTACTCAGTTTTATATCTACTTTTATGTTTGTGTCGTTTCACCTAATAAAATGTAAGCTTCTTGAGGGCTGGAACTCTTTCGTTTTTGTTGTTGTATTCCTGAGTGCCTAGCACAGTGGCTGGCACATAGTGGGCATTTAAGTAATGTTTGTTGACTAATTGTATGATTAAAATTTTAAAAAAGTTAAGTATTTAGTGATACATACTGTTCTTGTCCTCAGAGCTTGCCATTTATTATAACCGATGAGTATATAAGTTCATACTATCTCTTCCAATAAAATGTGAACTACTTGAGAGCAGGAATTGTAGCTTCTGTTGTTGTTTTGTTGTCTTTGTATTCCCAGCACTTAATAACATGCCTGGTACATAGTACTGTGGAATGTAAGCTGAGTCCTAAAGCCCATTGGTATCCATCAATCCATACTGTACACCTTGGATGGACCACATAAATGGAACTGGACTGGCAATGCAAATGAGGTGGGCCTAGAATTGAAAGAAAAGTATTGAGAGTCATGTACTGCCTTTGAGTCTTATTATTTTTAACACCAATATTCTTCAGATAATGGTGTATGTCTGCAAGTCATCGAGTATTATATTATCTAAAGAATTGAAGATGATGATGATCATCAAAAAGGGGTCAGTGGTGAGACACACTGTGGGTGTGAGAGGGCTGATACATTATATTAAATTACATTTTGTGCCTGAAGTAGCATAAGTACTGTGATAAGAAAAATGAATATCCTGATTAAAAATATAAAGATGGGCCGGTCATATAATGAGAGTAAGGTAGTTTACATGACTCTTTCCTACTGCTCCCCTTTCCATCATCTTCAAAAATGATTCTATTCACTCCCATTTTCTCTATCAGATTGCCCCTTCAATTATCCCCTCTATTTCTTTAATCTCCAATCTTTCCATAGTGACTCATTTCTTCCCTACTGGTTTCAAAAAATGCCCATTCAAAATGCTTAAAATAACTTTTACTGGACTCTACTATCACTTTGAGCTACCATTCTATACATATTTTCTTTTCCTAGCCAAACTCTTAAAAAATTCTAATTATACTCAATGCCTTCATTTCATGTCCTCTAACTCACGCTTCAAACTTCTTCATTATAGCTTTTGGCTTCATCACCCAACTGAAAACAGCTATCTCCAAAATTACCAATACTCTCTTAGTTGGCAAATCTTAGTCTTTCCTTGGTTTACATTCTACCCAACTTACTTGCTGCATTTGACAGTATTCATCACACTCTTCTGGATATTTTTTCTCCTCTGAGTCTTGTAACTCTACTCTCACTTTAGTTCACCTCCTAACAGTCAGGCCCTTTGGAGTCACCTTTGCTGACTCACCATCCATATCACTCTTCACCTCCAACTGCGGCTGTTTCCCAAGGCTCTATCCTTCCCTACCCTCTCCTCTCTTTCTGTCTCTGTGTTCTCTCACTGTCTCTCCCCAACCCACAATGTATTCATTCCATTTTCTCATTTGAACTACAGTCCCATAACATCAATTGCTTATTGGACATTTCAAAATGAATATCTCAAAGGTATCTTAAACTCAACATGTCTACAAAAGAGAAAATCATTCCTTTTCCTCTTAAACCCTCCCTTCTCTCAAACTTCCAAATTTCTGTTGAAATTCTACCCTCAAAAAATTTAAATTCTACTTAATAATATCTATGAATTCCTAGGTCATTATAATATATGATTCAATTGTTCAGATTTCTCTTTCTTTTCTGATCCAGACCTACAATTTCAAAGGTGTGTTCTTGTTCAGTCATGTACGACTCTTTGTGGCCCCATGGACCATACTTTCCATGGGGTTTTCTTGGCAGAGATATTGGAATAGTTTGCTAGTTTCTTTTCTAGTGGAATAAGGCAAACAGGAACTAAGTGACTTACCCAGGGTCACACAGCTAGTGTCTGAGGCCAGATTTGAACTCAGGTCTTCCTGACTCCAGGCCCACGGCTGTATTCACTAAGCCATCTATGTATAGGGTCCTCCTTTTGAAGAAATTCTCTCAACCAATTCCAATTAGTATATGTTTTACAACTTAAAATCATAGAAAGTTGCATGAAGACTCTGAGAGGAACTCTTGATATGGATACTACGTGTCAAAGGTAGGATTGAAACCCAGGACTTGCTGAATCTGAGTTGGGCTTCCTACTTACTATGCCACTCTGCCTCTCCATTTCTAGGTACCTTCAACATATTCAGCCATGCCAATATTATCTTACAACATACATTCCTGAATAAAAAATATATAATTAACTCTACATAGGTTTTATAATGGCTTCATGTGCAAATGAACGCTGAATAAATAATAATATATTATTGAGAAGACTTGGAGACTAACAAATATTTTTAGAAAATAATGGACATCATTAGTTCCAGAGTGGAGAATATTTTTTAATGAAGGAGCTGGTAACTGATGGGATACTAAGAAAAATCCATCAGTGAAGTCATTTTACCCTTATGACTCTTTTTCTATTTGAAGCATGTAGATAATATTTTTGATATGGAATCTTTTTTTCAATTTTTGGCTTCCCTAGGGAAGAGGATGGAGAGGATGAGGAAAGGAGGAAGTGTATATATTTCAACAGTTCAATAAATATTTATTAAGCACCTACTAGATGCAAGGTGCTATGCCAGGCACTGAGGCTACAGAGACAAATCTATGCTACTCCTATCTTTGAGGAGTTCTTATTCCATTGTGACAACCTGACATAGTTTTGGAGGATTTGATTTCTTTCTCCTGTCTCCCTTTCCAAAAACAGAATTGCATGTAATCGCTAATTCCCAAAACCACATTTTAGGATCATAGATTTAGAATTGGAAGGGATCTTAAATGTGATTGATTCTAACCACTACATTTTATTGACTAGGAAATTTAGTGCCAGGGAAGTTGTGACTGGCTTAATGTCATACAAGTGACAGAGATGAGATTCAAACCTTAGTCCTCTGAAGCCAAATTTAATATTTGTTCTATTACATCATGAAATAGCAGAATATCAACACACATTAGTTGGGTATTGTAGCAACAAATTGCTTCCAGACCTCAGGTAATATATGTAAGAGTGGCTAATTGGGAGTTGACTACATTAGGATTTTTTAAATATTCATTTTCCATTACCATAAAAGGTTAAAAGAGTTAACCAACTAGAGGCATAATTTAAGCAGCTTCATTCAACCGGTGCATACTATGTGTGACCAGGTCAACTGGCAGTTATGCTTCTCTCCTAAGTATTATTAATAATGAACAAAAATGATGACCAGGAAAAAAGGCTACATCTACTCTATTGCTACTGCAACATAAGCAAAAGTCTTCATTCAAATCACAATAACAACAACAAAAGAGTAAGGAACATTTTTCTTTAATTTCACACAGTTCCTTGGACATACAGTATCCCAAAATGATTTATAAAGTTAAATAATACAATTACACAGTTAAATAAGCACAGAGGGAGAAGAAAATTAAGAGAGCTTTAGGCAAGAGAGAAGAGAAATACTTCCAGGAAATATTTAAAAGGAAGGAAAGATGAACTCAATGAGGCAGAGAAATGCAAGAAGGTTGTTCCAAATGCCAAAAGCAAAGGAATAAATTGCTTTTCAGCCCATCCCACTGGGAAAAAAAAAGGCAAGGAGGAAAAACTGATTCTAGATCTCATGGAAATTCTATTAGTTACTTTTTTTGTGTATAAGAGCTGATAATTCAAAGGATATGTTGTATACAAAAATTGTTCCCAGGCAAACTATGAAAATCATCATTAAAAATGCCTGCAATGTAATCAGGTTTCTTAGAGTGAAGTATATTTTTCATCCTATTGGTACAAAGAACATACTTTGAAGCATGCATAGGAAAGAAAGCATGTGTGTTTCACGTACATATACAGAACAGATGGTCTTTCGTGGCAAAAAAAAAAGTCAGCTAACTTTAGGAAAGTGCCTCCACATTGTCTTATCAAGGTATCTGGTACACAAGCAAATAAAATTGTGTTTACGTTTTTACAAGCACGCATGTTGCATGGATAGAGAGCTGACCCTGGAGACTAAAAGAACTGGCTTCAAGTCCAGACTTGTACATATTATTTATGTGAACACTGGCAAGTGATTTAACTTCTCAATGCTCTAAGTATCTCACCATCAATCTATAAGCATTTATTAAATATCAACTTTTGTCCAGACATTATTAGGTGCTAAGGATACAAATAAAAAAAAAGAAAGAAAGAAAGAAGGAAGGAAAGAAAAAGAAAAGAAGGAAGAAGAAAAGAAGAAAGAAAAAGAAGAAAATGAAAGATTTTTTTTCAAATGCTTGCATTCTGTTGGGGGAGACAACATGAAAATATAAGCAGGTAGAGAAAAAATGTAAAATAAACACAAGGTAATTAATGAAGAGGGCACCAGCAGCTGGGAGAAATCAGAAAAGGTTTTAGGTGGTGCATGAGTTGCATACTGAAAGACAGGAGGGATTCTATGAAGTGAACATAAGGAGAGAGTACATTGCAGGAATGAAGGATGTATGGTACAAAGACAGTATGTGAAGAAGGAAGGGGTATGAAAGAGTAGGAAGAGGAGAAAAATGTAAAAGACCATGGTCCAAAACAGAATTTTTTGGAAACAGAGAGTTACAGGATGTGATATAGATAATATATCGGCAAAGGAGGCTGAGGAGTAGAAGAATACACAGGAAAGTGAATTGTCAGAAAATCCAGATAGAAGAGAAAACTGAGGAAAGATCATCATATATAAAAAGTAAGATTTTGTTAGCATTTTTGATGAGGGCAGAAGCCAGATTGCAAAGGGATGAGGAATGAAATAAAGAGAAGTGGAGGGAATAAGTATAGATAGCATTTTCTAAGAGTTTAGCTGAGAAAGGGAGGAGAGATATAAGGATAGTAGCTCAAGAGATAGTAGGATCTAATAAAGCTTTTCTTGTTATATTTTGCTTGGTTTTGTTTGGTTTTGTTTTTGCTTTTGTTTAATGGGAGGACTTGGGGATTTTCAAAGGCCAGAGGCAGGAAATTAGAAGGTACAAAAAAAAAAACCCTAGAGAAAAAGAGGTATAACTGAGGGCTAATATCCAGAAGAAGCTGGAGAAAGATGGAAGCAAGGGCACATATAGAGGAGTTAGCCTTGACAAATAGATGGATCACCTAATTATCAGAGATTGGAATTTAAGAGAGCTCAAAAGTGGTGGTACCTCGTGCAGAATATGGAATTTTGATAGAGGAGTGAGATTGGGGGAAAGACAATGATTTCTATTTTTGACAAAGGATGCATCTTACAGGTGAGTTCTTGATTAGTGTAGTTTCAGGAAGTTGCCACACAAGGCAGAAGGTTCTCCACACCAATGAAATCATGGATCTTTGTTTTACACACACACACACACACACACACACACACACACACACACACACTCATGCATACACAAGCACGTGTGCATGAAAAAAAGATAGCACATGTACTTGGTAGAACATGACTGATCTTCACTTCTTGACCCCTTAGTTTAACTGCACTTCTTGGTCTTCTTCACTCTCCCCTCAAAACTTCCTTGTTCTGAATGGCATCCTATTCTGTGTACAGTACTCCATTATCACTACTTTACATGAGCCCTTTTCAAAGAGCTATTTACTGGACCTAAGTAAGTACACCCTCTTCTGCCATCCCCTCATCTTGTCCCATATATGGGCTACTCACTACAATTCAGGTTGGAAAATTGGGCTCTCGAGAAAAATAGAATGAATGAGCATACCACTGACAGAGAATCTGAGCCTGATTTACTCTCCTACTCATTAAGGCTAATTTATGGTTCCCTTTTGAATACCTTCAGTCTTTGATATCCACGTGCTCTGAAATTAAAGTGTTTGCTATACAGGAGACTGCACAGACAATATTGTATTTTCTCTAAAACTACCCTTTATCAAGAGGTGGTTTCCACAGATTCTAGAATCCTTTTCAAGGTCTTTCAACTGAGGTTTTTAACAGGACAAAGCATAGCATTTCTGTGATATGTACACCTAACTGTAATTCATGGGTTTTTGACTGATTATGACTATGGGTCACTATTAAGATCAAATTGACCCTGAAATTGAACCAAGAGCCTTGAAGAAGGCCGGCAACTGGCTTTTTTAATTATTCTGGGGTCCATTGTGATCTCTGACTGCAATAGCTCAATGGGAACAAGAAAAGCTTGCTACGCTATTTCGAGTACAGAAGAAGGGTTAAATAGAAACAAAGCCAAGGGAAAAATAAATGAAATTGAGCATAAGCCAAAAAATTTAGCTCTTGTGACAACATCATAAAACTTGCCTTTTAATCTCATTTCTCTTCCTGTTGAAAAAGGGGAGTGCTCTAATGGAAAGTTTTTCCTTTTATGTCTCTCTGGCTACCAATCTGAACCTCTAGAAGAACTCCTGAGGCCCCAACTGTCCCACACTTAATAAACTATCATCTAAAGCTCATAATTTCAATCACCTCTACAATGATTTCTTGTACCTTGATCTGTTGAGCTACTTGGTCTGTCAGACACTTTTCTTAAAGCCATCATCCAATAAAGGTCTGTTTATTAAAAATGCTGTGATCCAAACAAGAAAGTAATGAATATAAATAGTCCAAAGGAGACACTATCATTAAAATAGCTTTAGCCTACCCAGTTAAGTGAAAACATATGTTGATAAAAGTTGTCTGCATCATCAGAGCTTACTCTTATGGCTTTCATTTGATCTCTCAGTTCAACCTTTTCCTCCTCCCAACATTTCAGGCTAAGCACAATATTCCTTTGTCTCCTTAATTATCACAACAGCAGCCCTGCAAATGAATGTAATAACTTAATTGCGCTTATTTTTTCTTGCTCTACAGTTTAGGGGTGGTTCTAACCAATTACCTTTTCCAATTATGTTCTCGAGATGGCTGTTATAGAAAAGTGAGATAAAAGACAAACTCAAAAACATTTTTCCCCATTTGACAGAACACACTTTAAGTCTTACACTGCCAGAGTTAGATTCAATCTTAGAGGTCATGTAGTCCAATACTTTCATTTTACCAGTGAAGAAACTGAGGACTTGGAAAGAGAAACAATTTGTCTTAAACATGTTTGTGGTGTGAGCTTGCCCTCTTTCCAATCACAAAATGTAGTCATTGATGCATATCAGGAACGTACTTTTATCTGAGAACACAACTCTAAAGACTGAAGGAGAAGGATAGAGACAGAAGCATCTACAATATTCATCAAGTAAACATTTGGTCATATAATGGCTTTTTTTTAAAAAATCACACTATGAATTGTAAGATAGAGACTTAGGTCCTGGTTCCTCACACACAATAGCAGTTCACCTACCATCCTCATGCCTTTGTACTGGTATGTTGTCTTCACTCTTTAAAGGTCAGCTCATGTATAACTTTCTTCATAGCACCTTTGCTGATTCTAAACAGATATTAATTCCTTCCATCACCCCGATTACCTTGCATTTCTTTTGTGTATATCTTTGATATACTTATATGTGTACATAATATCTCCTCCAATATAATGTAAGCTCCTTAAAGGCAGAGATTATTTCATTTTTTTTTTTGTTTTATTAGCACCTAGCACAATGTTTAAGGACAGCTAGGTGGCACAGTGGATAGAGTGCTGGGCCTGGAGTAAGAAAGACTTATCTTCCTAAGTTCAAATCTGGCCTCAGACAAGTACTGGACAAGTCACTTCACTCTGTTTGCCTCAGTTTCCTCATCTATAAATGAGGGGACAAAGGAAATGGCAAACCACCCCAGTATCTTTGCCAAGAAGCCCCCAAATGGGATCATACAGAGTTAGAAACACTTGAATAATAATAGTGTTTAATACATACTAGGTGCTTAGCCAGGAAGCAAATACATATTAGGTACTCACTATAGGCCAGACATTATTTTATATGTTAGGGATACAAATAAAAGCAAAAAGAAAGCCAGTGCTTGTCTTTGAGGAGATTAGATTCAGATGAGTGGAGACAATATACAAAACGGAGCTGTAAAATAGAGTAGGGGTGTGAAGGATGAAGGGACATGGTTGTGAAGTCCAGAAAATCTAGACCCAGGAGGGAAATAAAGTTTGGCTAGCTTGGGACCCTCCACAAAACGGTGGTCCAATTTGAGACTCAGATGACACCAACTCCAGTGCTTATGCTTTCTACTGTATTATATACATAATGTGGCAGACAAGGGACACATAAGATCCTTCACCACCAGAAATCCACATGAGGCTATTGTATCTATTTACATACTTATATCAATTCCTTTCATTGATTTCTCATTTTTGTGTCTCACTATTTTGACATCTTTAATTTTTTTTCTTACTTACACTTATGAGAAGTAGTAGTGAAAAAAAAGTCTCCATGAGATTTTCCAACTGAAGAAGAAAAAAGTTAAAAATTACTATAGAAATATTAAGTCTCAGGGCTACAGCATTTCTGATGATGAAAAAAATTTATTGAAATTTTGAGAATATCAAATCTTCTATTTATACAAATTAGCAACAAAAGAAACCTAGTTATACCTTAGTATATGCTTTTTCATTCATTCATTCATGTGCTCATTCATTCACTCCTTCAATCATCACAAAGATCCCCTCGATAAAATACCTATCACTTAACCTTGAGTTCACCACTTCTAATATTGGGTATTCACTATCTACCCAAGACAATCACTTTTATCTTTGTACAGTTCTCACTGCTAGGATCTAGTTCCTATTAAGCCAACATATACTCCGTCATAACTACTATTCATTGATCTTTGTTATGCTTTTGAGAGCAAGGTATAATTGGAAAAGCTATAAATTAGGAGTCAGGAGGTCAAGAAAATCAAATCTCCTGCCAACTCTTCCTAGCTATGTGAGCTAATAAAGATTTTGCAAGTCTTAAAGAATGAAACAAATACAATCTAAATTCTTTTTTTTTTTACATGACAGACTATGGTGATGTGACTTTGCAATCTTGAGTATCATGACTATCATGGGTATCATGGGGAAGGAGAAAAGGAATATGCTGGATAATTACTGTATAGCTAATAGATTGTGTGGTTTAGCAAATAGTTTGTGCTTATTGCTTTTGTTTTTTGTTTTGTTTTGCTTTTTGTAAAGTATAAATTCTAGAATTCAGAGCCACATGGGAGGACCTATAACTTGTCAACTTTAGAATGAGGAAGGCAATAGAAGGCAAGGTAGGAAAGGTTGCTGACTAATCACTAATCTATGTATTGTCTGTAATTTTTACTCTAGCAGTGAATTTAAAGCTAGAGCAAAAGAAAGGTTTCTGGTGGAAAGACTGTGGAGTTAATTTTAAGAAAATTTAAAAAGCTACTATAGAAGCAAATTCTATCTGAAAAGTGTCATGAGGAGTTGTGGTCTGAGAGGAGATCATGGCCTGTTAAACTACATAGGAAAAGAACCAATAAGGAGGAGATCTACTGTAGAAAAAAAATTTAAAAATCATTTTTGGTGCTCAGTTCTCAACAGGTACCACTCTAAAACCTATTCAAACTCATCATGGCAATCTGTGAGATATTTCCTGAAGTGTCCAAAAAACTTGTACTTAATCATTTTTTCTTTTTTTTTTCCCCAATCTACCTCATAGCCAGACTCAGGAATAGCCAAGTGGATAACATTCCTCTTCAGAGGAACATAATGGGGAAACTGAGCCAGGAGGATTCCATCTTAGACTGAGGATAAAATTGTCCTCTCAGCTTTTCCCGTGCTGACTTCCCACCAGTATCACATTCTCTCAGTAGCTTGTGGCATTTCTCTCCGATTGTGGTTTATTGATTATCGATGGATTATGATCCATCAGACAACTCAAAATAAAATCCTATGAGCTTGTACCTCACACAAATCAGGTTTCACTAATCACAGCTCAGGAAAAAAACTTTTCCAGGATTTACATCTCAAACTTAAATTTGTCCTGGTATAAAAAGCCAATCATTAGAGATTTCTACATACTTGCACATTCTCAGCAAGCCACACATAACCCAAACAAGCTTTTTGGCTAGCTTACACATTAAAACAATAACCAACAATAGCCAAATGATTTTAGCGGTAACCAAATTATGAAAAGTTGCTTGACATAAAAAGTTCACTAATGTGAAACTTGAAACAAAACCATTACCAATAAGGTGACTTCAATTGTGTTAAATTCATTTCCGACTTTACACAGAGAACCAACATCTCATCATTTATAGTTAAAACTACAAATTTAAAAGAGCATGCTTACCCAAGTTTAGAGGCCAGCTGCTTTACCTTGAGCAGGATGTGCTGAACCTGGGTAATACTTCCAGGCAAAGGTTGCCCCAGGACCCAAGGTCATTGCCAATGAGCCCCAGGCTGTACCTGTTACCCCTTCACCCTCCTTGCTTTCCCAGATGAGGGAGTGCAAAATCAAAGGTGAGGGGTAAAGGGTGAAACCCTCTTCTCCTATGAGAGTGTTTAACCATACCCTCTTGACTCAAGGGAAGGGAGTGAGAGAAAGGAGTGACCAGGGTTATAAGGAGGAGTTTCAAAACTCCTTAATGATCAATCATAAAACCTCCAAAATCTTCCAAGATTTTTTAGCTGTTCTAACTTTTCCCTGTAACCTTCATGAAGGAGGAATCAGGGGTATAGAGGGAAGAGAGTAAATAAGCCTCAGGGAACCAAAAAGCAACTGCAGTTTTCCCCAATTCTCTAGCGCTGAGAGAATTAACAGAATTGGGCATATACTTTCAGACATAACCATCTGCCCAAAAAGCACCTCCAAGCCTTGGTGCTTGGAGAGTGATCCCAACTACAGAGTAGGAATGAAGGGGGGGGGAAAGCTTACATACCTTCTAGTCGTGGCTGGAGAAGAACTTGGGGTTAGGCAGTTTCCCCATATGTGCACCAAAATGATGAGGTTCAAGGGTTCAGGGGTGCTGGGATCCCAATATCACCACACAAGAGTTCAACCCAAGCCTTCTTTCAGCCAAAGACAAGGTCTATCAGAACATCCATCGTATCGGGCAGACTCCCAAGGAGTCCGAACATTAGTAAGCTGTTGGCTACATTTTAAGAATCTAAGCCTTAATAATTTTTTTCTAAGAATTCTTTGTTGTTGTTCATCTTTCAAAGAGGAACCAATGACATCATGAGGGTGCTGTCTTAACTTGCCTGTCAACCGGATCTAAGTGAGGCAGAGTTGCACAAAGTTGTCAACCTCACTCTCTCTTCCAGAGTCATCAAAGTCCAGTGGCAAGAAAAAAATCAGGTGGACTGGTGATGGCTCAGGATGAAGTGGATGACCTTGGTGTCTTTAATGTCTGACCAAGGTATAGGTGCTCCACAGCACCTGCTTCAGCCATCTTCATGACCATCTCATCTGCCCATTCCACTGGGGGAAGTCTTCATACACTTAGGGTAGACACCCTCCTAACTCACCAACAGGTTTATGGCCCCTTGGTTACCCTCAACCTGGTTTAGCCCAGCTGCCAAGACTAGACTGTATGCCTAGTAATTGACTTGTTCTTTCTAGAAATTCATCGATTTTTCCTATTTAAATACTGGAACATATTTAAACATGTAGACTGATATCACTGGTCTTCTGGCATTTTTCCCAATCTCCACAATTTCTCAGAGATTATTAGCAGTTGTTCTTCAATCACATCTTCAAGTTCTTTCAGTTTTTGGCCATATAATTCATTTAAACCTAAAAGCTTGACCTCAAAATAGCTAGGTGCTCTTTTATCATTATGTCCCTTTACTGGGACTTCAATTACTTTGTTTTTAACTTTTCATTTAACTATGTTTGTTCTACCCCTTTATCATCATCATTATCATCATCATCATCATCATCATCATCTTCTTCTTCTTCTTCTTCTTCTTCCTCTTCTTCATCTTCGTCTGCATCTTCTTCTTCTTCATGAGGCAGTTGGGGTTAAGTGACTTGCTTAGAATCATGCAGCTAGTAAGTGTCAAGTGTCTGAGCCCAGATTTGAACTCAGGTCCTCCTGACTCCAAGGCCAGAGCTCTATCTACTGTGCCACCTAGCTGCCCCCCCTTTATCTTCTTAAAGCATATTCATGTACATAAAAGACTAAAACAATAGAGCAGCTGAATAATTTTGCATTAGCTCTGTCACCTATTAGTGTTATATCATCTATCCCAGTTAGTTCTCCCTTTTTTTTCTCCTTAGTATTTTCATAAGCATTCATTCTTTCCTGGAATTTAATCTTTATGACACTAATTTTATAGATGTCAATAAGTCTCTTACATCTTCTTCCATCTTTCATGCATTTTTAAAAGTATTGGTGACCATTGTAGAGTGCTAGGTGCAGCTACATTGGTTTCTTTAGTTGCCTTCCTCTTACTGATCAATCAATCAGCACTCATTTATTAAATATCTACTATGTGCCACCATCACCAGTTGTCCTGAGAGAGTGAGGCTGACAACTTTGCACAACTCTGCCTCATTTAAATCCAATTCATGCACAAATCGTCACCTCTGATATCATTGGTCTTCTTCTAAAACAAAGGACCAACAACAACAATGTGCCAAATACATTGTTAGGTACCAGGGATACAAATACAAGAATGAAACAATTCTTTAATTGAGGAGACAAAAGGGGATGTGTACACACACACACACACACACACACACACACTAAAAGAAAAGAGTGAGTATAAGGTAATTTGGGAGTGAGGAAATTAGCAGTTGGAAGGATTAAGAAAGGTTTCATCTAGAAGCCAATGCCCAAGTTAAATCCTGAAAAAGAAGGCTGGATAATTACAATTGCATTGTCAGAGCTTCATATTTTGAAGGCCTCCCATCTCTTCATCTGTCTTCTAGCATTTTTACTTTATTTTATTTAAGACTGTATTCTCCCTTTCTCTCTCAGGTTAGAATGGAATAGCCATTTGCTGTCCTCATCCTACTACTCATCGACACCGGTGCTTTAACTTGCTCAGTTTTACACATCTAAGCCAGTTTGCCCCTTCCTTGGCAGCTTAACATACCTCTCTTTACCTCCCCAGCGAGATTTAGTGCAGCCACTCAATTGTCTTAGCCTACCACAACTCAGAGCTTCTGAGCTCAAGCAATCTAACAGCCTCAGCATGTCTAGCAGTGGGGAAATGTAAGTGTGTGGCACCATCTCTGCCTAGTCTATTTTCTTTTGTAGGAGAACAGCTCTAACCCCAAAATTATACCTGTGTCATTTATAAACTTTAGAAAATTTTTTCCTCATATTTAATGTGTTTTTACTATGTATAACATCCTCTTTTAGTAATTATAAACATTAAGATGTTTGTTCATCTCATTTATTAGATAAAGATATAAGTGCAATGATACATTAATTAAATGAAAGTTTATTTACTGAGAGACTTTTGGGGAAGACACATGAAGAGACAAAAAAATGGAAAAAAAAACAACTGGGGAAACAATATACAGAGTGACTACATCAAAATAAATCAGGAAAAAAAAGGAAACGATGCTATTCAGTTATAATGATGAAGCATGGAGTCAGAGATTAGACAATGAACCTTCTCTTCTTAGCAGAGCAGGAGACTATGGGTATGAAACACTACACGTGAAGTCAAACACAGTAGATAAAATTGGTTAGTTTTGCTGGATGGCCTTTCTTCTATTGCTACACTTCATTATAAGGAGTGGCGGTGAAGAATATATATATACACACATATACATATATACATATACATATATACATATACATATATGTATTATATATAATATATATAATACTTATATACACATATACATATATATGTAATATATTATATATATGTGTGTGTGTGTGTATATATATATATATATATATATTTTTTTAACCAAGACACTTTCTCAGTCTTCACATACACATGTGTATGTGCATACATGTCCATAGCTACCACTCTGGTTCAGGCCCTCATTGTCTTTCATCTGACTTATTGGAGCATCTCTAATTGATTTCCCTGCTCTTTGTTCTCCCCTGTGCAATCCATACACCATGAAACTGTGGAAATAAAGTTTGTTAGGGTACCAAATGAAGAATGTCATTTCTGTGCTCCAAAATCCCTACGGACTCTAGGATTAAATACAAACTCCTTTGTCTTGCATTTATAGCCTTCTATAATCTAACTACAATGTACCTTTCCAGACTCATTTTATATTATTCTTTGTCAATCACTTTAATTTTTGTCATGTGAGATGACTAGCTGTTGAACCTGACATTGTTTCTCCCACCTCTATGCATTTTAAAAACCATTCTCCATTCTGGAAATGCACTCTCTCCTCACCTTTGCAATCATTCTCTTCCCTTAAGACTCAGTTCAGGTCCCATCTTATCTGCAAAGATTATCCTGTTACTCTCAGTTCTTACTGCCCTCTCATTACTCAATTGCCTTCTATTTATGCATCTTATGTCCATATTGGATCTCCCCATGAATAAGCTATGCAAAAATCAGAGACTGCTTAGTTTTTGTCTTTGTATTACCATTCCTTAGCACAATATATTGCCTACAGTAGACACATAATAAATGTTCATTCAATTGAATATGCTAAAAGACTCACTCACACATAGATGTCTTAATCAGTCAGAAAATAAACATTTATTAAGCATCTGCTATAGTACAGTCCCAGGCACTATGCTAAGCTCTGGGGATATGTAAAAAGGCTAAAGACAGTGCCTGTCCTTGAGGAGCTCACAATCTAATGGGGAAGACAAGCAAATAAATATGCACAAACAAGCTATGTACAGGATAAATTTTTTAAAAATTTTTTTAAAAATTTTAAAAAAACAGGGAAGGTACTGGAATTAATAAGGATTAGGAAAAGCTTTTTATAAAAGTTGAATTTTAGTTGGAACTTGAAAGAAGTCAAGGAAACCAAGAGGAAGATACAAGAAGAGAGAACATTCAGGCATGGTATCAGCCAAAGAAAATACACAGGGGCAAAAGATGGAAAGTCTTTTTCATGCAAAGGCAAGGAGGGCACTGTCACTAGATTGAAGTAGTCTATTATCATGAATAAGGTAATACAGTGAAGTAAGACTGAAAAAAGTATGAGGGGGCTAGGTTACAAAGACCTTTTAATGCCAAACACATGATTTTGTATTTGATCCTTGGGTGATACAAAGCCACAGGAGTTTATTGATGGAGGGGAGGGGAATAAGGGGTGACATGGCTGACATATACTTTGAGAAATTCAAGTTGGCATCTGAATGAAGGATGGGGTGGAATGGAGAGAGACTTAAGACAAGCAAACTCACCAGCAGCTATCACAATAGCCCAAAAAAGAGTTGACGAAGGCCTGAGCCAGGGTGGTGACAGTATTGGAGCAGAGAAGGGAGCATATTTGAGAGATGTTGCAATAATCAATAGGTCCTGGGAACAGTTTGCATATAGATAGATGAGAGATAATGAGAAGTTGAGGATGACACCCTAGGTTGTGAGTCTGAGGAATCAGGATGATGGTATTGTTCTCTATAGTAAGAGGGAAATTGATGAGGGGTAGGTGAGGGGTGGGAGAAAAATAAGGTTTAGTGTCTGTGTTAATGAGAAAGGTGAGCTCCCCAGGAAGGACAGTTTATACATGCATAGGGACCCAGATTTGATCTATTGTTCTCTGGTCTTCACTTAGGTTTCTCAGGATCTCTCCACTAAATAAAAAAGACTAACACAACAATTTATTTTGTCTTTTATAGGCCCAGCATAAAGTGGTGGCTCCATGCCACAATAGTCTGAAGCAGTCAATTAATGGTCCTTTAATAGGACCTAAAGAGATTTCAACATTTTCAATGAGAAGTCAATAAGCATGCTCACAATAGATATTTCCCAGTTCTCTGAATGAAGTTGTCCATATGCTCCACTGGGAGAAATAATCAACTTCCCAAACAAAGATTCACACCCTATAGGCTCATCAAGTTGAACCAGGAACTCTCCTGACCAACCCCCTACTTAGAGATTGCTAAAATCTTACTGAATATCTAATCAGACACTCTTCTTTTACAGATAAGGAAAATGCCCCCAGAGAAGGTAGATAATTTGTTGAAGGTCACAAAGGCAGTAAGTGATAGAGCTTGGATTTGAATTCAAGTCCTCAGACTTTGAATCTAGCATTCTATTCACCTAATCATGCTGCTTCTATGCATAAGATAAAGCCTTGTGCTCAGGATCAAGAATTCTGACTATATATGACTGGCTGACCATTGCCATTAAACTCTGAATTAATCAATGCTTTGGTTGAATACTGAACAGCATGGACATTCCTGGTTGTTGTTCAGTTGTTTGTGTCTGATTCTTTGTAATCCCATTTGGGGTTTTCTTGGCAAAGATACTAAAGTGATTTGCTGTTTCCTTCTCCAGCTTATTTTATAAGTGAGGAAACTAAGGCAAACAGGGTTAAGTGACTTGTCCATGGTCACCAACTTATAAATGTCTGAGTTCACTTTTGAACTCAGGTCTTCCTGACTCCAAGCCTGGTGCTCTATCCACTACATCATGTAACTACCCTTATATTCCTGGTGACTGTCTTTAAATATTATAGGGGAATAAATTTGGATATATTTAAACTGATTAATTAGATCATGTGAGACAATCTATCATGGAGATTTTTTTTTTATTTCCACAACCTTTCTGTTATGCTATATGAGCATTTGGATTGAATAAATGTCCTTTCATTTCATGCTCCTTACATGGTTTGGTGAGACTAAATAGGAAACTTCTGATAACGTCCTTTTTCTTTGGCTAATTAAGTATATCTTAACAAGGTGCTCATTATTATTGTTATACTTTTTGGTAGTATTTCCAGGTATCCCTTTCTCCAGGAAATTGAAAAGTGATTGGGAGCTGTGAAGGAAATTATACTCCTTATTTGATTGCTATTCAAACAGCTTCTAGATCTGTGTTAAAATGGGGTTTTGCAGACTGTTTTTCTGGGTTCCCTTATATTTTTGAGAGAGAGAGAGTTCCTCAGATATAGTTCAGAAAATATTGGTACAGTTACCAGCTGGATGACTTCACACAGGAAGATGAAACCCAACTCTTTTTTTTTTAATAGTATTTTCTTTTTCTTTCTCTTGCTGCTAGGCTTTGTTGGTCATTTAAAAAATGTTGATGATTTATGTGGGTTTGTCTTATATCCTGTGACTTTGCTAAAGTTGTTAACTGCTTCAAGTGGTTTTTTTAGTTGATTCTCTAGGGTTCTCTAAGTATACCAGCATGTCACCTGCAAAGAGTAATGGTTTTGCTTTCTCATTGCCTATTCTAATTCCTTTGATTTCTTTTCCCTTTCTTATTGCTATAGCTAAGATTTCAAACACTATATTGAATAACAGTAGTGATAATGGGCATCCTTGCTTCACCCCAATCTTACTAGGAAGACTTCTAGTTTATCCTTATTATAGATAATGCTTGCTGATGGTTTTAGATAGTGTTTGGCATTTTAAGGAATACTCTCTTTGTATCTATGCTCTCTATTGTATTCAATAGGAATGTGCACTGTATTTTGTCAAAAAAAAATTCTGCAGCTATCAAGAAAAACAAATTATTTCTGTTGGTTTTATTATTGATATGGTAAATTATGTTGATAGTTTTCCTAACATTAAACTAACCTTGAATTCCTAGTATAAATCCTACCTTGCCATAGTTTACAATCCTTGTGATACATTGCTGTAATTGCCTTGCTAGCATTTTGTTCAAAATTTTTGCAGCAATATTCATTAGAGATATTAGTCTATAATTTTCTGCCTCTTATTTAGTTCTTTCTGGTTTGGGCATCAGAACCATATTTGTGTCACAGAAGACATGTGATAGGACTTTTTGTTTGCCTATTTTTCTAAATAGTTTATATAGTATTGGGATTAGCTGTTCTTTAAATATTTGGTAGAATTCACTTGTGAAGTCATCAGACCCTGGGGACTTTTATTAGGGACTTCCTTACTGGCTTGTTCAATTTCTTTTTCTAAGATGGGGTTATTTGGGCATTATATTTCATGATCTGTTAATCTGGGTAATTTATATTTAAATATTCATCGATTTCACTCAGATTGTCAGATTTATTGGCATATAATTGGTCAGATGTTTCCTAATGACTATTTTAATTTCTTCTTTATTGGTGATGATTTTACCCTTTTCACTTTTAATACTGGATATTTGCTTTTCTTCTTTTTTTTTAAGTCAAATTAACCAATGGCTTATCTATCATTTTTTTTTCACAAAACCAACTCCTAGATTTCTTTATTAGCACAATGGTTTTTTTTTTTAAACTTTCAAACTTTTATAATATCACCTTTGATTTTCAGGATTTCCAAACTGGTACTCAACTGGGGATTTTTAATTTGTTCATTTTCTGTTTTTTTTCCAGTTGCATGCCCAATTTATCAATCTGTTGTTTTGCTATTTTGCTGATGTAAGAATTTGGAGAAAAAAAATTTTCCCCTAAGTACTACTTTTATTGCATCTCATAAATGTTGGTATGTTATCTCATTGTTATCATTTTCTTCAATGAAATTATTTGTTCTTTGACCTACTTATTCTTTAGTAATTGATTATTTAGTTTCAAATTAATTTTTAATCTATCTTGAACTGCCCTTTGTTGAATGTATTTTATTGAATTATGATCTGAAAAGAATATGTTTAGTATTTTTGACTTTCCATATTTGATTTTGAGGTTTTTATGACCTAATACATGGTCAGTTTTTGTCTAGGTGCCATATATAGTTAAAAACACAATGTAACTTTCCACATAAGCCTGAGATGTTCTCTGCCATTAATAAAATATGTACATACATTGTAAAAAGTGGCCAGCTCATTTTACAGATGAGGAAACTGAGGCAAACAGGGTTAAGTGACTTACCCAGCATCACACAGTGTCTGAGAGATGAGTCTTCCTTACTTCAAGACCTGGTACTCTACCCACTGTGCCACTAGTTACCTTCCTTGAGCATAACAAATAATATATTGGACCTAATCTCCTCCCACAGTTCTCCCATTTACAGGTTCCTTGAGATCCTAAATAGCTGATGCTTCTGTAGACACAGAATCTTAAAGGGCAAAAGATTAAGTGATAGATGGCGGCAACGGAGAGAGAGGTTTTTGTCCTTGATGCCCAAAAATGGGAACAAAAGAAAAGCAAAAGAAAGAAAGAAATGGACAAACACACATACACACACACACACACACACACACACACACACACACACACACACACACCTGAAAAGCATTCATATTTATTTGGTCAATGAAGTTGAAATGAGATGAAATGTAAAAACACAGAACAACTAAATGTGTTCACTTGTCTGCAACCAAAGTTTGGAAACCTTAAAAAATTTCAAAAATATCCAAAACAGAACTCACTACATCTACCACCATCCTGGTTTTCTGCAATCCCATATTCAAGTTTTAAAAATACTACTTGCATGTTTCTCACCCTCATATCCAGGGGCATGCTGGCAAATGTTTAACAAAAGATTCTATTTTTAAAAATTCACAATACGTTTAATTTTAATCTACCTTATTAACAATTTCTCTACCATTTTAAGTCTAAACAACAACAAAATAATAAAGCCTGATTTGTAGCATTTGCCAATTTCTGAGACATAAATGCTCATGATGAATTTTTTTTCATTTTTAAAATTTTTATTTATTTTATTCTCAAATTATGGAATAAAAAAAGCATTTTCATAAAATTTAACAAACAGCTCTCACTAACCCATAGGAACTGGCACCTGTATACCACTGAGTCATATTTCTATCTAATACTCATACAACCATTACCCTAATTCAAGACCTGATCATTTCTCTTCTGGACTTTTCTGATAGAATGCCTATTAGTCTCTCTGCTTCCAGGGTATCCTGACTCCAAAATATTCTCCATAAAACTGACAAATTAATAGTCCTTAGTTACAATTCTTATCAAAGCACTCCACAGCTCAAAAATCTTCCATAATTCCCTATTACCACCTCTAAGCTGAAATACTAGCTCATGAGATTTGACATTCAAAGCTCTTCAAAAACTAGCTCACAATAACTTTTCAAGTAACATTTTATATAGCTCTCCTTCATGCTTTCTGTATGCCTGCCAAATTGCTGTATTAGCTGTTCTATGAATTCAACATGTCATATCTTGGCTCTGTGCCTTAACAAAACTATTCCTTATGATAGAAATGAACTTCCTTCTTACCTCCTTGCCTACCTTGCTTCAGGGCTTATCTCAGGTGGTTTCTCCTCTATACAACCTTCCATGAACCTCACCTTGCTCAGATTTTAATATTTTTTCCATACTAAAATCATTTCATTTTTAATTATCTGCTCTATCTCCCCCATAAAATGGAAGCTCCTTGAGGAAAGGGATAGTTCATTATTTCTCTTTGTGGCCCAGAATCTAGTAGGGCTCCTTGAATAAAAGGGCACTTAATAAATGTTTTTGCTTGAATTTCATTGATGGATTTCATTTGGGGGAAAGTTGGTGGTACACTGGATAGATCACTGTCTGGGTCTGGAGTCAGGAATAACTGAGTTCAAATGTAATCTCATACACTTATTAGCTGTGTGACCTTAAACAAGTCACTTAACCACTGTGTGCCTGAGTTTCCATATCTGTAAAATGGGAGAATTATCACTCCCAGTATTACCTACCTCTCAGGGTTGTTGCAAGGATCAAATGAGATCATTTTTTTTTTAATTTTAGTGATTTATTTTGATTTATCAACAATCATTTCCGTATGCTTTTGAGTTGAAAATTTTTCTTCCCCTCTCTTCCCCCCACCCTCCCCAAGACCACACACAGTCTGATATAGGCTTTACATTTGCATACCCATTAAACATATTTTCACATTGGTGAAGTTGAAAGTAAAAATTATAACCAATAGGAGGTACCATCAGAAAGATGAAACAAAACTCAACAGAAGGTAAAAATAAGTGAGAGCGATGCGACTTCTAGTTCTTTCTTTGGATGTGGACAGCATTTTCCATCCCGAGGCCTCTGGAGATGTCTTAGATGCTTGTAATGCTGAGAAGGGTTCAGTTTAACATTCTTAGTCATTGCATAAACGTGGCTGTTATTGTGTACAAAGTCTCTTGGTTCTGCTCACTTCACTCAGCATCAGACCATATAAGTCTTCCCAAGTTTTTCTGAAGTCAGCCTGTTCATCATTTCTTATAGCACAATAGTATTCCATTACTTTCATATACCACAACTTGCTCAGCCATTCCCCAATTGATGGGCATCCTCTCAATTTCCAATTCTTTGCCATCACAAAAAGAGCTGCTATGAATATTTTTGTACATGTGGGTCCTTTTCCCATTTGTTTGATCTCTTTGGGATATAGCCCTAGAAGTGCTATTGCTGGATCAAAGGGTATGCACATTTTTGTAGCCCTTTGGGCATAGTTCCAAATTGTTCTCCAAAATGGTTGGATCATTTCACAACTCCACCAACAATGTATTAGTGTTCCAATTTTCCCACATCTCTCCAACATTTATCATTTTCCTGTTTTGTCATGTTGGCCAATCTGATAGGTGTGATGTGGTACCTCAGAGTTGTTTTGATTTGCATTTCTCTAATCAATAATGATTTAGAGCATTTTTTCATATGACTATAGATGGCTTTAATTTCTTCATCTGAGAACTGTCTGTTCATATCCTTTGACCATTTATCAATTGGGGAATGGCTTGTGTTCTTATAAATTTGTCTTAATTCTCTATATATTTTAGAAATGAGGCCTTTATCAGAGAGACTGGTTGTAAAAATTCTTTCCCAATTTTCTACCTTCCTTCTAATCTTAGTTGCATTGGCTTTGTTTGTGCAAAAACTTTTCAATTTAATGTAATCAAAATTATCCATTTTGCTTTTCATAATGTTCTCTATCTCCTGTTTGGTCATGAATTCTTCTGTTCTCCATAGATCTGATAGGTAAACTATTCCTTGTTCTCCCAGTTTACTTATGGTATCAGCCTTTATATCTAAGTCATGAACCCATTTTGACTTTATTTTGGTATATGGTGTGAGATTTGGGTCTATGCCTAGTTTCTGCCATACTCTTTTCCAGTTTTCCCAGCAGTTTTTTTCAAAGAGTGGGTTCTTATCCCAGAAGCTGGGGTCTTTGGGTTTATCAAATAATAGATTACTATAGTCATTGACTACTGTGTCTTGCATATTTAACCTATTCCACTGATCCACCTCCCTATTTCTTAGCCAGTACCAAGCAGTTTTGATGATTGCTGCTTTATAATACAATTTAAGGTCTGGAATTGCTAGGCCACCTTCCCCTGCATTATTTTTCTTTAGTTCTTTTGATATTCTGGACCTTTTGTTCTTCCAAATGAATCTTGTTATTATTTTTTCTAACTCTATAAAATAATTTTTGGTAGTTTGATTGGTATGGCACTGAATAAGTAAATTAGCTTAGGTAGGATTGTCATTTTTATTATATTAGCTCGGCCTACCCATGAGCAACTGATGTTTTTCCAATTATTTAGATCTGATTTTATTTGTGTGAAAAGTGTTTTGTAATTGTGTTCATAGAGTTCCTGGGTTTGTTTCAGGAGGTAGACTCCTAAATATTTTATAATGTCTACAGTAAGTTTAAATGGGATTTCTCTTTCTATCTCTTGCTGTTGGGCTTTGTTGGTAATATATAGAAATGCTGATGATTTATGTGGGTTTATTTTATAGCCTGCAACTTTGCTAAAGTTGTTTATTATTTCAAGTAGTTTTTTACTTGATTCTCTAGGATTCTCTAAGTATATCATCATCATCTGCAAAGAGTGATAGCTTTGTTTCTTCTTTGCCTATTCTAATGCCTTCAATTTCTTTTTCTTCTCTTATTGCTAAAGCTAAGTTTCCAGTACAATATTGAATAACAGTGGTGATAATGGACATCCTTGTTTCACCCCTGATCTTATTGGAAATGCTTCTAGCCTGTCCCCATTACATATAATGCTTGCTGAAGGTTTTAGATAATGCTATTTATTATTTTAAGGAAGACTCCATTTATACCTATGCTTTCTAGTGTTTTTAATAGGAATGGGTGTTGTATTTTATCAAAAGCTTTTTCTGCATCTATTGAGA
Source organism: Phascolarctos cinereus (assembly GCF_003287225.1). Taxonomy (NCBI): domain Eukaryota; kingdom Metazoa; phylum Chordata; class Mammalia; order Diprotodontia; family Phascolarctidae; genus Phascolarctos; species Phascolarctos cinereus. The sequence goes on from NW_027556098.1 coordinate 93,249,612, forward strand.
TGATCATGTGGTTTCTGTTGGTTTTGGTGTTGATATGCTCAATGATGCTGATAGTTTTCCTAATATTGAACCAACCCTGCATTCCTGGTATAAATCCTACCTGGTCATAGTGTATTATTCTTGTGATAAGTTGCTGCAATCTACTTGCTAGTATTTTGTTTAAAATTTTTGCATCTATATTCATTAGAGAAATTGGTCTATAATTTTCTTTCTCTATTTTGACTCTTCCTGGTTTAGGTATCAACACCATATTTGTATCATAAAAAGAATTTGGTAAGACTCCTTCTTCACCTATTTTCCCAAATAGTCTATATAGTATTGGAATTAATTGTTCTTTAAATGTTTGATAGAATTCATGTAAATCCATCTGGCCCTGGAGATTTTTTCCTAGGGAGTTCATCAATGGCTTGTTCAATTTCTTTTTCTGAGATGGGGTTATTTAAGTATTTTACTTCCTCTTCGTTAATCTGGGCAATTTATATTTTTGTAAATATGTATCCATTTCACTAAGATTGTCAAATTTGTTGGCATATAGTTGGGCAAAATAATTCCTAATTATTGTTTTAATTTCCTCTTCCTTGGTGGTAGCTTCACCCTTTTCATTCTTGATACTAGTAATTTGGTTTTCTTCTTTCTTTTTTTAATTAAATTAACCAAAGGCTTATCTATTTTATTGTTTTTTTCATAAAACCAGCTCTTAGTTTTATTTATTAGTTCAATAGTTTTCTTAATTTCAATTTTATTAATTTTTCCTTTGGTTTTCAATATTTCTAATTTGGTGTTTAGTTGAGGATTTAAAATTGTTCTTTTTCTAGTTTTTTTAATTGTATGCCCAATTCATTAATCTCCTGTTTTTCTATTTTATTTATTTATGTAAGCATTTAGAGATATAAAACTTCCCCTAAGAACTACTTTTGCTACATCCCATAGGTTTTGGTATGTTGATTCATTATTGAATGAAATTATTGATTGTTTCTATGATTTGTTGTTTGACCCAATCATTTTTTAGGATTAGATTATTTAGTTTCCAATTATTTTTTAGTCTATCTTTCCATGGCCCTTTATTACATATAAATTTTTATTGTCATGATCTGAAAAGGATGCATTTAATATTTCTACCTTTCTGTATTGGATTGTGAGGTTTTTATGCCCTAGTACATGGTCAATTTTTGTGTATGTGCCATGTACTGCCAAGAAAAAAGTATTTTTCTTTCTATCCCCATTCAGTTTTCTCCAGAGGTCTATCATACCTAACTTTTCTAATGTTCTATTCACCTCCTTAACTTTCTTGTTTATTTTGTGCTGAAAGGGGGAGGTTCAGGTCCCCCACTAGAATACTTTTGCTGTCTATTTCTTCCTGTAACTCCCTGAACTTCTCCTGTAAGAATTTGGATGCTATACCATTTGGTGCATATATGTTTAGTAATGATATTACTTCATTGTCTATGGTGCCTTTTAGCAGGATGTAGTTTCCTTCCTTATCTCTTTTGATTAGATCTATTTTTGCTTTTGCTTTGTCTGAGATCAGGATTGCTACCCCTGCTTTTTTACTTCAGCTGAGCATAATATATTCTGCTCCAGCCTTTTACCTTTACCCTGTATGTGTCACTCTTTTTCAAATGTGTTTCCTGTAAACAACATATTGTAGGATTATGGTTTTTAATCCATTCTGCAATCCATTTCCATTTTATGGGAGAGTTCATCCCATTCACATTCACAGTTATGATTACTATCTGTGTCTTTTTCTCCATCCTTTTCCCCCATTTATGCTTTTCTTTCTCCTTTTTCCTTTCCCCCTTCACTAGTGTTTTGCTTTTGACCACTGCCTCCTTCAGTCCCTCCCCCTTTTATTATCCCTTTCCCTTTTCTTCCCCTTTAGTCTTACTGCTTCTTCCCTCCCTTCTTTCCCCCCTCCCTTTTCTTTCCCCTTTTCCCTCCTACTGCCTATAGGGCAAGTTAGATTTCTATACCTAACTGATTATGTTATGCCCTTCTTGAGCCAAATCTGATGAGAGTAAGGTTCAAACAATGCTCCCCCCCTTCTTTCCCTCTGCTGTAATAGGATTTTGTGTCTTTTCCTGTAATGTAATTTACCCTTGTCTGCCTCCTCCTTTCTCAGTACATTTTCTAAGATCAGATTGATCCACTTATTTGGATCCATTTAACCCACTTGATTAGATTTTTTTTTATCATTACATCAAAGTCAACTAATATCCACCCTCTTTATGTATACTCCTTTAACAAGGTGTAATAACAATACAGTTCTCAAGGGTTGCAAGTCTCATATTCCCTTGTAGGGTTTAAACAGCCCCCCCCTTATTAACAACATATTGTATCTTTCTGTCCCATTTACCTTTTTAAGTCCTTCTTGAGTCCTGTACTTGAAGATCAAATTTTTTGTTGAGCTCTGGTCTTTTTATCAGGAAAGTTTGGAAGTCTCCTATTTCGTTGAATATCCACTCCTCCCTTGAAAAATGATGCTCATTTTTGCTAATTGATCCTTGGCTGCATTCCAAGCTCCTTTGCCTTATGGAATATCATGTTCCATGCCCTGCGGTCTTTTAATGTAGAAGCTGCAAGGTCCTGTGTAATCCTGACTGTGGTTCCATGATATTTAAATTGTTTCTTTCTGGCTGCTTGCAGCACCTTCTCTTTCATCTGGTAATTTTGGAATTTTGCTATTATATTCCTTGGTTGTCAATTTGGGATGTCTTTCAGGTGGTGATCTGTGGATTCTTTCTATGGTTATTTTCCCTTCTGGTTCTAGGACTTCTGGGCAGTTTTCCTTTATGATTTCCTGAAAGATACTGTCCAGGCTCTTTTTTTCATCATGATTTTCAGGTAGTCCAATAATTTTTAAATTGTCTCTCCTGAGTCGATTTTCCAGGTCGGTTGTTTTACTGATGAGGTATTTTACATTTTCATTTTTTTTCATTTTTTTTTTCTGTTTGACTGATTCTTGCTCTCTCATAGAGACATTAGTTTCCATTTGTCCAATTCTAGTTTTTAACAGATTGTTTTCTTCTGTTAGTTTTTGTACTTCCTTCTTCAATTGGCCAATTGTGTTTTTTAGGGACTTGTTTTCTTCAGTGTACTTTTTTTCCAATTGGCCAATTGTATTTTTGAAGGACTCTTCTACCTCTCTCATTTGACTATTAAAATCCTTTTTGAGCTCTTCTAAGAAGGCTTTTTGGGCTTCAGACCAGTTCATATTCCCTTTTGATGTTGCAGATGTGGGTTTGTTGACAATGTTGTCCTCTTCAGAATTTCTGTCTTGATCTTCACTCTTCTCGTAATATGAATCTATGGTATGTTTTTTTTTTATTCATGGTGTTTCTTTATTCCCTGGCCTTTAAAGAGACTGAGCTCTCCTGCTGGGGAACAGAGGCCACTGACCCAAGCTTCTTGTGTTGGGAGCCTAGGTCTTGGTCACTGGCTTTGTGTGCTGGGGCCTCTTATGTTGGCAATTGGAGGCCGTAGGGTTCTGGCAGCTTACCTCTTGTTGGGCAGGAATCAGCAAAGCTGGAACTTTCAGACAATTCTAGGTTGCCTGTTTTTCCTTTCCTTTAGCTTTCTTCAGCTCCTTTTAGATGGGTGCTGCAGGGTGTTTTTCTGCCTGGGGCTCCCTGCAGTGTTGTCTCCCTCCTTTCTGCTGCACTGGGAGATTCCTTTGCAGTGGAGTGCCGAGGCACCTGGTGGTTTTCTAAGCTGATTTCCACCAGTTTCCCCTGCCTTCACTGAGGCACTCAGAGGTCCAGGTATTGGTGTTTGCCTGCTCTACCACTTGCGCTTCAGGATTTCTTCACAGTTGGAGGCTGCGGGGCTCCCAAAGCTCACCTAGTATTGTGTTGGAATCAGCAAGGCTGGGGCTTTAGAAGCCTTTAGGTTGTTTTCTTCACCTCCTTTCATTTGAATGCCCCTGGGTACTTAGTAGCCTGGGGCCCCTTGTAGTTCTGCCTCTTTTATTTTTGCTGAGGCACTGGGAGATGAGTTTGCAGGGCTGCTGCACTGCGCTCCCTGTCTTTCTTCTAGTTCAGGTGTTCCAGGGTTTTTTTTCTGGGGTGATGTTTTCTGGGTTTTCAGAGGTTGATAGGGGGAGAGTGAGAGCCGCTACCTTTTCACTCCACCATCTTGGCTCCCAGAAGCGGGACGTCCAAATGAGATCATTATTATAAAGTGCTTAGCATAGTGCCTGGCACAAAGGAAGCAATAAAACTTAGCTACTATTATTATTATCAAATCCATTCTTTAATATTAAATCAATTTTATTTATGTTTTTATACATTTAATATCTTAGTGATTCTGGATATTAAGTATTTTTAGGTTGACTGTTAGCAATTTAGTACTTCTTATTCACATAACAATGATAATTCTACTTACCTAAGAAATTTATTCTTCACAACTAAGAAGGGTGAGTGGGAAAAGGGAATTTGACTATTTTCCCCCTCATATAAAGTACACACTTCATACATATTCTTCACACCTTGCAGATAAACTTAAGCTTCACTTTATAAGATTCATAATATTCATTCTAAAACTATCATCTATTTTGATTTATGAATTTATTTTTCACTTGCTTCAAAATATTTAGTGATGATTTTATTATTCTATTTACTGTAACTAATTGACTTTTTAAAGCCTTTGGGAAATAATCCATCAGCAAATTAATCATGGTTAGTTGGAGGATATTTTTGGAGAACCATGCTATGAGGACAACTTGATAGTTAACTTAATAGTTAAAATAATAATCTGATTATTCTTGATATGCTCTTTACAAAAACAAACCTGTACAATTATTTGAACAAATGCAAATTCATTATTGAAATCTAATGAATTAAATAAAATATGAGACACTTTTATTTGGACAAAAATAAATTTTTACAACAGAGTGAAAATTTAGCAACTTTTTCAAAAATAGTAGATTAATTTATTGAAGTTAATTGTTATTACATTTGGAAGTACAGAAGAATCACTTTCCCTTCAATTCAGTTCAATACATATTATGTTTGAAGAAAGAATTTTTTTTCAATTCAATTCATCACAATTCATTAAGCATCTGCTATGTGTGAGACCCTGTGTTAAGCATCAGGAATGTAAACTGAACTTGAGGAGCTGTTATTCTATAAATGGTAATGGGAGGTGGGATTCAATAGGTAGAAAAGCAATATATAAGGAAAGGCTAGCAGGCCAGTTTACTAGAAATGGAGGCAAAAACAAAGGAAAGGTACTAGCTTCAAGGGGGGTTATTAGGAAACCTCTAATACAGAAGATGGGATTCTAACTGGGACTTGAAGGAAGCCAGGAGGTAGAGATGAAGAGGGAAAATTATGAATGAGGGATAACCAGTGGAAATTCCAAGAAGAGGGAGATGGAGTGTCTTGAGGAACAGCAAGGAGGCCCCTTGTCACTGGATTTCAGAATACATGGGAGTGAGTAAAAGTACAGAAAGATGAGAAAGATAGGAGGAAGTTAGGTTATGAAGGGCTTTGTACAACAAACACAGGATTTCATTTATACTGGAGAATGTAAGGAGCCATTGCACTTTATTGAAAAGGGAGTGACATAGTTAGAACTAATGTTTGGGAAGATCAATTTGATAGCTGAAGAAAATGGATTGAAGTGGAAAGACTTGAGGTTCAGAGTCCAATCAGAAGACTATTACAATAGTCTAGGTGTGAGATGATAAGGGCCTGTAGCAGGGTGGTAGCCGTGTCAGAAGAAAGAAGGTTGAGAGATGTTATGAAGGTAATATGAGAGATGTTATGAAGGTAAAATTATGAAGACATGGTAACAGAGTGGATATGCTATGTGAGAGTGAGGAGATAAAATGATACCTGGGTTGCAAGCTCAGGTGAGTGGGAAGATGGTGGTATCCTCCATAGTAATAGGGAATTTAGAGAGAGGAGAGTGTTTGGGGATGTGGGTGGTGAAAATACTGAGTTCAGCTTTATATATGATAAGTTTATGATGTCTTTGGAACATGCTTTAAATTTTCAATGCACAGTTGGAGACATAAGTCAAGAGGGCAGTTGGGATTGTTAAGTAGATATGAAATAACTCCAAAGATATAATAATTGAATCCATGGAATATCGTAAGATCACCAAGCAAAATAGTATAGGGAGAGAATAGTAAAGGACCCAAGAAAAAGCCATGGGAGGCATTAATTGTTAGTAGGCATGATCTGGAAGATGATCCAGCAAAGGAGACTTAGACGTAGTGATCCAAGGTAGGTGGAGAACCAGGATAGAGTAGTATCACAAAAACCTAAAAAGGAGAGAGTATCAAGGAGAGGATGATTAGCAGTGTCAAAGATTGCAGAAAGGTCAAAAGATCTCTTTGAGAAAGCCAATTACAGAGGGAAGGCGGCAGGATATTTTTCTAGGCTTTCAATAGTACTCAATATCACATCCCACCCCTCATCTCCTAAAGCCTTGGAGACAAAATCTACCAAAATGAATCCTGTAGCACTAGCATGACAACTCTTTGAACTTTCAGTGACAGGCTGGAGAACTGAGGAACAGAAAGAGCAGGACAGGACACATATGTGTGTATAGGGGGGGAGGATTTTGTGGGGGGGTAGGGGTGTGTGTGTGTGTGTGTGTGTGTGTGTGTGTGTGTGTGTGTGTGGCACAGTGGGTGTTTGGGTGAGTGGGGATGAGGGGAAGTCCTGGCACTCCACCAAGCCTGAGAGAAAGTAGTCAGCATCTAGTTGAAACAGTTCTGTCAACCCAAAAGTCACTTGGGGTAGAGACCTAAACTGGTGAAGTATGCATGGGGAGGAGGCTAAGATTCTTTGAGATTCAGCCCCAAACAGAAGGCAAAAATCAGAAGGGAAGGAGTTAGAAAGTCAAAAAGTGAACAATAGGGAAAAGTAAAGAGGGAAAAAAGACTGAAGTTAAAAAATGATCTCAGGAAGAAGAAAACTCAAAGACCTTGAATATGAGCATATAAGAAAATATTAAATGGCAAGAAAGAAATGGAAATTACTTCAGCAAAGTTATGGCCTGTACAACAAAAGTAATATGAAGAATGGAAAAGTTGAAACTTACAATGTCAAATTACGTCAAAGAAACATGAGAGAAAACAACAATTGGGAATGCAAATGCGTGGAAATAAAGGGCAATGTAGAAGAAGAGAAGAAAAACAATAACATTAAAAGGAAACATGCTCACTATGTAAGCAAAAATGTCTTAAGATGCATTGAAGCAATCTAGGTCTCCCAGAAGAATATGATAGGACAAAAAATCATTATAATACAGGAGAATTGGCCAGAGCTTCTGAACAACAACAACAAAACATGAAATATCAGTTGAAAGAATTAATAGATCACCTGCAGGAAATAAAAGGCTGAAAACTCCAAGATACAGAATGGCTAAATTTAATAATTCACCTAAGACACAAGTTCTGAAAGAAATCAGGAAAAAAGTCCTTCAAATTAAAAGGAAAAGAAAATTCAAATAATACAAGACTACTCTGGACCTACTAGAAAATGTCACTGTCTCTTCCATCTTCAAAAAAACCTTACTGAATCTGTCTACTCCCACTAGATATTAACAGCCTTCTCAAGAAGTTTAGCCACAAAGAGAAGGAGAGATATGAGATAATAGCTATCAGGGGTGGGCAGATTAAGTAAGGTTTTTTTGGAAGATGGAACAGACAGTGACACATTTTGGGGCACTAGAGAAACAGCCAGTATAGAGGGAGGGATTGAATGTAAGTGAGAGAATAATAGAGGGGACAATCTTCTGAAGAAAACAGGATAGAATAGGATCACTTGGGCATGTAGAGGCATTTGCCTTGGCAAAGAGAAGAACCACCTCTTGTTGTGAGACAAAGGTGAATGATAATGACAATAATCATGATCATGATGATGATAGTTAACAATTTTATATAGCACATATTATGTGCCAGGCACTGTGCTAAATACTTTATAATTGTCTCATTTGATCCTCATAATAATGCTAGGAAGTAGGTGCTATTATTATCCCCATTTTATAGATGACAAAACTGAGGCAGACAGAAATTAAGTCACTTGCTGAGGATCACACTGTTAGTGTCTAAGGCTAGATTTGAACTCAGGTTTTCTAGACTCCAGGCCCAGTGATGTATCTACTGTGTCACCTACTTGCACCTCTATGAGATGGAGGCAGAAAATATTTGAGTAATAGGAGATAAGAAGGAAGGAAGAAAAGAGAGCTCTTGGTGAATAGCTTTAATTTTTCCAGTGAAGTACGAGATAAGGTTCTCAGCCAAGAAGGTGGAGGAAAGTGGGCCATGGGGAGTTTGAAAAGGGGTGAGAAATATAAGAATTGATGTAAAGTGAAATGAGCAGAACCAGGAAAACAAGTGTATAGAGTAATAGCAATATTGTATGATGATCAAATGTGAATGACTTAGCTATTCTCAGCAATACAATGATCCAAGACAATTCCAATTGACTCATGATAAAAAAATGTTATCCATCTCCAGAGAAAACTGATGGAGTCTGAATGCAAATCAAAACATACCTTTTTACTTTAAAAAATTAATTTAACTAAATTTTTATTTTATTTTAAATTAACTAAATTAATTTAACTAAAATAATTTAACCAAAAAATTAATTAGGCAAGGCACTGCCTTGTCACAGTGAGTGTCCTGTTGAGTTTAGTCAATCTAAATTTGCAGTGGACTTGATCAGCAAAATTCTTTTCTCAGGCTTCAATAAGCAGTCAGAATAGGGCAAAAATAGTGGTGTGAATAATCCAATGTTGAGACTTGATAGGACAATATCAGCAATAGGATAGGAGAAGAGGATAGTGTAGAGATGAACTGGTTTATCAAAGGGTTAAGTAGGGGCTTAATTATTTCATGGATTGAAATATTTATTACTGGATGAAAGTGACTTGTAGAAAGTGATATTTTTTAAAAATATTATGATAGTAGTCTGCCAAATAGATTTTTTTTTAAAGTAGAGTATCAAGGGAAAGGAAATGAGTTAGAAAACTGCTGCCATCATCTGAATGAAGTAATATACCTTGATCGAACAAGGAGAAGGATTAAATGAGATCTCTAATTTCATTGCACAGGGAGGAAACTTTCTTTATTACTCAGATTAAACCACTGCTGTCATTGCACAGTCTTGGATAGTTCCCTGGGGGACTGAGAGGTTAAGTGACTTGCTAGAATATATAAGAAGAAAGACTTTAACCCAGATCCTCCTGGCTCCAAGGCTAGATCTCTGTCCACTATACCATATGTTTCTTGACTTTTTTATAATCAAAATGAAAATCAAAAAGAAAATATTTATTGAATAAATATTTTTGAAGGAAGAAAAATTATGTCATGACAGACTAGATATTAGGAAAAAGGAAAGAAAAAGACCAGCATGGATTCTAAGATTATTATTCTTATTCACCAAAGGGAAAAGGGAAATAATGAAACTTCTATTTATCTAGTAATTTAATGTATATAAAATATTTTCCTTACATCAACTCCATGAAATAGCTAGTACATATATGATTAGCCCATTTTACAAATTAGGAATCTGAGGCTCCAGGTGGTTAATAATCAGAACTAAAATATAAATCCAGGTCTCCTGATTCAGGGTCCAACATATTTTCTGCTCTATTATTCTGTCTCCATTGATCTCTAGGCATTATATCGTTATATTCAATGTAGCCATCAATTCAAATCCACAAGCATTTATTACATGGTTACTATGTGTCAGGTATTGTGTTAGGTTCTAAAAATACAAATACAAGCAGAAAGATAGGCCTGGCTCTCAAAATGTTTATCTTCTTTTTTTCCCCAATTATATTTTAAAAATTTTCACCTTTTTTTCAAAATTTTGAGTCCTAAATTATATCCTTCTCTCTCTCCCTGAGATGGTAAGTGATTTGATATAGGTTATATGTGTGTGATAACGTAAAACATTTACATGTTAGTCCTTTTGTGCAAGAGGGCTAGAACCCAAAAAAAGGCTAAGAGAGGAAGAGAGGAAAAAGGGAAGGAAGGAAGGAAGGAAGGAAGGAAGGAAGGAAGGAAGGAAGGAAGGAAGGAAGGAAGGAAGGAAGGAAGGAAGGAAGGAAGAAAGAAAGGTGAAAAACAGCATGCTTCAGTCTCTATTCTGAATATATCAGTTCTTTCTCTGGAGGCAGATAGCATGCTTCATCATGAGTCCTTTGGGATTGTCTTGGAGCAGTGTACTTCTGAGAATAGCTAAGTCATTCATAATTCTTTATTATATGATATTGCTTTTACTCTGTACAATGTTGTCTTGGTTCTGCTTACTTCGCTTTATGATGCTTACCTTCTAATGGGAAAAGACACCACATAAAAGGGAACAGAAAAGACAGGGAGCAGGAGCATAGTAGAGAAAGTCTGAGAGTCAGGAGTAGAGCCTGGAGATGAAGGCAAGACTGGCTTGGGCTTTTGCCTTTAAAATGTTTGTTCTGGGAGGAACTAGTAAAACAAAAGAAGGTGCCCCAGGAACAGAGAGTACTTCTAGTGTGAGAAGACATAAAGAAGTACTTCCACGCAAAAACATGAGTCAGGCCCATCAGTTGCTGTTGCACTTCCAACTGTGGTGGGATAGGGAGACCTAGCCTCAAAAAAATAAAAAATAAAAAATAAATTTAAAAAAAAAGGATTATCTCTAGGCATGGATCCCCAGTAATCCCAACTTGTCCAATATATTTAGGATGGTGAAGGGCCTTGGGTCCTTTTCATATGAAAAGCAATTGAAAAAATCGGGAACCTCCATCCAGGAGAAGAGATAGAGACTAGACCTATAATTTCATTGGTATAAGGAACTTCTGGCTGAGAAAACTACCAATTCAGGTGAGCATGTTTGCTGCAACTTATAATCTTAGAGAGTTGCCTGAAAGTTAAGTGATTTGCCCTAGGTCACACAACTAGTATATGTCAGAGGTAGGACTTGAACCCAGGTATTCCTGGATTAGAGGCCAACTCTTTGCCTACTACACTAGGGCACCAAATAAATTATAAAATTATGTAGCAATGAAGAGTGACACAGCTTGATGCTCTCTAAACATATAATCATAGTTGCCAGTGGTTTGATCACTTTTTATCATGAGGCAACAAAAACCAAGGATGCTTATAAACAGAATTATTCTGATGGTATATTTTAAAATTCAAGTCAAGATCATTAATATGTCAGCACCAACATTTGAACAAAGGTCTATTGCTTCTGAGCCCTGCTTCTTCCACTTTAGCATGCTCTGAGAAGATGGGAAAAATAGGACAATGACCCCCACCCACCAACTGAAAGCTCAATAAATATAAATTAGTTGCAGAGTTGCAGGTGAACAGCTTACTACAAAGTCAATTTTAATTTATGAGATGAAATTGGTTATTTCCATACCCTACCTCCTAAAGTGCCTTGCTTCCCAGTCTGACTCAAGGAGTTAGTCCAACCCTGATAAACACCTGCTCTTTGGGGAATCCAAACTTTATGTTCATTGAAATGCCTCACTTCTAAAAGCTAGCACTGCTTGCCTTTGAAAGTATTATTTTCCACCACTACTCTTCCCTCCCCAGGCATCTCACCTTCCCTCACCCCTGCAAAGCAGGAAATGAACAACTGTGATGTGTGATTCAAAGACTTTTGGAGTTTTGTAATATTTCTTGGAGAGAATTTTGTGATGAGACATCAAAAATCAGAATTTATTAAAAAGTCCATTTCCTAAGTTGCCCTAAGCAACTTACGGACAATGATTGTGCCTAGTGATTTCTTTACCATGGATGTCAGTGTTAACTGATGAAAGGGACCAATGAAGTCCCTCGTGTACATTTGAGTCAAAAATTCTGGTTCTCCATTAGTGCTATCTGACACATAGGTCTTTTATTGTTCTCTCTAAAGTTATCATCAAACTTGAGATTCTAACACACCGTGTTTAATTTTTTTTCCCATTTCAAAATAAAGACTGAGAAGGAGGTCACTAACTACCACCCACAATGGAGCACTGAAAGTAGTTCCCCATGTACCAAAGCAAGCCAGCAGGAGAGGAACAAGATCCTTGGCTCACCATGTATCCTGGGATACTTAAGACAAGCAGAAAGAAATGCAGACACCAGTGGAGCATGTTTCCACATATTGACCACATACAAACTTATCTGCTCAAGAACAAAGATACACTCCGTGCTAAGAGTCTACTTATGCCAGCTTCTTCGTTCAAGTACAATTTGTCCTAGAGAAAATATTATCCCTGTAATTCTACCAGAGTCACTGAATTTTTAAGCTCACTCCATGCCCAAAGAGCAGGTTGCAAAACCTGGACCACCTGCCTTTTCAGAATATTTTTGTATTCCTTTCCTATGTCAGGGTAAATAACTTCTCAATTTGCACCATTGTTTTCTTGTTCCCCACCTCAGATGTGTACAGACCAGCACTGCCTAGTCGGCCCCATTAGATGTCAATTTAACCTCCACTGACATGAAAGTGTAGCTGATTTGTTGAAACAGAATGTATATTTCACATACTATGTCCAAGTAAGCCACAACAATCCCCACAAGAGAGCTGCATAACTTCAAGCATTAATAATTGTGTCCTCTGAGGAAAGGAATTTACTTTTTGAACTTGAATTATTTATGTTCTCAGTTGCTACCCCCACATTTTGGCATTTTGTTGGAAAAGTTATTTGTTGATACTACACTGTCCAAAATGTAGAGTTCAGCAGTTTCTGGAGTCATGTCTACTAGTCATCATTCAAAGATGAAATCAAATGGTATTTTAACTCCTTACAAAACAAAATGAACTTTTTACCAAGGCATATTTCATCTGATATAAATGTGTTTATATAACAGTAATCCTTATGAAAACCACATTGATTCTATTGTCAAGAACTGTACATGTTTGGATCTCTCTTTTTCTCCTCTTGCCTTATTTTTGTGATTAGTATTATTCTCTCCCTCTCTCTTTCTTTTAGTTGCATAGTTTATAACTGACGTTCTCTGTTTGCTGTGCACTTTTAAGTTAGCAAAGCAAACAGAAAGTTCCAGGAACAGCTACTTTCATCATTGTTCACCTCAGGCCAAGCCCAGGGAACATTCTACTCAAAAAAAAAAAAGAGTCAGCCACTCCTTCCCCTGGGAAACAAAAAAGGAAGGGTATGAAAAGTGCGGGAACTTTATTCTGCTGAGATAACAAATACCAGTGAATCACTGGTATGAAGCTAGTTTTCTCTTACCTCTCCCCCATTCTTCCCTATAAAATGAGGAAGTCATAATGGCTTCACTAGTCCAAATCCACAGGAACAAAGGTAGATGTTATGCCCATACAAAACACATCCAAAAACAATAATGGGGAGGCAAACAACTAGTGGGGAGTAGGAGGACTGCGGTGGCAAAGTGTGGGAAAGAAATTAATTAATGGCATATCTGGGCCCTAGATATATTTTGGATAGCTCCAGTAAGCCGTAATATCTACAGAAAAGTGACTGAAAGGGTTAAGGCAAATGATATATCTTATATAAAAAGAAATGATTATTGATTATTGTCTCCTTGTAGAATATGGTTTTGAAGCTAGAAGTGATCTTAGATGCTATCACATCCAACCCCCTTGCTTTACAGATGAAAGAACTGAAGGCCATAGATTTTAAGTTATTTTTCCAGATTCGCTCAGGGAATAAGTCAGAACTTTAACAAAGATTCTTTTCACTCCACATCCAGTAATGTTGAATTTTAACATATCCTGAGTACAGATATGTGTCAGAATCAGAATAAAGTATGATCAGTGGCATATTGTATGTGTATGTGTGTGAGTTTGTGTGTGTGTGTGTGTGTGTGTGTGTGAAAGGAAGAGAAACAGAGACACAAAGACAGAGATGGATAGAAACAGAGACAGAGAAGAGAGAGATAGCACGCAAGCACCTGGGAAAAGAAGGATAGATCTCAATGGGACTTTAAAGATCAGACTAGGTTTGTCATTTTATATATGAGAAAGATGCTGCCCAGAGAGTTTGAAGTTTTGCACTTGTACAGGTTCACACAACTAGGAAGGGGTAGATCTAGGCTTTGCATCTGAAAAAAGAAAAAAGCAGAGGGTAGTCTGTGGCATGAGAAGCGAAGGGAGATGTCAACTGTGATCACCAAAGATGCTACCTATATACAAAACCCACCCAATGGACATAACATATAAGAAGACTATCAGCAAGATCTCAGTGAGAAACTCTTTTAATGAATTTTCTGTGGGCTTTATATGTTTGTGTTTTACTTTAGGCCCTGCGCTATTTTCAGAGCCCAGTTTCCAAATCATCTAAGTGCATCTCCGAGAGCCAACAGAGTGTGCTATGCCAAGATTATATGCACACCTGTAGAATACAAGTAGAATCCATTCATAAATTACTAATGACATGAAAGCTTGCTCCTGATGAACAGATTCTCCTCCTGCTATTCTACGATGAAAATAATTTATCACCAATTCATGTTTTCCAATTGAGGTTGTAGCTTCAAAGTTCTTCAAATTAGTATCTTTTTTATGTTAGTTAAACAAGTCTTAAAACATGTCTGTTTACTTTCTGAGACCACACTGTAGATTGGGTGCCGTAAGCACCCTGGGGTATACGAAGTTAATTAGTAAGTTAACAGGCAATTAAAATAAATTAGGAATGACTTCTCTTCAAAGTGGTTTAGCAATATAAATGGCTCTTTTCCCATTCGTCTGACCTGGTCAGATCTGTAATATAGTTTTTCCTTTCAGCATATTGATGTCATTATCTACATTTATACACATATAAGTGTATATGCACATATATATGGTTTATACTTATGCATGTGAATGCATGTGTGTGTATATGTGTGTATATACACATATATACATACATATAGATCCATGCATATACACACACATATATAAAAAGGCAACATTTAAAACTCCACTAACTATTGATTCAAAAGTATAGATGACAAAACAAACTTCCCACCTTTTAACTGAGAGGTGGGAGATAATGGTTGTTCAAGCATGAGTCATTTCTAGGTTGGTTTTACAATTATTCTTCTTCCTTTTCCTTTCCCATTCTTGTTCTTCTCAATGTACTCAACAGTCATGAATTCAAAAGTTAAATGATGGTTATGTCATACCTCTTCTCAGAGAGATGATACATTAGAGCTATAGAATCAAATAAAATAGCTGTGTTGTTAAAAAAAATTCACAAAACTTAAAAATGAAAATATTTTATCAGCTATAGGATGAAGAAAACAAACCTTTTGCTCACGCTAAAGCTAGGACTATAATTCACAATTACCACACCTTTTTTTAAATTAATTTTTGTTTTTAATGCAAAAAAATTGTATTGCTTTTCTCTAACAAAGTGTAATGCTATTAAACTTGAAAGAAGAAAACAAAAGTGTGCACGGCCAGCATCTATGTAATGGGAAAGTCTGACTACAGATCTCACTAAGAGTTTGTATCCCTCCCATTACCCAAAAAAGAGTGGTTACCACTGATTTATGGGAATATAAATTCCATTTTAATCACTGATTTAGAAAATTATTAGGTTTCTGAAACATATATGTATATATATGTGTGCATGTGTATGTGTACACATAAATTATACATGCATGTATGTATACAAAAATCAGAAAAGTACTTCATATTTTTTCTATTTCACAGAAATCCATTTGAATCTTCAACAATAACATTCTTTCAAGATCTGCCACTTTGAAAAAATATTCAAGTGAATAAAGCTATCCATTTAGTGTGTGGGAGAAGGTGTGGTGGAAAAATATACATATTAAAAAGATTCAGCTAGATTTCAATCAAAAGTTGGGAAGCTGTAAACTTAACTGAAGGAGAATTAGCAGAACTCAAGAATGCAGTTTCTGTAAAGGAACCCACTGACTGAAAGACCACATTGATTATTCTGAAATTTGCTCTTAAAAGTTCAGTTCAGTGTCTCATCTCTGTAACTTGCATATTTGTACCTAGAATAAGACTGGTGATAATCTGAATATATTTGTGTGATATCTAAATACCAAGAAAAAACAAATTGCAAACCAAAGGGGAAGGAAGGAAAGGAAGGGAGGGAGGAATGGAGGGAAAGATGGAGGAAGGGAAGAAAGGAGGAAAGGGAGGGAAAGATGAAGAAAAGAGAGGAGAGGATTGATTCAATTCAATTCATTTAACATTTAGTAAGCCTCTACTACAAGTCAGATATCATATTGGCTTCTGGGATATAAAGACAAAAACAAAAACAGTCCTTGCCATCAAGAAGCTTACACCCTATTGCGGGAAGACATATGCACACAAAATTAAGTACCAAACACATACATGCATGCATACATACACATACGAAGTAAATACACAAATATATAAAATAATTAGGGAGGACCACTAACACCAAGGGAAGTCAGGCACCTCCTTTAGAAAGTGGTAACTAATCTGAGCATAAGAGGTAGGGTAGAAAAGACAAAGCTTTTCATGCCTTCTCTCTCTCTCAAGAGAGAGCTTTTTGTCACAGAGACTGAAGATGGAGTTTTGAATTCAGGGGATAGCAAATAAGTTGGTTTGGCTAGAACAGAAAGAATGTGAGGGGAATAATATAAGGTAGTCTGGATGGGTAGGTTAGAGTCAGATTGTGAAAGGAAAGGAAAGGCCAAACAGGGGGTTGCATTTCACCCTAGAAGCAATAGGAGATCATTAAAGTTTATTAAGCAGGGAAACTTCGTGGTCAGAACTGTGCTTTTATGAATATTAATTTGGCAGATACACAGAGGATGGATTAGACAAGAGAGAGACAGGAGTCAGGAAAACTAATTAGAACACTATTGTGGTAGTCCAGATAACTTGAACTGGGGCGGGGATGGAGGAGAGGAGTCTTTAGAGAAAGGAAACTTATCTGGGAGGTGTTGTAGAAGTAGATAAAATTGATAAAACCTGGCAATTGATTGGATATATGAAGAGTGAAGAGTCAAGGATGAGTTTCAAACTGAGTAACTAGAAGGATGGTGGTACCCTCAACAGTGTTAGAGAAAATAGAAAAATAAGTTTATTTAGAGTTTTTAACCTGAGGTATACAAACTTGTTTTTAAAAAATATGTTGATAACTGTATTTCAATAAAATTGCTATTCCTTGTTTTCCTATATATTTTATCATAGGCATATAAAATATCATTCTGAGAAGAGATCCATATGCTTCAGTAGACTGCCCAAGGGATCTATGACCCAAAAAGTTTAATAAGGAGAATGACAATAACAACAATACCTAGCATTCATATGACATTTCAAACTTTGTAAAGAACTTCACAAAAGTAGGTAATATTATTTCCCCAAATTTTAGAATAAGGAAATTAAACTAAACATAGTTTAAGCTACTACTTTTTTTTCTTTTGCCTCAAAAATTGACATTTATTCAAAGTAAAAAAAAAAGAAAAAAGAAAAAAATGACAAAGGTGTCCGTCCCTTGTTCCCCCCTCCCCCCATCCCAGAGAGCAAGGCCCTGGGTTAAATCAGGTGGGGAAGCCCCTCAGATGAGGTCAGCCACATTGAGAGGCATCTCCTCAATGGAGGTGTTATAGAAGGTCTCAATGTCTCGAAGAATCCTTTTGTCTTCCTCTGTCACCATGTTGATAGCCACGCCTTTACAGCCAAAGTGCCCACCACCGCCAATTCTGTGAAGATAATTTTCCCGGTTGGTGGGAAGGTCATAATTAATAACCAAAGACACTTGCTGAACATCAATGCCTCTAGCCAATAGGTCAGTGGTAATAAGCGCCCTACTGGAACCTGAACGAAACTCCCTCATGATTATATTCCGTTCTTTTTGGTCCATGTCTCCATGCATTGCAGAGACAGTAAAGTCACGGGCATGCATTTTCTCAGTGAGCCAATCCACCTTTTGGCGGATATTGATGACGATAACAGCTTGGGTAATAGCGTTTCATACAGATCACACAAGGTATCTAGCTTCCACTCCTCTCGTTCCACATTTATGTAAAACTGACGAATGCCTTCTAATGTCAACTCCTGCTTCTTGACTAGAATCCTGATAGGATCCCTCATAAACTTCTTGGTCACTTCCAGCACATCTGAGGGCATGGTGGCTGACAGGAGTAGTAGTCTCAGTTATCTGAGACCATTTTTTATGCGAAGTCTTCCTGACTCCAATTCTAAGAATCTATCCACTATGCTACTTAGCTGCCTGGTTACAGAGAAAGATAATGTTCAGTTATACTTGTTGAGCTTGAAATGCCTATGGACACCCAGGTGGACATGTCCATTATACAGTTAATGATGTAGTTATTGAAGCTTAAGGTCTAGGTGTGTAAAATTGGGAGTCCAATGCATAGAAATAATAATTGAAATCATATGAGCTGAGGACATAATCAAGAGAAAGAGCACAGAGATAGAAAAGGTCCCAGAACAGAGTCCTGGGGTTTACCCACTTATAGCAGATGGGTGGTACAAGGATAATGATACAGCAATTCAATTTATAAGAATGATTTAGACAATTTAGAGGAGAACCAAAAGAATATACAAGAGGAAGGTGTGGTCAATTGTGTCAAATACTACAGAGAAGTCAAAAGACAAGGACTAAGAAAAGGCCATTTGCTTTAACAATTAAGATATCATTGGAAAGCTTGGAGAACAGATTTTCAATTGGCATAAAAATTTAGGGGAGAAAAATCAGTTTTCACCAAAGTTCCACAAAAATTGATGTTTAATTTCTTATAAAATAAATAAGTTATTTAATTATTAATGAATTAAACTGCAGAAAAGATGAAAGAATCCTCCTCCAGTTTCAATTCTAACCATTCCACCACCAGCTTTGGAATTTTGAAAAAATATGGCAATTACTTTATGAACAAACCAAGGCATACTTAGTACATCATGTAGTAGGTAAAATACAACATCTAGAATGGGCATGACCTAATTTCACATACTGCCTCTGACACTTACTAGCTGTGTCATTATAAGCAAAGTCTCTTAACCTTTCTGAATTTGTTTCCTGATCCATAAAATGTGAAGGTTGGACCTTTAAGATCCCTTCCAGCTCTGGGTCTGTGATCCCAAGACCTCAAAGTCATAATATGCCACCCCTGTGGAGTATGGGATCCAAATAGAAACCCAAATATAAAAGATCTCAATTTTCTTGTAAGAACCAAAATAAATTTCTCTTTATGATCTCCTGAAGTAGGGAACAACCAGGGAAAGGCCCTACACTAAAAACTCCATTCTGTCATAGAAAGCTTAGACTTATTCCAAATCAGACCCAGATTCCAAGGACTCTAGAAATATGGAGTAATCACTGGGTTTGGGGTCAAAGGGGTGGATACATGAGTCATTATTGGTAAGGGCATCCTCTTTATAATCCCCACTCCATGTGGCATTTAGATCTTTGATCATAAATAATACTATTTTCACCTAAACTTACATGGTTGAAGAATGACATCCACTTAAAAAATTCTCAATCTGTTCCTTTTTAAATAAAGTTTTAGAATATCTTCTTTAATCTCCTTCTTAGCGATTTTTTTTTTTATCTAGCAAATTCCCTTAATATTGGGACACAAAAGAATAAGATTTTGATACAGGACAACAAAAGCAAAGAATGTTTGTTCATAATCCAAACAAAAGTGCCAATAATACCTAACACACTAAAAAATATCTATGATTTTTTAAAAAAAGGGTGATCACCTTTGGAAAGCTTTCTATGTTCCCATTTCTGGGTCCCTTGATACATTCTTTCTGCCTCATTATAAATAGCAAAAACATCAGCCAACTTGTATATAAGCAGACTGTAACTTTAAGTACTTTCTCCAATTATTATTATTATTATTATTTTTACTTTTGACTTGATGAAGGAAATGAGGCCCCTTTCCAATTGGATAGTTTACTTTTCCCCCACCCCAGCTGTAGAGGAGGGAGGGAGGGAATAATAGCCAGCAGGGTCTCATTTGTCTCTTTTTGTGGGCATCACGCCAGAAAGTCAGCATGTCTCAGAGTTAAAAAGAGCTAAGTGTGTTATAAAGCATGTTTCCACATTCTTGCCCTTTTGGGGTTGAAAGGAGGGTAGATTGTCTGTCTCAGCAGAGCCCAAAGATAGTTACATAAAGAAAGAATGAAGTCTAAAATATTCTCACTGTACAGAAGAATATCTTAGCCACAAGACTGATTCATCCATAATAGAAGAGACAAGATTTAATTCTGAACTACACCTAAAAATGTTGGGGAAAGAAGAGCAAGTTTTTCCTATTGGTGCACATTTCTTGGAAATATGAGGGAATCAAGTAGGACTTTTCAGGTTTAAATACACTCACTAGTAAACTCTAGGCAATGTCTACCTTTTGCTAGTTTCCAAAATGGACTTTTTAATTCACATAGCAGCCCACTGGTCCTGATAATAGGGTCAGTAGACTGCATCATCCAGTTAAACAGAATCCCATTTTCACTGTTTTGTTCTCCCAGCAGGCAAATTGCAAAGAAAAAAAAAGGTACAAGAAAGTGAAATGGACATGTTGACTTGAAATTCGCCACTTTCTCTTTCAAAGCCAGGCCTGCCCTGCACTCGACCCCTCTTCAAGGAATCTGTTTTCTGCTATGCTCTACACCTACCTCATTCTCAGTCATTTCAGCCTTTGTAGGATAAATGTCTTTATCTTGCCATTACAAAAAAAACCTGTTTAAAATAATACTGCTAAACTGAAAAAGCAAGGAAATGGAATTAAGATTACTCAGTCTTTATATTTTTTCTTATCACCATACCAGACTATCTTGAAACATTTCACAGGTTATGCAAAATATTATGCAGAAAAGAATTTATTGAAATCAACTATTGTGGTCTTTATTTTCTTTTCTTTTTTTTTTAGGCAATTGGGGTTAAGTGACTTGCCCAAGGTCACATAGCTAGTAAGTGTCAAGTGTGGTCTGAGGCCAGATTTGAAGTCAGGTCCTCCTGACTTCAGGGCCGGTGCTGTATCCACTGTGCCACCTAGCTGCCCCTGACGATTTGTGGATGTTTACAACTCATCTTTTTTTTTTTTGGCTAGGCAATAGGGTTAAGTGACTTGCCCAGGGTCACACAGCTAGTAAGTGTTATGTGTCTGAGGCTGGATTTGAACTCAGGTCCTCCTGAATCCAGGGCTTGTACTGTATCCACTGCGCCACCTAGCTGCCCCCTATTGTGGTCTTTAGACATGGAAGTCAAAAAAAATTATAGTCAGAGATTAAAATTATAATAATTAATTATAATTTTCTCTATCTTTGATAACTTAAAGCTTGCATTTATCATTAATCAAACAATTTTAGAGTGCCCCATTGGTCATCTATTCTAAACTACAACAGAAAGAAATCTTTACTATTAGGTGACCTGATGGCCCAACTTCTGTTTGAAGTCTGCCAAAATGGAGCTAAATCTACCACCTCTCAAGATAACACATTCCACTTTTGGACAGCTCTGAGTGTTGTTGTCTTTTCCTAATGCCAAACCTAAATCTGCCTCTTTGTAACAGCCTCCCATTCCTCCCAGTTTTGACTTCTTAGGCCAAATAGAATAAGATCAGTAATTAGTTATTCTATGTGACAGCCTTTCAAATATTGAAAATAGCAATTATTTCTCCTCTGAGTTTCCTTTTCAAAAGAAACACAATCCATTCCTTCAACCAAACCTCAAATGGTGTGGAATTAAGGCCCTCTACCCTCCTAGTTGCCTTTTTCTGAATCCTTCCATTTTTAGTAACCTCTTTCCTCATCCTTTTACCATACTTAATACATCTCCAATACTGCTTACTTCCTACCCTCCCACTATCCCCTTAACTTGGTTTATCATTGCTAAGAACTCTCTTTGCCAGTTGTTTTCTCACTATTACACGCGTCCTATGTTCTCTAGTCTTGTTCTACTATGGGTGTAAAATTAGTGTGGCCATTTTCTCACCAGCTATTTAAACTATAAACATAGAGCAGGCCTGATGGGTGGTGCTCACTACCAACTGTGTGGTGCCCAGCTTCAATTGGACAAAACTCAAATAATGAATTTGTGCATCACAAAAGAGCTTGATTCATCAAGATATGGTCATTTAACCAGAGAATCTCTTAGCTTCATGATGTGTTGATCAGGCAGGAAAATAATTGGCCATGTAGAGACTAAGAAATGATGTTGTGAGCTACATTATTATCCACACACAATGTCAAGATATAGAGATAAATAGATAGAAAAATATACAGATATGTGGAGGGAGAAAGAGAGAGAGAGAGAGAAAGAAGAGAGAAGAGAGAGAGAGAGAGAGAGAGAGAGAGAGAGAGAGAGAGAGACTGAGAGAGACAGATGAATGATTTCCCCATTGAGGAATTAAGAGAAGATATAAGAATCACACATGATGAGAGGATGGGAGTGGGTTGCTATTTGCATTGATGGAGGAAATACATCAGCAAAATCACAATTTCATTTAAAAATGCTCTAAAATTATTTTTCCCTTGCCTATCTCACATAAAAAAAATTTTCTACCTCTCCTATTTACTTATCATATAATATTACATAGTATAACTTAACTATCTCTCTGTATCTTATTCTCCTCTAGATTATAAACTGCATGAAGGCAGGGACCTATTTTTTTCTAAATTGTTTATTTTCCCTTACATCTCCTACATAGCTTTACACTACAGTTATTCAGTATGTTTTTTTTTAATTTTAGAAGCAAAAGACAATAAATCACTTAGAGGAAAACAATATACAAGAAACTTAAATGTCTTGGATCTGAATTGGCTTACTCTTTTACACAAAATCAATGGATGAGTTGAGTCTCCTCAACCAATCCAAATACACATCCTTTGTGGAATCATTTTACTTCATTCAATAGCTTTTGGAGACTTCTAAATTGATCAAGGATTTTTCACATTTAGACTAAGGTCTATGATTGATTGATTCAACAGGAATTTCTAGACCTGCACACCTATTGTTGATTATTGTTCTTGTTTGAAAAGAGTATCAGGGACAGGGACTTTTCAATAACTTTAAATGGGATAGGTCAATTGATCTAGTGACCCTCATTCTTACATTTTGAGGAGGAAACTGAGAAGCAGCATGGTACTGTGGAAAGAGACAAGTCTCAGCCTATCTGGGCCTCAGTTTCTTTATCTGTAAAAAGAGAGGGTTGAACTAGATGGCACTGATGTCCCTTGACTGGAATGTACTGTACATGAATGGTAGTAATGTGGAGTTAAGTCTGGAAAAGTAAGCTGCAGCCAGATTATGAAAGGATTTATATGCTTATTCCTTCTTCTAATCTTATTTCCTCAATTTGGACTTTGTGTTAGGTTGAGATTCTGAAAAAATAAAATAAAATAAAATAAAAATAAATAAAAGTTGAACCTCTGCATAATTCTGGACAGAATGTTGAGACCTATTTTGTTCCTGATCTTTATAATCTGTGGTTTTGCTGTTGTGTTCTCTGCCTATTAGGTGCTTTGTTCTTCATGGATTTTGTGGGCAACTCAGGCCAGGAAGCTGCAAACTATCACTGGGTCTTAAGTGATCTGGTTTAGAGCATGGTCTGACTGCTGTCATTCTGACCTGTACTTTGTGGGCTTTGTCTACTGGTCTGGGTGCGGGCAATTGTCTTAACATAGTTTGAGTGAGTTTCAGGATTCCAGGGTTTAATACAAGATGGGGCTGGAGAGCAAGACAGAACATGGCCCAAGAAAGGAGTCAGTAGATAGAAAGTAAAGAAGCCAGTTTTATTGAGAGGAGATACAATATGGGGGCAGTCAAGGAGAATGGAAACAGGTCAACTGCCCTATGGTCTCAAGTAGAATAGGGTGCCAAAATTTTATGATGTTCTTACCTGGGTAGAGCAGGACCAGATCCTAGAGGAAAGGGCTAGGAGCCTGGATCTATTATGCTGTTCATGGTTCCTGCACTGATGCTGATTTATGCTGTGAGGTGGGTGGGAAGAATACCCGAGGAATTGATGACTAGTTGATATTCAGACTCCGTAACATTAGGAAAGAGAACTTTCAATTTTTACTCTAGGCTTGTTTTTGTCTGGGTAACTCAGAGGATTTGGGCTTTCGAGCTTCTTCATTTAACAGGGCTGGAAGACTACTGAAGTCCTTACAGAAATACTACTATAGGCTTGACCCTGGTTGAAGTTCTAGTATACAATTGCTGGCCCCAGACTCGGTGTGATAGCTAGGGTGCCTCAAAGGTTCATATCTGTAGGTACATTCCTGCTCTTTAGCCTGAAGTCCACAGGCCCAGTCTTTGTTACTCAGCTATAGAGCCCAGCCCAGGTCTGTGGGGTAAATCTTTGATGCTGTTCCAAAATCGGAGCAACAGTGATACAGATCCACTCCTGGTTGTAGCCTCTAACCTATTTACTTACCTGTGGGCTAACTTGGGAATCTTGGGCTAGAAAAATGCCGCTGTTGTTTCTCTTCGGTTTTCCCATGCACTATGCTATCTGGCTCTAACTCAGTCTTTGTTGAAGTAGTTGGGGGAAAAAAAAAGCTGATGTACTGCTTTCTCCTACTGTGCCTTCTTTGCCAATGTCATCAGATTGATAAAGACTTTAATTGAAAAGAACTGAGGAGTTGTATTTTATTCTAGAGGCAATAGGGAGCTGAGGAAGATTTTTGAGCAACACAATAACACGGCCAATCTTGTGCTTTAGAAATATTATTTTGTGGCTGTGTAGAACAAGCAATCTTCTTAATACTAATTACAATTAATTAGCATAACAAACTGTATTTGGCTATTACTAATTTTATGATGGTTTATATTTAATGAGTATAGTAGGGATATGGTCTAGATTTGTAATTTCATTGATATTGGAAATTACTGTTACCTTCTCTGCAATTTACATGGCCTTTTTGTTTGGTTGAGTTCATTTTGTTTTTTAAGATTAAGTTGACCTGTGTTACCCCAGGTGAAAGTGCAGAGACTGCTTATGAGACCAGCCCAGCTACTGATCAGAGCTTTGAACTTTGTTTCCAACCTGGGCTAGTTCAGGGCCTCCTTAGACAACCTACCCCCTCACCCTCACCCTCACCCTCACCTTTCTGTTGCTGTTCCTAGGAGTTCACTATATAAATATAAGACATTATAGAAATCCAATCAACTTTGGTACTACCGCAGCTCAAAACTCCTGGAATTCAAGAGATCCACAAGCCTCATCCTCCCCAGTAAAAGGGATAGGAAGTATGCACAATTTTTAGAGTCTTACAAAGCATTTTAGTGCCAAGGTGTCCAACGCATGGGCCTGCAACACTACTGTGTATAACCTGAGACAGATTAAAATATAATTGGGAAATCTTTAACAAAATAAATAAAAATACAATAAAACATAGTTAATGGTAGTTTGTCATGTTCTAAGTCAACATGCAGCCCACAGGGATCCTTATGTAAACTTTCTATTGAGTTTGATGTCATTATCCTAGAGCACCAAGATTAAAGGACTTGCCTTGAATCATTTGGCTTCAAAATCAGCTCTTTATCCACTATCCCTCTGACTCACACAATGGATATAGTACATAGTGCATGTTGTGAAATTTTAATTTAATTAATATAATGAGAGTATTGATTGCAAGAGATTAGAAATAGAGGATTCTTGGGGGGGGGAAAAACTTTCTGCATCTTATTGTCCACAATGCTAGAATGTAAAACAATGTATTACTTAATGAGCTTTGGAATAAGACTCTTTAAATTATAGTTTCCATTGTCAAGTCTAGAAAAGTTGACTGTTACTCTTTCCACCTCTTACACTTTTATATTATTTAACCACCAATGGCTTAATGATTAGGGCACTTTTCTTTCTATTGGGAGTGAAAGCTGAATGGTGAGGCTCCTGTCTCAGACAGGTATTCTGAATATCCAGTAATTAATATTTCCAAAGTGCTTTGAAGTTAAAAAAGCACTGTACTAAACATGCTGTGACATTAGAGATGTGAATTGAAGCACACAAATTGGCAGTCAATGAAACAGTTCGTGTTGCCATAGGAATGTTAACTCATCCCCATGGCACACAAAGTAATGTATATTAAAATGTTTTTTAATGTGCAAAGTATTAAAAAAATACAGAGTCGGCCTGGTTCTCAATCTCTTTCTGTAACCTATTGTTTCTTTAGTAGAGCTTCATTCTTGATGCTTATATTCCCCTTTGGAGGAGAGTCACAAGGTATGCTCAGGGAGGATTTTACAATTACTGTGAACTACTAGATTCTGCTGATAGTTGCATATATATTATATCATGTAGTTTGGCGGCAGTTGAATATGGATTATTTCTATACTCTATATTTATGAAGGACAGTTTTCTAAAGACCTCAAAATGGCTTATAACTACTCTCTGGTTAGGCCTAAAACCATTTCTGAAAGGTAAACAGCATTATTATCACAGTTTGGTACATTATGGGAGAAAGGGGAAAACAAAGACACTAGACACCGGGAGTTGAATATGGAATGGTAATCTGCCCCTAGTACAAGAAGTATTAGCAAAAATGTATTTAAATAAAATCCAATCCTTGAATATTTCACATAAGTGAAAAAAAGTGAGGCAGCTAAGTGGCACAGTAGATAGAGATCTGGGCCTCCAGTCAAGGAAACAGAGTTCAAATCCAGTCTCCGATGCTTTCTAATTTTTGACCTTGGGTCAGTCACTTAACCTGTGTTTGACTCAGTTTCTTCATCTATAAAATGGATAATAATCGCATCTACCTCACAAGGTTGTCGTGACAATGAAAAAAGAGATAAAGTGCTTTGCAACATTTAAATCACTATTTAATTCTAATTGTTTTATTTTGTTTGTTGGGTGGGGCTGTTTTATTTTTTGTTATGTAAGCCTAGCTATTTAAGTGGTGTGTTGTTGTTGTTTTTTTTAAATTTTGTTATATACCCCAAGCTATTTAAGTGGTTTTTTTTAACTGCCAGTGGGTCAAACAGCATTCATTACACAGTTGCTATGGATAAGGCATTATATTTAGTATTGAACATACAAATAAAGGCAAAAAATAATCCCTGCCCTTAAGGAGTACACAGTCAAAGAGAAAAGACAACATGCAAACAGCAATGTACAAACTGGGTAAAATGGAGATAATCTCAGAAGGAAAGCTTTAAGACTGATGAGGAGCACTGGGAAAGGACAAGATTTGTAATTTTATTTATGTTTGGGAACTTTCATGAAGGATACTCCTTCTACCTAACATGGCAGATCAGTAACTGTTCCACAATTTGCTATAACATCATAGTTACCTGGGACATTAAGAAGTTAAGTTACTTGCTCAGGATCATATAGCCAGTATATGTCAAATGCAGAACCTAAATAGTAATAATAATTGCTGACATTCACATAGTGTTTGCTATGGTCAGGCACTGTGCTAAGAACTTTACAACTATTATCCCATTTGTTGCTCACAACGACTCTGGGAGGTAGGTGTTATTATTATCCCCATTTTACAGTTGAGGAAACTGAGGCAGATAAAGATTAGGTGAATTTCTCAGAGTTATACAGCTAGTAAGTATCTAAGGCTAGATTTACACTCAGGTGTGTCCTAATTCCAGGCCTGGAATTCTATGCACTCTAGCTACTGTGCCACCTAACAGCCCCTAAATGAAAGCCCAGATCTTTCTGACACTGAGGACAGCTGTCTGTCTACTACTTTATGTTTAGTCTCTATTCACAGATATCACAGATGTAGTACCTTTTATTCATTTTCAGTACATCAAAATGCTAGGCTAAGTTGCTAATCATTTAGTACTCCTATTTATAAACATTTAAAAAAATAAATTTTTTCAAATGGTAATTCCTTTAGTTTCAACAATGCAAACAACCTATTCCATCCCCCACCCCTATTACTGCCATTTTTCCCTCCTAATGGGTAAAATAATATTTTTTTTAAATTGTGTGGCTTATTTGTTGATTTGTGTTGTGTTGTGTTCTGTTTTTGACTGGGTCAATGGTTTCATTGGCACAAGGAGTTCTCAGTGAGGAACTTCCTCTACCAATGCGGAACAGCACTTTCTCTGAAATTAGCTAAATCTATGTTACTATAAAATCAAGAAATTTTCAATTTGGCTACAAAAATTCAATATATTAAAAAAGAATTTATTAACTTTTTCCCCCTACGATTTAATTCACCAAATCACTATCCAGTAAAGCTGGGTCTCAACTAGTGTGAATAATGAATCCTGTGAAGTGAAGATACTATTAGAATTTACACTGCATATTGAGCTAGAAGCAATTAGAGCAGCTAGGTATACAGCAGATAGAGTGGATAGAGGAAGACTCATCTTTGTGAACTGAAATCTGGACTCAGATATTGACTAGCTATGTGACCCTGGGCATGCCACTTAACCCTGTTTGCTTCAGTTTCTTCATCAGTAAAATGAATTGGCAAAGGAAATGGCAAAACACTCCAGTATCTGTGCCAAGAAAAACCCAAATGGGGCCACAAAGAGACGGACACAACTGAAATAGACTGAACGAACAATAATAAAGAAGCAATTACATTAGTTTACGTAATTAGAACTCCAATAGTGCAAGTTCAAATACATAACCACTTCATAGGTATCATTCACACTAAACAAGATCCTAGCTTTAAATTTAATTACTTGATACTACTCAAAACCTTATTATCTATTAGAAGACCACTTGAATGCCTCATTGTGGTATGAAGGTCATCTTGTGTCCCTAAAGGCTACACCAGTGCAATACAAGCTCTTCAGTGGTCCTACTAAGCTTGCAAAAGTTTTCAGTTATGGGTCTGGTGGTGGACTGAATCTGTTGTACTAGAGATTAGCTTAATTAACTTCTAAGAGGCTCATTAAGAGGACTAGTCATAAAATCCCAGAATCATGGATTTATAGCTAGAAGGGACAGCAACTCTAAATCAACTAAACTCAGAGACTTCTCAAGGTAGAAGCAAAAGTTACTTTTGATTACAATCTTGCAAGAAGGGGCGTCTACTCCCCCAGTACACTTCCAGGAGGAGAGAGGGGAGGCACAAAAAGCAAAATGAGATTATATACCCTAATGCAAACAAACCTCCTCTCACCACTATCCCTTACTCCCATTGGTTGGGAGGCGGGTGTACATTCTAGCCGTGAAAAATTCAAAGACAAAGAACAAGGAAACAGGGCATAACCAATCCAAACATACATGTCCTTATTTAGCAAACCTAATGCTGATGTACTAGTGGTATGGCAATCAGGAGGAGGTTTAGGGCCGAATTCCTATAGGTTTAGGTAATTTCTAGGAAACCTAAACTTACTGCAATTTCCCCTCCCTAACCCCCTTCTCCTTATCCCAGAAACAAGAAAAGACTGGAAGCTTTTCAAAGGGCAAGCAGTTCGGGTTGGGGGCAGGGCTATTCTTTCTGCTAAGCATTTAAAAAAAAAAAACAGGGTCTGAGCAGGGGGAGGGTTTTGAAAGCAACATTCAAGAAACATCAATAAGAGGGGCAGCTACATGGTACAGTGGATAGAGCACTGGCTCTGAAATCAGGAGGACCTGAGTTCAAATCTGACCTCAGACCAAACATTTGACACTTACTAGCTGTGTGACCATGGGCAAGTCACTTAACCCCAACTGCCTAAATATATATATATATTAACAAGAACTATTGATCCCCTGAGGAGGCTTCACTTTTGAGAGATCATCTCTTACAATGGCATAGTTCAACACTCCTGTTTTGTAGATGAGATAGTGATACTCAGAGCATCCAAATAACTTATCCACTTGAACTCAAGTCACTTGAGTCTGACAGCTGGCATAGTGGATATTGTAAGTCAGAAAGTCCTGATTTTAAACCTGGCCTTAGAAATTCATTACCAATAAGACGCTAGGCAAGTTACTTAACCTCTATCTGCCTCAGTTTCCTTAATTATAAAATAGGAATAATAACAGCATATACTTCTCAAGCTTGTTGTGAGGTCAAATGAGATAATAGTTGTTAACCACTTGGTACAATAATAGGTTTTTATACTAAGCATTAGTGAAAACAGTTTAGCCTAATTAGGAAAAAAGAAAGTTTTGAAAATCCTAGGTTTTAATTATTTTTCTTTTATTTGTTATTTTTGTTGGTACTGTTTAACAGTCTTTTACAGAACATTCTGTCCCACACAGATCACTTTTAAAGGGGGATGAAAGAATTTCAAGGTACCTGAAGTTGTTGGGTGTCTTCAGTTATGACATCAAGGCATACACAACAAAAAGAAAAAAATTAACTTATTTTTTAAATTTCCAAATTGTTACATCTTTTAAAATACTCAGTGATTCACTCGCATGAAAGTCATTATTCAAATTTTCTCTACTCAATAAAAAGAGAGCATTAAAAATTTTGGGGCCTGACAAGTTATCCAGATCATGCAGGAAAATCAGTATTAAAATTGACAACTCAGTCTGAGCTAAAGTCTGGGACCACTTTTGTTCTTAGATAATACCACATTGCTAATCCCAGAGTATGGGGTTGTCCACAATCTTATCTGACCTACATACCTAGCCTTACTTTAGATATTCCCTTTCACTTTATTTTCTAGTCAATCTGCACCTCTGGATCTCCCTGATCTCACCCTGCCCTCTCCAATATCCATGAATTTGTGTACACATGCCTTGGAATGAATGCCTTCCACATCTCCATCAATTGAAATCTTTCTCTTCCTCCAAGAGCTGATTCAAGGGCCAAAGATTCCTTGAAGGTTTTCCTAATTTTCTACTGCAGCATTGAAGATCTCTTCCTCCACAAACTTTCTTCTCTTTTTGATCTCTCCTATGCTCTTATATTCTAACTAGTATTATAGTTAATTGTGTATATGTTTTATCTTTTTGGCTAGATTGTAAGCTCCTTAAACAGGAGAACTATGTCACTTTTC
The DNA here is from genome assembly GCF_003287225.1 of Phascolarctos cinereus. Classification (NCBI taxonomy): domain Eukaryota; kingdom Metazoa; phylum Chordata; class Mammalia; order Diprotodontia; family Phascolarctidae; genus Phascolarctos; species Phascolarctos cinereus. The sequence continues at coordinate 93,280,404 of NW_027556098.1, forward strand.
TTGCTTTTTTACTGCCAGTGCCTAGAACATTACAAGCCCTTAATGCTGAAGTACTGAATCACTAATGATCAGTATAGTACAGGATAGCAGAAGGAGAGAATGAGAGCTATAGCCCATTCTACACTAGGTCATCCTCCATGAATTGAAGCTTTCATTGCCAGCTTTCAGACGTTAACGTACATGCCATTACTCATGAGCACCGTCAGTATTTTAACACATTAGTTCTTCTCTAAGGTTTAAATTTCATAAGATGATTACAGGGGATGGAAGCTTCTTCACAAGCCAGATTGCTGCTTTCATCCCAGTCATTTTATAATAAGCCATAATAATGAGTTCATACTGAAGACTCTTAAGAAGAACATAGCAGCTGCTTTTTAAATCTTGATAGCTCAATTCACTTCTTTTTTCAAAACCAGCTTATTAGAGACAGTGGCATTAGGTTTTCTTTCAAACATTTCGAAAAGAATATTTCATAGATTTGGAAGGATAAAACAACACCCAAGCTTCATACCAAACTCTGGCTTAACATTTCAACATAAATGGATTTTAGGGGGAGAAAGGGATCCATCTGTAATTCTGATTCATCTATCATTAATTCATCCAAATGTTATTATATGTGACACATTTGTTTTTCATGGAAGCTCCTGTGGTCTCCTATGTTTCTTGTAACCAGATTGGTTCCCTTTAAATTATCCCAAGCCTAATTCAATGTTCAAAATTCAAAATCCTAACATGGCATGATGTTCAGTCAGTTGATTATCTAACAAGAGAGCTGGGTCAGATGCTAAGAAGTTTCTTATTTGGATGGTTCTAACATAATGACTATAGTAAAACTTTCCTAGGAAGCTCTCTTTTCTTTATACATGTCACACAGGGGCTTTCAACCTGAGGTTCACAAACTCTTTTTTTTAAAAATATTTTGGTAACTATATTTCAATGTAATTGATTTCCTTTGAAATATTATATTTTTAATTTTATACACTTAAAAAAAGGGTTCACAGGCTTTGTTGTTTGTCCTTCATTCTTGAAGAGGAGGGTGATGCCATGACTTGCAAATGAATTGGATTTGAGTGAGGGAGGACTTTGCAAAGTAACTATCCTCACTTTTTCCTCCAGAGCCATCTGGGTCCAGTGGCAAGATATAAATCAGGACAATTGGAGACAGCTCCCTCACAGGCTTTAATGGAATTCCAAAGGGGTTTATGACATAAAAAGGCGATTAAGAAACTTTGATATAGATAGAACCACACTGGTAGATGACAGATAGATATAGATAGAGATACAGATAGAGATATATACATATACAGACATAGATACATATATACATATGCAGATAGAGATATAGGCATGCTTAAGTTAGATAACACCTTGCAGTGTGAGTACAATTATTGGTGCTAAACTTCCAGCCCAATGACTCTTATCTTATCTTCCTGCCACTTCAGAAACCATACAACAAAGCCTCTAATGCAAAGGATTTCAATATTTTGTCATATCCTTCTAAATATGACTAGTTTGCTTTTTTATTTCACGATCCTCATGCTCTGCTCAGCAGGTTGTAGTGAAGATTGACTGAAAGTAGAGACTTACACGTTTCAACTACTCTTCAGTTGGGCAACATAAAGGCCTTCAACTAACTAGTGTCACTAAAAAACATCCCCATGAACTGAGACACATAAAATGTTTCAGCTACCACAGTGACTTCCAAATTAGCATACTGAGAACCAAAATATGTTTTTAAAGAAAAACAAGACAAAAAGGTCACTCTGTATTCTGCCACAAGCTTCTATCAAACTGAAAATGCAATCATAGAGTCCTAGAGCATGGACAGGTACTCTGGACAACCTTTCCAATCCAATGCTCATAGATTTTAGGGGTAAAAGTTAACTCTACCTAAAAAGATTTCAGAGACATGAGGTAATGAAATAACAGTTCTGATTTACTCTAGACCTTGGGGGGAAAATTCTTTAATTTGCTCCACTCTGCACATACCAAAGATATATGCCACTGTCTCAATCATTCACTTCATTCCTTAGTGCTTGCCTCTATCCCTCGCTTCCAGGGACTCGGGCATCTGCTGCCAATTAGGCTCATCAGCACTCCACCATGGCATCCCTGCTGATCCACTGACAAGGGTTAGTGGATCAGCAGGGGCATACGGCTGCTTAGGATGGAATTTTAACCCCCTCCCTACCATGCCCTGTGCAGGAGCCATTCATCCCACTGCAGTGAATGGCAAGGCTAAGCACCCAGGCACGTCAAGGTTTGGGTGCCATGGTAACCAGAGAAGAGAAGAAGCTGCCAGGAACATAGAGCTGTAGTTAGAACTTTTTCACATTTTCATGATTGCCAACTGAGACCTGCAAATGCTATTTCCTAAACACCATCTACGAATGTAAGGATCCATCAGGCTCCTGAAGTTGGAGTATTTCAATTTGGGAGGGAAACAGCTCCTATTTTTCAGTTCCCTCCCCCAACTCTTTAATAATTATTTGTGGGATAATCCTCAGCAAATGTATTGTGATTGCAGTAGGTGTGCTCAATTAAGCTCACAGTCAGGATTCTGGCCAGCAAATCAGATACTGTCACAAAACAGTCATTTTCTATTTAAAATTGCAAATAAAAATGTAATGTCCTGCATACACATTGAATATGTGTCTACTACATTAATAATAATATTCTGTGCAATGTTTGGAAAAGCAAAACCATGTTATTGTCATTTTCATTAACAGAATATTGGGTAGAATTTCTCTCATTAGCTCCCTATGGAATTTTGTTCAATTGTTTTAAGTGTTTTACAGATGGGGAAACTGATGTTCAGACACTGAAGATTCTAGGTCAATTTTATCTAACCATTACAGTTATAACTAGAATCAGAACAAGCACATTCCAATTTGGGGGTTACAGACCAGCACAACAAATTTTCTAGCGTTTCCCATAGTAATAAGTCTTAATTATTCAAAATGTTATGATGCAACAAGCACTTATTAAGCACCTACTATATCCAAGGCCTTCAATTCATGTAATTTGTGACAATTTCCATGTAAATTGCTGATTGAAAGTCTACAAAATTAGACAGTTCAGCTCTCTAGAGATGGATTACTTATTAGCCAACACATTATAAAACACCACGCTTACTGAATAGGAGAAGCCAAGTTGACTGAAGTAAGCCTTCTCATTACCTCTAATTCAGAAGTGTCCCTAGCAGTTCAATTCTTAGTGACTGAGCAATTGTATAAGAGGGAATATTATTGAACAAGCTGAGTAGAATGTGTAAGTAAAACCAAGGTTTTAGATAACAAAAAGGCTAAAAAAAAATCCATCCCAAAAACCAGTGCTTACTATACAGTTAAGCCAATCTTTCAGATATAATTAAATGCAAAAGGGTTGACACACGAAAGTAAAATGTACTGTTAAGAACGCAAACATGCATGCACACATTTCATCACCTTCTCTAAGAAAACTTAGATAAAATCACAGTAGTTTTAGCAAAAGAAAAAAAATGACCTCAGCTTAGTGATTAAGATTGACAACCACTTTCATGAATCTTTTACTGTGCAGATATATGCAAGAACTATGAAAACAAGTAACTTGCATAATTTTTATAAATCTAAAATTAAGTGAGGGAAAATGTTCATAGTCACCACAGTGCTCATGATATCCTGTGTTCTTTCCATTCAATAAAATACAAATTTGTTAAATATCACTGTCAATTTTTCATTTGGAACTGCTCTCTGTATGTGTTTTATGTATGCTTTAAAAGTTAAATTTCATTTAAACAGTTAATGTTGGGCTTCATTCATGTTTTGGAAACATTTGAGGACTATATAGTTTACTATTTGAAGTTATAAAAACAGAAACATATTTAAATATATATTTAATATATGGGTGCATATGAAAAAGGCCACCTCTGCCAATAACCAAGCAAGTGTAGCACAGAATGGGAGGACATACACTGTAAGAGAAATGAAAATAACTTTACTGAAGCAATAATCACATGCTAGAATATTCTTTGTCCTATCTGTGCACACACAAAAGAGAAGGAATTAAAACAAACAAAAAAAACCTCTTTACAACTTTCTGTCCTTATTCATAATTTTCTTAGTCATCATATTCTGTATAATCCCTGTTTGTATATATGAAGATTTGTTCATTTCTTCTTTACCCTTCTGTCTTCTTGGGGAAAAAAAATCACTACTTTAATCTTTTTTACAAGGTCTTAGTTTCTGACTTTTCAAATAACTGTCATTCCTTCTCTCTGAAGCCTTTAAGAACTTTTTAGATCCTTCTAGAGAATCAGAATCCAGTCTGAACCTTGACCGATGTATAATAAATGTTGAACATGTTGAGAATATGACCTTGTCACTGCTCTGCATTAACCTTCTAAATTATTTTCATTGGACCAATTCAGGAGCTCCTTGAATGGTCAAGACATTTGGCATAGTGTTCAAACCTCTTAGACATTCATTGACTTGATCAATCAATAAACATTTATTAAAAGCCGACTATGTTCCAGGCACTGTGCTAAGCACGGGGAATACAAAGTAAGACTAAAGACAGTCTTGAGGAGCTCACATTCTACAAAGGTAGACAACAGGCGCACTACTATGTACAAATAAATTATACAAAGGATAAATTGGAAATGATCAACTGAAGGTAGAGTTAAGGGGGATTGGGAAAACCTTCCTACAGAAGGTAGGATTTTACAATAACAGCCAAGTTGTGCGATGACTAATATTAATAAACTTAACCCTTCCCAGCAACACAAGGATCGAAGATGTCTCCAGAGGCTTCATGATGGAAAATGCTACCCACATTCAAAGAAAGAACTATGAAAGTTGAATGCTATTTTTTTTCTCTTCTGTTGAGTTTTGTTTCCTCTTTCTGATGGTTCCTCTTATTGGTTTTAATTTTTACTTACAACATCACTAATGTGAAAATATGTTTAATAGGAATGTCAATGTATAGTTTATATGAGATTGTGCGCTGTCTTGGGGAGGGTGGTGAGGAGGAAGGGGGAGAAAAAATTGAAACTCAAAAGCATATGGAAGTGATTATTGTTAAGTCAAAATAGATTAATAAATTAAAAAAAAGAGAAAGTAGAATTTTAGCTTGGAGTTGAAGGTAATTAGGGAAGCAAAGAGGCAGAGATAAGGAAGGAGAGCTTTCCAGGCATGGAACACAGACAGTGAAAATTCCAGGAATAGGGCAACCATCTCCACCAAGACGGTTTTGTTCATGGAACAGTAAGGAGGACAGTGTCACTGATTCTCAGAGTAAGTCATTAGGGGTGAAAGTGGGTGTAAGGTGTAAGAAGAAAGGGAATTTGTGTGTGTGTGTGTGTGTGCGTGTGTGTGTGAAGGAAAAGTTAAGAAGGGGTTTGAATGACATTGGATTTTATTATTGGATTGTGGAGGTGCTAGGGAGCCACTGGAGTTTACTGAGTAATAGGGTGGGAGGTATGACATATTCAGACCTGTGCTTTGAGAAAATCACTTTGACAACTGAGTGGAAGATGTACTAGACTAGGGAGGGACTTATAGTAGGGAGACCAAATGACAAGCTCTTACAACATGATAGTTATATGATGTTCATTCACCTCTAGTTCTTTCTTTGAAATATAAAATCATCCATTTTCCCTAGTGGAAATTCATTCTTTTTGAATTCTTTTTTTTTTTTAGGCAATTAGGGTTAAGTGACTTGCCCAGGGTCACACAGATAGTAAGTGTCAAGTGTTTGGTCTGAGGCCGGATTTGAACTCAGGTCCTCTAGACTCTAGGGCCGGTGTTCTATCCACTGCTCCACCCAGCTGCTCCATGTTCATTCCCTTTGTACATAATAGTTTCCTCAACTTATCAAAGTCACATTAAATCCTAATTCTGACTTTAAGGAAAATAGTCATCATTCCTAGCTTTGTGTCCTACAAAATACAGCAAGCATGATGTAAAACTGAGAAAAATCTCAAAATGTCTGCATGTCTGAAGTCATGTGGGATTAATAATTTAGTATTAGTGAGTAATGGTATAGGAGAGAGGACAATAAGTAAAAACAAAATTATGAGGGATAAAAGAACTCATTGAATGCCTAACTATTGGGGCTGTTCCTTACACGATGTCTTAGTTGGGTCATGTGAGATAGTCATTTTTCTTACTTCCTACAGGCCAGGCACCTTCCTACAGGTGGCAAATACACTAACTCTACTACTGTGATAAAGAGATTGTAGGGATTCTAGCTTTCACATTCCTCTTTTTGCTTTTAGTGCTCCGCCAAAGTAACTGTCATGCTGTGGCCCCCTTTAGGGACCACACTTTCTATTATCTGCTTGTACATTTTTGTCTAGCTATCAGGTTGAAGACACACCATCAGTTTGAGTCCAGACCATTTGACAGAGAATATGTTTCTTCCTACAGGGTACTTTTTCAATGTAAATAATTCTTGGGTAATTTATTTTTGGAGAACTGAAGCATACTACACATTACTTTCCTAGTCAGGGATATAAAACCCATCACATGAGACTCTATTCTTAGGAAATTTGCAGGGCATACAGTCCAGCCCATTATCCTTAAGGCCTCTGGCCTCCTAAGAAATGGTGGACTCATGGACAAAAACTAATGAACTTCACATGGTTTAACACTGAAGTGTGTCAGATTACAGAGCATTAAGGAATTCTGAAAGAAATGTTGAACTTTATCAGTTATGGAAGAAAAACATTAAAAACAGGATATGGATCTTGAGCAGTTTGTCCCTCATGAAGCTGATACCATGTACAATGAAACCTCTAGAAGACTACCCTTGATCACATATAAAAAGCAATGGTTTATTATTATTGGTAAATTTCACAGAAATAAATATGTTTACAAACAAATAAGTTACAACATTATTATCATATTATGAAACATTTACTACCTGTTCACTACAATACCTATTCATTATTCAAATTATTCCTTTAAAGTTCCCCTTGTGATTTGATTATTTCTTTAAAGATCTTGATATACCTTTGGTCACTCATTTATTCATTTATTCATAGTCATATATTCAACAAACTTTTAAGTGCTTCCTAGGTTAGATGCTGAGTGAAATAAAGAGATTAGGTAAAGATCCCTTCCTTCATGGTGTTTGCAATGTTATGGAAATTTAAAGGTTTAGTATTTCCTAGAAATTCTGGAGTGTTCAGATGACCTTAAAATTAAAATGTTTAGAACCATTATCAATTGGTGGTCACTCAGAAGCAAAGATGAAAACCTCTTTGAATTATAGAATTATAAACATTTTTGAGTCTCATTTATCATGGTTTATTTTATATGAAAAGTTAAAGTCACTGAATTTCACAGACTAGCTCAAGATCTCACAGCTCATCAGCAACAGAGGAAAGACCAGGGCCCAATTCTTTAACTATCACTTAAGTGCTTCTTCCATAACACCATAATCTAATGAGAACTATAATTTTATATGTTGGTACAAGGATAGATACATAATCTCATTGGTGTGTCAGGCACAACCTGAACATAGATCACCACTAATCCATGCCTTCTCATCCTATGAGATTCTTATACATCCTTCAAGTCTTTCAATAGATCTTCTCCTACAGAATGTACTGGACATATTCCAGTAATTTTTTATTACATGATGGGCCAACCTCCTTTTCCAGTTATTCATGTCCTTGATGATATATTTTATACAACTTCTTGCCCATAAGATTGATGAAATGCTACAACCTACTTCACCCTTCATTTGTCTTTCCATTGCTCTTTGGGCCATCTGAAATTCTGAGACTGTAGTGTTTCAAAATTCATAGCTACAGCTTATCATAGGAAAAATAACTGCATTGAAAATACAGACTTTTCAACAAGGAACATCTTGAAATTATTGAAAGCAATGAATAATATCTCAAATTGTGGCTTTCCTTCTCATAGTCAATTCTTGTTCTGGTGCATTGTCCATTCACAAAGATTGTCTGAAACTTCTATGCTGATAGACTAATTCAATAGAATACCTATCCAAATGCATTTCATAATCTTGTCAATATGTATATTTTGACTGCTTGTTTTTTATCCCTTTATGAATTGTAAAGTCAGTCTCTTAAGAATGACCTCAGATATCATTGAAGAGACCCTGTAGTGTTTTGATGTAACAAAGCATCTCGAGGCCATCACTATCTTCAGTATAGGAATTGCCTCTACTCTTTAGGTTTAGTGCAGATATCCTCTATGACAGTAGTAAAAACCTTTGGTGATCTTATATTTCCCTGTTTTAAGTCTCCCTTAACATTCGCAAGATCATAGACTGGGAAGGGACATAAAGGAGCTATGTAGTTCAACCCCCTCATTTTGTAGGTGAGGAGTCTGAGGCCTAGAGAGGTTGAGTAATGTGCCCAATATTTCACACTGGTAGCAAAGGACTTCTCTTGAATTCAAACCAAGGATCTTAGATTCTAAATACTGTACTTTCAAAGTATCATTGAACAAAGTTATTTCCAAATTTGTATCTATCAAGGACACTTGTAAGGTCTTAGCATATGCATGGAGCCTTTAAGAATATACTTCGCTCTATCATATCATGTCATATTATACATACGTGTGTATGTATGATCAAAATATAATTTTTATATTTTTTGCCTACAGTAAATTGTATGATTGCAAAGATGTGCTCTGTTGAGAATACTGTCTGTAGAAACTGGTCTGTTCTCATGAGAATTTAAAGTAAAAACAAGTGAGTAGGTACAGATCACTTTTCAGTATTAGTTATTATTAATAATAATAATAACAAATATTGATAACAATTTATACCTTACACTTATATAGTGCCTACTATGTGCCAGGAACTGTGCTAAACAGTTTACAAATATAATCTCATTTGATCATTATAACACTCTTCAGAGGTAGGCACTATTTTAATCCCCATTTTACAGTTGAAGAAACAAATAGAGATCAAGCAACTTGTCCAAAGTCACACAGCTAATAAATGTCTAAGGCTAGATTTTAACTCAGGTCATTCTGAATCCAGTCATAGAGGTTCCAATGTGCCACCTAGATGTCTCTATTATTAGTATAGTATTTCGTTGTTGTTGTTCAGTTGTTCTCAGTTGTGTCTGATTCTTCATGACCCCTTTGGGGGTTTTCTTGGCAAAGATACTATAGCAATTTGCCATTTTCTCCTCCAGCTCATTTTGCAGGTGAGAAAACTGAGGCAAACAGCATTAAATAACTTGCCCAGGGTCACACAGCCAGTAATTGTATAAGGTTGGATTTGAACTTAGCTTTTCCTCACTCCAGGCATACCCAAAGTATTAATTTAGTATATTATTAGTTTTAGCTTTGGAATTTGTCACCCAGGGGCTCAGCTGTCTTGAATAGTGACTTAGAGATTACATATTTGTCTAGAAACTGTATCAAGCTAATACCAGATCAGATCAGACCAGATTATGTGTCACATCTTATCCAGATATCCAGGCAGTCTTGCCATCTTCTACTCAATCATATACCTTCCATTCTTCCACATAGTCATCCACCCTACTTGCTTTCCTTCACTTGCTTTGAGTATAGTAATCAAATTAACCATCACTTCTGGAAAACAGTATGCCTATTGACTACCCCATGAATCAACTCATGTTCATTGTGACTCATAAGAAGAAAACTCTCTTCCTTGGCTAATGCTCTTCTATGTGATTCATTTTCTCATATTCAAATGTAAGCTCCTTGAAGGTAGAAAAATCTCACTCCACATTTATAACACCAGTGCACATAGAAAGCAACTAATAAATGCTTTTTTCCATTCATTAATTTATTGATTTTAAGGAAAAGTGATGTCATACCCAGATAGACAGAGAGGTTGTAGAGTAGATAAAGCCCTAGGCTTTGATTCAAAAAGACCTGAGTTCAAATTATGCCTCAGATACTTACTAGCTGTTTGGTCATGGCCAAATTACTTAATCTCTTTTAACCTCAGTTTCTTTTTCTGTAAAATAAAGTAGTTGAGCTAGATCAGTGATGTCAAACTCAAACAGAAAGGGATCCACTGTTGACTTAGTTTTAAAATGTAATTTTAGCTGTGTTTTTATTGTATTCTTATTTTGTTAAATATTTCTCAATTATATTTTAATCTGGTTCAGCTGTATTCAGTAGTTGAGCAGTGAATATGGCAGATCTCAGGAAGATTGCAGCAACAAACACATGCTTGACACCTCTGGACTAACTGGTGTGTAAGATTTTTTCCAACTCTAAATTTATGTTCCAGATCATTGTATCCTTCTGTAATAGCCCCTCCTTTGCTCCCCATTTTGAGATAGCTAGAAAGTTGATTTCTTAGTTCCTTTAAATTATTCCACCTCCAAAGTGATAATTTGGAGGGACTGAGGGAAAACAGGACACTAATACATTTTTGGTGGAGCTGCAAATTGGACCAACCATTCTGGGAAGTAATTTGGAGCCATAAGTAAAAATTCACTAAACTATTAATACGCTTTGACCGAGAAATGCACTTCTAGCCTTATATCTCAAAAAGGTGAAAGAAAGAGGAAAAGACTGATATGTACAAAAGTATGTATAGTAGTTCTTTTCATAGTAGCATATTGGCAATTGCTAATCAAATTATGATATATGAATGTACTCAGAAGAAATTATTAAATAGTTTCTGAGGAAACTAAAGGAACTCTATGAACTGAGACATATTGAAGAGAGCAGAACTAGAATAATTTATGTATTGACAAGACTTTTATAAGGAAAAACTACTTTGAAGATGTTAGAATTCTGATTAATGCAGTGGGTAATCCTTGATATGAAGTCTAAAGGTGAAGTGCACTAGCCTCCTCCTGCCAGAGAAGTGATGGACTTAAAATACAGAATGAGACATCCATTTTTTGACATGGGCAAATGAAAATCTGTTTTATTTGACTATGTATATTTGCTAAGAAGGGTTATTTTATTATTTAATTAGGGAGGAGGGGAAGTAGGAAAGACAGAAAAATGTTTGCAAACGATTAAATAAGATGTAACTAAATAAATACACAAGTAACTAAAATTAAAAAAAAAACCTGGCAGAAACAATGAAAATTAAAAATAGAAAACAAACTTTTTAAGCACTTCAATAGCACAATTTGACCAAAAGCAATAAATGTGTAGATAAGAAAGGGTCTTTTGGATACACTGAAACAAATCAGACTTTTTTTTTAATTTGGTGATCCTTTATTAAAATTTAGTTTGTTATGGTTTGTATTAGAAAATAATAAAAGTATATTTCTATTTTTCATTAAAAATACAAAAAAGGGCATCCTCCAGACAGATTGATTTTTTTTGTATTTGGTCAGATTAAGCCATTTTTATTGTCTTTGTCCTCTTAAGAGCTACTTATACTTACTTATATAACATTTAAAATATTGCAGTGTTAAAAGTCCTAATGTTCCATTCTCATTGGTTATGAGAGCAGAATAGTGTTAAGAATAGATCTCACTAGAGAAACCCTGGCAAGTCTATTCCTTTTCAAAGATATTTGTTGCTCTTATTTTAGAACCATCCATAAATGTTCTTGGGATCATCTGGTTTTGTTACATCTCACACCAAGCTCTTTGCCAGCATGTTTTCCCCTACACTGCCTTTCACTGTTTCATGAGTGATATAGCTCACAAGCTTCTATCTTCTTTCTCTACTGTATTTGGTAAATGAGCTCATATACTAAAGCACCGTTACCTTTTATTTCAGATTCTTTAGGTTTGGTGACAAGATCAAATATTTGCTTGCTGACATGGTTCCTGGACTCTTTCGACCTTCTCAAGAGGTCAGCTATATAACAGTGTTTAGAGCACTGGGCACGGAGTAAAGAGATCAAATTTGGCCTCAGACACTTACTAGTTATATGGCTATGGTCATTTAACCTCTGTTTGCCTTAGTTTCCTGAACTGTAAAATGGAGATGATGATAGCACCCACCTCCCAAGGTTGTTGTGAAGATCAAATGAGGTAATGTTTGTAAAGCATTACTTAGCACTGTGCCTGGCATGTAGTAAGTGCTAGCTATTTTTATTCTCATTGTGGCACATACTCTACAGCTAAGAAATTGTGATAATGAATGGCAATATCTTTATATTTAGTCATTGTAAATGCTATCCAGTTATCTGTGTTATCCATTGAAACATTTTCCATTTTTCAAAGTCAACAACTTATTAGATATACCAAGTTGTAGCAATTGTAATTGCACATAGTGTATTTTTATCTTTAGTTGGCTTTGACCTTTGCTGTAGCTAGTCAGTGCTCTGACTGTACACCTGTAGTTGATTCTGAAAGGATGTCTATTTCAGTAACTAGTTGTTACCTATCTGTTAATATATAATCATCTTCATCATTTGTGATGTTGTTCAGAGCTTGCTACAGCCTATGCATTTCAACTCTCTTCTTAGAAAAATATACAAAATACATAGGAGTAAGGTTTTTAAGAAATCTATCAACCTTTGAAATTATTTTAGCTCAGACTCAGACTCCATGGTTCATTATATATATATATATATATATATATATATATATATATATTTGCAACCTTACAGAAATAAATGGGAGCATAGATCAAGAGGTATACTGGACTTTGGGTCGAAGCTCCTCCTCTTATAAACAGGGAAACTGAGACCCCTTTCCTAGAACAGGAGTTAATAACCTGGGTCCACAGATTCCCTAAGTGTACATATTTTAGAAGATATTCAAATTTGCTTTTAAATATTGAATAACTGTATTTTAATATATTTGTTTTCCACTGGAGTCTTATGTATCTTACTTTAATGATTTATTTTTTTGTAGAACGTTGTTTGGAAATTATCCTATTAATAAGAGTATATGAGTGTGTGCATCTATACATATATGCATATTATATACATATTATTACATTATACATATAACATATATATTCATATAGTACAGCTAAGGGATTCAGTGATTTGGTGCCAGGCTTGAAGTCAGGAAGATGAGTTTTCCTGATTTTAATCTGGCCTCAGACAGAATATGTGTGACCCTGGGCAAGTAACTTAACCCTGTTGCCTCAGTTCCTCATCCATAAAATGAGCTGGTTGAAGAAATGAGAAACAATTCAAGGATCTTTGTCAAAAAATTAAAAAAACCTCAAATGAGGTCACAAAAAATTGGACGTGACTGAAATAACTGAACAACAATAAGAACAAATAGATATAGACATATAGCTATCTATACATCACAATTTCCCCATCATGGTTACAATATATCATAAGTTGGCATAAGAAAATAAATGGGAATTTGGGGGAGTTAGAGGGAAGCTGTAGATGACACATGAAGGCCAGCAGACACAGAAAATGTTTATAAACTCAGAAATGCACAAAAAAAAGAATAGTAATGTATAATATCAACACATTTTATCTTTTAATACCACAAATATACCCAAATGTCACAATAAAGTACTATAAACACCCCACAAAAGAAAAAGAAATCATACTTCTTCTCTGGCATGAAGGGAGGGTCAAAAAAATTTAAGCAGATTTTCCAAATTGAGGGGGTACTGTACTCCTAACCTCCATGTGAAAGGAATAGCTGTATAGATTTAAACATATTTTAAGGTGATTACACATATATTTTATATACTGTACATAAATACATAAAACATATGTAATCTTTATATGTATAAATATTATATATATGATCTCTTCAAAATCTGTGATTTTTATAATTTTATCATTGTTCATCATTGTGGATATTACCTTAAACAATACCCTCCATACCTTTGTATGTTTTCTAAGAATTGTTGTGGCTTAAAAATATCACCTGGTGGCCAAACTTTGGTGCTGAGCCTCTCCAATTTTTAGGCTATTACTTGGACAAAGACAGGGTCTGTCTCCATATCTGGATTCAGAGCCTTTCCTTCCAGATGGAACTCAGTGACCTTGCCTGTGAGAATCCAGGTTTACATTGACACCAAGTAAAGCATTAGAGAAAGATTTTGGTGGAAGAAATGTGTAATATGTATTCCTGTGTGTATAAATGTGTGTCTTATATATATAAATATTATATATTATAAAATATTTACACATTATGTATACATACATACATACATTGCATATATTTAATACAAAAATATATTTAATAAATTCATTTTCTTAATAAGATCATTCTCTGTTTTTGAAAATTACATACTTCTTTCTGATGTCTTTTATATTATTTTCTTCATCATTATTTCTTAGATTATTTTTAGGAAAGTTGATATGACATTGTATAAATAGTGGGAGACTAGAAATTGGAATCCTGAAACTTTTCAAGTCCTTGATTTATTAGTTGTGGTACTCGTACCACTTATATTTTCCCTCTAAGCCTCAGTTTTCTTATATGTAAAATAGCAAGAGTGCCTTCCTTATTTAGGTCAGATATGAAATTCCTTAGATATCTGTAAAGTGCAATAGCTGCAACAAGGTATGAGGATGAGCAGTTATTGAGTTACTGCAGACAGGAGTTTTAAGAATCATAATCCCTCTACTCTGGCCACCATTCTTGGCATATGGGATTTACCAATATTTTTCAGCCACTCCTCTATTCTTTCTACCAGTTTTTACCTAGTTTTATGTCTCTACAGGAAAAAATTTATCTTCACGTATGTGGAGGGTGATAATGGAAAAAATGGAATGACTGACAGACCATTCCCCATTAGTCAGCCAAATGCTGGTTTTAACATTTTCACTAGGGAAATAGTATCAGATCCATTCCTTCAACCCGATTTTGGAAGTTTATAAAACATAACAAAAAGATTCTCTCTCGTGTAGCTCAAGCGTTCCCAGGCAATATAAAATCCTGACAATTCAGACAGAGAGTTGGTGTTCTCTGGCCCTTTCATTCACATCTGTGTACCCTTAATACTTCTGTTTGTTTTGCAACTCCCTATTCACAAAAAAAAAATGACACACCTCTCTAATACACCTGTAATTTATCAAAATTTAACAAGTCATAATTCAAATTCATGAAACAGAAATTATGAATATAATTTTTAAAATAAAGATAGACTTTAGAGGGCTTACTCTCTCTAGTAGGAGAGACAAGTAGACAAGTGGAGTACAAAAGAGAACAGTATTCCTGCTGTCCTCAACAAACTCCAGCAACCACAGTCTCTTTTTATTCCTTGCAGTTGTTACTTATATAATTTGTACCACTGATTCACCATTCTCCAATCAGGATAATGGCAGCAATTTCAGATATAGCAAGTGTTCCCCTATCAGGTCCAAGGCCTTGACTGAAAGTATGAGCACAGTACCTTGTATGTTTCACTCCTGGGTCCTCCTTGACATTCTGCCTCTTTTGACACCCTCTTTTCTAGCATGAGAAGGAAACGTCACTGCCCCTTAACACACAATATTTCTTTTGTCTATGTGTCACATAAACTGATGAACTTCCATGCTGGCCAAGAGAACTTTATTTCCAAGTGTATATGTCCATGGCAGAGGAAGAATATAAAATGATAATGTAGCTAGCTCCCCATTGGTTTGTCTCCCTAAATATATTAAAAGTTACTTGAAGGAAAAGATGCCATTTTATGCTTCTCCTTTATCTCCCACATCACCTAGTCAATGCTTTATATATAGCAAGAATTTAAATATTTTTGATCAACTAAAAATTATAAAGAACAAATCATTACACTACACAATGTTATCTTCAAAGACTATCTGTTTTAAAAAAAGGAGTATAACATAGAACTGTAGACGGTCTCCTTAAGCAATTTCACTGTGATGTCTGATGAGAGCTACTCAGAAATGTTGGCTAATGGGTTTCACCTAATCTTTCCTAATGACTGACAGAAAATGCTGCTCTGATAACACCATCTGTTGAAAAATTGTAATTCACATAAAATGAACATAAAGAAATAAAATGTATGCAAATCAGACAAATATTCCATTTTACTTACCTAGAATTTTTGTTCCATTACTACTTTTTTACTGTGCACTAGACTTGAGTTCAATATCCACCTAATTGACTTATTACATCCCATTTTGTTAGCATTTGGATAGATAACCCTCTTGTTCACAGTCATGCTGCTCTGTAAAAGCATATCTACTCTATTCTTTTTTGTTTTCTGGACAGTTAACCCAAACAAAAATATTTTATTGAGATGCAAGAAATGAGAATCACCATGTAAAATTTTACTAGTTAGGGCTAGAAAATTGAAAAATCTAGGGCAAGCAATACATTTTTCTAAAGTTTGATTTTTTTTTTCTATAATGTCTTAATTTTTTTTCAATTCACCTGCCGCTAAGAAATGAATTAAGAAATGGGTAGATAAATGAAGGATAAAAGCACCATTAACATGTTTTTACAAGAGCACTACTTACCTAGTGATACAGTCATATATGTAAAAAGAATTCATGATGGGAAAAATAATCAAAAAAATTTCTTTAAATATAGCTAGCGACATCAACATTACTTTCAAGGTCCTACTTATTATACAGAGATGTATGAAGACTATTCCATCTAGAAATCTACAATTTAAGATAAATCATACCAATGGGTATGTAAGTAAGGATATCTGGATTGATGGAAAAGCAATGAAAAATGTGAATAAGTAAAGGCTTTAGATTATATATAAAGTATATTTGGTATAGAGATGATTAAGGGACCATCATAGTCATCTTGCTCAATTTAATTTGAGATGTAATTTAAGAAAGAAACTAATCTGAATTTGAAGACTTTCAAGAGCAGGTATGATTTCAAAAATGTTTGAATGAAGAAGAAGAAAGTTTTGATGATCTGTAAGAAATGACACTATGAATATATGGCTTTAGGGACTCTAAGAGTGGGCATGTGGTATGACTGAATTAAGGTCACATTGACTAAACTATTCTGGGAAGAATAGAAAGAAGACAAGACAGATGAGGTCATGAACAGCTTAAAGTAGAGGGATTTTGGTCTTGATCCAGAATGTAATGAGCATCTACCATCAGTCCTTAAAGCGGTTTGAGGCAGGATGAGAACCAGGTGAAATGATTTTATCAGTAGCATTCAATAATGGCTAGGGGGAATTAAAGGATTAAGCTTTTAAAAGTTCAGATTAAAAATAATTAGTCCTTGGATGAAAACTGTAATTTTAGGGAGTTAAGTGGATGGATTTGGAACTAACCTAAGAAGGTAAAATGAATAGGATTTTAGGAATTCAATATGAAAAAAGATGCGAAAAGTGATATAGAACATTCTCATTTGAGAGAAATGTTGCTGAAGGATCATGGATGGAAGATGACTATCTCTATCTTTGTCTTGTCTAATTAGATTTTGGAATAGGATCTATGAGAGGCCTTATGATGTGATAAATTTCCAGAACTTCTGGGTCACAGAAGCAGACCATAACAGAAAAGAAATATATTTCAAAATGTCTTAAAGTATAGTTGGGAAGATGGTGGAGTGGAGAATCACTCAGCTGAGCTTTTCCAATATTTTCCCCCAAACAACTTTAAAATATTGCCTCAAATCTACTTCTGGATGTTCAACAAAAGGTCAAAGTGAGATATTCTTCCATCCCAAGACAACATACAAGATAAGAAAGAGAGATGAGGAGGTGGAGATTGGCCTGGAACCTTCATGATTAAAACATCAGTGCTGGGACTAGATGGTGGTGACAGAAGCAACAGTAGCTTTGGGAACTTTCAAGCCAGAAGGAGTAAAAGGAACTGGCAATTGGTCAGAAAGAGATTACAGGGAACCCCTATACTAGCACTGGACACAAGAACCGATGCTGTTTGGCGATACCACTGCCTGTGTCAATTTCTGGCTTATAGTTGAAAGATAGAAAGGAACACTTTTGGTCATGAGGGACTTGAAACCCTGAAGGGCAAAAATATATCTGGTCCTAAGGGATTAGGGACCTTAAGGAACAGTAGCATTTCCAGTCCTAAGGGAGGAGGGCCATGGGAAGCAATATTGATTGCAATCCCAAGGGTTCAGGGGCACTTTTTTGTTAAGGACAAGAATGCAGGCCAAGAGAGCAGTGACTACACTTCTCCCCAGATCACACCACTTTGAAAGCACAAAAAACTTCAAAACTCCCAGAAAAACTCTGAAAACAACAGTGTGAAAAGCCCCCCCCCCAACCTCATCATGCCAGGAACAGAGCCCAATATTAACATAAAATTCCAAATCAAAAAATAGGGTGGAAAAATGAGCAAAGAACAACAAAAAAAGAATATGATTATATAAAGCAAATATACTGACAGGGAAAATCAAGGCCCAAACTCAGAAGACAAAAGTCAAAATAGCTACAGGTGAAGCCTCAAAGAAAATGTCAACTGAACACAAGCACAACAAGAATTCCTGGAAGAATGACTAAACACCAACAACACCAGCAATAACAAAAAAAAAAAAGAAAAAGAAAAAAAAGAAAAAAGAACCCAACCATAAAAAGTTACTTTGGTAATAGGAAAACTCAAGAAACAAGCACATAAAACACAATGACTTTACATCTACAAGCAAAGTCTCAAAGAAAAACTGCAGCTTGGATACATGTCCATCAAGAATTCCTAAAATACTTAAAGCAAGAGTTTAAAAAAAGAGCTAAAAACCAACTGAGAGTGGTAGAGGAAAAATGGGAAAGAAGTTAAAGTTAAGGAAGAAAAAAATATGAAAAAAGAATTATCAGCTAAGGGAAAAAAGGTACCAGACCTTCTGGGAAAAAAAAAAAAAAGAATTTCCTCGACAATTGGAATTGGCCAAATGGACATGAATAACTCCATGAGATAACAAGAAATAAGAAAGAGTCAAAATGCTGGGGGAATATAGAAGAAAATGTGAAATATCTCATGGGAAATATAAGTGACAAGGAAAAAAGATTGAGAAGATATAATGTAAGACTCTTTGAACTACCTGAAAGTGATAAAAAAAAAGTGCCTAAACATCATATTTCAAGAAATTATAAAACTGTCCAGAAATATTAGAGAGAAAAGCAAAATTATAAAAATCTATTACTTATCTCTTGAAAGAAACTCCAAAATAAAAACTCCTGGGAATATCACACCCAAAATCCAGAGCTCTCAGGTCAAGGGAAAAAAATGCTATAAGTAGCCAGAAAAAAAAGAATTAAAGTACCTAGGAGCCACAGTTGCACAAGATTTAGTTGCTATCATGGTAAAGAAATGGAAAGTTTGGAATACGTTACCCCAAAAACCAAAGGATCTAGATTACTAATCTATAATAAGGTACCCCCAAAAATTAATATAATCCTACTCATGTAAAATGCACCTATGATGAAATAGAGGAGTTCCAAACATTCCTGATAAAAAGAATAGAACTGAGTCTAAAATGTGGAATAAAGGCATAGGAGCCAAGAGAAACATAAATGAACTAGAAATCACAAGAGTCCAAATAATGTTAAACTGTTTACTTTTCTATGTGGGGAAATGATATACACAACTCCTCACAACTTTATCAGAATCAAGGCTCATGAGAAAGTCTAATTGGACAGAAGGAATGAGTATGTCTATTATTCATGTGCTTATGTTTGGATGATCTCAAAAGAAAAGTTAAAAGGGTAAAGAAGATAAAAGTGGAGAGAGAGAGAGAGAGAGAGAGAGAGAGAGAGAGAGAGAGAGAGAGAGAGAGAGCTGAATGTGGAAATTCTTCTCACATAAATGGAGTACACAAGGAGGTTTATATAACAGGAATAGGAGAGGGGATAGGTAACACTGGAACTTCATTCTCTTCTGAATTTATAAAGGATGGAAGAATACACATATACACAGATACACAGATGGGCACAAAGATTCATCTTACCCAAACAAGGGAATAGGAGGGGAAAGGGTTAGTGTCAAAAAGGGGGATACAAGGGAAGGCAAATTAAAGCAGACGTTAATCAGAAGCAAAGGAGATTTAAAGAAGGGGCAAGGGGAAAGCAAGGTATAAGATGAGAAAATAGGACAGAGGGACATAATTAGCAGGTATTACTATGAATTGTAACTAGAATGAACTTATATGCAAAATGGAAGGGGATAGCAGAATGGTTTAAAAAACAGAATCCTATTATATGTTGTTTAAAAGAAACACATTTGAAATATAAGGATATACACAGAGTTAAAATAAGAGGCTGGAACAAAACATATTTTGTGTCAGCTGAATTGAAAAAAAAAAGGAGAGATTGCAATCATGATCTCAGAAAAAGAAAAAAGAAAAAATAGGCCTAATTAAAAGAGATAAATAGGGAAGCTACATTTGCTAAAAGGCACCACCGATAATGCATTAATATCGATACTAAACACATACGCACCAAATAGAACTTCTAAATTTTTATGTGGGCAATGAGCCAAGAGAAGTGAAAAAACTCCCTAAAAGAGATTCAATTATTCATGCCAAGACACCCCCTGGCACAAATGTAACACATTTTTTACAGTGTCTTGATTTCTCATAAAGTCACTGTCTTCCAATTGCTCTATTCTAATTTTTAAGGAAGTATTTTCTTCAGTAATCTTTTGGACTTCCTTTTCCATTTGGCCAATTTTTCTTTTTAGGGCATTTTCCTCCTCATTGGCTTTTTGGACCTCTTTTGCCATTTGGGTTAGGCTGTTTTTTAAGGTGTTATTTTCTTCAGTATTTTTTTGGGTCTCCTTTAGCAAGCTGTTGACTTGTTTTTCATGATTTTCTTGCATCACTCTCATTTCTCTTCCCAGTTTTTCCTCTACTTCCCTTACTTGCTTCTCAAAATCCCTTTTGAGCTCTTCCAAGGCCTGGAACTGATTCATATTTTTCTTGGAGGCTTTGGATGTAGGAGCTTTGATTTTGTTGTCTTCTTCTGGTTATATATTTTGATCTTCTTTTTCACCAAAGTAAGATAATATAGTCTGACTCTTTTTGCCCTGCTTGCTCATGATCCCGGCCAATTACTTGAGTTTTAAACTCTTTGTTAAGGTGAGAGTCTGCTTCCAATGTGGAGAGTGTATTGTCGCAAGCTTCAGGGGTTTGTGTAGCTGTTTTCAGAGATACTTGTAGGGACCTGTAAATTTTCAGTTCTTCCAAGGTGGTATGATAAGGGGCGAGGTGTTTACTCCTTTCCTGGCCTGTGACCAAAAGTATTCCTTTCTGTCCCATAACTGTGAGGAGGGGTTCCTCTCCACAGCCACTACAAGCTCCACCATGCCAGAGCTCCTCCTCACCCCAGCACTGCCTCCCAGAACTGTGACCCAGATCCACACACAGGCAAAGCAAGAGATTCCTGCCTCAGCACTAGCAAAGAGATCCCCGCAGTCCCTCTCTGATCAGCCACTGGATTCCCCCTCAGTCTGTGGGCTGAAAGCTCGGGAAGCAGGTGCCCCCACCCCGGGCCACTCTTGGGGAATGGAGTTGAAACCCCGCCTTCCTCTCTGACCACCGACAGAAGCAGACTTTTCCCACTGACTTTCTAAGTTGTCTTTGGCATTTGTGGATTGAGGAGTCTGGAAACCTCCACAGCTGCCAGCGATTCAGTCCTCTGAGGCCTGCTCCAGGTTTGCTGCGGCCTGCGTGCCCATGCTGCGCTGCCACCCGGTGTGATACACCTTTCTGATCAATCATCCAGGTTGTCTTGGGCTGGAAATTTGTTTCACTCTGTCTTTTTGTGGGTTCTGCTGCTTCAGAATTTGTTTAGAGCCATTTTTTATGAGTATTTGGAGGGGTTTGGGGGAGAGCTCAAGCAAGTCACTGCTTTCACTCCACCATCTTGGCTCTGCCAACACATTTTTTAAAGTACTATTTTATGTCATAGTTATTTGTATATTTTTTAAAAGTAGTATAATATGGTAAAAAGTTTGATAGACTTGGAATCAGAAGACCTAGGTTCAAATCCTTATTTGCAGACTTAGTCTCAACTGTATTAACAACTGATTTAACTACCCTGAGACTTTTTTAATAAAATTCACAAAAGGAGGATGATAATGACCACAACTAATATCAGCAGTTTGTTGTGAGAAAAGTACATTGCAATCCTTAAAGTAATGTGTGAATTTATTGATGTAATATATTTTATTGATGTTGATGTTGATTATGTATTGATGTAAGTATATATTAAAATTTGATTTCCATGAAGAAAAGGATTGCTTCATTTAATTTTTGTATTACCCACACTGTAAGGAACACTCTAATTTGAAGATTTTGTATTACCCCCTCTAAACACACACACACCCACACCCCTCTAAGCACAGTATTTAGATTTTACAGAAGTTTAAGTTACATTTGAAAATGGATAAAGGAATGAAATCACAGAAATCAACATTCAAAATACCTGTTGCAGGTTGTGCAGTGTTTATTTTGTGGAGAAGTTCTGAAAACAAAACAAAATAGAGGATCAATGTCCCAAATAACACAGATATCTCAAGCTCAAGGTCCCACTTGGTTTGGTGGGATAAACAAAAGGCTCTGATATTCTGTGAGTAAGTATAAATTAAACTTAGATGCAGAAAACTTCTAGATACACTCAGGATGGTTAAAAATCAGGTCTAGGGCAGCTAGGTGGCACAGTGGAAAGAGCACCAGCCCTGGATTCAGGAGGACCTGAGTTTAAATCTGACCTCAAATACATAACACTTACTAGCTGTATGACCCTGGGTAAGTCACTTAAACCCAATGCCTAGCCAAAAATAAGCAAATAAATAAAAGAATAAAAATAAAAATCGGATCTAACTTGAGGTCTTAATGACCTAGCAACATTGAAAATCTTCCAGGATAGGGCATGCAAACCTGGGATGGTAAGTTATGATGGATATGCCTTTGCACCTACATGATCATGAGAAGGTCTGTCATTTCCCTAGCATTGGAAACTCCTTTCCCCAACACAGGTAGATAATAACTCAGTTATAATTAAGTCTTATGGAGTTATTAGGGGGTAATAGCCAGTAGCCAAAGCTCATGCAGCTTCTAAGTAGCAGAAGCCCAGCACTGCATCCAACAGACAACAACACTTCTGCCCTGCACACAGTAGCTATTTAATAACTTCATTAAATTGAATTTTGAAAGTTAAAGAGACACAATTTGAGAAATGTAAAAGTCCTTGGAAATAACATGTAAGCCAGGAATATAAATGGCTAGTTCTGTACTCTTTGATCAGGCTGACCTTTTCTTTCTAGATCACAAATGCATACCGAATTTTAAAGGTTTAATCTTATATAAATGTTTATGTTTAATACCTTAGGACAATGTTTAGCAGGTAGAGAAAATAGATTTCACATTAAAAATAAATATGAAATATCTGTTTACCCCAGAGGTCATACAGATATACCTAGAAAAACATCTCATTTTTTTAAACAGCTCAAAATTCCTATTTCCCAATAGAACATGTTGGTTCAGTAAGCAAATGAAAAACCTACTTTTATGGATTCTAAATTAGTTAATGAAGTCGTTAGTTGGAAGACCTTTAAGCAAAAGACATAAAGTGTCTCAATAGTTTATATTAGGCTCTCAGAATGTGAACTGAGCTAAGACTAGATTTTCTAATATTACTAGGGAGGGGAAACAAACACCCGGGAAAATAAAATAAAATTGAAAAGTGAAACAAAGGGATTATAAGAAATTCAATAATGATACATGAAACAGAGTAGATAACAGCAGCATTGTTATATAAATGTCACTCGTAGTTATGTTTATCCCATGTTCTATGTCCTCATGTACACCTCCACCCCCCAGCCCAGGCATTCTCTTTCCAAAATAAAACTACAAAAATTCTGAAAAGGTCTGATACAAAAAGGACCAGATACAGGCACACACACACACACACACACACACACACACACACACATTCACACATACAAACTATATATAGATAGAGATAGATAGATAGATAGATATAGATATAGATATATACATATGTGTGTACATGTATGTCCATATATATACTTATTCAGGCACATGCTATTCCCCCATTAGATTATAAGATTCTTAAGGGCAGGGACTGTTTTATTTTACTTTTGTATATCCAGCACCTGGCAAACTTCATGGTACATAGGTGCTTAATAAATGCCTGTTTATTGATAGGTTGATTGATGCTGTGTATTATTAAGATACCCAAATGTCTCCCAGAATTCTTTTTCAAAATACTATGAAATCTACGACCCTATTATTTGCCTCTAATTCATGCAGTGATTTTTTGCATGTGCATACTGGTGGGAGGATGGGGTGGTGACATTAGGATCCATACCCCTGCCTCCAGTCTGTTTTGCTTCAAAGATCTCTATATTTGCTCTAGCACTCAGCATCTCAGCTCCCACTCTATCATCTGTACCGCTTATTGAAGTGCTGAACTTCATTGTACTGACTTCTCTCCTTCAATCACTGTTCTACCATATTTATTCAATATCTCTTATACTGAACTGACTCAAGTTCATTCTGCAGTGCTCTTATGCAATATCCCACATTAATCACTATGTCTACACACAGAAATTTTCAACCCATGGATCCTTCTTTACCATCACCATTAGGATGTAGCTAGGGAATAACTTGTATTTATGTTCTCCAAAGATCCAGCTGCACAATGGATTTCCCCCCACCCAAGCCTCCTCAACCTCTGGTATCATTCCCTTTATTAGACCTATCCATGGTCCCTTGTTCCTTGGGGAATGTTTGGGTCAAATATATCTCACTGGTCTATCACTAACCTCTGAAATTAGTAGGCTTGGGTACTGACAGGCTCAATTCATGTTTAGGTGGTCATGTCTGTTGTCTCTCCTCCATCTTGACCTTCTCACAGAACATTAAAAATTAGTGAGGCCTGGACCAGTCTTTTCCTCTGTCCTTTTATATGTTTACTTGAAGTCTAGTCCTTACTCTTACACATAAGGAGACCTGCCTAGCACTCTTTCTCAGAGGCAGACAGTTGTTGATATACTCTTCCATTCCCATTAAAACTGGGTTCCCTTTGTTAAAGAAAGACCAGAGGGGCCATCTCAACCTGACTCCTTGTGATGTCAGAAGAAGAGCATAGTTCAGACTTCCCACCAAGGCACTGGTTAATACCACTGACAAAACAAATTCCGGAGGAAAAAAAGTAAAAACAAAAACAAAATGTGGACCAAGATCAACTAGAAGTAGCATGGCTATTTTAGATCTCTACCTAATCCCAAGTGACTATTTTCAGCGGTTGCTTTCTGCTTTCTACTTCTGTTAGATTCTGCTTTCCTATCCTGTGTCTAGTGCTCACTACATTGATGGACTAGATGATCGTGGATTCCATGCTGAGGACACAAGCAATATGGCAGATGGCCTAGAGCTCTATGAGCTCTAGACTAGCTTGTGTGACTCCAGGTCCATCTCTAGTGCCTCTGGACACATGCTCACCCCTTCCTTAAGTGTGACATTCTATCATCCAGCTGGATGAACAACAGGAAACTTATCAGGTTGTCAAGGGCAGGGTGCCCTACCAAGACATCATTCAGTGTGCACTAGAAAATTCCATTAAGGACACCATCTCCAAGGCCAAATTGGCTCTTAAATAGCTGAATTCATTCACCTCAGACATATGTTCAACACTATTATTACAAATCCATCTGTATCACACCTCTACTTAATAAACTCCAGTGGTTCCCTATTGCCTGTAAGATCAAATGCAAGTTCCTCTGGTTTTTAGAACCCTTTGGAAATTGCCATAATATATCTTCCCAAATTTTTGATAAATTATTCTTGCTGTGCCATATTCTAAAATCTGGCCAAAGTGACCTTGTTTTTCCACATATAAAACATTTCACTGCCCATTACTGTACCAACACACTGGCTGTTCCCTGTGCCTGGAACTCACCTTGACCTCCTAGAATTCTTTATTTTCTTCAACATTCTGAGATATCACCACTTTTTGTATGAAATCTTTCCTGATTTACCCCAGATATTTAATGCCCTAGCTCCAAAAATATGTTACATTGATTTTATACAAATGTTGGGACATGAGAAATAGTGTGGCATAATAAATGGAGAGCTTGCCTCAAAGTTAGGAAAATCTGGGTTCAAGTCCTGTCTCAAATAGTGGATATGCAATTGTAGACAAGATTCAGTGATGGAGGGAGGGAGAAAGAGAGAGACGTTCAGAGACACAGAGAAGTCAGAGAGACAGAGAAACCCAGAGACAGAAAGACAAACAAATTGAAAAAGAGAGATAGATGTCTCTCTCCACGTTAATGTAGTTATTGTTGGTACTAACTTACTTGTAGTCATGAACCCCATCTGCCCTGAATTCACTCATCTTTTTCATAGGGATTTACTTCCCAAAACAGAACTGGAAGAACTTAGAAAATACCCGATTTCAAAGAAGTAGAATAAGTCCAAATGCAACCTATTTCCTCTTCTCACTTCCTGTCTAAGCTCAGATCTACAATGGGGAGAAAATATTTATCATTCAATATAGACTTATCATCATTATCATCCTCACTGTCATCCTTATCCTCACTGCAATTATATAGCATTTAAAATTTGTAAAGCATTTTATCTCATTTGGTTCTCACAACAACTCTTTGAGGCAGGTGCTAGTATTTCCCATTTTCTATATATGAGGAAACTGAGGCTGAGAGAAATGAAATTATTTACCCAGGGTCACATAATGAATAAGTTTTTAAGGGAGGATTCAAACTCAGGTCTTCCTTACTTCACATCCAACACTCTATTCATCATGTCACCTACATGTTTCTGTGCTGTATGTCACGCAATTATACAAATCCAAGTTTGACCAGTTACGTGTTGTCATTAGGTCTCACCATCTCAATTCTTTGTGTCTGGACCAATGTCTGGACCTGTTCCTGACCCTCCATCTCTCTGTATCTCAATCTCTCTGTTTCTTAGAACACTGAGTAAGTCATCTCCTGTATAATAATAATTGATGATGATGATGATGTTAGCAGTTGCTATGTATACATCACTTTAAGGTTTGCAAAGCACTTTCTGTAAATTATCTCATTTGATGCTTACAATAACCCTCATCCAAAATTTCACAGATGAGATTAAGTAAATAACCCAGTGTCACCCTGAAAATGAGGATCTGAGTCAAGATTCAACCCAAGGTATTCCTGACTTCAAGTCCAGAGTTCTAGCCAAGATACTGTTTTCTCCCCTAGATCTTTTGAAGCTGGTCACCACTGCAGATTATGTACTAAATCATCCTTGTATCCTTTCCAAATGATTACCACTATGGCTTGCACTCTAGATCCTTCTTGCATCCATCAGATTCTCACTCCAGGCAGTAGATGGGATGGCCACATTGTTGGAATGCAAAACATATGTTTGACAATAAGACTATTTTATGGAGAACTCACACAGGACAAGTGTTCACATGGTGGTCACAAGAAGTGATACAAGGACACTCTTAAGGTCTCTCTTGCTTTGGAATTGATTATGTGATGTGGGAGATGCTGGCACAGGACCACTCAGCATAGCATGCCCTCATCACAGAAGGTGCTGTGCTCTATGACCAAAGCAGAATTGAAGCAGCTCAAAAGAAATGCAAGATGCATAAATTTAGAGAATCCACCTCAAATGTTCACATGGACTATTTGCGCCTGATCTATGGTGGAACATTCCAAGCTCCTACTTGTCTGACCAGACACAGTCAGACACATTGTAACTAGACTCTAACATAGTGATGTCATTTTAGTCCTCTTTGAGAACTAAGGATAACAGCTACCACCACAATCACTCTGACCCAAAACAGTCATTCTCAAGTCAAGGATACTTCTTTCCTCATTACTGAAAGTTTTGAGAAATGTCTTGAAGTTGGATGTCCTCCCAGCTACTAGCATACAGTGACTCTTTCTTTCTCAGCATCCTCACTCTTTGAGACAAGATGATTTGTGAAAAAGGCAAAAACCTCCAGAACCTAAAGTTAATAGCAGATAAGATCATGCCTGGTGAAATTCATGCTCTAATTTTAGCTTTTCAGACATTGTAGTTCAGTATGAAATGCTGGGCTTAGAGTTAGAAACGCTGAATTCAAATCCCAGCCTTTCTACTAGTTATGTGACATTGGGCAAGCCACTTTATTGTTTTTGATCTTAATTTCTTTATCTTTGAAATCAAATATTGTTCTATTAGTTCATCTCCATAGTCCCTTTCTTTTTGAATAGTTTATGAGTCTATAATTAAAGTAGTAGGAGAGAAAATTCCTTTGGATTAGTAAGGGCATCAAAATTTTCCTGTGCAATAAATCTGTGGAGGTTTTACTGAAGTACTTTTCACTTTTTCAAAGCACATTCATATTTCTTACTCACTTTTATCCTGAAAACAACCATATAGTAGTCTGGACATTTTTATTGTCTCTATTTTAGAGATAAAAAGGTAAAGGTACAAACAGACAAAAGGTTAAAAGACTTCCATTACCAGAAGTAGTGATAGTATGTTTCTAAAATGGTAGAAGCTCAAAAAATTGATTCAGATAAATAGGGATGAGGAAATGGACATTTGGAGTCACAAAGACCTGGGTTTGATGCCACCTCAAACATTTACTAGTGATACTTAAACTCTCTACTCCTCAGTTTCCTCATCTGTAAAATTAAGAGGTTAGACTTAATGGCTTCTAGGATCTCTTCCAGCTCTAAAACTGTGATCCCATAAAATGGCTCCATCAAGATTATTACATGAGATAAAGCAATAAAAATCAACAATATTTCAATTTATTACTTACAGAAAAAAGGAAAAATTGACAGAAAGTAAAATACCATTTGAGGCACCTAAATGTTTTAGTTACCTACTCAAATGTACAAAAGACCTGTTAAAGGACAATTTGCTTCAATACTTAAAGATTGGAATTATGTAACCATGAGTAGATAAGAAAACATCCTTTGCTTAATACTTGGTATTCTATCCATTAACCTACAACCAAAACTGACGATGAGACTCTCTGAACTTAGATTGGCTATCATTCCCTGAGCCACAATCAGACAGTCCACTACTAGATTAATATCCAAAGCCTTTCCTAATTAGTAAGATCTTCTAGAGCTTACTGTACTGTAGTATAGCTTTTCCTAATCTAGGTTCTAGGCTAACCTCTTTGTACAAAGTAGGCAAATATGACAATAATCATGAAGATGAATCAAAATACAGTTTGAGATATTACTTTGCATCGATTAAATAGAAAAAGATACAATCGGAAAAAATAAAATTCAATGTTGACAAAACTATGGAGAAACAGGCAGACTATTAAACTTCTGATAGAATTATGAATTTTTGTGGTATTTTTGGAAAACAGTACAAAGCTACAATGTAAATATATGTACTGATCACACACTTTAAATTGGTGATTCCAATATTAAAACTACATCTTAAGGATTTTAATGGAAAGGAGAAAAACAGACCACAACTGGTACAAAAATATTCCTATTGGCATAATGTGTAATAACAAACATTTGGGTACAACCTAAATGTCTTATCACTGGGTAATGACTCAACAAACTGTGGTATATGAATTGAACAATATATTATTCTGACATGAGAAATGCCCAGCTTGAAGAATAGAGAGGAATGTGAGATGATATAGACTCAGGTATGCAAAGGAGAACAACAAAATCCATGCTAACTATAAATGTATAGCAGCAGTAGCAGGTGTAGCAGTAGCAGCAGCAGCAGCAGCAGCAGCAGCAGCAGCAGTAGTAGTAGTAGTAGTAGTAGTAGTAGTAGTAGTAGTAGTAGTAGTAGTAGTAAGCAAACACAGAACCAAACAGGATTTTTTTTTGCTATTTTGTCAAGTAATATAACAACAGCAACGTAAACAGCAATAACAGCTAACATTTATGTAGCACTTACTATGTCCTAGGCACTATGCTAAGCGCTTTGCAATTATTATCTTGTTTAATCCTCACAACAACCCTGGGAGATAGGTGCTATTATTTTCCCCTTTTTCCAGGTTAAAAAACTGAGACAAAGAGCAGTCAATTGATTTGTCTCTGACTCCAGGCCTGGTGTTTTATCCACTATACCATCTAACTGTCCCTAAGCCCATTTTCAGTACATTATAAATATTAGAATTTAATTTTGTCTTCTGCAAAAAGTCTTACTCAGGAGTTCTTGTTATGGAATGGTGAAGTCCCTGGTTTCTCAAAGAGATGTCAATTTATTACAAACTCTAACAGGATCTACCTTGTAGAAAATCCTTTACCTCTGTTCTAGTGAGAAATTGTGACTGCTGGCTAAGGACCAGCATAGGAAGGTACAAAGAGACTCGTCATCAGTAGTCTGACCATCAGGTGATAAATTATTTTGAGCTTCCAATCCAAGAAGAATAAAACATAGTCCTAAGTCCTGTGTGGTTCCCTTCCACAGTAATGAGAGTGGACTAATATGATGATGATGGTGATAATAAGTTTGTAACACTTTAAGGTTTGCAAAGCACTTTATAAATATTCCCTCATTTTATTTCCATGACAATCCTGGGAGGCAGGTGTTATTATTTTCCTCATTTTACAGATGAAGAAACTGAGGCAGACAGAGGTTACTTGCCTAAGGTCACACAGCTAATAAGTGTTTGAACAATAGAAAACAGTGAACAGACTCAGACAGTAAAAAGACCATTATTATATATTGTTGTAAAATGATATTTGTTGCTGCACATGAATGTGAAAGCTCTGAGTTAACAGAGCTCTGTTGAAATGGAAACATATTGACATTGACCTCTTCATTATAAATTAAACAGAAGGTATAAAGAATTTTCAGATAAATAGAAGGATGGGCCATAGGTTCTCCATAAAATGGTAAATACTGAATTAGTTTCAGCATATATCCAAAAGCAACGAGAAACATCTTTTCATGGATTGTTTGACCTTCTCTCATCATAATGCTAACGATGAACATAAAAGACCATCATTAAAATAATCATAGCTTATATGCCAATAACTCATGAAGATGAAGAGATAGAGTAATTCAATAGAGAATTTGACAAGATTCTTCAAGATAACACAATGTATAGAAACTTCTCCCTGAAATAAAAACTCAGGTTTTGAATATTGATCATCTCCTGGTATTTTATGACTACAATCACCACAATCCTCAAATAAGTAAAATGGTGGGATTCTCCAATGTTAATGGAAAAAAATAATCAGTATGAAAATACTACAATCCATTACTATTTTTATTTAACTGCAAAAACATAAAATACATACAGGATGTTTATGATTTAAAGATGACATTGCCCAAGCATGCAGTGAAAGGTAGGAATAGCGTGTAGATAGCCCAAGTCCTTCACTGGAGAATAATATTAAAAGACCAAGAGGAAGATCTTCAGCAGGGAGAATGGACCCATGGAAACAAATTGCATAGGTTAAAAAGGCATTAATGAGTTGTGACCCTTTCATTTTTCTCTGTTATGCTAAGGCCTACCGCAGTGACTGGCACATAATAGATGCTTAAAAAATGCTTGTCGAATGATTGATTGATTACACTACTAGAAGATATGTTATTTAAATAAGTTCATGTATCCATGGAAATACTGAAGTATGTTTTCATGCATCACCATTTTCTGTATGTATGTGATTGTGTCCAAGATTTCAAGGACAGATGCACACTCAGTTTGATATAAACATTTATTTTACTCACTTGCTTTCCAGACTTGTGATTTCAATCAATATAGGGAACTCAAGATGTAGAAACTTACAAATGAAGTTCCATAATTTGCCTGAAACTTAGGATCCAAGAGTTTCCTGAGATACTCTAAAAACAAAGTGACTTTCCCATTATTGAATAGCGATTATATGTCTGTGGCAAGCCTTGAACCCAGTTCTTCCTGTTTTCAAATTCATTCTCATATCCACTACACCTCTCTCTCTTTCTCTGTCTTTAGATTCACCATCACTACTTTTTGTGTCTGTCTTCATTCTGTTCCTACAAAATTGAAACAGCACATGGAATTTTCTCAGGAAATTATCCCTAGCTAGAACTGCAGGTCAATTCTAAGTGGTACAGAATGGTCAAAGTTAACATGATTTTATACTCAGGATAAAATGGAAGCTAGAGACATTTGCACATGTAAATGTGTAAGCAGATCCCTAGGGTAAGCAGATCTCTAGCATCTTTGACATCACCAGTCATGAGTAAGCTAGATAAAGATGAACACAAGGGTTGTAAGATACCACTGGTGTTCAGGGGCTGCACTTATGAACTCATCAATCATTTTAACTGTTTCTGCCTACAGTAAGTGTCCTTTCCCCTTTCTCTGGGGAAGGGGCCTACCCTGACCAGTCTGTGTCAGGATATCTGCTAAAAAATACCAGGCCAGAACACAGGGGAAAATTCTAGGATGAAAGTAGGGGCATGTCTCTTGTGAATTATCTATGATGTATGCCTTTTAACTTCTTTCCAAAGTCCTGTGTAGTGCCTACACAGAAGAGAATGATGGCTTGGCAATTCTGCATTGATTTTAAGAGCAAAAGTAAGTAAAATACATAACTTGAGGGAAAAAAAAATCACTTGAGAAATACCTCCAGGGCAGATGGCAAAGAAAACAGAGGTGGGAGAAGGAAGGTAACTCAAAAAGCACCTGTGGCATTTGCATCTGAATGAAATGAGAAGAGTTCCCTTTTCTCTGGCTTTCTGGAATCCCTGCAGTCTGCATGATCCTACTTTTTGAGGATTATCTTCCACAGTATACCCTAGCAAACCTGGACTACTTTCTGCCTCTCAAACATGATGTGAATTTCCTTGCCTCTATGACTTTGCTATTTAATTCCAACATATACTTCAAAGTCCATCTCAAATACCACACTGCCTTCATGAAGTTTTCTAGTCTGTCATCACATAACACTTTGTTTTGCTACTCTCTAATGTAGTTATCATCTGTCATTCTGTATTATAGTTATCCATGGTTTTATCTTATCTCCCTGTCAGACTGTAAATTCCATGAGGTAAGTGAGCACGTCTTGTGGAAAATTTTTATTTCCCTCAGTGCCTGGTCTAGCACTCTTGCTTATAATAAACACCTAAAAAAAGTATTTAATGAATTGATATTAATTTTGTGGGCAAGTATGGAAATGTAAACATCATTTATAATGTTATTTCTGAGAAGAAAGCATCATAAATTCCAGATGCCTGTCTTAGAAACAAACATTTGGAAAACAACCTGCTCATAACTTTTGAACTGCTGATCCTCAGAAAAATAATTAAAATCAATCTGCAACCCCATCAAAGGACTGAGGAACTGACAATGATCAGCAGAATTTCACAAAGAACCTATCAGTTCAGTCAAATTATTTTCGGTCATGGTAAAGCTTATGACTTGCCTGTGGCCAATGGACCAATCATTCCACAAGTATTATTAAGTATCTACTTAAGGCATCATACTAGTTGCTGATGATATAGATACAAAATGGAAACAATAACTACTCTCAAATAGTTTATATTCTTTGTGGGGAGACAGCATGTGCATATATAAGCACATACAGAATATAAAAAAACTGGGTTGTTAAGAATAGAAAGCACTAGCAGGCAGAGGAATAAGGAAGAGTTTCATAATTTTTAAAAATGATGTTTTGAGTTGTGAATGATGGAAGTGAGGGATTCTATGCAGCAGAGGTGAGGAGAGAGTGAATTTCCAGCTTGAGAAATGGCCAGTTCAAAGACACAGAAAAGAGAGATGGAGTACTCCCTGTTAAGAACAAGAAGAAGAGTTTGCTTAGATTGTAGATAGGAGAGGTATTGCATAGTGAGACTGAAATGATAGGTTGGGACTAAGCTGTGAAGAAGGAAATGTGGCCTCCAGATCTAGTAAATGAGTTGAGACATCTATGAATAAAAACCACAAGATGAAGAAAAATAATCCAAAAATTGACGCTAAATAAATGTTTACAACAATTTGTAATTAATGGTCTATACACTGTATGAGTCTAGCTTTGTGACTCTGGGCAAGTAACCTCTATTTGACCTAGTTTTCTTTATCTGTAAAATAGTATAAGAATTGCCCTTGCCTCCCAGGAATGTTGTGAGAATAAAATGAGAGCTAATAGTCATAAAATTATGTTTAAACCTCAAAGTCCTATGTGCATATTGTTGATTATGTTAACATCATCATCATATTTCTCCTATGGAATTTCTTTATGGAATATTATTATTCTATGAAAAATGACGTATGTGATGAATACAGAGAAAGTTGTAAAGATCTATAATAAACTGATGCAGAATGAAGGAAGCAGAATCATGAAAAATATATACACACCAAATACAAAGCAAGTGAAAAGAATAGCCATATACCAAAAAAAATCAAAAGTAAATAAAATAAAATTAGAAAGATAAGTGCGACTTGAATGAAGAAATATGAGAAGACACTTCCAACTCAATCCTTCACGGAAATGGAAGGATCACAGTTGTTAAGCATTGCATATGTTTTTGGACTTTTTCAATGTATACATCAGTTGTGCTGCCTTTTTCTCCCCTCTCTAAAAAATACTATTTATTGTAAGGGATGGCACTTGGAGGGGGATGGATGGATGTGGTACTATGGTGATGAAAAAAAAACAGAAAATATCAATAAAAATTTTTAAAAAGAAAAATAATGATTGAGTTACAAGACTGTAATCTCTACTTTCTTTCCTTTTCTCAAAAACAAGTATAACATTTGGTCTCTTCCCCTAGTCCTGCACCTGTCCTATTCTTCACAAGCTTTCAAAGATCACTGAAAAATGATCACTCAGCAATCACATTTACCAGTACTTTCCTTACCCTGAGCTGTAGTTTATCCAGAGTTAATATCTTGAATCTATCAAAGGCAGTTTGCTAGTTTCTCCCTTTTTATCTTGCCACTTATCTTGGGTTTCAACCACTTATAATTATCATCTACATTGTCTTCATCATCATCATTATTTTACTATTCTTTGTCCAAAGATTATTGCCTTGGCAGAGGCCATAGAAATACACTAAGAATTAAATAGCATTGCCTCCTCTCCATCTGTTTTTTTTTTCATTCTTGTACCTTCTCCAAGCAAACATTTGGGTATTTAGCCCTTTTATTTCCCAGTATAGCTTACAAACATCCTTTGTTGTTCTAACATTTTTCATTAGACTCAGTTAATTCTGAGCTTTAGAAGTCATGAGATAATTTCTCATATGTATGGTCCATTGCTTACCTTGGCCTTCACCTTCTGCATATGTCTTTTCAATTCTTAGTCAAAGTATATAAGACCAATAACCCAATGGGTAATTCATCAAAGCATATGAACAAATAGTTGTCAAACTATCAATAGTAAAATGTAATAATATTGAAAAACTGTTCTAAATCACTAATAAGAAAAATTCAAATAAAAATAAATCTGAAGATTTGCACACACGTTGGCAAAGATGACAAAATTTGGTAATAGTCAATGTTGGATAGACTATGGAAAGACAGAAACACAAAAAAATTGTTGGTATAGCTATCAATTGGCTTGATCATTCTGGAAGTCAAATCATACTTATATTAACAAAATAATAAAATGCCCTTATATTGAGGAATCCAACTCCTGGATATATACCTTAAGAATGTCAGCAACAGAAGGAACAACCCAAGAGACATTAAAATATTGATAGTGTTGATATTCTTCTATTATTGCAAAGGACTGGAGGAAAAGTAAATATCTACTGATTTAGGAATAGCTGAGCAAATTGTGAAACATGAATATAATGTAACATTACTATGCCACAAGAAGTAATAAATATGAAGAATTCAGAGAAGCATTGGCAGACTTATATGAACTGATGTAAAATAAAATAAAATAATTAAAATATATTATACATACATATATTCATATATATATATGTATATATATATATATAACATAAATGATAACTACAAATGGTAAGTGGAATAAAATGAAACTTAACTCAGTGTAATTGTAATTGTAATTGTAATTAACCAACCAGGGTCCTGGAGAAAATTAGAAAAAATGTACCACCACCTTCTCTTCATTGCAGGGAATATCATGGGTGGAGTATCATGTATATTATATATTGTTGATGATGGATTGGTCAGCTTTGTTCAGCAGTTTATTTTTCCTTTTGAATATTTTTATGAAGAAGGCTTGGTGAATGGGGTAGGGTGGGGAAGAGGGGTTATATTTGGAAATGAATGATACTATATGCTTTACAAGCATTAGAACACTGTACGTTCATGGTTATTATTATTATTGTTGTTACCATTGCTATTACTGTCTCATGACACTAGAGAAACATTGTGGAACAGCTCAGACACCTGGAGTAATTTAGACGTAGCACATGAAATCCTGGCAGCTTTTTCTTGCTTGAATCACTCAGTATGATTGAAAAACCTCCTTCCCCCCTTGAAACACTTTTGCTTCCACTTGTGAGCATGCTGTCTTTTTACATCAGTTTCCTCTTGGTCCACACTAAGAAACAATATATGTCATACATACATATAAACATATATATAAATATATATGTGTGTATACATATATATATATATATTTATATTTATATATGAATTCACCCTTTTATAAATTAGCCTGACATCTCCAATCCTATCCCTGTTGCCACCCTAGATACCAGAGTTATGACATCACCTACACTCACTTTCTCAGGACATGCAAAATCACAGCTCCAGGACAGTATGCCATTCTGAATAGCTCTAGGATGTGACTTTTGGCATTTAAACTCTCTTGTCCATGTTGCCAGCATCACAGAGAAAGAGGCATGCACAGATAGGTCAGACTGCAATACTAGGACTGAGCAATAAAAGAATGACATGGCTGATGAATAATAGCAAGGGCTACCTAGTCCTGGTGCGACAATCAGTGGGGATATTGTGGTACATATCTGGTCCCTACAGGCTAATAAAAGGAACAGAGAAAGCTGGAAGGGAAAAGAAATAGGTAAGATGACAAAAAGTTTGAGAGATGAAATGTGTCAAGAATGACAGAGAGGGCACGATGTATCTCCACGAGTCCACACAAAGGAAGACTGGTGGATACTTGATCACAGTCTATAAATTTAAGTTAAAAATATAAATGAAGGAAAGGAGTTATTCACAGTCTCAGAAGGTAGTAGGGAAAAGATCAGTGCTCTAAAGCTAAAGAAAAGAAACGTTTAGCTTGATATTTGGAAAAGGTTCTTAGTAGGCAATTGAACAATGGACTAAACTCCCACATAGGGGATTTTGAAGTGGTCTCACTGTAGGCACCCAGGGATACTGCAGGTCAGATGAGGTATCAGTAAGATCCGTGCAGTAAGTAGTTTTTAAAATTGTAGGGCCTACTGAAATGATCTCTGTTCCTTGGCTATCCCTGCCTCAAATATCTAGAATGCTATGGGGTTTTTGTTTTTGTTTTTGTTTTTTTGTTTTGTTTTGTTTCTAAGGATACCAAATGCACAGTTTGCTTGATCAAACATAATGACTGCCTTGTATTCTTTTAAAGTTTAGTGGGTCACCAATGCATATTCTGAGTTGAGATTTAAATGTGTGTGAAAGAGCTGTGATAGTCCACTGGATAAGTGCATACCTAGAGAATTTTGCAAACTGCATTGCGCACAGTGATGGCAAAAAATCTCTAAAGATTTAAACAAGGTACCCAAGTGTGAATATGGCTTATTAGAGCTTTTCTAACTACTATAATCCATCTACTTCCACATACATATGAGACTATATTCCTTCCCACGTACTCTATGTGATGTTTTCAAGTGTTTGGTACATCCTGTACTTTTTTTGGCTGAAGACACTACAATAAATGCTAATTGTCAGTGTACTTTCTGGTGAATTTGACCAAAATTCCATATTCTATGTACAAAGCATCTCTCTGTCTCTCTCCTCTCTCTCTTCCTCCCCCCCTCTCATACACGCATATAAACACACAACACACACATACATATGAATTCTATTAAAAGTAAAATTGAAAATTTGTGTTACTTATTTTTGAGCATCAAATACAATGTATGTACATAGGTGAAGTAATGAAAAATTTTGGAGTCTGGGTCTCCTTGTTAGAGAACCTGGAAATCAATGGTCTCACTACCGAAAAAAAATATTAATCAGAGAACTCCATGGTCACTAAATTTCTTCTTTGCT
The DNA here is from genome assembly GCF_003287225.1 of Phascolarctos cinereus. Taxonomy (NCBI): domain Eukaryota; kingdom Metazoa; phylum Chordata; class Mammalia; order Diprotodontia; family Phascolarctidae; genus Phascolarctos; species Phascolarctos cinereus. The sequence continues at coordinate 93,318,329 of NW_027556098.1, forward strand.
AAACAAAAAGTCTGTAGCTAGTATAGCTCTTATTGATATGCTTCATTATCATATCAACAGTTATTTCTTAATAAAATCCTTTAAGGACATAAATGAAAAAGCAATTATTAAGGACTAACAATATGAAAGGTACTATCCCTAACTTTAAGGAACCTTCAAGGATTGTAAAGGGGGAAGAAAACAGAGCATAGAGAAATGGTGGCTAGGAAATACTGTTTTGGTCTAGGAACTGACAAAGATGGTGAGTGGATCCATAAGACAGTCACTTAGTGTTTTAAGATGGAAAATGCCAAGCAAAATTTAATCATCTTCATTTTTTGAAAAGTTATAAGCATTTATTATCACTTATCAAATAGAAGTTAAAGTCAGCCTAGCATTGAAGCCTCTCCAATGTTTCACTCTTTAGCTATATGTAAAGTATACTCTTCCTTTAAGGCTCTTTTCATATAGAATTATTTAGTACTGAAAATTGGTGAAAAATCATTTTCTGTAAGGGACAACATTTATTTTGATAAAGGGTAGAAGATAATTCTACTATCACAAATGAACATTTTGATACCTAAAAGGAATATGAAAAGAATTTGATTTAATAAATAACACTGATATGAGCAGTTTTAAACAGAAAATAAACTATACATGAGTAAAAATCACTCAAATAACTTTCTGAATAATGTAGAATATCTGTTCATTGTGAAGAATTTGATGTTTTAAAAAGGAAGACAAAGAACTCTTATTTATTAGTAATTGGAGAAATATAGATGTAAAGAAAGAGTTTTATGGAACCAAAGAATGTATGGATCATGTTAAAGATGATATAGCTATGGGCCTTTTAGTACCTTAGCTTATTTGCATATAACAATTTTATCACTGAAGAAAGTAAAACCAGATTTTAAAAAGTGAGAAATCACAAAAACATTTGGAGAATGAGGACAGTTAAAAAGAACTATCAATTTGATATAGGTAATTTTGGGAATTGTGACTTTTTAAGTGAACAATGCATATCTCATTTAAGTGAATGAAATAGAAATTTAGATATAGAAACCTGAGAGAAGAACCTGAATTGAAGGGCTCCTAAATCAGGTTCCTATGTCAAAAATTGAAGACCCAACAAGGCGTGGCTATTAAAAGCAGCCAGTTTCAGCTAAGACATTCCTAATTGATGGGAAGGAGAATGGCTTTCATGGGCAACAGTTTTGGTAAAAGTTATTGCTCTTGATCACCACCTAGTGATGAAAAGAAGTGACGCTTCTTATATGGGCCTTTTGCTCTCTACTGCCACCTCTGATATGAGAAGGAAGAACAGAAAAGGATTTTGCAGTAGTTTGGCTTTGGAATTCTGGTAAGCTGATTAGATTTGTTCCTGTTGTTCAGTTGTTTCAGTCATGTCCAACTCTTTATCACCCCATTTCTGGTTTTCTTGGCAAAGATACTGGAGTATCTGGTCATTTTATTCTCCAGCTCATTTTACAAATGAAGAAACTGAGACAAAGTGTTAAGTGACTTGCCCAGGGTCACACAGCTAGTAAGTAAGTAAGTAAGTAGTAAGGCCAGATTTGAACTCAGGTCCTGTTGACTCCAGGCCCAGTGCTTTATCCACAGAACCACCTGGATGGCAATATTTGTTTCTATGGTTTAAAAAGTCAAATTGAGGTGTTGGAGTTCTATTCTGACTGGACAATGCAGTGTCTGGGTGAATGATAGAAGGAAGGAAAGAAGAAAGAATGGAAACAAGCATCTATAAGCACCTACTAGTGCTTGACAAATATTAACTTATTTGATCCTTACTACTGTGCGAGTTAGGTATTATTATTACCCTCATTTTACAATTGAAGAAATTGAGATGGAGAAGTTGTGTGGCTTGCCCAGGGTCACACAGCTAGTAAGTATCTATGAATGGATTTAAACTCAGATTTTTCCTAACCCCAAGCCCAGTGTTCTAAGTATTGTTCCATCTAGCTGCCACTAAAGCTTCAGAGGGCAGATGGGTCTAAGATTGAGAGCTTAGATATTTATCTGGTTCACTGTATGGTATGAGTTAGGAAGCAATGATCTAGGGGACAGAGGATTAGCCTATTCCTGGTCCTTAACACTGACTATGTAGCCTTCCTTAATCTGCTCATCCTAATCCACAGGAAAGGGAATAAACCCTAACCTGTATTATTGAATGTATAATATACATACACAAACACACATTTATGCCTGGTACAATTACTTCTTATTTTGAATTCATAACCACATAACCATAATGAGATATTTGTAAAGCATTTTGCAAGCCTTAAAGAACTAAATAAATGCTAGCCATTTTTCAAAAATCATGACAAGTTGAGCCCAGAAACAATCACCAAGGACTAAAGTATTTCTAAATTGCCTCTTTTCCTTCTCTAAAGTTCATATAAAAACAATCAGCAATATGTTTCACCCACTTGGGATCTATAAAACTCTTCCTAGGGTCTTATTCAATACCAAGCCTGATCCTGCCTAGAAAGCTAAGCTCTCAGGTTCTAAAAGAACGCACTTCTGTCTTCCAGGAAACTAAGGGCACTCTATCACCAGCATTCCCAGCCCCTGCCAGCCTGGGGTTGAAGTGCCTTATTAAAAATTCCTAAGAGACTTGTATTAGTATAAATTAGTGGGTAGAGGACATAATCCAGCACAAAGTGCAAATTTTTATTCAAATAATTCTATTAGCATAATTATCTTTTTGAGGAAATTAAATGTACATTATTATACTTGATGTGCCACAAATTATAAAAGCAAAATTTTCTCTTGTAAGGTTCCACAGTTCTCAAGTAATTAGCCATGTTGCACCCTGCAAATCAAAATTAAACACATAAATTAAACCAGTGGGGAAGATAATAACATTATAGGGGCTTAGGTTTAGTACAGTAGATTTTTATCAATGTCTCAGACCTCCAAAAGTCATGACAAGGAGTCAGACAAAAGTTTAATGGAGTGCCCCTGTCTGTCTTGTTCTATGACTAAGGAGATTGGTGTTGCTAATTATTTATTGCAAATCTCTAATTATTGTGATATACAACTTGGACAGGCATCCCTTTCATCTCTCATTCAACTTCGAGATCAACAACAAAACACTACTGCAAATTGTACCTCATCTCATTGGAAAAAAAAAAAGCCTTTTTGGATGATTTTTAAAATCTACCAGGTCCGCTTACTGATATAATTCACACACAATTTATAGGCCTAGAGACTGAAATGCTAGGGAAACTAGATGGTGCAGTAGATAGAAGTGGATAGAGCACCAGCTTTGGAATCAGGAGGGCCTGAGTTAAAATCTGACCTCAGCCACTTACTAGTTGTGTGACCATGGGCAAGTCACTTAGCCCAGATTGTCTCAAAAGAGAGACTTAAATGCTCTGTTAGGTGTGGTGCTACTTAGTTATATAAGCTCAGTAGGAAACTAAACTTTAGAATACAAAAGGACAAGAAAAGGTGGATTTTGAACCTCTATATGATAATTTCATCTTCTGTATGTAGTTACTGCCTCTAGTTACATGAAAGTTGAGTGACAATAATGATCCCTATGTTTTAAGCATTACGTATTTTATAAATAGCTTCAGCTGCTTATTCCTGGGCAGGGAGAGATACCTGGACGTGAACTATTCAATCTTCTTACACATTGACCATGGAGTCATTAAGTTTCTGAAGATACACTTTCTATATTAGGTTGTTTTTGTTGTTGTTGTTTTGTTTTGTTTTGTTTAGTCTAAATATGTGACTTCATTTGGGTAAGAAACTCTCCAGTATGAAACTCCCTCTATCAGTGCATATTGTCAACTACTCTAAAAATCCTAGCTTCACTTGCCTGAGGTACTGAGAGATTAGGGAACTTGTCCAGATTCATAGTTCACATATGTCAGAGGAAGAACTTGAGTCCAGATCTTCATGACTCTTTATGCTATGTGGTCTCTTCTGTACCTTGAGGAATACCTTGTTGAAACCACACTCCATTCTTGTAACCAATGATCCTCAGGACTTCATGTTTATATCTAGTCAAATTTTTCTAGAGGTGAATCCAGGTGCCAATCTAGAAAAACCATTAGTTGTTTCAGTAACAGGCAAACCAGGAACAACAGGACTTAGATAAGATGTCATGTCCCATTAACCCTAAAGCCACAAAGCAGAGATGTCTCAGAGTTCTGATACATCTGGCATTCCAATGACTCTTGCCCACCATCCAGATATTGCCTGGTATAATATATCCCTCCAGGGCACCTCTGGAAGTTTAGAACTAATCTCTACAGCTTTTACGCTCATTAACATATAGAGAATAGGCACTCTAATCTCTGAAGTTGGAGTCACAACCTACTCCCATATTAAGGGCTTCTCCTTAGAGATTCATCATAACGTCAGATTTGGATCTTTTGGGTGCCAAAGGTGGCAAGATTTTGGAGACTCTTTTATGGTTTCTAAACCACAAGAGTATTCTCAAACTGTCATAGAAGATATATTCTGATGCCTCAGCATGGAATGGAGATGAGCCATCAGGCAGGTAGAGTGAATGTTATTATCTCTCTTTTAAAGAGGAGAAAAACTGAGGCACTGAATAATGTGTCTTACACAGAGTCACATAGGAGAGAGGTTTGAACCTAGGTCTTCTGACTCCCAGTCCAAAATAGCACAATGTCATCTTACTTGATCAAGAATTCTTTTAGATGATAGAATCTATTTGACTACAGACTGAGGAATTACAGGTGACTATGTAGAAAATAAGGTATAGATACTCAGGTCAGTCTCCCTTTCGCATGATTTGATATATGTCTTGTCAGACTTAAAGCCAGGAAAAGCTGAGTTCTAATATCATTGACACCTCTTAATTATGTGACCCTGGACCCAACAATTCACTTAATCTATTTCAACCTCAATGTCATTTATAAATTTGTTCATAATAATATGTCACATGGTTGTGAGGATCAAGTGAGATAATATATATAAAGTGCTTTCTTCAAGGGCTTTGTAAATGTTAGGTTTTATTTTTTCAGTTTTTAATAGTGTCAGGCTGTTTTGATACTCTTAGCCTAGCCTCATATATTTTTTGGATGGGCTCCAAGCATAACACTAGTTTCTAAGTCAAAACTATACTTTCAGCAGCTATCTGAAGCCAGTTAATCACCTGATCATGGATTTCTTTCAAGCAGCTATTCAATTAGTCCTACCCCTTGATGATACCAGTACCCATTACAAATTTCTCTCTTCAATCTCTTCTTTCCTTGAGTAAATTTCACCAAGTTTTGACCTCCCTGGGTCCTTTATCTCGGTTTAATTGAGTCTTTCTCATTCAATCCCTGTATTTTAAATAGATTCTTTCCCTGACCATGTTCTCTCTTACTAGGCCCATCTTTCTTAGTAGGCTCCCTTTTTATTGTCTTGAGCCTTCTGGTTATCTTCAACTTCATCATGTATTGTATCCCTCATTCCATATTACCATGCAAATGTTGAAAATAACTCTTTACATACAACAAAGATAGATTGCATTTTAGAAACCTATCAAGGTAGCAAGGGCCTTGATATACAGAAACCACTATGGAAACCTGTATTTCTGCAAAGTCCTCATGTAGACAATATAAGAAATGGTAAAGTATGGCAGAGTGAGTATTGGGCATGCATGCAGAAAGATCAGATACTGCCTTTTATACTAGTTGCATACCTTTCTACACCTTAGGCTACTATCTAAGACTAATATACTAAGTCATTGCATAGATAAAAATAATTTTCCCCAGTAGAGAGTTCCATCACCCGAAAAAGAATCGTCTTCCCTTCTCATATTCTTATTACTACGCAGAATCCTAAATTTTGAGCAGAAAAAGACCTTACAAGTCGTACGGTCTAACTTTGCAAATACATATATGAGGAAGCTGAATCTCAAAGAGGTCACTTTCCCAAGATCACACAAAAGCTAAATGGCAGGATAAGTGTCTGAACCTAGATAGCCTAACAAGAAATCCATTGTTCATTCCACCATAACATAATAAGGTAAAACATTAGACCCCCAAGAAAAAGTGGTGATGATTTTACCCTTCCCAAGTGTGGTGTGATTCTTTATTTCAATCTTCATTTACTTAAGTTTTAAGCCAGTTTGTATCACATGTCCATCTGCCCATAGCTCTGTTTTCTCCCATTCTTTTTGTAGTGCCACCTCTATAGACTGAAGTGAATACTTTATTACCTTTTGGGTTCATATGAAAAGCTGAACCATATTGGTTTCTATTATATACTTATTAGGGGTATAGTTATTGTGAAAATAGTAAAGAAGAAGTAAAGTTTCATCAGTAAATCACCATCTTGAGTGGGAATGGTTTCTAAATGTCAGGGATTTCAAAAGTTGATCTCCCCCTCAAGAATGGTGGAGCTAAATTAAGTGCAATTGCTTTGACTGGGCACCATGCCATAGGAAAATCAGGAAATTGATCAAAACCTTGACTTTAACATTCAGAAATTAAAAATTCTGGCCATTTATATACTGGGTTTCAATGAATGATTTACCAATAGAAAGCTTTTTTATCCAATTACTGAGTTAGTCTTTCCAAAATAGCACCAATTTAATCATTTATTTTTAATCTGCTGCTTATACCAACGTAAAAAATGATCACAAGAAAGCATGAAATGCCTAAATCAAAGTTTGAAATGCATCTGGGGCAAAGAGACAATGCCCTTATGTTTTTTTTCCCAAAAATTAAATAGTTTTGTACCCAAGTTTTCATTGGCAAATTGGGATGGTGTAAGAAATGATATTTAAGAGATGTATGGGACAGAGCAAAGGTGGTGGAGTAAAACCAGGGACTGACCTGAGCTTTCCCAAGTTCACCTCCAAATAGTGTTAAAATATGGCCTCAAAATGAATTCTGAAGCAGCAGAACCAGCAAAAGAATGGGGCAAAACAATTTTCCAGCCCAAGACAACTTGGTAGGTCAGCAAGAAAGGTCTATATCACTGGGGTAAGAGTGTAGCACAGGCCAGCACTGGCACAGGCAGTGCAGACTGTGACTTGCAAGCCAAAAGTAGGCCTTCAGGGTAACTGAAGTAGCAGGGGTAGTTTCCAGAGCTCTCAGACCACAGATGGTAAGGAGGTCAGAAAACTGGTCAGAAGGACATTACGAGGGATCTTTTGCAGGCACTGGCAGGAGGATTCTGTTGCATTGCCCACAGTTGGTTCTGGGTTGAAGTCCCAGGGAAAGGAGGAACACTATGAGGATCAGGGACAATGGTCAGAGTTCCAAGGTGAAAAAGAGTGCTTATGTTTACTGATGGACAAGAGTACAGGTCAGGGGAGTAGTGAAAAGCCTCTCCTTAGATCACAGCATCTTAGAATAACTGAAAGCTTACAGAATCTCAGAGCTAGCTTGGAAAAAAAAGCTTCATGGAAACCCCGAAGCTCAAGACATAGTCTCTCCTCCACTCTGGGAGCAGAGCAAGATGTTAACATAAAGTTAAAAGTCAAGAAATAAACTGGGATAGTTAGCAAACAACAAAAACAAAAGAACCTGATCATAAAATGTTACCTATGCTGACAGAAAAGATCAAAGTACAAACACAGAAGAAAAAAAAAATACAACCAAATCAAAGCAGGTACATGCAAAGTCTCAAAGAAAAGTAGGAATTGATCTCAAGCCCTCAAAGAGCTCAGAAAGGATTTTTAAAAATCAAGTAAGAGAAGTAGAGGGAAAACTGGAAAAAGAAGTGAGAGTGATGCAAGAAAACAATTTTAAAAAGAGTCAAAGGCAGAGCAAAGATGGTGGAGTAAAAGCAGTGACTTGCTTGAGCTTCCCCCCAAACTCCTCCAAATAATTGTTAGAAAAATGGCTCTAAACAAATACTAAAGCAGCAGAACCACAAAAAGACAGAGTGAAAGACATTTCCAGCCTAAGACAACCTGTATGGTTGATCACAAAGGGATATTATGCTGGGCAGGGAAAGGAGCTCAGTACGTCGTGGGTGCAGGCAAACCAGGCCTCAGCTAACTTGCAGCAGGCCTCAGAGGAGTGAATCATAGGCAGCAGTGGCAGTTTCCTGACTTCTCAACCCATGAAGGACAAAGACAACTTAGAAGGTCAGTAAGAAAAGTCTGTATCTGTGTTGAGAGAGAAGGTTGGTCCCAGCACCAGTCCCCGAGCAAGGCTCTGGGGCAGTGTCTGCTTCCAGAGCTTCTGGGCCACAGACTAAGGGGGAATCAAATGGCTGATCAGAGGGAGATTGCAGGGATCTCTTTGATGGTGCAGGATCCTCCTTTGCTTGTGCTTTGATCTGGGTCACAGTTCTAGGTGGTGGTCCTTGGGGTGAGGAGGAGTGCTGGCATGGTGGAGACTGTAGTGGCAGTATAGAGAGAATCCTCCTCATAGTTCCAAGGCAGAAAACAGTGCTTGCAGTCACTCATAGACCAGAGCATAGGCCAGGAAAGGAGTAAATACCTCGCCCTTGATCATGGCACCTTGGAAGAACCAAAAATTTACAGTCTGTAGAAGTTTCTCTGAAAACAGCTGCACAAACCCCCCAAAGCTTGTGACAGTACATTCTCCACACTGGAAGCAGATCCCTCCCTTAACAAAGAGTTTATAAATCAAGTAGTTGGCTGGGATCATGAGTAAGCAGTGTAAAAAGAATCAGACTATGCAATCTTACTTTGGTGATAAAGAACATCAAAACATACAACCAAAAGACAATAAAGTCAAAGCTCCCACATCCAAAACCTCTAAGAAAAATATTAATTTTTCCCAGGCCATGGAAGAGCTCAAAAACTATTTTGAGAAGCAAGTAAGAGAAGTAGAGGAAAAACTGGGAAGAGAAATGAGGGTGATTCAAGAAAATCATGAAAAACAAGTCAACAACTTGCTAAAGGAGACCCAAAAAAATACTGAAAAGAAATAACACCTTAAAAATTAGCCTAACCCAAATGGCAAAAGAGGTTCGAAAAGCCAATGAGAAGAATGCCTTAAAAAGCAAAATTGACCAAATGGAAAAGGAAGTCCAAAAGCTTACTGAAGAAAATACTTCCTTAAAAATAAGAATGAAGCAACTGGAAGCCAGTGATTTTATGAGAAATCAAGACATTGTAAAACAAAACCAGAAGAATGAAAAAATAGGAAACAATATGAAATATCTCACTGAAAAAACAACTGTCCTAGAAAATGGATCCAGGAGAGATAATTTAAAAATTATTGGACTATCTGAAATTCATGATCAAAAAAAAAAAAAAGCCAAGACATCATCTTTCAAGAAATTACCAAGGAAAATTACCCTGATATTTTAGAACCAGAGAACAAAATAGAAATTGAAAGAATCCACCAATCAACTCCTGAAAGAGATCCCCAAAGGAAAACTTCTAGGAATATTGTAGCCAAATTCCAGAGTTCCCAGGTCAAGGAGAAAATATTGCAAGCAGCCAAAAAGAAACAAGTCAAGTATTGTGAAAATACAATTAGGATAACACAACACATAGCAGCTTCTACATTAAGAGATCAGAGAGCATGGAGTATGATATTCCGGAGGGCAAAGGAGATAGGTTACAACCAAGAATAACTAACCCAGCAAAACTGAATATAATCCTTCAGGGGAAAAAATGGAGAATCAATGAAATACAGGATTTTCAAGCATTCTTGATGAAAATACCAGAATAGAAATCAGACTTTCAGATACCATACTCAAATGAAACATAGAGGTAAACAGGAAAGAGAAATCATAAGAGACTTACTAAGGTTGAACTTTTTACATTCTGCATGGAAAGATGATATTTGTAACTCATGAGTCCTTTATCGGTATTAGAGTAGTTGGAGGGAAAATTTTATGTGTATGTATATAGATAGACAGACAGACAGACAGATAGATAGATAGATAGATAGGTAGATAGATAGATAGATAAAGGGCACAGGCTGAGTTCAAGATGAAGGGGTGATATCTGGAGAATAAAATTAAGGGGTGACAGAGGATTATATGGGAGGAGAAACAGAGAGGTAGAATGGGGTAAATTTTCTCACCTAAAACAGACAATAAAAGGCTTTTACAAGGGAGGAGAAATGGGGGAAGGTGAGAGGGAATGAGTGAATCTTATTCTCATCAGATTTTGCTTAAGGAGAGAATAACATACACATTCAATTAGGTATGGAAATCTATCTTACCCTACAGGAAAATAGGGGGGAAAGGGGACAAGAGAGCAGGAGGATGATAGAGGGGAGGGAAGATTGGGGGATGAATAATCAGAAGCAAACATGTCTAAGGAGGGACAGGGTCAAAAGAGAGAATAGAATAAATTGGGGTCAGGATAGAATTAAGGGAAATATACTTAGTTTTTTACAACATGATTCCTATTGAAGTGTTTTGCATGACTACACATATATAAACTGTATCGAGTTGCTTGCCTTCTCAATGAGGGTGGGTGGGAAGGGAGGAAAGGGAAAATTTGGAACCCAAAGTTTTAAAAACAAAAGCTAAAAAAATTGTTTTCACATGCAATTTGGAATTGAGATATACAGAAAATGGGGTATAGAAATCTATCCTGTCCTACAGGAAAATTGAAGGGAAAATGGATAAGAGAATGGGGGGCAGATAGAAGGGAGGGCAGATTAGGGGAAGGGATATTCAGAATGCATGTCATCTTGAGGTGGGTGGAGGGACAAGACTGGGAGGAAATTTGGAACTCAAAATCTTGTGAAAGTGAATGTTGAAAACTAAAAATTAATTAATTAATTTAAAAAAATAAAAGGAGTCAACAATTTGTTAAAGGAGACACAAATAAAAATACTGAAGAAAATACCACCTAAAAAACAGAATAAGCCAAAAGGCAAAAGAGATCCAAAAAGACAATGAGGAATAGAATGCCTTAAAAGGAAGAATTGGTCAAATGGAAAAGGAGACACAAAAGCTCACTGAAGAAAATCTTTTTAGACAGTAGAATTGTGCAACTAGAAGTTAATGACTACATGAGGCATCAAGGGAAAAAAAGTCAGAAGAATCAAAAAAAATAGAATATGTCAAATATCTCATTGGAAAAACAGCTGACTTGGAAAAACAATAAAGGAGAGATAATTTAAGAATTATTGGATTGCAGGAAAGCCATGATGGGGGGAAAAAATAGCCTAGACATCACGTTTCAAGAAATCATGCAAGATAACTTCCCTGATAATCTGGAACCAGAGTATAAAATAGAAATTGAAAGAATCCACCTATCACCTCCTCAAAAGAGAAACTCCCAGGAATATTAGAGCCAAATTCCAAAGCTCCAAAGTCAAGTAGAAAAATAAGCCAGAAAATAAGCCAGAAAAAAATAATACAAATATCACGGAACCATAGTTGGGATAACAAAAGATGTAGCAGCCAATGCATTAAAGAATCAGAGAACTGGGGATATGATATTCTGACAGGCAATGGGGCTAAGCTTACAACCAGGAATTGCCTACCCAGCAAAACTGAGTATAATCTTTCTGAGGAAAAATGTATATTTAATGAAATGGATGTCATTCAAGTATTCCTGATGAAAAGAACAGAACTGAATAGAAATTTTGAGTTTCAAATACAAAACTCAAAAGAAACATAAAAAGATATACATAAAACAGAAAGCATTAGAAATTTGATATGATTAAACTGTTTACATTCCTACATGAGGAGATGATACTTGTAACTCCTAAGAACATTCTCATGATTAAGTTAGCTAGAAGGAGCACACATAGAAAAAGAACGCAGGTGTGAGTTTACTATGATGGGATGATATCCCCCCCAAAAAAATTAATTAATTAATTAATGGGTGAGAAAGAAGGATGTGCTGGGAGAAGGGGAAAGAGAAGGGTTAGAATAGAGTAAGTTATCTCACATAAAAGAGGTGAAAAAGAGTTTTTACAGAGAAGGAGAAGATGTGAGAGGTGGTGGTGGGCAAAAACTAGATCAAGGGAATAACTGACACTCAGTTGGTTACAGAAATCTATCATATTCTATATGAAACAGAAGGGGAAAGGATAAGAAAAGGGGGAGTGGCAGAAGGGAAAATGGTTTAGGGAAGCTGTGGTCAAAATCAAAATACTTTTTTAATAGGGACACCATGAAAAAGGAGGGGAGAGAGAAGGGAAGGGAAGGGAAGGGAGAGAAGGGAAGGGAAGAGAAGACAGGAGAAGAGGAGAAGACAGGAGAAGAGAGGAGAGGAGAAGAGGAGAGGAGAGGAGAGGAGAGGAGAGGAGAGGAGAGGAGAGGAGAGGAGAGGAGAGATGAAAGGTTAGGGGAGGGGAGACAAGAGGAGATGAGAGGACAGAGCGACAGAAAGAGGGAAAGAGAGAAGGATAAACAGAGGGGGAAACAAAACAGAGGGAAAGAGGGTTTACTAACACAGTAATCATAAATATGAATGTGAATGGGATGAACTCATCCATAAAACAGAAGCAGAAAGTAGAATGGCTAAAAAAAAAAAGAATTCTACAATATGTTGCTTACAAGAAAAATATCTGAAGCATAGAGACACAGAATAAAAATAAGAGGCTGAAGTAAAAATCATTGCACTTCAGCTGAAGTAAAAAAAAAAAGTAGGGGTAACAATTATGATCCCAGACAAAGCAAAAAGAAAAATAGATCTAATTAACAGAAATAAGGAGGGAAACTACATTTTGCTAAAAGGTACAATAGATAATGAAGTAATATCGATTCTGGACATATATGTGGCAAATGGTATAGCATGCAAATACTTAATGGAAAAGTTGAAAGAGTTCCAGAAGGAAATAGAAAGTAAAAACTATGCTAGTGGAGGACCTCAACTTTCCCCTTTCACAACTAGATAAATGTAACCAAAAATAAAGAAAGAAGTTAAGGAGAAGAACAGAATTTTAGAAAAGTTAGACATAATAGACACCCAGAGAAAACTGAACAGGAATAGAAAGGAATATAACTTTTTTTTCAGTGGTACATGGCAGCTACATAAAAATTGACCACATATAAGACATAAAAACCTCACAACCAAATGCAGAAAGGGAGAAATATTAAATGCATCCTTTTCAGATAATAAAGCAATAAAAGTTACATGTAATAAAAGGCCATGGAAAGATAGACTAAAAATTAGTTGGAAACTAAAAATTTAATCCTAAAGAATGAGTGGGTCAAAGAACAAACCATAGAAACAATCATCAATTTCATTAAGGAGAATGACAACAATGAGACAACATAACAAAATACATGGGATGTAATCAAAGTATTATTTATGGGAAAGCATATCTTTAAATGCTTACATCAATAAAAGAAAGTAAGAGCATGTCAATGAATTGGTCATGCAACTAAAATTTAAAAAAAATTAGAAAAAGAAAAAATTTTAAATTCCAGTGAAACATTAAATTGGAAATGCTAAAAATCAAAGTTAGATTGATGAAATTGAGAGTAAGAAAACCATTGAACTGATAAATAAAACTAACGTTCTGATTTTATAAAAAAAATACAAATCATGTGTTAATCTCACTTAAAAAGGAAGAAAAACAAATTGCCTGCATTAAAAATAAAAGGTCAAATTCATCACCAATGAAGAAAAATGAAAGCAATTATTAGGAGCTTTTTTCACCAAATATATGGCAACAAATCTAACAGTCTATATTTAATGGATGAATATTTACAAAAACATAAATTGCCCAGATTAACAGAACAGTAAATACCTAAATAACCCTAATTTAGAAACACAAAATGAACAAGCCGTCAATGAGCTATGTAAAGGGGAAAAAAATCCACAGGAACAGATGGATTCATAAGTGAATTCTGCCACACACTTAAAGAACAATTAATTCAATACCATGTAAGTTATAAAGAAAAATAGGCAAAAAGTCCTTCTAAATTCCTTTTACAAGACATAGAAAGATCAGATTAATGAAATGGGCATGTAATTAAAAATAGAAAAAGAACAAATTTAAAATCCCCAATTAATTTTACCACTTATTACTATTTTATTTTTTCCAATTAAACATAAGGGTTGTTTACAACTTTCATTTTTATAAGATTTTGTATTACAATTTTTCTTCCTCTTTCTGTCCCCTCCCCCGTCCATAGGACTGTAAGCAATTTGATGTAGGTTATACATGTACATTCATATTAAATATATTTCCACATTAGTTATGTTGCGAAAAAGAATCAGAACAAAAGGGAAAAGCAAAAAGAAAGAAAAAACAAGAACAACAAAAAAAGTGAAAATAGTATCCTTCCATCTGCATTCAAACTCTATAGTTTTTTCTCTGGATGTGGATGGCATTTTATTTTTTATTTTATTTATTTTTTTTTTGTTTTTTTGGACTTTAAACAGAAGCTTCAACCGGCTTTGTTTTAACATGCTGAGGGGGTCCCATCTGCTCAGGCCAGAACATACAGCACTAATCCTGGCAACTCCAAAGGAAAAATCAAGTGGTCATAATTAATTAATTCATCAGAAAAATGTTTGTGCGGGCAGAATTGGAATGCAGGGAAGAGCTTGTGATCTGGAAGGGCACAGGTAGGTCCCGAGGTCATCTGAAGCCAGAGGGAAGGGTCCAGAGCCGACCCTTTCCCTACTGCTTCTTGTACATGCCCACATGGGATAAGATCCAGCCACAGGGCAGGAGGAGGCACATGAAGGAGGCTGTCACACCAATGATCTTGTCCAGCAGGCTCAGCTCCTCCAGGCCAACTACGTGCAAGGGGCGCTTCAGGCCACTCAGCAGGCACAGGGCCAGCAGGAGACATAGGGGTATCAGGGCTGGGACAAGGTGGGGCCGGGATGCGGAGGACTTGGATAGCATTTTCAATCATGAGTCTTTTGGAATTGGCTTGCATCATTACATCACAGAGAAGAAATAAGACTATTATAATTGATCATCACAAAATGTTGCTGTTGTTGTGTACAATGTTCTCCTGGTTCCACTCACTTTATTCAGCAACAATGCATGTAAATCTTTCCAGGTTTTTCCGAAATCTGCCTGCTCAGCATTTCTTATAGGACAATGGTATTCCATTACATTCATATAGTACAACTTGCTCATCCATTCCCCAATTGATGGGCATCGTCCCTCTTTTCAACTCTTTGCCACTACAAAACGAGCTGCTATAAATATTTTTATATATGTGGGTCCTTTGACTGTTTTAATGATCTCTTTGGGATACAGATCTAGTAGTGGTATTGCCAGATCTAAAGGTATGAGTAGTTCTTTAGCCATTTAGGTATAGCTCCAAATTGCTCTCCAGAATGATTGGATAAGTTCACAACTCCACCAACAATGCATTAGTGTCCCAGTTTTTCCACATCCCTTCCAACATTTATCATTTTCCTTTTCTGTCATTTAGCCAGTCTGATATGTGTGAGGTGGTACTCAGTGTTGTTTTAATTTGCATTTCTCTAATCAATAGTGATTAAGAGAACTTTTTCATATGACTATAGATAGTTTTAATTTCTTCATCTGAAACCTGCCTATTTATATCCTTTGCTATTTATTAATTGGGGAACGACTTCCATTCTTACAAATTTGACTCAATTCTCTATTTACTAGCTGTAAAAGTTATTTCCCAGCTTTCTACTTTCCTTCCAATCAGGGTTTTATCTAACATAGATATTCTTTCTTACTACCCTAATAATAAGGAAGCTCTTATGAGTTATAAATATCATCTTCCCATGTAGGAAGGTGAACAGTTTAAACTTATTAAGTCCCTTATGATTTCCCTTTCCTGTTTACCTTTTTATGTTTCTCTTGAGTCTTGTATTTAAAAGTCAAATTTTCTATTCAGCCCTGGGCTTTTCATCAAGAATACTTGAAAGTCACCCACATAAATCATTTGCGTTTCTATATATTACCAACAAAGACCAACAGCAAGAGATAGAAAGAGAAATTCCATTTAAACTTACTGTAGACATAAAATATTTGGGAGTCTACCTCCCAAAACAAACCCAGGAACTCAATGAACACAATTACAAAACAATTTTCACACAAAGTCAGATCCAAATAATTGGAAAAACATCAGTTGCTCATAGGTAAGCTGAGCTAATGTAATAAAAATGACAATTCTACCTAAGCTAATTTACTTATTCAGTGCCATACCAATCAAACTACCAAAAATTTATTTTATAGAGTTAGAAAAAATAATAACAAGATTCAATTGGAAGAACAAAAGGTCCAGAATATCAAGGGAACAAATGAAAAGAAATTCAGGGGGAGGTGGCCTAGTAATTCCAGATCTTAAATTGTGTTATAAAGCAGCAATCATTAAAACTGCTTGGTACTGGCTAGGAAATAGAGTGGTGGATCAGTGGAATAGGTTAAATATCAAGATACAGTAGTCAATGACTATAGTAATCTATTATTTGATAAACCCAAAGACCCCAGCCAGCTTCTGGGATAAGAACCCACTCTTTGAAAAAAACTGCTGGGGTCTTGTATGGCAGAAACGAGGCATAGACCCAAATCTCACACCATATACCAAAATAAAGTCAAAATGGGTTCATTATTTAGATATAAAGTCTGATACTATAAGCAAACTTGGAGAGCAAGGAATAGTTTAGATCTATAGAGAACAGAAGAATTCATGACCAAACAAGAGATAGAGAACACTATGAAAAGCAAAATGGATAATTTTAATTGCATTAAATTGAAAAGTTTTTGCACAAACAAAACCAACACAACTAAGATTAGAAGAAAGGTAGAAAATTGGGAAAGAATTTTTACAACCAGTCTCTCTGATAAGGGCCTCATTTCTAAAATATATAGAGAATTAAGTCAAATTTATAAAAATACAAGCCATTCCTCAGTTGATAAATGGTCAAAGGATATGAACAGACGGTTCTAAAGTGAAGAAATTAAAGTCATCTATAGTCATATGGAAAAAATGCTGTAAATCATTATTGATTAGAAAAATACAAATCAAAACAACTCTGAGGTACCATATCACACCTATCAGATTGGCTAACATGACAAAACAAGAAAATGATAAATGTTGGAGAGAATGTGGGAAAATTGGGACACTAATGCATTGTTGGTGGAGTTGTGAAATGATCCAACCATTTTGGAGAACAATTTGGAATTATGCCCAAAGGGCTATAAAAATGTGCATACCCTTTGACCCAGCAATAGCACTTCTGGGGCTATATCCCAAAGTGATCATACAAATGGGAAAAGGACCCACACATGTAAAAAAATATTCATAGCAGCTCTTTTTGTGGTGACAAAGAATTGGAAATTGAGAGGACACCTATCAATTGGGGAATGGCTGTACATGTTGTGGTATATGAATGTAATGGAATATTATTGTGCTATAAGAAATGATGAACAGGCTGACTTCAGAAAAACCTGGAAAGATTTGTATGGTCTGATATTGAGTGAAATGAGTAGAACCAATAGAACATTATACACAATAACAGCCACATTTTGCAATGACTAATATTGATAAACTTAACCCTTCCCAGCAATAGAAAGATCTAAGACATCTCCAGAGGCCTCGTGATAGAAAATGCTATCCACATCCAAAGAAAGAACTACAGAAGTTGAATTGCTATTTTTTTCTCTTCTGTTGAGTTTTGTTTCCTCTTTCTGATGGTTCCTCCTATTGGTTTTAATTTTTACTTACAACAGCACTGATGTGAAAATATATTTAATAGGAATGTAAATGTATAGCCTATGTCAGATTGTGCACTGTCTTGGGGAAGGTGGTGAGGAAGGGGGTGAAAAATTTTAAACTCAAAAGCATATGGAAGTGATTATTGATAAATCAAAATAAATTAATAAGATTTAAAAAGAAGAAATGGACAAGAATTTCACAGAATAAAAAAAAAAGAATACTTGAAAGTCCTCAAACTCACTGAATGTCCATTTTCCCCTTTTGCTGGGTAAGTGATTCTTGATTCTGGAGGGCTCTTTTGCCTTCCAGAATATCATAATCCAAGTCTACTGATCCTTTAATGTAGAAGCTGCTAATTTCTGTGTTATCCTGATTGTGGCTCTACCATACTTCAATTGTTTCTCTCTGACTACTTATAGTATTTTCTCTTTGACCTGGGAATTCTGGAATTTGGTTATAATTATCCTGGAAGTTTTCATTTTAGGATGTCTTTCAGGAGGTGATTGGTGGATTCTTTCCACTTCTATTTACCCTCAGGTTCTAGAATACTACAGCAGTTTTCCTTGATAATTTCTTGAAAGCTGATGTCTAGGCTTTTATTTTTTTATCATAGCTTTCAGGTAGTCCAACAATTTTTTTTCATATTCTATTAATTTATTTACTTTTAGTTTTCAACATTCACTTCCACAACATTTTGAGTTCCAAATTTTCTCCCCATCTCATCCCTCCACCTACCCTAAACGGCATGCGTTCTGAATACCCTTTCCCCTAATCCACCCTGCCTTCTATCTACCCCCCATTCTCTTAGCCCCTTCCCCTTCAATTTTCCTGTAGAGCAGCATATATTTCTATACCCCATTGCCTGTATATCTTAATTCCCAGTTGCATGTGAAAACAATTTTTAACATTTGTTTTTAAAACTTTGGGTTCCAAATTTTCTTCCTTCCTCCCTCCCCACCCACCCTCATTGAGAAGGCAAGCAATTCAATATAGGTTACACATGTGTAGTCATGCAAAACACTTCCATGGTATTCATGTTGTGAAAAACTAAGTATATTTCCCTTAATCTTATCTTGATCCCCATTTATTCTATTCTCTCTTTTGACCCTGTCCCTCATTAGAAGTGTTTTCTTCTGATTACCCTCTCCTCCAATCTGCCCTCCCCTCTTTCATCCTCATGCTCTCTTGTCCCCTTCCCCTGCTATTTTCCTGTAGAGTAAGATAGATTTCCATACCTAAGTGAGTGTGTATATTACTCCCTCTTTAAGCCAAATCCAATTCACTCATTGTCACCCTTTAATTTTATTCTCCAGATATTACCCCTTCATCTTCAACTCACCCTGTGCCCTCTATCTATCTGTCTGTCTATCTATCTATCTATCTAGACATATAGACATGATTTTTTACCCTCTAACTGCCCTAATACTGACAAAGGTGTCATGAGTTACAAATATTATCTTTCCATACAGGTATGTAAACAATTCAACCTTAGTCTTGATTTGTTTCTTAAGTTATTTCTTTCTTGCTGCTTGCAATATTTTCTCCTTGACCTGGGAACTCCGGAATTTTGGCTACAATGTTCCTAGAAGTTTTCCTTTGGGGATCTCTTTCAGGAGGCAATAGGTGGATTCTTTCAATTTCTATTTTGCCCTCTGGTTTCAGATACAAGACTCAAGAGAAACATGAAGAGGTAAACAAGAGAGAGAAATCATAAGGGACTTTAAGAGACTTATTAAGGTCTTGTCTTGTTTTTGCAGTATAGTTTTCCCTGCAATTTTAGGCAATTTCCAGATTTTGCAATTACTGTTTAGTATTAGTGTATTTATGTTACATCTCTTAAGTGCTTGATACTTTGCTGAGCACTTTTTACCCAGATTATCTTACTTGGTCCTCATCACAACCCTGGAAGGAAGATGTCATTGTTACCCCCATATTGCAAGTGAGGCAACTGAGGCCAAGGTTAGGTGACTTGCCCAGGGTCACACAGATACTAAATGTCTGAGGATGGCTATTAACTGAGGTTTATTCAACTCCAGTCCCAGCACTCTTATCTTCTGCACCACCAGCTGCCTCTAAAGGAAGTTACGTTGGGGAAAAAAAAACCATGATCTTCATATAAGCAAAGCATAATGGTCTTGAAGAAAGGACACTTAGAGACAAGTAAAGAATTATAGTTCTCCTAGAAGAACATGCAAGTCAAAATGGAAGAAAATTATATAAAACTTTTGAACACAGAGAAAAACAAAACAGTAAAATGCAACTCCTAGGACTATTGTAGCCAACAACTAAAAAACAACAGATATATTAGTTATTAATACTGAACATTTATAGTACTGACTATGTGCCAGACACTGTGCTGTGTTCTGCAATTATTATCTCATTTGATCTTCACAACAACCCTAGGAAATCGGTACTATTATTATCCCCATTTTTTTACTTGAGGAAACTGAGGCAGAGATTAAGTGACATGCCCAGGATCACATGACTATTAAGTATCTGAGGGCAAATCTAAACTTAGGTCTTCCTGAATCCAGGCTCAGAACTCCATCCACAGGGCCAACTAACTGGCTTTAAAAATAAAAAGTAAATAAATCAATATACAAGCAAGGACAACAATGACAACAGAGCAAAATAATAACAAAAACATTAATAGATTTCTTTCTAAAAATATAAGAGGAAAAGGTGAAAGCTAATAGAAGTGATTGTAGACAAACAGGATTGGTCCATAATACATGAACTTTATAGCACTACATCTACAGTTACATCAATATTTTAAGGAACTTAACTGAAAAAGAAAATGCAACATAAAAGGAAAGAGAAAAGGAAGAAGACAGAGGAGAATTATGTTGTACCTTAATCAAACTAAAAGTTTAAAATAAAAGAAAGTAACTGTGAGTCTCTCTGAAAGAATAGCTCCTATCAGAAAAAGGTTGAGGAGCAAAAGAAACATTGAAAAAAAGGGCAGGGGGGGAGGCAGAATTAAAAAAACCCGTCATTTATACACTGTAACACAACACAAATACTAATTAGTTCCAGTAGTATAAACAAAAGGCACAGTGCCAAATGTAGATTTCAAAATGAAATGCTAAATAAGAGTGGGTCAAATGCCAAGCCATAGAAACAATTAATGATTAATTTTTTAAAAAATAATAATGATGAAACAAAAAGCTAATATTTCATCAGTGTAGCTACTGAAGTTGCCAGGGACAAAATCATATCCTTACAAACATACGTGAACAAAATAGAAGAAGAAAATGCATTAATTGAATATTTTTAAAAAATAAAGTCAAGTACATAAATCTAAATAAGCCTAAAAGGAATATATTAACATGATAAAACAGACATATTGAAAGCAAAAAATAAAAAAAAAAATAAAGTTCAGTCTTTGCAAAAGATAATTTTGATAAAAATCAAATCAACAAAGTAGCATATGAACAAGATAAAATCTACAGCAAAGCCAGATGAAATGAAGAGAATTATCAGAACCTATTATATATAGTTATTTACTAATAAACTATATAACTCAAAAGAAGTAGAAGTATACCTTCAAAAATATAAAATACTGAAACAAGCATGAGACCAAAAAGAGATATTCCAAATCCAAAAGATATTACAGTCCCCGAAAAGGAAATACAACTAATTATAAAAAAAAAAAGATGACCGGGGGGGGGGCTCATAGTCCTGATGGGAAAAATACAATTAGTATTAATAATACACAACTTATTTTGAAAATATCAAAATGAAAGCACTCTAGAAGATACCTTTTTTATGAAAGAAATATATTCCTAATACCATAACCAGGAAAGGAAGAAACATAACCAAAACTTTTAGGTTCACATCACTAACATCCGTTCCAATGTTTTAAATAAATCCTGTCAAACAGATTATAGAAATTCATCCAAGAAACCATTCACCATGACCAAGCTGGATTTATACCAGGTATTCAAGGATGGCTCAACTTTAGGAAAACAATAAATATAACCAATCTTATTTTAAAAAAAATACAAAACCACTTAATTGTCTCAAAGGTAAAAAAAAAATCTTTGACAAAATTTAGCACTTATTTATGCTAAGAACTGACAAAGAATAAGCATAGAGGAACAAATTTTAATGTCATAAAATATATCTATCTAACACCAAAATCAAGCACCATATTTAATAGGGATACACTAGACATTTTGCCAGTAAATACAATAGTAAAACAAGGGAGGCCTACTTTCCCCACCATTATTTTGTATCATTCTGAAAGTGCTAACAATAGCAAAAAGACAAGAGAAAGAAATTAGTGTTGGATAGATAGGTAAGGAGGACAAACTATTGCCTTTTGCTGGGTGATGTGATAGTTTACTAAGAAATCAGCAAGGATACTAGACAACTAATAGCTTCAGCAAAATTGCAACTTACAAAATAAACCCTCAAAAATCAACCACATTTCTACATAATAACAGAATCCAAGAGGCCTTCATAGAAAGGGAAATTCCATTTCAAGTAACAACAAGATGCCTCAAATGTCTTGTATCAAGATACCAATGCACACAAAATATGAGTAAATTCAATTAAGAAGTGAATCTTAAAGAAATGAAGAACAATTTGAATAGCTGACTCATAAGCTCATTCAGTGCTCATAACTGGGCAATATAATAAAAATTGCTATATTAAAAGTTAATTTATAGTGATAATTTATAGTTTGAACCAATTTATAGTTTGAACCAACCAAATTATCAAATGAAAAGTTTACAGAACTCTATAAAATAATATCAAAATTCAGATGGAAAAAATAAAATATCTAGAATCTCAAAAGAAATAATGAATAAAAGGAGGGGTGAATGGGGACTAAAATTTCCAGACTCATCAAAAAAATCTTGAATTAGAGGGATGAAAGGGGGGGAGAGAGAGAGAGAGAGAGAGAGAGAGAGAGAGAGAGAGAGAGAGAGAGAGAGAAATGTAGTTCAATGAAATATAAGAGACAAAGGAGAATCAAAACCAATGAAACCCCAAATTTCAATAAACCAGAAAATAGAAATTACTTAGGAAATAATTCTATACTTGAAAATAATCACTGGGAAAATCTAAGGCAACTCCAAAAGACTAATGATGGAAAATGCTATCAACATCCAGAAAAAGAACCGTCGAGTCTGAATGCAGATGGAAGCATACTATTTGCTCTCCTTTTCTTTTGCTATTTTGTTTGATTTCTTCTTTCTTGTGGTTCCTTCCATTAGTTCTAATTCTTCTATACATCATGATTGATGTGAAAATATGCTTAATATGAATGTATAAATAGAGCCTGTATCAGATTAAATGTTGTCTTGGGGAGGGGGGGAGGAGAAAGAAGGGGAGAAAATTTAAAACTCAAAATCTTATGGAAGCGAATGTTGAAAACTAAAAATAAATAAATTATTAAATAAAAGATAGAAAGAAAGAAAAATCACTGGGAAAATTAGATTACAGCATGGGAAAAATGCCATCATGTCATAACACATACAATGCAATCTAAATGGATCATGCTATAAAAAATTAAAAGAAAAGCAGATCATAGACTTCTCACATCTGTGGATTGTAGATATATTCTTAAACAAACAAGAGATAGAAGCAACTATGGAAGATAAACTAAATAAACGATCATGAGAAACTAAAAACTCTCTATACAAACAAACAGAATGCACTTAAGATAAGAATGGAGGTGGTGACCTGAGAAATGAATGTTTGAATCCAATTTCTGATAAAGGTTCATTATCTAATACATGAAATTAACATGTCTACATGTATACATGTCTATATGACAGATAATTCCTCAATAGAAAAGTGCTCTAAAGACATGAACAGTTTTCAAAGGAAGATTTTTCAAGCTATAAACATACATTAAAGAATATTGGGGCAACTAGGTCTACAGTGGATAGAGCACTAGCCATGGAATCAGAAGGACCTGAGTTCAAATCCAGCCTCAGACTTTTAATGCTTACTAGCTGTGTGACCCTAGGCAAGTCACTTAATCCCAATTGCCTCACCAAGAATAAATATCTAAAATAAAACAAAAAATTAAAAAGTAGTGAATATTAAAAAAAAAATTGCGCACCTTTTGACCCAGCAACAGCACTTCTAGGGTTGTATCCCAAAGACATCATAAAAATAGGGAAAGGACCCACATGAACAAAAATATTTTTGTGGTGGCAAAGAATTGGAAATTGAGGGGATGCCCATCAATTGGGGAGGTGAACAAGTTGTGGTATATGAATGTAATGGAATACTATTTATGCTATAAGAAATGATGAGCAAGTAGACTGCAGAAAAACCTGGAAAGACTTGTATGGATTGATGCTGAGTGAAGTAAGAAGAACCAGGAGAACACTGCACACAGTAACAGCCACATTTGTGTGATGACTAACTTTGATAGACTTAGCTCTTCTCAGCAATGCAAGAATCTAAGACATCTCCAAAAGTCTCATGATAGAAAATGATATCAACATCCAGAGAAAGAGCCATGACGTTTGAAAGCAGATTGAAGCATACAATTTGCTCTTTTTTTTCCCTTCTGTTTTGTTTCGTTTCTTCTTTCTTGTGATTCCTCCTATTAGTTCTAATTCTTATTTGCAACATGGCTAATGTGAAAATATGTTTAATAGAAATGTATATAGAGAGCCTATATCAAATTGAACACCATCTTGGAGAGGGAGGCATGGAGGAAGGGGAGAAAAATTTAAAACTCAAAAGCTTATGGAAGTAATTGTTGAAAACTAAAAATAAATCAATTAATTAAATTGAAAATAAGAAAATACTGCTAGCAGCCAGACATTAACAATTCAAAAATCACAAAGCTACAATCAGGATCACAAAAGATTCAACAACTTCCACATTAAAGGATAGAGGGCTTGAAATGGCATATTTCAAAAGGCGAAGGAGCTAGAATTATAACCTAGAATCACCTGAACAAAAAAATTTAGTGTAATCCTTCATATAAATATATGCAATATATAATCATTTATATAATCATGTAGTATCATATGTAATTGTATGATATTGTATATTTATACATGAATGAATATTATTTATATATAATATGAAATTGAGTATCATCCTTTAAATAAATGAATATTTAATGAAAAATGAATGCAGCAAATTGATAAAAATAAGAACATAAAAACAAAACCATTCTGATGTTTTATGTCACTTTACAAATTGACAGTGGGTGGGATTAGTAAATGTTAATGGGGTTATGGAAAGATAGACATGATAGCACATTGTTGGTGAAGCCATGAATCAGTACAACCATTTGGAAAACAATTTGGAATTAAGCAAATAAAATGACTAAGATGGTTATATCCTATGGCATGGAGATTATACTGCTAGACTGACATCCCATGTCAGTCGTTGATAAGAAGAAAGTCATTCTATATATCAATATAGTTAAAGCAGAACATTTTTAATACAAAGAATTAGAAATAAAAAAGATAATCAATGTTTTGATGAAATGCCTAAACAAAATGTGATACATGCATGAAATGAAATATTATACTGTAAGAAATGACAAATATGATGGATAGAGAGAAACATGGAAAGATCTGCAGGAATTGATGCTGAGTAAAGAAAGCAGAGCCAGGAAATTAATATGCATAATGACTACAACAATGTAAATGGAAAGAACAGCTTCCCAAATTCAATGTGAATATTGCAAAATAAAAAAAAACAAGCAGATATTAAAATAATATATATGAAAAGACACCCTTATGTCATGTTTTGGCAGAGGTAGGGGGTCCACAAGTTTTGTACACTGCATGTGTTTTCAATTTTTCAATGTGCAGACTAATTTTACTCATTTTTTTCCTTTTATTTCTCTCCTTTGTCTTTAAAGAGATACTATATGCCACGTGGGATGACTCTGACAGGGAGGGGAAGGAATACTTGGAGAAGTTATGGCAATATAAAAAATACATCAATTAATAAGGAATTTATCTACTGAGCATCAACACCAAGCAAATAAAACAGACATGTCTACCAGTAGTACTCAGCAGTGTTATGAAAGATGACTTGCATCAAGTACAAAGAGAAACCTTATTCCCTTTGTAATGAAAAAGTTCCACATTATTCTTATCCAGCCCTGTAACATTACAGAACTTTCTCAGTGATGCATGAGGTCATCCAAAAGAGAAGAGCCAAGTCACTCACAAAAGAAAAAAAAACAGTTTGGCTTAGATCTTATAATCTAGCCACCTCCTTAGATTCTTAAAATCTAGCCACTGCTCAGATTCTTAAAATCTAGCCAACAGCTTACTAATGTTCAGACTCCTTAAGAGTCTGCCCAATATGACTGATGTTCTAATAAACCTTATCTTTGGCTGAAGGAAGGCTTGGGTCGAATTCTTTTGGGCAGGACCTGTGTGTTCTGATTTTGGGGTGCCAGCACCTCTAAACCTCTGAACCTCATTATTTTGGTAGTCGATATGGGGAAATTGCCTAACCCTCAAGTTCTTCTCCAGCCAAGACTGAATCCAAATAGAGCTCAGAATGTTTTATCCTGTCATATCTGGGCCCTACAGTCTTTTCTGTCAGATTTGTGTCTTCCAGACTACAGGCCATTCTCTTATAGTTGATAGCAAACATGAGTACCAGCTAATGCCCCCTACATCAATGCCTGGATGCAGCCTGTGCTTGGTTCTAGTCAACCTTCTCCTTAGGACCCTCTTGAGGCAGGGACAGCTCTACACCTCTTGCCAGGAGGAAGCAGTTTCAGAAGCCAAGACCTTCACCCCTTACCCCAAAAGAATGTGGGTCCCATTTGTTTGAGGGGGGAATGATGAGGATGGTATCTAGACCCCAAAAAGGAAAAACCCTAGACTTTCTCACATGGCCAAATCTCTAGCATTCCCCTGAGGCTATAATCCCATCAACTGGTCTTTCATTGTGGACCTCCCTAAGGCTCCAGGCCACTTCCCACCCTTAATCCTATCTAGCCTCCATTCTCTCTTGGCCTTGTGGTCCAGGTCCCTGGAATTCTATTATCTCATAGACTACTTGGCCACTCCTAGATCCCTCTCACAGCCTTAATGTATATAAGGTCCATCTTGTCTCCATAAAGGCCCTTAGATTCTTATAATCCAGCCACTGCTTAGATTCTTTAATCTAGGCAACAGCTTACTAATGTTCAGACTCCTTAAGAGTCTGCCCAATATGACTGATGTTCTAATAAACTTTATCTTTGGCTGAAAAAAAATATTTGTAAAGAATGCATATTGCCTAGAACACAATATTGAAAGGAAATTCCATTGAGTTAGTTTATCAGTAAATGTATCTTAGACAAACACTGAACTGACCTAAAATTGATTAGGAGGAGGTGGATCAGGCTAAATTATATATTAGAGCTGGCACAGTGATTAAAATGATTTCAGATTGCACACTACCACAAAAACCCTTCTCTCAATACCATAATTCTCCCAAGGTGCTTTATAGATGCAAATCATGGAACACTACCACCTCAGAAGAAATTCAAATGCAGAGCAATGAAAATGTCCATGAATAGTATAAGCAGATGGCAACAAATTTCTAGTGTTGACTCATACACAAGTAGAATAAGAGATCATCTAGGGTATGTATGACAGTAAATATAGTGAAAATGAGGGATAACAGATGAACATCTTGAGTGTTTTATAAAAGATTAAAAGAATAAAATGACTGCCTCCAGCATGGGAGGTGGAACCTCCATGAATGATTTACAGATAAAAATGGGCAAGAATCATACATAATGAGAGGACATGGTGGAGACAGACAAGATTATTAATCCATTCAAATATTAAAGTGTAAATAGAAAAGAGAGGAAGAGAACGAGAAAGAGCATTGTGGTTTTTTCAAGATTTTTTTTTCATATTCCATATCATAGTAAATTCCTGAGGGCTGAAAAAAATGTTTTCTACTCCTTTTTCGTATTTCCACAATATCTTGGACAGGTTTATTCACAAAGTGTGAATCCTGATTCTTGATGGACAGATGAATAACAACAAATTTTCTATTTATCTGGTACTATGACCATCTGGCACCCCTTAGAGGGCACTAGAATCTTAGAATGCATAGGCAATCAGCCATATGTCTGATTATATGTAGGGCATATTGGCTTCTTCCAGGAAGCACAAAAATCCCTTACCAGTATTTTGCTTAGCGTGTTTCTTTGTCATCCCTTTCACTGATGTTTACAATCCTGAAGTAGTTTAATATCTACATGTCAAAACACTCCAAGCACTTAGTTAGATTTTGTCAGGAAGACCCATATTCAAATTCTGCCTTAGTCTAATGTTAGCTATGTGAACTTAGGAAAGTCAATTAACTTCCCTGACCATCTGTAAAATGGGAATAATAATTCCTCAAAGAGTTGTTGTAACCTCCCTGTTGTTCTTCTGACTTTCCAAGATTTCATCACCACAATTCAAGTGTCTTGTCACCTAGTGACAGGACTTCTCACACTGAAACATCTCTCTAATATTCTAACCTTATTCTCCCATTCATGAGTTCCTTAATGTGGCCTCCATTTGGAGTATAGATTTAGGACACCTATACTTCATTATCCTTCCTCCAGGGCTCCTAACTTTCCTCAATTTTTATGTCATGCCCCAACGTGATTACCTTTTCCCCAGCTTCACCATTACTACTGCTTTAAGTTCCCTTTTATGTATTATTAGAATGTAAGCTCTTTAAGGACAAGGACTATCTTTCTTTTTGTTAGTATTTGCAACTCCAGCAATTAACACAGAGTTTGGCACATAGCAAACACTTAATAAATACTTGTTGCATGCCTACCTACTAACCTACATGAAATAGTGCACATAAAGGATTTTACAAATCTGGAAGTGACATAAAAATGTCAGTTGTTGTTTTTGTTGTTAGTTCTACAACAATTATCTAGACTTGTTAGGTATAGTTCCAAGAAGGAAATAATCAACGGAGAAAGAATGTTTGCCTTCCACATCCAAATGAGTTTTGTTGACAGAAGCCCCATAAGCTCAATGAAACAGTGTTAAGTGTCCTGGCTGTCAAAATCGTTTTAAGAACTGACCCAAATTCTTAGACAAAGTTATGGAGGATCAAAGACTGCTCCACTGGAACAGGTGAGGCCCAGGATGAACCAGGTAATCTATCAGAGCTACTTTACCCACATACAAATTATTAAAAGATTAAGTTTGTCTCCAGGATAACTAGATTCTATTCCACTGCTACCTCCAATCCTCTAGGCTGTTCTAGGTTCAGAAAAGATGAATACTAGTATTGAAGGTCACTAATATTAAGAAAATTCCTAGTATTCCTAAAGAATGCTGGCAGGCTATAATCTGATACCATAAGGCAGTAACATGAGGGTTAAAGATCTCCTCCTGCTCCTTTCAGACTAGTATGTCAATATGTCACACTCTAAAATACTGAGTCTCCTTTATAGGGTGTTGTGTCAAATTTTAAATCAGCAAGAATATAGAGGATAATTTCAAATATCTCCACAAGTTTTTATCAAACATCACAGAGTACAATAGTTGGGGTGCACTGATTCAATATCATTGCATTATTTCTGTGCTTGAGTGAAAGAAGTAGGAGAAAAGAGAACTGCACAAGCAGACTGTTAATTTCCAATAAATTAGAGAATTAAGTAAAGTTCAGAACATTGACAAAGAATAAAATGAACAGAAAGAAATAGCTGAGAAAGTGAGCAAAGAACAACAACAAAAAACAAACCGTGACAGGAAAGAACAACACAAACTCAGAAGAGGACAACAATATCAAACACCTACAAGCAAAGCCTCAAACAAAAAAAAATGTACAGGACACAAGCCCAATAAGAATTCTTTTTTTTTAATTAAATTTTAATTTTTTTTAAATTTTTTTTCCATATGCTTTTGAGTTGAAAATTTTTCTCCCTTTTTCTCCCTCCCACCCTCCCCAAGACAGCCCACAATCTGACATAGGCTTTACATTTACATACCCATTAAACATATTTTCACATTAGTGAAGTTGTAAGTAAAAATTAAAACCAATAGGAGGAACCATCAGAAAGATGAAACAAAACTCAGAAGGTAAAAATAAGTGAGAGCAATGCAACTTCCATAGTTCTTTCTTTGGATGTGGACAGTATTTTCCATCCCGAGGCCTCTGGAGATGTCTTAGATCCTCGTAATGCTGAGAAGGGTTCAGTTTAACATTCTTAGTCATTGCATAATGTGGCTGTTATTGTGTACAAAGTCCTCTTGGTTCTGCTCACTTCACTCAGCATCAGACCATATAAGTCTTTCCAGGTTTTTCTGAAGTCAGCCTGTTCATCATTTCTTATAGCACAATAGTATTCCATTATATTCATATACCACAACTAGCTCAGCCATTCCCCAATTGATGGGCATCCTCTCAATTTCCAATTCTTTGCCACCACAAAAAGAGCTGCGATGAATATTTTTGTACATGTGGTCCTTTTCCCCTTTGTTTGATCTCTTTGAGATACAGCCCTAGAAGTGCTATTGCTGGATCAAAGGGTATGCACATTTTTGTAGCCCTTTGGGCATAGTTCCAAATTGTTCTCCAAAATGGTTGGATCATTTCACAACTCCACCAACAATGTATTAGTGTTCCAATTTTCCCACATCTCTCCAACATTTATCATTTTCCTGTTTTGTCATGTTGGCCAATCTGATAGGTGTGATGTGGTACCTCAGAGTTGTTTTGATTTGCATTTCTCTAATCAATAACAATTTAGAGCATTTTTTCATATGACTATAGATGGCTTTAATTTCTTCATCTGAGAACTGTCTGTTCATATCCTTTGACCATTTATCAATTGGGGAATGGCTTGTGTTCTTATAAATTTGTCTTAATTCTCTATATATTTTAGAAATGAGGCCTTTATCAGAGAGACTGGTTGTAAAAATTCTTTCCCAATTTTCTACCTTCCTTCTAATCTTAGTTGCATTGGCTTTGTTTGTGCAAAAACTTTTCAATTTAATGTAATCAAAATTATCCATTTTGCTTTTCATAATGTTCTCTATCTCCTGTTTGGTCATGAATTCTTCTGTTCTCCATAGATCTGATAGGTAAACTATTCCTTGTTCTCCCAGTTTACTTATGGTATCGGCCTTTATATCTAAGTCTGAACCCATTTTGACTTTATTTTGGTATATGGTGTGAGATTTGGGTCTATGCCTAGTTTCTGCCATACTCTTTTCCAGTTTTCCCAGCAGTTTTTTTCAAAGAGTGGGTTCTTATCCCAGAAGCTGGGGTCTTTGGGTTTATCAAATAATAGATTACTATAGTCATTGACTACTGTGTCTTGCATATTTAACCTATTCCACTGATCCACCTCCCTATTTCTTAGCCAGTACCAAGCAGTTTTGATGATTGCTGCTTTATAATACAATTTAAGATCTGGAATTGCTAGGCCACCTTCCCCTGCATTTCTTTTCATTAGTTCCTTTGATATTCTGGACCTTTTGTTTTTCCAAATGAATCTTGTTATTATTTTTTCTAACTCTATAAAATAATTTTTTGGTAGTTTGATTGGTATGGCACTGAATAAGTAAATTAGCTTAGGTAGGATTGTCATTTTTATTATATTAGCTCGGCCTACCCATGAGCAACTGATGTTTTTCCAATTATTTAGATCTGATTTTATTTGTGTGAAAAGTGTTTTGTAATTGTGTTCATAGAGTTCCTGGGTTTGTTTCAGGTAGACTCCTAAATATTTTATAATGTCTACAGTAAGTTTAAATGGGATTTCTCTTTCTATCTCTTGCTGTTGGGCTTTGTTGGTAATATATAGAAATGCTGATGATTTATGTGGGTTTATTTTATAGCCTGCAACTTTGCTAAAGTTGTTTATTATTTCAAGTAGTTTTTTACTTGATTCTCTAGGATTCTCTAAGTATATCATCATGTCATCTGCAAAGAGTGATAGCTTTGTTTCTTCTTTGCCTATTCTAATGCCTTCAATTTCTTTTTCTTCTCTTATTGCTAAAGCTAAGGTTTCCAGTACAATATTGAATAACAGTGGTGATAATGGACATCCTTGTTTCACCCCGATCTTATTGGAAATGCTTCTAGCCTGTCCCCATTACATATAATGCTTGCTGAAGGTTTTAGATAATGCTATTTATTATTTTAAGGAAGACTCCATTTATACCTATGCTTTCTAGTGTTTTTAATAGGAATGGTGTTGTTTATCAAAAGCTTTTTCTGCATCTATTGAGATGATCATGTGGTTTCTGTTGGTTTTGTGTTGATATGCTCAATGATGCTGATAGTTTTCCTAATATTGAACCAACCCTGCATTCCTGTTATAAATCCTACCTGGTCGTAGTGTATTATTCTTGTGATAAGTTGTTGCAATCTACTTGCTAGTATTTTGTTTAAAAGTTTTGCATCTATATTCATTAGAGAAATTGGTCTATAATTTTCTTTCTCTATTTTGACTCTTCCTGGTTTAGGTATCAATACCATATTTGTATCATTAAAAGAATTTGGTAAGAGTCCTTCTTCACTTATTTTCCCAAATAGTCTGTGTAGTACTGGAATTAATGGTTCTTTAAATGTTTGATAGAACTCACATGTTAATCCATCTGTCCCTGGAGATTTTTTCCTAAGGAGTTCATCAATGGCTTGTTCAATTTCTTTTTCTGAGATGGGGTTATTTAAGTATTTTACTTCCTTTCTTCGTTAATCTGGGCAATTTATATTTTTGTAAATATGTATCCATTTCACTAAGATTGTCAAATTTGTTGGCATATAGTTGGGCAAAATAATTCCTAATTATTGTTTTAATTTCCTCTTCCTTGGTGGTAGCTTCACCCTTTTCATTCTTGATACTAGTAATTTGGTTTTCTTCTTTCTTTTTTTAATTAAATTAACCAAAGGCTTATCTATTTTATTGGTTTTTTTAAAACCAGCTCTTAGTTTTATTTATTAGTTCAATAGTTTTCTTAATTTCAATTTTATTAATTTTTCCTTTGGTTTTCAATATTTCTAATTTGGTGTTTAGTTGAGGATTTTTAATTTGTTCTTTTTCTAGTTTTTTAGTTGTATGCCCAATTCATTAATCTCCTCTTTTTCTATTTATTTATGTAAGCATTTAGAGATATAAAACTTCCCCTAAGAACTGCTTTGCTGCATCCCATAGGTTTTGGTATGTTGTCTCATTATTGTCATTCTCTTGAATGAAATTATTGATTGTTTCTATGATTTGTTGTTTGACCCAATCATTTTTTAGGATTAGATTATTTAGTTTCCAATTATTTTTTAGTCTATCTTTCCATGGCCCTTTATTACATATAATTTTTATTGCATCATGATCTGAAAAGGATGCATTTAATATTTCTGCCTTTCTGCATTGGATTGTGAGGTTTTTATGCCCTAGTACATGGTCAATTTTTGTGTATGTGCCATGTACTGCAGAAAAAAGTATATTCCTTTCTATCCCCATTCAGTTTTCTCCAGAGGTCTATCATACCTAACTTTTCTAATGTTCTATTCACCTCCTTAACTTCTTTCTTGTTTATTTTGTGGTTAGACTTATCTAGTGCAGAGGGGGAGGTTCAGGTCCCCCACTAGTATAGTTTTGCTGTCTATTTCTTCCTGTAACTCCCTGAACTTCTCTGAATTTGGATGCTATACCATTTGGTGCATATATATTTAGTAATGATATTACTTCATTGTCTATGGTGCCTTTTAGCAGGATGTAGTTTCCTTCCTTATCTCTTTTGATTAGATCTATTTTTGCTTTTGCTTTGTCTGAGATCAGGATTGCTACCCCTGCTTTTTTTACTTCAGCTGACGCATAATATATTCTGCTCCAGCCTTTTACCTTTACCCTGTATGTGTTACTCTTTTTCAAATGTGTTTCCTGTAAACAACATGTTGTAGTATTATGGTTTTTAATCCATTCTGCAATCCGTTTGTTTTATGGGAGAGTTCATCCCATTCACATTCACAGTTATGATTACTATCTGTGTCTTTTTCTCCATCCTTTTCCCCCATTTATGCTTTTCTTTCTCCTTTTTCCTTTCCCCTTCACTAGTGTTTTGCTTTTGACCACCGCCTCCTTCAGTCCCTTCCCCTTTTATTATCCCTTTCCCTTTTCTTCCCCTTTAGTCTTACTGCTGCTTCCCTCCTTCTTTCCCCTCCCTTTTCTTTCCCCCTCCCTTTTCTTTCCCCTTTTCCCTCCTACTGCCTATAGGGCAAGTTAGATTTCTATACCTAACTGATTATATTATGCCCTTCTTGAGCCAAATCTGATGAGAGTAAGGTTCAAACAATGCTCCCCCTTTTTCCCTCTGCTGTAATAGGATTTTGTGTCTTTTCCTGTAATGTAATTTACCCTTGTCTGCCTCCTCCTTTCTCAGTACATTTTCTAAGATCAGATTGATCCACTTATTTGGATCCATTTAACCCACTTGATTAGATTTTTTTTTATCATTACATCAAAGTCAACTAATATCCACCCTCTTTATGTATACTCCTTTAACAAGGTGTAATAACAATACAGTTCTCAAGGGTTGCAAGTCTCATATTCCCTTGTAGGGGTTTAAACAGCCCCCCCTTATTAACAACATATTGTATCCTTCTGTCCCATTTACCTTTTTAAGTCCTTCTTGAGTCCTGTACTTGAAGATCAAATTTTTTGTTGAGCTCTGGTCTTTTTATCAGGAAAGTTTGGAAGTTTCCTATTTCGTTGAATATCCAATGATGCTCATTTTTGCTGGGTAATTGATCCTTGGCTGCATTCCAAGCTCCTTTGCCTTAGGAATATCATGTTCCATGCCCTGCGTCTTTTAATGTAGAAGCTGCAAGGTCCTGTGTAATCCTGACTGTGGTTCCATGATATTTAAATTCTTTCTTTCTGGCTGCTTGCAGCACCTTCTCTTTCATCTGGTAATTTTGGAATTTTGCTATTATATTCTTGGTTGTCAATTTGGGATCTCTTTCAGGATGGATTCTTTCTATGGTTATTTTCCCTTCTGGTTCTAGGACTTCTGTGCAGTTTTCCTTTATGATTTCCTGAAAGATACTGTCCAGGCTCTTTTTTTCATCATGATTTTCAGGTAGTCCAATAATTTTTAAATTGTCTCTCCTGAGTCTATTTTCCAGGTCAGTTGTTTTACTGATGAGGTATTTTACATTTTCATCAATATTTTCATTTTTTTGTTTCTGTTTGACTGATTCTTGCTCTCTCATAGAGACATTAGTTTCCATTTGTCCAATTCTAGTTTTTAACAGATTGTTTTCTTCTGTTAGTTTTTGTACTTCCTTCTTCAACTGGCCAATTGTGTTTTTTAGGGACTTGTTTCTTCAGTACTCTTCTGTTAGTTTTTGTCCTTCCTTCTTCAATTGGCCAATTGTGTTTTTTAGGGACTTGTTTTCTTCAGTGTATTTTTTTTCCAATTGGCCAATTGTATTTTTGAAGGACTCTTTACCTCTCTCATTTGACTATTAAAATCCTTCTTGAGCTCTTCTAAGAAGGCTTTTTGGGCTTCAGACCAGTTCATATTCCCTTTTGTTGTTGCAGATGTGGGTTTGTTGACAATGTTGTCCTCTTCAGAATTTCTGTCTTGATCTTCACTCTTCTCATAATATGAATCTATGGTAGTTTTTTTTACTCATGGTGTTTCTTTATTCCCTGGCCTTTAAAGAGATTGAGCTCTCCTGCTGGGGAACAGAGGGTACTGACCCAAGCTTCTTGTGTTGGGAGCCTAGGTCTTGGTCACTGGCTTTGTGTGCTGGGGCCTCTTATGCTGGGAATTGGAGGCTGTAGGTTTCTGGCAGCTTACCTTGTGTTGGGCTGGAATCAGCAAGGCTGGAACTTTCAGGCAATTCTAGGTTGCCTGCTTTTCCTTTCCTTTAGCTTTCTTCAGCTCCTTTTAGATGGGTGCTGCAGGATGTTTATCTGCCTGGGGCCCCTGCAGTGTTGTCTCCCTTTTTCTGCTAATGCACTGGGAGATTCCTTTGCAGTGGATGCCAGACTCTGGTGGTTTTCTGAGCTGGTTTCCACCGGTTCCCCCCTCACTGAGGCACTCGAGGTCCAGGTGTTGGTGTTTGCCTGCTCTACCACCTGGGCTTCAGGATTTCTTCACAATTGGGGGCTTCAGGGCTCCTACAGCTCGCCTGGTGTTGGGTTGGAATCAGCAAGGTCGTGGCTTTAGGAAGCCTTTAGGTTGTTTTCTTCACCTCCTTTCAGATGAATGCCACAGGGTACTTATTAGCCTGGGGCCCCTTGTTTTGCTGAGGCACTGGGAGACCCATTTTGCTGGGCTGCTGCACTGCTGCTCCTTCTTTCTTCTAGTTCAGGTGTTCCAGGGTTTTTTTTTTCTGGGGTGATATTTTCTGGTTTTTCAGAGGTTGATAGGGGAGAGTGAGAGCGACTACCTTTTCACTCCGCCATCTTGGCTCCCAGAAGTGGATCCCAATAAGAATTCTTGAAACAACTGAAAAGGGTTTTAAAAATCAAATGAAAGAGGTGGAACTAAAAATAGGAAAAGAAATGAAAGTGATGCAAGAAAATTATGAAAAGAAAGTAAATACTTTAGTAAAAAGAGGCACAAAAATTATTGGAGAAATAAAACTTAAAAAAGAAAGTTGGTCCAAAAGTATTAAAGGCACAAAGATTAACTATAGAGAACTCCATAAAAAGCATAATTGGCCAAATGTAGAAAAAGGTATGAAAGCTCACTAATTTTTAAGAAATTAGAATTTGGAAAGTAGAAGCTAATGTCTCCATAAGACATAAAGAAAAAAAAAACAAAGTCAGAAGAATGAAAAAAGAGAAGAAAATATGAAATATCTTATTGGAATAAAACCAACCTGGGAAATAGATCAAGGAGAGATAACTTAAGAATTACTAGACTTCCTGAAAAGCATGATTTAAAAAAAAAAACCCAAAGACGAGGCATCATATTTCAAGAAGTTCTCAAATAAAACTGCCTTAATGTCCTAGAATCAGAGGGTAAAATAGAAGTTGAAAGAATCAACTGTTCATCTCCTGAAAGAGATCTTCAAATAAAAATTCCTAGGAGTATCATACCCAGATTCTAGCATGCCCAGGTCAATGATAAAATATTGGGACAATTCAAATACCATAGTCAACATCACCCAAGACTTACCAACTTCAATCTTGAAGGAGTGGAGGGCTTGGAATATGGTATGTCAAAAGGCAAGGGAGCCAGCATTCAACCAAGAATGACCTACCACCAAAATTGAATATAATCATCCATGATAAAAATGGATATCTAAATGAAATTGGGAACTTTTAAGCATTTCTAATGAGTAGAAAATGTGACATCCAAACACAAAATTCAAGAGTAGCATAAAAAGAGAAACATAAAAGAGAAACCTGAAGGGACTTATACGATTAATTGATTTACACTTTTAAATGGGAAAATGATACTTGCAACTCCTAAGAACTTTATCATTGTTAGGGCAATTAGAAGGAGAATACATGGACAAAGGACATGCTTGTGAGTTGACTAAGATGGGATGATTTTAAAATAAAATTAAGGGCTAAGTTAGAGGAATACACTAGGAGGAAGGGAGAAGGATGAAGAAGAATAAGGAAATTTTCTCACATAAAAGCAGAACACAAGAGCTTTCACAGAGGAAGAGAAAAGCAAAAGGGTGGTGAGTAACTTTTGAATCTCACTCTCATTGGAATTGGTTTAAAGAGAGAATATAAAAGACACAGTCAGCTGGATATATCTGTCTTATCCAAAAGAGAAGCAGAAGGAGAAAAGGATAAGGGAAGGGAGTGGGGGAGTTATAGAAAGAAAGACAGATTAAAGGAGGCACTGGTCAGAAGTAAAAAGATTTTGAGAAGGGACATGATAAAAAAAAGAGGGAAAAAATAGGAAAAAAATATAGAGGGAAATGGTAATTATAAGTAAGGATAAATAACATGAACTTACACATAAAACAGAAGTGAACAGCAGAATAAATAAGCAACTACAGTCCAATAATATGTTGTTTAAAAGAAACACATTTGAAACAAAA
Source organism: Phascolarctos cinereus (assembly GCF_003287225.1). Classification (NCBI taxonomy): domain Eukaryota; kingdom Metazoa; phylum Chordata; class Mammalia; order Diprotodontia; family Phascolarctidae; genus Phascolarctos; species Phascolarctos cinereus. Next base: position 93,355,850 of record NW_027556098.1, read on the forward strand.
ATATGCACAGCAAACCTAATGGGCTAAAGCAGAATTTATCATGCTTCAACTGAGATTAAAAAAAAAAAAGCAGGGGTAGCCATCACGATCTTATAAAAAGCAAAAGCAAAAATAGACATAATCAAAAGAAATAAACAGGAAGGCTACATTTTGCTGAAAGGTAAAATAGAAAATGAAGTAATATCAATATTAAACATATATGCACCAAATGGCACAGCATCGAAATTCTTAATGGAAAAGTTAAAGGATTTACAGGAGAAAATAGACAATAAACTCATACTGGTGGAGGACTTTAATTTTGCCTCTTAGAACTAGAAAAATCCAACCACAAAATAAATAAGAAAGAAGTTAAGGGGATGAATAGAATTTTAGAAAAAACAAATTTGATAGACCTCTAGAGAAAATGGAATAGGAATAGAAAGGAATTTTCTCAGCTGTACATGGCACATTCAGAATAAAATAATCATATATTAGGATATTTAAAAAAAAAACCTCATAAATAAGTGAAGAAAAAAAGAAACATTAAATGCATCCTTTTCAAACTATAAAGGAATTAAAATTACATTCAATAAAGGGCTATGGAAATATAGATTAAAAATTAATTAGAAACCAAATAGTCTAATCCTAAAGAATGATTGGGCAAAGAAAAATTCATAAAAGCAAACAATAATTTCATTAAATAGAATAACAAAATTAAGGAAACATACAAAATTTGTAAGATATAGACAATTAATACTTAGGGGAAATTTTATATCTCTAAATGTATACATCAATAAAAATTTTTAAAAAGCAGATTGATGAAATGGGCATGCACTTAAAAAAATTAGAGAAAGAACTAATTAAAATCTCCAATTAATTTTTCCCACTAAATAGCATTTTTTAAAATTACATGTAAAGATAGTTTTCAACATTCATTTTTATAAGATTTTGAGTTTTAAAGTTTCCCCTTCACCTCTCCCCTACCCCTGCCTAAGACAGGAAGCAATCTTACATAGCTTATACATGTACAATCATGTTAAACATATTTCCACATTAATCATGTTGTAAAAGAAGAATCAGAACAAGAGGAGAACACCACAAGAAAGAAAAAAAAACAAATAAAAGTGAAAATAGTATTCCTCAATCTGCAATCAGACTCCATAGTTCTTTCTCAGGATGTGGATAACATTTTCCATCATGAGTCTTTTGGAATTGTCTTGGATCATTGTATTGCTGAGAAGAACTAAGTCTATTATAATCATTTCACAATGTTGCTGCTGCTGTGTACAATGTTCCCCTTGTTCTTCTCACTTCACTCGGCATCAGTTCATGTAAGTTTTTCCAGGTTTTTCTGAAATACACCTGCTCATCATTTCTTATAACACAATAGTATTCCATTACATCATATACTATAACTTTTTCAATCATTTCCCAATTAATGAGCATCCCCCCACCAATTTCCCATTATTTGACACTACCAAAACAGCTGCTATAAATATTTTTGTACATGTTGGTCCTTTTTCCTTTTTATGATCTTTTTGGGATACAGACCTTATAGTGTTATTGGTAAATCAAAAGTGGTACTGCTGGATCAAAGGGTATGCACAGTTTGGTTGCCCTTTGGGCATAGTTCCAAATTGCTCTCCAGAATGGTTGGATCAGTTCACAAGTCCACCAACAATGCATTAGTGTTCCAATTTTCCCATATCTTCTCCAACATTTATCATTTTTCTTCTCTGACATATTCACCAATCTGATAGGTGTAACATGGTTTCTCAGAGTTGTTTTAATTTGCATTTCTCTAATCAATAGTGATTTAGAGCATTTTTTTCATTTAACTATAGATAGATTTAATTTCTTCATCTGAAAACTAACTGCTCATATCCTTTGACCATTTATCACTTGGGGAATGGCTTGTATTCTTATAAATTTGACACAGTTCTCTATATATTTGAGAAAAGAGGCCTTTATCAGAAACACTGACAGCAAAACAACAAAAAAAATGTTTCCCAGCTTTCTGCTTTCCTTCTAAACTTGTTTGCACTGGTTTTATTTCTGCAAAACCTTTTTAATTTAATACAATCAAAATTATTCATTTTGCATTCCTAATGTTCTCTGTCTCTTGTTTGGTCATAAATTCTTCCCTTCTCCATAGTTCTTTTTTTTTTTTCATGGTGAGGCAGTTTGGGTTACGTGAGTTGCCCCAAGTCACACAGCTAGTGAGTGTTATGTGTCTGAGGCCAGTTTGAACTCAGGTCCTCTGACTCCAGGGCCAGTGCTCCCTCTACTGTGCCGCCTAGCTGCCCCACTTCTGCATAGTTCTGACAGGGAAGCTATTCATTGCTCTCTTATTTTCTTATTGTATCATCCTTTATGTCTAAGTCATGTATCCATTTTGACCATATCTTGAGATGTTGGTCTATGTCTAGTTTTTACCATGCTATTTTCATGCCAGTAGTTTTTTTGTCAAATAGTGAGTTCTTGGTTGCATATATGTTTAGTGATGATATCACTTCATTGTCTATGGTGCCTTTTAGCAGGATGTATTATCCTTCTTTATCTCTTTTGATAAAGAGTTGCTTTCGCTTTGCCTGAGATCAGGATCACTACCCCTGTTTCTTTTTCCTTCGGCTGAAGCATGACATATCCTACTCCAGACTTTTACCTTTACCCTGTGTGTATTCAAATGTGTTTCTTGTAAACAACATATTGTAGGATTATGTTTTTTAATCCATTCTGCATCCCATTCCATTTTATGGGAGACTTCATCCCATTCACAATCACAGTTATGATTACTATCTGTGTCTTTCTCTTTATTCTCTCCATCCAAAATAGCATACTATTTGCTATTTTTTTTCCTTTTTGTTTTGTTTTGTCTTTCTTGTGGTGCTTCCTATTGGTTCTAATTCTTCCTTACAACATCACTAATGTGAAAAATTTGTTTAATAGGAATGTATATTTATAGTATATATCAGATTGTCTTGGGGAAGAAGAGGGGGAGGGAGGGGAAGAAAAATTTAAAACTCAAAAGCTTATGGAAGTGATTGTTGATAAACCAAAATAAATTAATTTTTTAAAATGAGTTCTTATCCCAGAAGCTGGAGTCTTTGGGTTTATCAAACAGTAGATTACTAGTCATTTACCATAATGTCTTATGCACCTAACCTATTCCACTGATCCACCATTCTATTTCTTAATGAGTATCAAATAATTTTGATGATTACTGCTTTATAATATAGTTTTATGTCTCATAAGGCTAGGCCACTTTCCTTTGAATTTTTTTCATTAATTAACTTTATATTCTTGAACTTTTGTTCTTCCAGATGAAATGTGTTATCATTTTTTCTAACTTTATGAAATAATTTTTGGGGCAGTTTGATTGGTATGACACAGAATAAGTAAATTAATTTAGGTAGAATTGAAATTTTTATTATATTAGCTCAGCCTACCCATGAGCGATGGATACTTTTCCTATTTTTTAGATCTGACTTTATTTGTGTGAAAAGTGTTTTATAATTATTTTCACATAGTCTCTGGTTTGTCTTGGCAGGAAGACTCCCAAATTATTAAAAAAAAAAATACATCCAATTAAACATTAAATGTGAAATCCTGAAAATCAGAAGAAAACTTATTAAAATTGAAAGTAAAAAAAAATTAGGTGTAATAAACAAAACTAGGAGCTATTTTTATGGGGGAAATGAAATAGATTGGCCATTGGTTAAATAGTTTAAAAACGAGAATGAAGAAAATGAAATTACCAGTATCAAAAGCAAAAAGAGTAAATCACCACCAATGAAGATGAAAATTAAAATAATTATTAGAGCTATTTTAGCCCAATTATATGTTAATAAATTTCACAACCAAAGTGAAATGGATGAATATTTATAAAAAATATAAACCACCCAAATTAACAAAAGAAGAAATTGCTGTTACTGTTATTCAGTTTTTTCTAACTCTTCATAACTGTATTTGAGGTTTTCTTGGCAAAGATACGGAGTAGTTTCTAACTCATTTTACTAAGGTTAAGTGACTTGACCAGGGTCACACAGCTAGTAAGCATCTGATGCTGGGTTTGAACTCGTCTTCCTTACTCCAGGCCCAATGCTCCATCCACTGTGCCACTTGCCTGCCCCCCCCAAAAAAATTGAATAAACCATCAATGAGTTCCCTAAGAAAAAAAGCCTTAGGACCAAGGGATAGATTCACAAGTGAATTCTGCCAAATATTAAAAATAATAATAATAATTCCAATACAATGCAAATGTTTTGGGAAAATAGGCAAAGAAAGAAGACCAAACTTTTTTATGACAGAAATATGGTTCTCATGCCTAAACCAGGAAGATCAAAAACAGAGAAACAAAATATAAACCAATTTCCTTAATGAATATTGATGCCAAATTTTTAATTAGCTACTAGCATGGAGATTAGAGCAATATATCACAAAGATCATACATGCTGACCAATTGGGATTTATAACAGAAATGCAGAACTAATTCAATATTAGGAAAACTATAAGCAAAACTACTATATCAAAAACAAAAATCATAAGATTATCTCAATAGACATAGAAAAACCTTTCAACAAAATACAACACTCATTCCTATTAAAAACAATAGAAAGCATAGAAATACATGAATCTTTTCTTAAAGTGATAAGTAGTATCTACCCAAAATCATCAGCAAGTATTATCTGTAATGGAAATAAGTTAAAAGCCTTCCCCAAAAAAATCAGGAATAAAATAAGAATCTCCATTATCAACACTAGATTTCAATATTGTACTAGAAATGATAGTTATAGAAATAACACAAAAGAAATTGAATGAATTATAATAGGCAATAAGGAAATAAAATTATCTCTCTTTGAAGACAATATGATGCTATAATTAGAGAATCCTAGAGAATCAGCTAAAAAGCTAATTTGAACAATTAACAATTTTAGTAGATTTGCAGGATATAAAATAAGCCCATTTAAATTATGAACTTTTTTTATGTTATCATTAAAGTTCAGGAGGAAAAGATAGAAAGATAAATTCCAATTAAAGTAACTTCAGGGTGGTGGGCTGGTAATATTAGACACTCTCACTTGGGTTGCGAAGGGGGAAAAAAGTACATATCTGAAGAGGCTTAAAAGTCTTCTGAACTTCTAGGGAGGTGACAAAACTGGGGGAACGAGAAGGGGAGGAAACTTTTAGAATAGTGCATAGGTTAAGATTGGGGGGGTGAATAGATGAGGGAGGGATTTTTAGAGGTGTGGGTAAAATAAGGAACAAAAGAGTAAGGGAAGAAGATAAGGTAAGAGGGGTAGGGTGAAAATAGAGGCTGAGAAGGAAAATAGTGAATAAAAAATAAGATGGAGGGGAATTCACAAATACTAATTATAACTTTGAATGTGAAGGTAATAAACTCACCCATAAAATGGAAATAGATGGCAGAGTGAAGTAAAAATTAGAATCCAACAACATATTGTTTATAAGAAACACAATTAAAAATGAGAGATACATACAGAGGTAAAATGGAGTGTTGGAGTAGAATTTATTAGGCTTCAGCTGATGCAAAAAGGCAGGGGTAACAATCATGAGCTCAGCCAAAGTTACAGCTAAAATAGATTTAATTAGGACTTCTGGAAGTCAAGATGGCAGACAGAGTAAGGTGTAAATCACTCTAACTCTCCTGTATTCATTTACAAACAACCACAAAATAACACCCTTAAACAAATCCTAAAACAGCACATACAGCAAAAAGATGGGGTGAAACAATCTTTTAGCCCAAGAAACTTGGAAGATCACCAATGTCTGTCTTACTTGGGCAAAAGGGCAATGCAATTCTGGACAGAAAGTATCCCAGTAATCCAGCTGCAAGCCCAACCTCAGCAAACTAGCAGGAGATCCTGAGTTCCACTGCTGTAGAGCAGGAACACCCCCAAACCAGGACATTGCACGTGTCTCAACATAACCAGGGAAACAGCAGACTCCAGCTGTAAGAATTGTCATGTGCTTTAGCACAGCCTTGGGCAAAAAGGTGACTTCCAGCAGCCAGACTTCTGTGTGTTTCAGCATAGTGTTGGGCAAATAGACATCTGCCAGTGATCAGACTTCCACAAGCTTCAGTGTTTCCATGGGAAAACACAGAACCACCCCACTGGCCTCAGCACACTGAGACACCAGAACTAGGACCCAGATCAACACCAGGTAAGCTGCAAAGCCTCTACAGCCTCCAGCAGCACCAGCCATCTTCTCAACCCATCCCCACAACATAGTACTAGACACCAGGTAAACAGTCAGGACCTGCAGACACTGGTAAAAGACAGCCCCTTCCATCCTGGGAGCAGAGATCAAATTTGAAAGAAAGAAAACAGGCAAAAAAAAAAATAAACAAAAAACAAAATAATCTGACCATAGAACGTTATTATGGTGACAAGGAAGACCAAGACAAACTCAGAAGAGGACAACAATGTCAAAACACCTATGGTAACCCCTCCCCCCCAAAAAATGGGAAGTGGTCTCAAGCCCAGAAAGAACTTATAGAAGAGCTCAAATAGGAACTTAAAATCATATAAGAGAGGTAGAAGAAAAGTTAGGAAAAGAAATGAGAGTGGTGCAAGAGAATTATGGGAGGGAAAAGAGTCAACAGCTTGGAAAACTGCTTAAAAGGTGGAATTGGCCAAATGGGAAAAAAAGTACAAAAGCTAATTGAGGAAAACATCACCTTAAAAATTAGAATTGTGCAAGTGGAAACTAATGACTCTATGAGACATCAAGAATCAATCAAACACATTTGAAAGAATGAAAAAATGGAAGAAAACATAAAATACCTCATTGCAAAAACAACTGACCTGGAAAACAGATACAGGAGAAACAATATTAGAATAATTGGACTATCTGAAAGCCATAATCAAAAGGAGGACCTGAACAGCATCTTTCAAGAAATAATCAAACTGCCTTGATACCCTGGAACCAGAGCACAAAATAGGCATTGAAAGAATCCATCAATCACCTCAGAAAAGAGACCCCAAAATAAAAACTACAATTATAGAAAAATTTTGGAACTATCAAGTCAAGGAAAAATACTGCAGATGGCCAGAAAGAAACAATTCAAATATCAAGGAACCACAATCAGTATTACACAGAACTTAGTAGCTTCCATGTTAAAGGATCAGAGATCATGGAACATAATATTCTGGAAGGCAAAGGAGTTATGACTACAACCAAGAATTACCTACCCAACAAAATTAAGCATAATACTGCAAGGGGAAAAAATGGCCATTCAATGAAATGGAGAGATTTCAAGCTTTCATAAGGAAAAGACCAGAATTGAACAAAAAAAAAAAATTGATCTCCAATATCAAGACCCAGCAGAAGCCTAAAAGGGAAAAGAAAACATAAGGGATTCAACGTAGCTGAACTGTTTACATCCCTACATGGGAAGATGATTCTTGTAATTCTTAAAAATTGTACCACTAATAATATAGCTAGAAGGAATATATAGAGAGGTTATGGGTACAAGGTGAATTTGAGGGAATAACATTTAAAAAAAACCTAAAGGATTAAAAGAGGAATACATTGGGTGCAGAAGGAATGGACAGGTAGAATTGTGTAAGTTATTTCATATGAAGAAGATAAAAAAGCTATTACAGTAGAGAGGAAGATGGGAGAATGGGCAATGGGCATTGCTTGAATCTTGCTCTCATCAGTATTGGCTCAAAGAGGGACTAATACACACAATTAGTTGAATATAAAAATCTATCTTACCCAATAAGAAACTAGGAGGGGAAGAGATTAAGTAAAGGGAAGGAAGGTGGGAATTGACAGAAGGGAGGGTATATTGGAAGAGATGATAGAAGCAAAACACTGGTGAGGAGAGAAAGGTGAAAGAAAGAGAGGACAAAAAGGAGAAAAGGAGGATGGAGGGAAATACACAGTTGGTAATCATAACTGTGAATGTGAATAAGATGAACTCTTCCCATAAAATGGAAGCAGACAGCATAATGGATTAAAAAAAATCCTACAATATGTTGTTTACAAGAAATATACTTGAAGAAGAGAGACACACATGGAGTAAAGGTAAGGGGATGGAGAAGAATCTATTATGCTTCAGCTGAAGTTAAAAAAAAGCAAGAGTAGCAATCCTGATCTCAGACAAAGCAAAAGCAAAACTAGACCTAATTAAAAGAGATAAGGAAGGAAACCACATCTTCATAAAAGGTATCATAGACAATGAAGTAATATCAATACTAAACATATATGCACCAAGTATCCAAATTCTTAAAGGAGAAGTTAAGTGAATTATAGATTCATAACCAAACAACATATAGAAAGCATTATGAAATTTAAAATAAACAATTGTATTATATTAAATTTTAAAGCTTTTATACAAACAAAACCAATATGACCAACTTTAGAAGGAAAGCAGCAAACTGGGAAACAATCTTTACAGCAAGTGTCTCTGATAAAGGCCTCATTTCTCTAATATATAGAGAACTGAATTTATAAGAATATAAGTCATTCCCTAATTGATAAATGGTCCAAGGATAGGAACAGGCAATTTTGAGATAAAGAAATCAAAGTTATCTATAGGCATATAAAGAAGTGCTCTAAATCACTTTTGATTAGAGAAATGCAAATTAAAACAACTTTGAGGTATCACATCATACCTATCAGATTAGTAAATCTGATATTTAACTTAATTTAAATCTAATAAAATAAAAGAGAAAAGGAAAATTATAAATGTTGGAGAGGGTGTGGGAAAATTAGGACAGTAATACATTGTTGGTGGAGTTGTGAACTGATCCAACCATTCTGGAGAGCAATTTGGAACTACTCCAAAAGAGCAACCAAACTGTGTATACTTTTTGATTTGGCAATACCACTACTCAGTCTGTATCCCAAAAATATCATTTAAAAAAAAAGGGGAAAGAATCCACATTTGCAAAAATATTTATAGTAGCCATTGTCATGGATGGCAAAATATTGGAAATGAAGGGGATACTGTCAATTGGGAAACAGGTAAACAATCTGTGGCATATGAGTGTAATGGAGATAGTGCAATAAGAAATGATGAATAACCACATTTAGAAAAAATCTGGAAAGATTTGTATGAACTTAGGCAAAGTGAAATGAGCTGAACCAAGAAAACATTGTACAGAATATCAGCAACAATGTTGATGACCAACTATGAATGATTTAGCTCTTCTCAGCAACACAATGATCCAAGACAAGCACAAAGGACTCACGAAGGAAAACGCTATCCACATCCAGATGAAGAACTGATAGGCTCTGAATGCAGATAAAAACATATTTTTTTTATTTACTTTATTCTTTTTCATGTTTTTTTTCTTTTGATCTGCTACTTCTTTCACAGCTGTGACTAATATGGATCTATCTTGTACATGATAGTACATATATAGCCTTTATCAAATTACCTACCATTTTCAGAAGAGCGGAGTGAAGAGAGGAAGGAAGGGAAAAAAATTTGGAATTCAACATCTTGTAAAAATGAATGCTAGAAATTGTCTTGACATGTAATTTGGAAAAATAAGTAACCTAAAAATAAAATAGATTTAATTAAAAGAGCTTATCAAGGTAATTACATTTTAATAAAAGGTACCATAGACAATGAAGAAATATCAATACTAAACCTATATGCACCAAATACTATACTATCTAAATTTTTAAAAGAAAAGTTAAATTACTTACAAGTGGAGATAGATAGTAGTACTATATAGCAGGGGGATTTAATATTTCCCTCTCAGAACTAGTTAAATCTAACCAAAAATAAATAAGAAAGAAGTTAAGGAAATCAATAGAATTTTGGATAAACTAGATATGATAGATAGCCAGAGAAAACTGAATTGAATTGAAACAGAAGGGAATACATCTTTTTCTCAAGTGGTTCATGATATCTTTACAAAGACTGACTACTTATTAGTACATAAAGTTTTGATAGTTAAAAGCACAAAAGCAGAAATATTAAAAGTATTCTTTTCAGATCATAATGCAATAAAATTATATTTAATGAGTAACCAAAGAAGCATTGATTAAAATTAATTGAAGATTGAATAATCTAATTTTAAAGAATGAGTAGATTAAAGGACAAATCATAGAAAGTATTAATAATTTCATTAAAGAGAATGGGGATGTTGAAACAAAATATCAAAACTAATGGGTAAAAGTAAAAGTAGCGATAAAAGGAAAATTTATAGCTTTAAATGCTTATATAAATAAAACAGAAAAAGAGCAGAATTATTAATTGAGCATGCAATTAAAAAAACTAGAAAAGGAACAAAATTAAAAACACCAATTAAACACTAAATTGAAAATCCTAAAATTTAAAGGTGAGATTAATAAAATTGAGAGTAAAAAACTATTGCATTAATAAATAAACTAGGAGTTGGTTTTGTTAAAAATCAAATAAAATAGGCAAGCAATTTGTTAATATGATTTAAAAAACAGAAGAAAACCAAATCACTAGCATTAAAAATTAAAAGAGTGAACATACCACCAATGAAGATGAAGCTAAAATATAAGAAATTATTTTGCCCCCTCACATGCTAATAAATTTAACAATTTAAGTGAAAGGGAAAGATATTTACAAAAGTATGAATTGCCTAGATTAACAGAAGAAATACAATCTCTAAATACACCTATTTGAGGTGGGGGGAAATAAACAGTCCATAAATGAGCTTCTGAAGAGAAAAGCACCTGGAACAGATCAATATATGAGTAAATTCTATGAACATTTAAAGATAAACTAATTCCAATATTAAATAAATTATCTGGAATAATAGGTAAAGAAAGGATTCTACCAAACTCCTTTTATGAAACAAATAAAATGCTGATTCTAAACCAGGTAGAGTAAAAACAAAAAAAAAGTAAATTACAGATCAATTTTGTTAAAGAATATGGATGCAAAAATCCTAAATATAATATTATCTAAAAGATTACAACAATATATGACGAAGATTATACATTATGATCAAATGTCATTTATAACAGGAGTGCAGGGATGGTTTAACATAAGGAAAACTATTAATATAATTGATTACATCAATAACAAGTTTTTTTAATCAAAATTATATAATAGATTCAGAAAAAGCTTTTGATAAAGTTCAATACATTTTTTATTAAAACATTTGAAAGTACTGGTACAAATGGATTATTTTAATTGGTTTTAAAAAGCATTTGTCTGAAACAAGCATCAAGCATTATTTGTATGGAAGGTAAACTAGAGGCCATCCTAGTAAGATCAGGTGTGAAACAAAAATGCCCATTGTCACCAATGTTATTCAATATTGTATTAGAAATCCTAGCAGTAGCAATAAGAGAAGAAAATGGAATAGAAGGAATCAAAATAGGGAATGAAATAATAAAGCTATCTTTTTTATAAATGATATGATGATATCCTTGGAAAATCTCAAAGACTCAACTAAAAAGTTAGTTAAAACAATTAATAATTTTAGCAAAGCAGCAGGATATAAAGTAAATCCATGTAAATCATCAGCATTCCTATATAACACTAACAAAACTCTGCAAAAAGAGCAAGTTAAAAAATGGCCCATTTAAAATAACTCTAGACAGTATAAAATACCTGGGAGTACACATGTCAAAATAATCCCAGGAAATACATAATCAAATTTATTTAAAAATTAATACAAATAAAATAATATTTAAATAATTGAAGAGATATTAATTGTTCATGGGTTGGCAGGGCCAATATAGTAAAAATGATAATTTTACCCAAAATAATTTATATATTCAATGCCATCCCAAGTAAATTACCAAAATTTGTTTTACTAAATTAGAAAAAATAACAAAATTCATTTGGAAAAACAAAACATCTAGAATATCAAAGGAAATAATGAAAAAAGGTATAAAGGAAGGAGATTTAGCAATACCTGATCTGAAACTGTATTATGAGGGCTACAACTGGCTAAGTAATAGGAGGTAGATTAATGGAATATAGTAGATACACAATCTATATCAGCAAATAAACATAATAACCTTGTATTTTACAAGTATAAATATTTTGGGAAAGGAATTCATTGTTTGGTAAAAAAAATTGTTGGGAAAATTGAGAAGCAATATGGCAAAAACTGGGCATGGACCAATATCTCACACTATTTATTAAGATAAAGTCAAAATGGATACATGACCTCCATATAGACATTTCACAAGAAAATAAGAAAAACCTGGAACATATTACTTATCAGACTTACGAATTGTTTAACAATTTATGAATAAATATGAGATAAGACAGCAAAATTAGGTGGGAATGGATTACTGTTATTAAAGTAAATTGAAAATGGTTTGTACAAATAAATGAAACATAGCCAAGATTAAAAGGAAAGCAGAAAATTGGGGGGGGGGGTTATAGACAGTTTCTCAGATAAAGGTCTCATATATAAAGAACTTTGTCAAATCTGTAAAAATATGAATCATTCCTCTATTGATAAATAGTCAAAGGATGTAAACAGGAAGTTTTCCAGTGAAGAAATCAAAATAATTTATAGTCATATGAAAACCTTCTAAATCATTATTGATTAGAAAAATGCAAATTAAAACAACCTTGAGATATTATTTTACATCTACCAGATTGGCTAAAATTATAAAAAGGCAAAAGTGAAAAAATGTTGTAGGGGATGTAAAATAATTGGGGCAGTAATTCATTGTTGGTTGGATTGTGAAATGATCAAATCATTTTGGACAATCTAGGAATTATGTCCAAAGAGTTATTAAACTATCTATACCCTTTGACCCAGCTGTACCACTACTTGGTCTATTTCCAAAGATCAGTAGAGAGAAAGGACAAGAACCTCTATGTTCTAGAATGTTTGTAGCAGCTCTCTTTGTGGTAGCAATGACTGAAGATTGCAAGGATGACCATCAATTGGAGAGTGGCTGAACAGGTTGTAGTGTATGATTGTGACTGAATGTTGCTGCATTGTAAGACATGATGAGCTCAATGATTTTAGAAAAAGCATGGAAAGACACACAAAATAATGAAGATCAAGACAAGCAGAGCCAGGAGAACATTGTATTTAGTAACAGCAGTGTTATTTAATGAAAGACTCTGTGAATAAGTTCTTTTGTCCATTATAAATACCCAAATTAACTATAAAGGATGTATGAAGAAGGACACTCTCGGAATCCAGAGAAAGAACTGATATGTAGAAGTATGTATATAATAATTTTGTATGCACCTATTTATGTCTAATGGTAGCCATCTCTAGTGTGGAAGGGAGGGAAGAAAAATAAGAAAGTTACATGATAATTTTGTTGTATATTTGAAATGAATAGCACATTGTACATAGATTTGCAGTTTTATGTACAATTATCTATTTTATTGTACTATGTTATGGAAATGCTTGTTTTATTACATAACTTTAAAATAAAACAAAAATAACTATAAACAATATAAAATACTTGGATGTCTACCTTTCAAAACAAACAGAGGAATTAAATGACCACAATTAAAAAACCTTTTTACACAAATGAAAACCAACATAAACAATAGAAGAAAAAGTAATTGCTCATGGGTGGTCTGAGCTAATAGAATAAAAATGAAAATTCTACCTAAATTAACTTACTTATCCAGTGCCATACTACTACAAATACAAAAAAAAAATATAAACTACTAAAGAATTACTTTATAGCATAGAAAAAAATGATCAAATTAGTCTGGAAGAATAAAAGATCAAGAATGCTAAGGAGATCAAAGAAAAGGATGTAAAGGAAAGCAGGTTAGCAGAACCAGATTATATTAATTAGTGGACCAGACTATATTATAAAATGGTAAAATCAAAACAATCTGGTGCTCGCTAAGAGACACAGTGATGGATTAGTGGAAGAGATTAGGTACATAAAACATAGTAGCAAATGACCATAGTAATCTACTGTTTGATAATCCAGAAGAGCCAAGCTTTTGGGAAAATAACTCAATATTTGATAAAACTGCTGTCATAACTGGAAAGCAGTTTGGCAGAAACTAGGTATAGACTAACATCTCATACCATATGCCAACATGAAGTCAAAATATGTACATGATTTAGACATAAAGGGTTATATCATAGGCAAATTAAGAGAGCATGGGAAATTTTACCTATCAAATCTATGGACAAGGCAAAATTTTGTGACCAAACAAGAGATATAAAGGATCATAGGAAGAAACATGGATAGTTTTGATTATATTAATCCCAGATTATTGTCTCCCTTCTGAATGAGTTTTGTGTGTGCCTCACCAATTTCCTTTACTCTTCAATTCATTGTGAGATCCTTCTTTTTCCATCTACTTCATTTCATAACTTCTTAGAATCATTTCTCATTTTCACTTTCTTTCTTCCAGTCTCTAAGAAATGGTTCTTCTCCTTTCCAAGGTTAGCATCTCTACATGTGTGCTTTGTTCCATCCTTTTCCTGTGTTCTCCAGCAAATTACATATTTAATCATCCCCCATCTCTTAAATCTATAACCTCTGCTTATCAATTGATACCTTTTCTACTTCCTTCAAACATGATCTTCCCCCATTCCTAAAAACTTGATTATTCCCCACCATCAAGTGATTATTTTAGATGTTTCCTCCCTTTGTCAAACTCTTTGGAAAAAAAGCCATGTACAAATGCTGCCTCCACTTCCTCTCCCCCATTTTTCAACAATTTAAAGCAACTCCTACCTTATCCTTCAACTCCAAAAGCTGCTCTTTTCAAAATTACTAATGATCATAGTGATAATGATAATGAGTTAAGAAACTGCTAAATCTCAAGGTGTTTTTTTTTTAGTACTAATCCTTCCAATCTATCTGATGCATTTGATATTGTTGACCACTCCTTAGATATTCTCTCTCTGGGTTTTCACAATACTGCTCTTTCTTCATTCACCTTCTTCTTCTCTGACCATTCTTTTTCTTAGTCTCTGCTCAAGTACAAATCATGTCTATCATCCTGTCAGTGTGATCAAGATTCTAGGCCTTCTTTTCTTCTTTCTCCTCATCCTTTCACAGTAAATTCATATTCATTACGTCTCATAGTTTCTATTTATCATCTCTATATAGAAGATTCATATACATTCAATTCTCTTCACTTGTGGTACCTGTGTTCTATAAAGTTGCCATGAATACTGAATACTGAAAATTCACTCTTGGGAAAATACAGTGTTAGGCTCTTAGAAGCCTCTGGTCACAACATTTTCTTTAACACTTTCCAAAGCAGCTTCACAATAGGCAAATTTCCTTTTCCTTTTTCTGGGTGTAGTGTATTATTGATCCATTAACATTGAACTAACAATCCAATAACATTATAACTCATGCCTGGATGAAGCTTATCTAACACATGTATTTTTATCAAAAGGCACATCACAGAATTTTGGCATGTAGGAACACTAGACAGTCCTTCAACACTGGGATGGGGGCTATTTTAAACAGCAAAATCAATAACAAAAAGCACAAAAAATATGACATTAGACAGACTGGCAAAAGGACACTTATATGAGAGCTAATATAGGAAGACAGTACTTGATCTTACTTGACCTCATCTATGTGTCCCTGAATGACTGGGAAAGCACTGCAGGTATGAATTTTAAGATTACAAATAAATTTTAGCAAGTAGTCAAACTCACAAATACTATGAATAATGAGGATTAATGGTAGATAGGTAGGGAGAGAGAGAGATGTGTAGAGAGATATTTGTATCTATAGCTAAAAATATAACTATATGTATATATACATATACACAAATGAGTTCATATATGCATTGTATTGTGTATATTAGTGTGTGTGTGTGTGTGTGTGTGTGTGTAGATTATATAAATTCAGCTCATCTGCTTCCTGAGCTTTGCTCTTACATGATTATTTGTCATTTCAAACTGGGTTTCCCAGGGACATCTTAAGTTTAATATGTCAAAAACTAAACTCATTAGCTTTGTTTCTAAACCTTCCCCTCTTCCAAAGTTCCCTGTATCTGTTGAAGTCGCCAACATTCTTATAGTCTCATGGGTTCATAATCTTATACTTATCTTTACTTCCTTACTCTCCTTTACTCCATATGTTCAATCAACTGACAAACCTTGTGAGCTGCTTGACAATAGGGACTTTTTTTTTAACTTTTTTGCATCCCTGCCACTTAGCACAGTGGTTGGCACATAGTATGTCCTTAATAAATTATTATTGACTAACCACTTGACTTTGTGGGGCAGCTATGTGTCACAGTAGATGAAGTGCCAGGCTCAGAGTCAAAAAGAATCATCTTCCTGAGTTCCAATTTGTTCTCATACAATTGCCAGCTGTGTGACTCTGGGCAAGTGACTTAACCCTATTGGCCTCAATTTCCTCATCTGTAAAATGAGCTGAAAAAAGAAAATGGCAAACCACTCCAGTATCTCTAACAAGAAAACCTCAAATGGGGTCACAAAGAGCCAGACGTGACTGAAAATAACTGAATAACTTGCCTTTTTATACCTTCACAACCTCATTTATATCTGTCCCATTTTCTCCATTCATACAGCTGCATTCTTACTTCAGTACCCCATTTCTGTCACCTAGATAATTGCAACATCTTCCCAATTGGTCTCCTTGTCTCAAGTTGTTTCAACTCATTATACAATTTTCTGACAAATTAATTTTTCTTAAATATACATCTAAATGTGACTCCCTTATTCACTCAACTACAGTGACTTCCTATTGGTTTGAGGATAAAATAATAGCTCCTCCATTTAGCTTTTAAACCTCCATACAACCTGATCCTAATCTATATTTTCAGCTTCACTGGAGATTACTCCTTCACTCTGCAATCTTGCCAAATTGACTTCTCTCTGCTCTGCACTGACAATGCTCCATCTCCAATCTCTGAGCCTTTACACTAGCCTTATCACATGCCTGGAATGTACACTCTCCTTATCTCTACCTAGTAATATTAACAAAAGCTAATAGCTTGCATTTATATAGTGTTTCGATGTGCCAGGCACTGTGCTATGTGCTTTACAAATATTATCTCATTTGACCCTCACAGCAACCCTTGAAGATTGGTGTTATTATTATCCTATTTTTGCATATGAGGAAATAGAAGCAAAAGAAGTTAAGTAACTTGCCCAGGGTCACACAAATAATAAGCATCTGAGGTTGGATTTGAACTCACATCTCCCTGACTCAAGGCCCAGATCTCTATCCACTATGTCAACAAGTTGCCTATAAAGTCCTTCTTTTACTTAAAGACACAGCTTAAGCATCATCTTCTGTATAAGGCTTTTCCTGTTCACCCTCAACCTTAACTACTAATGGTCTCCCTACTAAACTACCTGGAATTTAAGTACTTCTGATATGCTTTTCTTTAATTTTATTTATGTTGTATGTGTTTTTTATGTATTTTTCTCTCTTCCTTAAAATATGAATTGATTCTATTCAAGATTGTTTCATTCTTTGTGCTTCAATCTCCTGCACATAATAGGTACTTAATAAATACTTGTTAAATGAATAATTGAGGTAGCACTTTAACTGAACCTTGAAGGAAATGAGGAATTCAATGAGTGTGAGGTAAAATGGGAGTCCATTCCAAGCATGGAGAAAAGTTTATGCAAAGGCGTAAAGACAAGAGGTGCAATGTCATTGAAAGGGGATAGTGAGGAAAACCAGTTTCACTGTAATATAGTGTATGGATGGTAAAAAGGTACAATAAGCCTAGAATGGTAGTTAAGCACTATGTTAATCACTGAGAATGTACAGAATGATAAAAATAGTCCCAGATGTCAAAGAGCTCACTTTCTAATGAAGGGGAGAAATTGTAAATAGCTAGGTACATATAAGATATTTACATAGTAAGTGGAAGGTATTATTGATAAGACAGGAACAATTAGCAGCTTAAGAAATCCAGAACTCCATTCTGTAGAAGGTAGGCTTTGAGTTGAGCTTTAAATTAGATGATAAAGGTTTTAAGTGTTAAACAGAAAAGTTTGTATTGTATCCTAAAATAACAGGGAGACATTTGCACTTCTTGAGTAGAAGAAAGGAGTAGGTCAAACCTAGGCTTTGGTAATAGCCCTTTGGTAATTTTTTGCAAAACAAAGAGAGAAAATTGGGGGCAGTTGGGGGAGGGGGAACCAATGGCTATTAGTCTACTACACAGTCTCCATGGAATGAATTGTTGCAAAACTCCAGGCAAGATGCTATAAAGATGGGAACTAGGGTGGTGACTTTGTGAGTGATGGTAAAACGATGGATATGAATGTTGTTGGGAAGGTATGTTTGACCAGATTTGGCAACTGCATGAATGGGGTAAATAAGAGTAAAGAGTGAAGAATGACACCAAGTTCACAAATCTAGTACATAATAATCTCTACAGAAATTAAGAAAGTAAGATGAGATGTAGGGAAGATAAGGAGTTCTATTTTGGACATTTTAAGTTTGAAAATTGGCCAAATGGAGAAAGAAGTAGAAAAATTAATTGTAGAAAATAATTCCTTAAAGATCAGAATTGGTGAAGTGCAAGCTAATGAGTAAATAAGATATGAAGAAACAATAAGGCAAAATCAAAAGAATGAAAAATACAAAGAAATGTTGAATATCTTATCAGATAAACATATGACCCATAGAATAGATCTATATCTGGCAGAGATGTCTATGAACATCTAGTAGTAAATGTCCAATAATCAATGTGGTATTTGAGTTCAGGATAGAGACTAGGGCTGGAGATACACACACACACAAATATATACATGCATACATAAGTATGTGTATGGATATATTTACATATGCATATAAAGGTATATTTTACATATATACATATCAATATATTATGCATATTTATACATGTTATGCATATGAATATATAAATATGTGTATATACCCATACATCATATATATTTTATGTGGAAATCATCTTCATACACATTACAATCAGTTTCTAATGCAATTACTGAAAGAGTAAAGGATAGAATAGAAAGCTCAGGACTGAGCTGTGAAGTAATGTCCCAACACAGGGAACAGGGTAAGGGTGATGCTCCATCAAGAAATAATGATGAGTGGCCAAATACATAGGAGAAGAAATAAGAGGTGCCATGATCATGAAAACTCAGAAAGGAGAGGATATTGAGGAACAGGGAACACTCAACAATATTAAAGCTACAAAGAAATCAAGAATGTTGAGGATTGAGAAAGGGCCATCAAATTTATGAATAGAGAGTGCACTGATAACCTAGGAATAAATGGTTTCAGTTTAATGATGAATAGGGTCAGATTGACTCTAAGGCACAGCAAAGTGAGTGAGAGTTGATGAAATGGAGCCAACATGTGAAAAAAGATTTATCTAGGAATTTTCCAGTAAATGAGAAATGGGATAGAAGACAATAGATTCAAGCAATGCTACTAGTCAAGTGATGTTTTTAAATAATTGAGGGAGAGTTTGGCATGTTTACAAGCTGCAAGGGGTGATGGAGCTAGGATATAATGGACATTGAAAATTAGAACATTAGTTAATGGAGGAGGAAAGAAGAGGTTGCATCAACCACATAAGTCAAAATGTTGACCTTGTTGAGAAGGGTGGATGCAAATAAAGGAGGAGAAGTTAGAGGTTGATGACAATAGGCTTTAAGTGTAGAGCAGGGGCAAAAAAATACGTCATGGTAAATGTCTTCTATTTTCTTAGTAAAGTATGTTATAAAGTCTGATAACAATGTGGTAGAAGAGTGGCATGAGAATCTTGAGTGGAGAAGAAAAGGAAGATAAAGACTTTTAAGGAGAGACACAGAGACAGAGATAGAGAAGGGGAGAGAGAAGAAGAAGAAGAAGAAGAGAAGAAGAAGAAGAAGAAGAAGAAGAACAACAACAACAACAACAACAACAAGAGGAAGAGGAAGAAGAAGAAGAAAAGGGAGTTCCACTTCTGGGAGTCAAGATGGAGGAGTGAAAAAGTAAGTTGTGCTCACCCTCCCTTATTGACCTCTGAAAGGCCAGAAAATATTACCCTAGGAAAAACCCTGGAACATCTGAACAAGCAGAAAGATGAGGTACAGCAGTCCTGAGGCTAAGGAAGCTTGGGAGATTAATGGGAAAGGCCCTTCTCACCCTGGGGTAAGGGGGAGTAGTACAGAATAGGAGGCACTCCACCAACCTAATGGAAAGCCCCAACTCTACATACCAGAAGTAGATCCTAAATCCCAGGGTGGTGGAACAGGCAAGCACCAACACCAGGACCTTTGAGTGCCTCAGTATAGGTAGGGGAACCAATGTAAACTGGCTTGGGAAACTACCACATGTCATGGTCTGGCAGCCAAGAGTCCCAAAGCTTTAGCAAAAGTCTGGGAAGCACAACTCTGAGAGGTAAAGCTCTAGGTTCAGAGATATTCTGCAGCAGCAAATATCCCTGTGCAAAACCTGGGTGAGCAAGAGCCAAAGAAAAGAATGCAAGGCCTAGGTGAGCAGGATCTAAAGAAACGAGTACAAGGCTTGAGTGAATAGGAGCCAAAAAAAGGAGTGGAAAACATGAGTGAGCAGGGGCCAGACTCCCTACCTCTACCCCTAGAGCTACAGTGTTGCTGAATCTACTCCAACACCAGGTAATCTGCCAGAACCCTACAGCCTTTAACTGCCAATACCTGAGGCCCCAGCACACAAAGGCAGTGACCAAACCCTGGGCTCCCAGCACAAAAAGCTTGGGTCAGTGCCTCCTGCTCTCCAGCAGGACAGCTCAATTTTTTTAAAAGTCAAGAAATAAGCAAACACCATGAGCAAAAAGAAACATACAATGACCATAGATTCATATTATGAGAACAGAGAAGATCAAGGCAGAAATTCAGAAGAGGACAACATAGTCAACATACCCACATCCAAAGCCCTAAAAAGGACATTAACTGGTCTGAAGCACAAAAAGCCTTCTTGGAACAGCTCAAGAAGGATTTCAAAAGTCAAATAAGGGAGGCAGAAGAAAAATTGGAAAAGAAATGAGAGGTATGCAAGAGAGAGTCAATAGTTTCTAAAAGGAAGGACAAAAATTAACTGTAGAAAACAAGTCCTTAAAAAATACAGTTGTCCAAATGGGAAAAAAAGTACACTGAAGAAAACAAGAATTGGCCAAATGGAAAGGTAGACACAAACTCACTGAAGAGAAGAATTCCTTAAAAGTAAAATGGGCCAAATGGAAAAGGAGGTACAAAATCTAACAGAAGAAAACAATTCATTAAAAATTACAATTGGGGGCCAGCTAGGTGGTGCAGCAGATAGAGCACCAGTCCTGAAGTCAGGAGTACCTGAGTTCAAATCCAGCCTCAGACCAAACACTTGACACTTACTAGCTGTGTGACCCTGGGCAAGTCATTTAACCCCAATTGCCTAAAAAAAAAATTGAATTGGGAAAGTAGAAGCTAATGATTCTATGAGAGAGTGAGAATCAGTTAAACAGAAAGAAAATAATGGAAAAAAAATAGATGAAAACATAAAATACCTCATTGGTAAAACAACTGACCTGGAAAATAGATCCAGGGGAAACAATTTAAAAATTATTGGTCAACCTGAAAACCATGATGAAAAAAAAAAAAGCCTGGAAAGCATCTTTCAGGAAATCATCAAGGAAAACTGCCATGAGGTCCTAGAATCAGAGGGTAAAATTGTCATCAAAAGAATCCACCACCCAAAAGAGATCCCAAATTGAAAATGCCAAAGAATATAGAAGCCAAATTCCATAATTGCCAGGGCAAAGAGAAAATACTGCAAGCAGCCAGAAATAAACAATTCAAATATTGTAGAACCAATGAGGATTACACAGGACCTTGCAGCTTCTACAGTAAAAAATTGCACAGCATGGAATATGATATTCCATAAGGCAAAGGAGCTTGGATTAAAACCAAGGATCAACTACCCAGTGAAAATGAGCATAATCTTTCAGGGGAGAGATGGATATTCAATGAAATAGGGGACTTCCAAACCTTCCTGAGGAAAAGACCAGAGCTCAACAGAAAATTTGATCTTCAAATACAAGATTAAAGAGAGACATAATAAAGGTAAATAGGATAGAAAAAAAAACTACAACATGTTATTAATAAGGGCAAACTGTTTACAATTTGCCTACAAGGGAAGATGACACTTGTAACTCTTGAGAACTATATTGTTATTACACCATTTAAAAGGCATACATAGACAGAGGGCATGTATAAGTTGACTTTGATGTAATGATAAAAAAAATCTAATTAAGAGGGTTAAATGAATCTAAGTAAGTAGATTAAGTGGATCTAATTAAGGGATTGTACTGGGAGAAAAGGAAGGGAGGAGGCAGACAAGGGTAAATTACATTACAGGAAAAGGCACAAAAACCTATTATAATAAAGGGAAAGGAGGAAGATGAGCATTGTTTGAACCCTATTCTCATAGGATTTGGCTCAAGGAGGGAATAACATAATCAGTTAGTTATAAAAATCTAACCTGCCCTATAGGCAGTAGGAGGGAAAAGGGGAAAGAAAAAGGAGAGATAGAAGGGAGGGAAAAAGTAGCAAGAGTAAAGGGGAAGAAAAGGGAGGGGGGACACAGATAGTAATCATAACTGGGATTGTGAATGGGATGAACTCTCCCATAAAGATAAAGGGCTGTGGGAACATAGATTAAAATTTCATTAGAAACCAAATAATCTAATACTAAAGAATGAGTAGGTCATAGAAACAATCAACAGTTGCTTTATATAAAATGACACCTATGACACACTACCAAAGTTTGTGGAATGTAGCCAAAGCAGTACTTAAGGGAAATTTTATATCTCTATGTGCATATATCAATAAAATATAGATAGAGCAGATCAATGAATTAGGCATGCAACTAAAAATACTAGAAAAAGAACAAATTAAAAGTTCCCAATTAAACACAAAAATGGACATCTTGAAAGCCAAAGTAGAGAATCACAAAACCAAAAATTTAAAAAATTGAACAAATAAAAAAACTAGGAATTGGTTTTATGAAAATTAATAAAATTGATGAACAAGTGCTTCATTTGATTTTTTAAAATGAAATTACCAGTATCAAAAATGAAAAGAGTGACTACCAAAAATGAAAAGGGTCACCACCAAAGAAACTGAAATGAAAGCAATTATTAAGAGCTGCTTTGCTTAATTATGTGCCAATAAGTCTAAGTAAATGATGAATATTTACAAAAATATAAACTGCCTAGGTTAACAGAAGAGAAAGTAGAATACTTAAATAACTGAATCTTAGAAAAAGAAATTGAACAAGCCATCAATGAGCTCCCTAAGAAAAAACTCCAGGATCAGACGAATTCACAAGTAAATTCTACCAAACATTTAAAAAACAATAGATTTCAATACTATGTAAACTATTTGGAAAATTAGAGAAAGAATCTTACCAAATTCCTTTTATGACATAAATATGATGCTGATACCTAAACCAGGAAGCATAAAAACAGAGAAAGAAAACTACAGACCTAATTCCCCTAATGAATATTGATGCAAAAATTTTATACTAGCAATATAAATACTAGCAAGGAGATTACAGCAATATATTACAAAATTCACACACAATGTTCAGGTGGGATTTATACCAGGAATGCAAAGGTGTTTCAATATCAGGAAAACTATCAGTATAACTGACCATATGAATAATAAAAGCAACAAAAATCATATAAGCATCTCAAATGAAGCAGAAAAAGCTCTTTACAACATACAACACCCATTCATATTTAAAACACAAGAAAGCAAAGGAATAGATGGAGCTTTCCTTAACATGATAAGTAGTATCTATCTAAAACCACCAGTAAGCATCATCTGTAATGGACAGAAGTAAAGGGCTTTCCAATAAGATGAGAAGTGAAGCAAGAATGTCCATTATCACTACTATTATTCAATATTGCATTAGAAATGTTAGTTGTAGCAATAAGAGAAAATACTAAATTGAAGAGATTAGACTAGGCAATGAGAAAACAAAATGATCACTCTTTGTTGATCATATGATGGTATACATAGAGAATCCTAGAGAATCAATTAAAAAACTGATTTAAAATAATTAGCAACTTCAGCAAAGTTGCAGGGTATAAAATAAGCCCACATAAATCATAAGCATTTCTATATATTACCAATAACGTCTAGTAGAAAGAGGTAGAAAGAGAAATCCGATTTAAGTTAACTGTAGACCATGTAAAATACTTGAGAGTCTACATGACAAGAAAAACCCAGGAACTATATAAACACAAATACAGAACACTTTTCACACAAATAAAGTCAAATCTAAACAATTAGAGAAATATTAAATTGCTTATGAGTAAGCTAAGCCAATATAATAAAATGACAATTCTACTTAATTTACTTATTCAGTGACATACCAATCAAATTACTGAAAAAGAAATTACTTTAGAGAACTATAAAAATAATACAAAAAATTAATCTGGAAGAACAAAAAAAATCGAGGCTCTCAAGGGAATCAATGAAAAAATGTGAAGTGGCCTAGCAGTACCAGCTCTCAAAATGTATTACAGAGCAGTAATCATCAAAATAATCTCTTACTAGCTAACAAATAAAGCAGATAACTAGTGGAATTGATTAGGTACATATTAATAAATAAGCATATCAATCTAGGATTTGACCACCAAATTCCTGGTAAACCATAAACAATTTCGCAGAAATTAGGTATAGACCAGCATCTCACAGAATGTATTGAAATAAGATTGAAATGGGTTCATCATTTAGACATAAAGGATAATATAATTAGCAAATTAGAAGAGGATGGAAAGTTTTACCTGTCTGGTCTATGGGTAAGGGAAATATTTATGACCAAACAAGAGACAGAAAGCATTATATGGAAAATGGAGAAAATCGATTACATTAAAAAGGTCTTGCATGCACATAAACACCCACACACCCACACACAAACAAACACACAAAAACAACACAGCCGATATTTGAAGGAAAGCAGGAAACTGGGAAATTTTACAGCAAGTTTCTCTAATAATGACCACTGCTAGGCCACTTCATATTTTTTCATTGATTCCCTTGAGAGCCTCGATTTTTTTGTTCTTCCAGATTAATTTTTTGTATTATTTTTATAGCTCTCTAAAGTAATTTCTTTTTCAGTAATTTGATTGGTATGTCACTGAATAAGTAAATTAAGTAGAATTGTCATTTTATTATATTGGCTTAGCTTACTTATAAGCAATTTTCATTTCTGAAATATATAGAAAATAGAGTCAAATTTAGAAGAATACAAGTCATTCCCCAATTGATAAATGGTCAAATGATATGAACAGGCAGTTTTCAGAAGAAGAAAACAAGCTATTTATAGCCATATGAAAAAATATTTTAAATTACTATTGATTAAAGGAATGCAATTTAAAACAACTTTAAGGTACTACCTTATACTTGTCAGATTGACTAATGTGACAGAAAAAGGAAATGACAAATATTTTAGGGAATATGGAAAAATAGGGACACTAATGCATTGTTGGTGGAGTTGTGAACTGATCATGAATAGCAATTTGGAGCTATGCTCAAAAGGCTACAAAACTGTGCATTTTATTTGAACCAGCAATACCAGTGATAGGTCTGTATCACAAAGAGATCAAAGAAAAGAGTCAGGAACTTGTATGCACAAAAACATTTATAGCATCTCTTTTTGTGGTAGAGGGACTCTGTCAAGGTAGCTTATTCTATTACAAGATAGATCTAATTGCTAGGGGATTTTTTTTCTGGCATCAAATTAAAATAGCTATTTTCCAACTTCCATACATCATTCCTGGTTTTTTTGTTTTGTTTTGTTTTGTCTTGTTTTGTTTTGTTTTGTTTTTTACTCTGGGCTAAATAGAATAGGCCAGCCTTAGTTTCATGTGACAGTTCTACATATCAAAAGTCCTACTTATAAATGAAGTTCTCATGGCCAAAGGATTCATTTATAAATCTCTGGTACTACAATGGACATTGGAGACAAATGATTGATACCTAAAGCTTGGGTCCTGAGCTGGATTCAAGCCAATAACTGAAGCATTTCCCAGTCCCACCTTAGTGGTAATGGAGAACTGTTCTTTTGTTATAATGAGTAGGGGACAGAATAGCATTAAACTGCAGGAAGCAAGCTCAGGAGCAGCTTTGGGGGAAAAACCAACCTCCCTTACCCTTCTCTCTGTACTTAATTAGCATGATCTTTATATATAAGACATGTTACCAGCCATAATTTTCTCTTTATCAGATTATCTTTCTTTATTCAGCGCCCTGGTCAAAGAGTTCAGGATACATTCCTTGCTAAGGCTTCCTCTATATTCCCAGTATGTCCAATCTGACTGTCTTTCTTGCCTCAATCACCCTCTTGGCTTCTTCTCCAAATGTCATTCAAGGTAAAGAAAAAGACTTTCAGAACCTAAGGAATTCTGGATAGTCTTTATCAGTCTGTAGTCAGATACCTTGACCACCAGCTTTCCATGATAACAATTCTGAGAGTAGAGCAAACTTGGGATACATGCAAAGTGATTGATACCTACAGATGTTAAGTGTCTTGCCAAAAATCATGCAGGTAAAGAATGACAGAGCCAGGATTTGAAAATAGATCTTTTGACTACAAATATGATGCTTATTGGAGAAAGATCTTTTTTAAAAATGAGATTTTAGGTATCTGTGAATTTATAAATTTTCATTTTAGATATTTTTACTATCCAGTTAAAGATAGGACTTTTTTACTTATTTGTCATATTTTCTGTTTGAGATGACACATTAAGTGTTGAGAGTTGAGACCAGGTAGAACAATAATAGCTAGCATATATGTATGTATATATGTATGTATGTATGTATACATATATGGAGAAAGAGCTTTAAGGTTTGAAAATATTTGACACTAACATATTATTGTAACATTTGATACAATAACCCTGTGAGTTAAGTACTATTATCATCCTCCTTTTAGGGATGAAGTAACAGAGGCTGAAAGGGGTTAAATTATTTGACCAGGGTCACATAGCTAGTAAAACGTCTGACACATAATTCAAACTCAAGTTTTCATGTTTCCGTGTCTAAAACTGTATCCACTATTCTACTTAGATGCATCAATAAATGAAGGTGGCAGCAGCTAGGTGGAGCAGTGGATAGGGCACCTGCCCTGAAGTCAGGAGGATCTGATTTCAAATCTGGCCTCAGACCAAACACTTGACACAAACTAGCTGTGTGACCTTGGGCAAGTCACTTAACCTCAATTGCCTCACCAAAAAAACAAACAAAAAAATAAATAAATGTAGGTGACTGAAAGATTGAGCCCCTAATGTGAAGGGTCTGTGATTTTCTCAGTTTGGAGGACTCCCAGTGTCTATGACTCCTCCTAAGCAGCTTGAGTAGGGTCAGAGGCAAGATTTTAACCTAGATCTTTCTCACTATAAGCCTAGTACTTACAATACTATAATTTATAATCTCATCTACTTAGATTCTTCTAAAAGATCCTCATAAAAAATCTGAAAAAGCTAACATCATAAAGGGGTGTGTGTGTGTGTGTGTGTGTGTGTGTGTGTGTGTGTATTTTAGTTCATTCCTGTAATGTTATTTTAATCTCTGATACACATCAAGGTCAAGTCCTAACTAGTCTCCATAACTTAACTTCAGTACTTAACTTGAGCATCATCATTTACAGAAGAGAGGAGCCAGAACAAGAGAATATGATAATAAACATGCAGTGTCATGTTCAAATTAATCAGAAGACTTACTTGGGTTGCAAATGGTTTTTGGTATATTCAGCAGTGCTTAGACAGAAGACAGTGTGAAATCCCACTGTCTTACCATTGTATTTTTTTTTAATCATGTCTTAGTGGGAGTAGGGGGTAGTGCTGCCTTTGATGTTGCCATCCCATTATATTTCTGTGGCTCCTACTTTTGGCAAAGTTTAGATTCGTTGGGATGAAAAATCATTACATTGGAGACAATTGGCTACAATAAAGTACAATGGTACAATACGGAAGGAAGATGTCAGGTGAACAGGAAGGTTTTGGCCTTCCACAGGAACTGATAATATAATTCAACACCTTGGTTCAGAGGATTAAAGATCTATTCCTTGAAAAGTAAAACACAGGCTGTTTCGGCTGTTTCTATTGATGTTGCACATTGCTCAGGTGTTGACTAAATTAATAATTTGATCACTGTGCTTGGAGTTTATTAATAGCCCAAAAAAGGCAAACCTACATAAAGGGAGGCAGAGAGTGGTGCTAACAGATGACAGGCAATGATAAAAAAAAAAATTTTAAAAAAACCCCACCCTAAGTACACTCAACATTCTGTGCCAACTCTTTTTTCATCCAAATGGGGTGTTGAACACTGGGAGGCAGATTCAACTCATCATACGCTCCAAAAGCTGAGGGCTCCAAAAGTTGTGAAAACTGTGTGGGAACAACAGGAGCTGAGATACAGGGGAATGGGCTTGCAACCAAGCTGACATGAAGCATCACCAGCTGGAATGCAGCAATTCCAGAAAGAAGTATTAATAGATGAGACTTGGCATTCAAATTACTCCTCTATCCATTCTGATTCAAATACTGAACACTCTAATTTGGGACTATAACTAGGTAACGTGGCTGACACTCAATTTTGGCAGTTTCTGTGCTGACTCCCTCCCTCCCCTAGCCTGGTATTCACCATGGTGGGTATAATATATACCATCAGAACTTCTATAAGGAACCATAACTCACGGGATTTGACAGCTAGCCTACAACGATGTTAGTTGTTTCTATATTTGACAGGACATTTAATTGGCACATGATTCTGATCATCTCCTATAGACAAAGACCATGTCCTACATGAGCAAACATAACTTTATCTCCCCCCTGCATAGCCACTTTCTGCTGATGAATAAATCAGTAAAATGTTGTGTGAGAGTGGTTTTATGGGTTGTGCCCTAGAGAGGAATTCAGGAATCTGCTTATTCGACAGCACAGCATTTCCTATTTTCACTGTGATAGAGTGTGTTCTGTCTGTAAAGTGCTTAGGTGCTAAGATGAAAAGCAATATAGAGCAGCTAAAATATACAGGATTATATTGGTACATTTGGAGCCAGGAAGAAGAAGGAGTATGGTGGCTATTTATTGGCAGTACCAATAAGACTCTCTCCTTTAAACCATCTTCCAAATAAATTATCAAAAGCAAAGATCACAGTTACTAATTATTAATAAGGAATGTATAAATCAAAATATATCAAAATTTTTGTGAGGACAATAACTGGTTACCCAAAAGGAGTCAATATACAAAAATCCATTCTACTCATGGATCTTAAACTGGATTACATTGTTAAGTCCATTTTCCCTACACTTTTATCCTTTATCAGATAATTGTATTAAGAAGCCTTTTACAAAAGAAGGCAGACATAGATAGTATCATTGTCATTGCCATTGTCATTGTTGTCATCATCATCATCATCATAGCACAAACAGTGTGTGGGGGAGCATAAACATAAAACCAACCTATTACTACAGAAATGCTTTGGGAACCAATAAAATTTGTCCATTTTCTCTGCTTATCTTGTTCATTTTTGTGTTCTAGTAAGCAATTAATCAATCAACAAACATTTAACTAATTGTCTGATATGTACCAAAGTACTGATGACACAAATTATATATATGTATACATATATGTATGTATGTATGTATGTATGCATGTATGTATGTATACACATTTGTGTGTGTGTGTGTGTGCGTGTGTGTGTGTGTGTAAATCCTTGCCATCAAAGACTTTAAAATCTAATGGGAGAGAAAATATGCAAATAAATATAAACAAAGCAAGTTATATACAGGATAAATAGAACATAATTAAGAGAGGAGAGGCATTAGAATTAAAAGTGACGTCTTCCTATAAACAGTGAGATTTTAATTAGAACTTAAAGGAAGGTAGGGAGTTCAGTAGACAAAGTAGAGGACAGAGATCATTCTTGGCATGGAGAAGAGCCAGAGAAAATGCCTGGAGCTAAGAGATGGAGTGTTTCCTTTGTGGAACAGACAGAAGACCAGTATCACTGGATTGAAGAGTACATGTCTGGGAGTAAGGTGTAAGAAGACTGGAAAGGTAGGAGGGGATTATTTTATGAAGGCCTTTGAATGTGAAACATGACATTTTGTATTTGATCCTGGAGGCTATTTGATCACTGGAGTTTATAGAGTGTGTGGTGGGGTGGGGAGTTAGAGTATTTGGATTTGCCTTTTAAAAAAATCACTTTGATAACTAACTGAATGGAGGATGGGGAGAGATGAGGCAGAAAGATTCACCAGAAGATTACAGCAATAGTCTATGCATGAAGTGAGTGGTGAGGGACTACACCAGAATGATGGCAATGTTAGAAGACAGAAGGCAAATATTTGAAAGATGTGGCAAAGGTGAAATCAATAGGTCTTGGAAACAATTTAGATGTAGGGTTGAGAGATGATTTCTAAGTTGTTAGCCTGAGGGACTTGGAAGATGGAGTTAGCTCTAAAAGTGTTCCATATAATTCGCAAAATGACCACCAAGATAATTGCATCTTAAGCAGGTATTGCAAAAATATCAAGAGGTAAAATATTCTACAATATCGAAAACTTTCCACACTGTATCAACATATGCTATGAAACTCAGTAATGTCAATGCAAAGGTTGACATTGATGACAATGATGAAAAAATATGTGACAACGATGAATCAAGCATAAGAAATGAGAGATTCCAAAGACTTAAGAAACTACACAAAGGCCCCATGCCTATATATCATCAGTATTTTCATTGATACAGTAATTGAAATGATCTGGACATGGAAAACACAATATAACATTGAACACACAAAAATAAATTGATTATACTAAGCAACCCTCCTTCGTTTTTTATTGTTCTCAAGATTACTAGGTTTGTAGATATCCACAGCATCTATGTTTTCAATGGTATAGGGAATCCAGGTGAAAAAACTTACTCTAACAATGGATATGCATTCTCTGAATAGTCTTAGAAAGTTTATTAGAACAGAGGTGACTTGACCCAGGTCATAAACCCAACATGTGCCAGAGATGGGACTTGAACTCTGGCTTTCCTGGCTTTCAGGCACTCTTTCTATCTACTAAGTCTTTATCAAAAATTTGTTTGACATAACCCTGGTTAACCAAGATTCCCATAGAAAATAAAACTAAATCAGAAATAAAAACTAAAAGGATATGTAAAATGTTGTTTCAGTTGAAAGTCTGGTTTTCTTTTAGGTTCTCCTGATTCCCTTTGCTCCGTTGCATTTTGCTTCATGCCCTAAGGATGTGGTTTAGTCATTATAGACAGGGGGATAAATGCAGAGATGTAGTATCACCTATACGGTCAGAGCAGGTGCAATAAGTCTTCCTCCAAGGCCAATTTGATAGAAGAGTTACTTAGACTATTTTTCTCTGTTCATGTTTTATGTATCTTACTATGTATCTTACCCATCTGTTGATCAGGAGAGCTGCCATTGTGATTTCTATTTTTATTTTTGCTTTCTAATTATTGTTGCTTTCTAGATACCTCTGTGGAGGGTTCATCCAATTAATTAGTTCAGATTAACCCTTTAGATACAATGCCATCAGTCATGCAAAACAGTTACTACATCTCTTCTTGAGATAGCTTCAAGTCCAAAAAGGTCATTACAATGTACCAGAAATGTATTGGGGATCAGAAGATTTGGGTTCAAGTCCCAATTCTGCTACATCACAGATTTGTAATCAAGGTCAGGTCACTTTCCTCATGATCCTTGTTTTTTTTTTCCTTCTATAAAATAGGAATAATGTTACCAACACTTATTAGCTTATAGGACTGGTGTGTCGAAAAGTAGTTTATAAACTTTTAAACATTATATGAATGTTAGCCTCTACTAAATGAGAAATGTATTCACCATTTTCTGTGTTAATAGCAACTGAAATGATTAAACAACAAGTCTATTAGACTTATTAATGCTGGAATATGGGAAATGGGTAAAAGAAAGGAAATTGATAGTTATAATAATTTTATAAAGAAGATTAATTGATATAAATTAATTACGATGATGAAAAGAACAAAAGAGCCTAAGAAGTGACATAACCAGCAAACATTTGATTTACTTGCCAAGCAAAAGTATGTTGCAGCCAATTGTGGTCCTAATTTAGAAAATATATTCATTTGTTAAATCTTACGTAAATGATTATAAATAACAAAATCTCATAAAACAGAGATGCAACAGGAGGCAAAATGAATTTAAAGCCATCTTGTATATAGACCCAAATATGTAAAAAAGCATTCTTAGCATATTTAAGAATCAAACTAGAGGAACAACAAATAACTGAAATATAAAAAACTGCATTTTTAAATTACAAAGATTTTTTTCAGCCTCAAGGAAAGTTGACTATTCACCCTCAGTTTGTAATATCACAATCGCATTCATACTTACAGATGGGATATAAAGGGAACTGAAGAAAATAAAGATAGAAAAAGTAGTTTAATTCTACAGAGGAAAAGGTTGTTTCTGGAGGTGATATTATCACTAGGATATTAAGGGAATGACTCTCAATTAACTGAATGAGGGAATGACACCAAAGAAACTGAAGGGGAAAAAAAATTAGTTTATTACTACTTTGAAAGGATGTAACATCCATAGCAAACATCCATAGCAAATAACCTACATACTAACTTTCTCATTTACATACTTTTTTAGAGTTCTCTACAGACTTATAAAAGTCATGCTTGATAATTGCATAGGGAGGAAGGCTTTCCATATCTTAACCATCACATAATTGACTGGAAGGATTAAAAAAATAAAAGATCCCACTGTTCTTAATGTTTCTGGACTAATAACAAAAAGCAGTTCATTTCATAAAGCAAAAATGTCTTTCTCCAATAAAGTGTTTCCCATACATGCATCAAAATTATATAAAATGCTTTGAAAGATAAAATAACAAAGGTCAATTTTAATAACATCTTTGTAATTAATTTCAGGTAAGGTATAAAAGAATTAACCTCATCAATCAACAAATATGTACCATGTGCCTACTGTGTGCCAAGAATTATGCCAGGCATTTGAGAAACAAAGAATAAAACCATCCCTAATCACAATGAGTGCATTTTAGTAAACAGAGAGAGCTATTTATCAAAGCTGTTTATCAAATAGCATATCAAAGCTATTTGCTATTTTCGTGGAAGAGATCAATTTTAGAGCACAAGTTGAGGACATAGTGAGATCCTCCTAACACTCCTGTTTCAAAATGGCATTGTGTTCACTTGCATAATGCCCTGAAACAAGTAAAAGCTTCCTGGATAAAATCCATATCTATCTGAAAAAAATTTTGGTCTAACAGTCCATACAAGAAAAACAATGTGGGTGATGATTGTCCATTGTCCTGAATTAGATATGCAATAAGATTGACAAACTGTAGAGCTCATCTATCTATCTATATCTATCTTCTACTTATCTATATGTATAGACAGAGAGACAGACAGACAGACAGACAGACAGACGGACGGACGGACGGATGGATAGATTGATAAATATATTACAGTGGCCACACCCTAGTAAACCTTTTTGGCAGACAGGCTAAACCAATTTGAGGGTAACTGAAAGACTTCAAACCCATTGGCAAGTTGGGGACAGAAGGTGTCGCCAGTACTTAGAGTTTGGTTAGACATTGAAAATTCCAGGTTCACCCACTGTATCCTGAGCCATCACTAGTCATGTTGACTTTTGTCTTGCCGCTGGACTCTGATGACTCCAGAAGAAAGAGTGAGGCTAATCACTTTAAGCAACTCTGCCTCACTTAAATCCACCTCATATATGAGTCAAAAAACATCACACATACATTTTAACATTTTTACCTATCTCAAAGTCCTGTAGTGTTGGGCAAGTGACAAAACAGCAGATATAGCTACAAAGGGAACTGTAAGTCACGACACTGAATACAAGCAGCCTAGAGCATAGGATTGTCTTCTCAGTGGACTAAAACTGTGGTGGGATTTGGCAGCTCAATGGGTGTCTGAGCAGTCATTTTGAAGGACTGTGGTGCTTACTATCTGGTGTGAGGGAGGGGCCTGAAAAGGTGCCCTAAAAATTTTCTTCTTCACCTAACCTAACCCTGGACTACTTCTGTTGGTAGAGATCTGACTTTGTAGCCAAAACACAAAAATGTGTACAAAAACTTTTATGAATATGATTCAACTCACCTTTGGTACATGGAATATATACTCAGTTATGGACAACATGAAATCTAATAGATGAAGATGAATAGCTCTTGCTGCATGAGAATTCAGTGGCTATTGCATCCAAATGGCAGGCTTGAATGAAGCAAAGCTAGCAAATATAGACCCCTTTACTAAAGTGAGAGCTGAATACATGTTTTTCCAGAGTGTCCACAGTAATGGAGAGTAAAAAATATCCCATACCAACTCTTCCTCCACTTTAGTCTTGTCTTGTAGCTTTTTCAAGTTAAATAATCTACCACCACTGTGGTATCTGGTCTTGTAACTGTTTTTGCCCTTAATTGAAAGCATCAGGTAATATCATGCTAAAAATTATGGGAGCAAGAACACCACCCTGCTTAACTCCATTGTTGACTGGGAAAGTGGGATAGCATTGTCCATTATCCAGAACCTGTGCAAACATGCTGTCATATAACTGGCACAATACTGTTGTAATGCTAGTTATGCTAACCATTTTATTAGTAAGCTCTTTTAAACTAGGTATCACAGAAGTAAAATTCAGCTACACTGGTCTCTGATTTGGTATCAATTTTGAATTATTATAGCATTTTAATGAAGGCTTTTCATCATCTTCATTGTCTTTTCTAAATAAAAACAAATGCAAATATACTCAAATTTAAAAGAATTTATTCTACATTCAAAACACACTAATTTAGATTATTTGATAATTTTAGACTGACTGAGCTAAATGTTACTTTGGCTATCTTTTTTTTAATAGTACATAATTATCATAGGGAAAATGTTAAAAAATATTTTAGATGTAGCTTTAACTAATTTATTAATTATAGATAACGCATGTTAATTTAATCTATTTTATTACCCACTATCAACTAATTTTCATTTTTCTGCTTCTCCACATATTAGAAAATATTAAAATTTCATTTTAAAATACATTCAAACTTTTTATTATAAATTCTGAATTAATTAAGTTTTATAATCCATGCATTCTATTTTAATTTAATCTCGGCGAACTCAAATATTACATGGATATTAGGAGATACAGATAATATGTTTTGCACAGAGAAAGAAACAGGTATTTTTGGATTCTTACAGAAATTTACAATAGTTTTTCCCCCTACTTAATTATTTCTGAGTTAGCTAAGTGGTGCAGTGGATTAAGCATTCAGCTTAGAATCAGAAAGTCTCATCTTCATGAGTTCAAATTTGGCCTCAGGTACTTACTACTGTGTGACTTAAGCCACTTAACCTTGTTTGCCTCAGTTCTTCATATATAAAATTATCTGGAGAAGGAAATGGCAAACCATTCTAGCATTTTTGCCAAGAAAACCCCAAATTGGGGTCATAAAGAGTCAAACATGACTGAACAACAAAATAATAGGTCTTTTCCCCCTATTCACTTATATCTCAGCATAAGCATTACTATTGAGGTTAACCATCCTTCAAGTTACCCATGTTCACAACCTTAGTCCCACATTCAATCGGGTGCAAAGTCTGGTCAGTTCTACCCCAACCATATCTTCTATACTTATCCCCTTCTCTACATTCACACAACCACCACTGTGGTTGAGACCTTCCTTATCTCTAACCTCAACTGTTACATTAACCTCCAAATTGTTTTCCATTTTTCTACTTTATCCACTCTCAAACCCATATTCCAAACAACTGCCAAATGGATACTCTTAAAGCATAGGCATGATTATGTCATTAATTTCTTCAAGGAACTTTGGTTCTTCCCTATTGTCTCATGGAAAAGATGTTTAGCATGAAAAATCTTTCACAATCTCTCTACAACTTGTGTTTCCAAGAATTTCATGAATTATGCCACACCTGATTAAATGTGGGGCTAAGGAGCTGGATGAGTTATCTCTATCCCTTTAGACTAAAGTTTTCTGAAATCTCACCCCAATATAATAAAATATTGTATTTTTCAACAACACTGAAAAGTCATAGCCAATGTCCTTTGCCTTTTTGAATAACTATATACATATACATATGCATTCATATACACATATACATATGTATATACATACATATACACACAAACATATACATGTTACAATACATATATTGCCTGTGTGTATATGTGTGTGCGTGTCTCCTTCAGAGTCAGAATCCATTATCTAATCAAAATGTGGTTATCTTTTAGCTTCCTAAAGATTCAAACAATGCAGTATAACCTCAGGGGCAGGAGGCTTCTTAAGATGGAAAGACTTTAAACATGGACCCTGTCATGGACTTTGTGTCTACTGATCAAGGACTGGCCAAGATACATTTCAAGAGTTCAAAACAAAAACAGGGTCAGCTAGTTGGTGCAGTGAATAGAGCTCTGGCCTTGGAGCCAGGAGGTCCTGAGTTCAAATCCAGCCTCAGACATTTAACACTTACTAGCTGTGTGACCCTGGGCAAGTCACTTAACCTTTATTGCCCATCAAAAAAAATCACCAAATCATAACTTTAATTCATTAAAATTTTCAATTTATATGTACCTTCTAATATGTGGTAGAAAGTTGTGATGTACACTCCTGCAAGAAGTCTGACAAAAATAAAATTTTAAATTAAAAAAAAATTCTATTAACTAGCATTTGTTTTCTCTTCTCCTTTGCCACCTCCTGTTTCACTAAAAAAATCTTATAACAAATATGCAATCAAGCTAAATGAAGTCCCACATTTACCAAGTCTAAAAATATATATCTCATTCTATATCTTAAGTACATCACTTCTTTGTTAAGAATTGCCTAGCATGGTTCATCCTTGGTCCTCTGGAATCATAGATAGTCATTGCATTAATCAAAATTCTAAATTCTTTCCAATTTTCTTTTGTCTTTACAATGTTGTTATCATTCTATAAATTGTTCTCACTTTACTCTTTGTCAGTTGATACAAGTCTTCCCAGATTTCTCTAAAATTGTTTCTTTCATAATTTCTAATGGTGCTATCATACACACACATACACACACACATACATACACACACATTTATATATATATATATAAACATATATATACATAAACATATATATACTACACATACATATATTGTATGTGTATGTGTCTCCTTCAAATTCATGATATATAGATACATAGATAATGCCTATATATGGGTATATGGCAATATCTCTACATATATCTACATAGATATACATATCTGGATATATCATATATACATATATAAAGAGAGACAGAGAAATAAAGAGAGAGAATTAGAAGGAGATACACACATATATAACTTATAATTTAACATGGTAGTCTTTCCTGCTCATCCATGTCCCCTTACAAATTCTTCACTCTTTTCACTTTAAGAAAATAATGGTTTGGACTGGGGAGAAACTTGAATAAGGAGACCAATTAGGTGGCTGTTGCCATAGTCCTAGTGAGAAGAGAGAAGATCCTGAAATAGGGTAGTTACTGCAAGAGTGGAGGGAAATAGACAGATGAGAGCAACGTTGTAGAGACAAAAAGAATAAGATTTGGCAGCTTATTAGATATGTGGGGTGAGGGAGAGTAAGGAGTCAAAAAATGACACTGAGTTTGTGGATATAGAACATGGAGGAAAGGCAATGCTTTCAACATAAATACGAAAGTTCATAGAAGGGGATGTGATTTGGAGAACAGATGATGTAATGTGATTACTGACGTAGATAACAACCCGGCAATACCAACACCTAACAAAGGTATGGAGGGGCTCCTACTCAACAGCCCAACCTCCAAGGAGTACCTACTGAAGCCATAAAGTGCTCTAGAGCAAACAAGTCTACCTATTGGCTATCATGGAGATGATATAATGGGATCCATCTTCTCACCATCTGATTCTGTTGATGACATGTTCCCATAGCGCACACCACTGCCCTAGGAGACTGAAACCACAGTTCTACTTAACACAGCCATACTGGGGAAAGTTGAAGTCATGTGTCTAGCACGGAGGCCCACATTAATTAGTCTGTTGTTGAAACTTGAAACTTCTTCTACTAATATAGATTCCACAGCTTAGAGACTTAGTTAGAACCCTGGAGATTAAGTGACTTGTCTGTGGTCACTCTGCTAGTAAGTTTTAAAGGCAGAACCTAAACCTGAGTCTTTTGGACTCCAGAGAGAGCTCTCCCCTATTCACTACACCATGCTGCATCTCTGTTGTAGAGGGTACTTTATTGAAGATAATTAGGAGTTACCTAGTTAGACCCCCACAGTTAAGAGTTACATGGAATAAGAAGGGGTCAATGGGTTTTGATCTCCACCGGTTAAAGGATCCCAGTTGGAGTGAAACATAAAAATATAATTATACACATCTATTCTCTAATTAAACTTTTAAAAGATCAGAGAAAATCCTTCAATGATAGTAGTCAAGCCACAATAAGAGATTTGCACTTAATAAGCAATTTAGAGGCACCAATCAATATTCAAAAACTTATGGAGAAAATGATTGGAGATGTTAAATGTTTTGAAATATTGGTGTTCCTAGATGACGGGAGTTAGGTTGCACAGTAGGTGAAGTGATTTCAAATCCAACTTCTGAAATTTTTAGTTTTATGATACTAAACAAGCTAATTAGCAGCTGTCTGCCTTAGTTTCCCCATCAGTAAAATGTGGATAATAATAGCATCTCTCTCCTAGGGTTACTAAAAATAATACTGTATAAATAATAACAAAATGAGATAGTATATGTAAAATGCTTGCAAACCTTCTAGTGCTAGATAAATGTTAGCAATGATGATCATGATGATGTGGTTTTTGAGAAGACCTTGGAAGGACATGAGCAAAGACTAAAAGAAGACTAAAGGAATTATGAGTTCAGTGAGCAGCTGGTTTCAAGTTGTCAATTCCAGGCCAATTGTACCTAACCTCTCTCAAATATATGGGTCACATAGTGCCTAAGTAGGGAATGAATACAGATTCAGAGAAGATAGGAGTATTTGCCATCTGGCTACATCCAACCAATCTCTGTAAACTAGGCCTGTTTGTAGATTTTGGTGGCAATTATCTAAAATTTGTGAAGATTATACTATCACCGTTAAACTACTCAATAAACTCCCCTCTGAGTCTGTAGTGGGGAAGTAATAGAAGTAGAAAAGGAAGAAAGGGCAATCTTGCCTGACTCCTTCCACATCATTTGGATGTTACTGGGACAAGTTGCATGGAAAGGATTTTAAAGGCTTGATCAACCATCCTTAGAATGCACTAATGTTGTCTTGTGCAAATAAAAAAAATAAATAAAATAAAAAGAAATGCTTTAGGCCACTCACTGATACTAACCTGGAAGGTTTGGGAACAAAGTCTTGTACAAAGAGAGTCATGGCCAGCTGCTTACTGAAAGTCAACCTGAGACATCCCTAAGTTCAGTTACCACGGTTAATTATGATGCTTGAGGAAAAATAAGAGAAATGGTCACACATGTATCCAAGCAATGCCCACTGTTGGAGTTCATGTAATGGGCTTTCTGTAGCTGTTTCATATACCTAATGTATTATATGTCACTTACATGTTTGTTATGCAATATGATTTTATTGTTACACTTCCTTGCACATACATACATATGTACATACATACATACAATGCTATGCTTTCTTCAACATTCACTGTTGTGTAGTGTGCAGTGTATGCTGCTGTATGTGATCTCTGTGTTTGCTCACACTATACAATATGTAGTTTGATAGTATGTATGAGATTTATGTTCTTAATTATATATATGTGTGTGCATGTATATATGTATGTATGCATGTGTATGTATGTGTGTGTGTGTGTGTGTGTATATATATATATATATATATATATATATATATATATAATGCATAATAGCATATGTAACCAATCATTATGTATTAACTTGGTTGCAGGCAAAACCATTAGTGTGAATGACATGTTTGTGGTAACTATACAAGCATTCTGCTCTATAATTGGAGTGATTACCTATGAATATCATATCCAAGGCATGATGCTTATTCATATTCACAGATATTCAAGTGTATCCTGGTATATTCAGGATTGAAAATGCATCACTAGGAAGAGTATAGGATACATTTCTTGTTCTTTGGAAGGGGGTGAGAAGATGAGTGTGCCAAGGAGTCATGGCACAGAGCAACCAAAGAAGAGTGATTGGACCTTTTATAAGGAGAGGGACTGAGGAGGCATTAGAGAGTCGTCTCTGGCTCTGCCAGAGCTTCCCCATTATGAGACATTAACGTCTTTGGGTCAGATACAGTTCACGAGATGAACAGTGAGGCACATGAGACTAGAAATGTGACCTAAACAGAGTAACTGGCAGGACAAAAAGCAAATGAAGGCACTTCTTTCTATACCCTCAGATTTCCTTAGTCCATTGCTCTGAGTTACAAGAAAACCAATTCATTCTGACTCACAATTTCTCTTAGCTTTCTCTAACAACTCTAGAGGCGATAAGCACATCAGCATTTGGAAATGATATCTTATTGTATGAATTCCCTTTATTTACCCCTAGGGCATAGTATGGGGAAAGGGAAATAGTAATCACTCAAGCTTATGTACTTTAAATATTCCTAAAAGTCCCTGCATTTGGAGGATGCCTGTGCTCTGATTGTATGTGGCCTGGGTCTAGGAAAAGGATCCACAGAGAACTTATTTAAATGAATTTCTTAACTGATTCCTTTATATTGATTACATGCCTATGAACAAAACTTCATATAGTTCATGTCTGTTTCTGTGTGGCAGATCCATTATGGTTTGTCCACATGAAATACAAGATATCCAAGGAGGAGGTAGGATTCCAGTGAGTAGGGGCTTAGAATTATTCTGACTAAATACATTGACACTGACCGCATACCTTAGAATAATGATCTGAGGGCAGCCACCCTCAGGTGAAAGAAGTAGAGCTGGGAAATAGAAGGTTGCCTACTCTCTGAAAAGAATAAAGAACTTGGCACTTCCACAAAGCTCCCTGTGTTGTTGAGAGGAGTGTGTAACTGCCAAAGTGAACAAAAGACTTCTCAGGACCTGGCTCTTTGTTGGAATAGAATTATGTTAGTGCTTTGCAGCACCACTGCTAGGTTAAACTTAACCCCCACCCAAGGTATGTCAATTCAGTATACTACAATTCAAAAAACATGTATCAAGCACTTAATTTGTGTAAATCATGGTGTTGGGGATAAATACAAAGAAAAAAAACAAAATAATATCTAGCTCAAGGAGCTTAGTTTGTAGGAGGGAGAAGGGAGAAATACAATTGAGCATTGATTACAGCAATAAGGTCAGATTCTGGATAGTATAACTTATATAGTAAGCTCTACTGAGCACATAGCTAAGGTTATTTCCAGTTCCTCTTAAAGAAGAGCATCTAATCTAGAGAAGAGGAAGACGGATGGAAGAGAGAAGGAAAGGGAGAAGAGTTCAACCTGTCAAGATCTTTAATAGTACTTAAG
The DNA here is from genome assembly GCF_003287225.1 of Phascolarctos cinereus. Taxonomy (NCBI): domain Eukaryota; kingdom Metazoa; phylum Chordata; class Mammalia; order Diprotodontia; family Phascolarctidae; genus Phascolarctos; species Phascolarctos cinereus. Next base: position 93,397,289 of record NW_027556098.1, read on the forward strand.
TTTGCAAAATAGTAGATTCACCACAATTTTGTAGATATATTTTGCTTAAATGAACATAAGCCTGTTCCTTTCATTGTGTATCTGATATAAGTGGCTTCATATGAGTAGTGTCACTAGCACAGGTTGTTCAATCTATCGTCCAACCTCATTCCAACACATTTTCCATCTAATGCAGCTTCCAAAATACTGACTTGGATTTCCTAGACCAGTAAACAACTTGCCCCAAAACACGAAAGTTGAATTCAGCCAAGGTATCCAAGAGCTAGAAGTTAATGCACATATCACAGCAACACAAGAAGAACATGGATTTGAAAATACTGGGGGGGAAACGTCTTTCCATCCTGGAAAATCTATTCCAGCCTCCCACATCCCTCTCTCTCTCTGCAAAATATTCACCCCATAATAAACTCACAGCTTAAATTGATCACAAAAAGGATTCAGTTATTTTAATGACCCAGATATATTCACATTAAAGGACTATCTAATCATTCCACCCAAAATGGATTTTAGATGCTCTGGCAAATGATCAACTTTTTACTAATATTCCAGGAAAATGTGAGATTTGAAATAAAAAGAAAAGAGTTGGGTTAGTCATGTAGCAAAAGCAAGGAAAAACAGATGTATGGCCTAATCCGAAGTAGATAACTTGGGGCCTCCAGGCCACATGTGGTCTTCTAGGTCCTAGGGTGCAGCCTTTTGACTGAATCCAAGTTTTACAGAACAAATCCTTTTACTAAGGGGATTTGTTCTGTCCAGTTTGGATTCAAAGGGCCACACTTGAGGACCTAGAGGGCTACATGTGGCCTTGGAATAGTGCTGATGAGACATGAAGAGACCCAGGGAAATCTCTCCAGAAGATGGGTCTGAAGCTCTTATTTGACTACTGTGGGGAAATCTGAGTGTGAAAATTCCTTCCACTACTTTGGATCTGCAAGTCATCTGTGACCTAGAGGCTAAGAGTACTTGCTAAACTGAGAGGTTGAGGGACTTGCTCACACAGCTGTCAGAAGGAAGGCTCCATCATACTCAGCTACCTCTCCTTGCACAAATGACTCTTTATGGAAGATTTATGGAGATGTGTGAATAAGAATGTCACGGAAAAAGAAAGTGTGAATGGCTTGTAATTTGCACAATTGGAAGGAAAACTTACAACTCAGATCTACTAAAATACTGAAGCATAAGTATATACTTATATTCCCTAATTAAACTTTTAAAAATAAGAACAAATCCCAACTCGGCATCCAAAAAGTATAAATAAAAGTCTATATAATAAAAACTGAGTTAGGATAGGTTGACTATGCATTATTTAGGAAGAAAGTAGTTGCCAAACAAATTGGATAATGTAAACAGGGAATACAGATTTTTAGCATATTTTTTCTACTAAAGAGAATAAACTATTTCAAATATGTTAGTACAACATTTGCTTGCAATAAATATAATTGCAAATAATTCTTTTCATTAAAGCAGACCCAGAAGGACCTCTTCTTAGCAACACTTTGTTTAGGTAGATGACATTTAACTATGTTCTTGCATTATTTAATGGGGGCCTATACACATGCCCTGTGCTAATGCTAAGAGGAATACTAAAGAAATATGTCACTATTCCTAATTCTTGGAATCATACAATTCACTTTGGTAAATGATCCAAGTGCAAAAACAGTCAAATAAAAAATGAAGCAATGTGTTACTAGAAACAACACAAGGGCCAAAATGAGTGTTGCCAGAAACACATGGTAATGGAGTTTAGAGAAAGGGAGGTAAAAATCAGCTGGGCAGTTGAGGAAATCTTCATGGCAGAAATGAATCCTGAGACAGACTCTCTCCTTCTCTCCCTCCCTCCCTCCCTGTCTCTCTCTCTCTCCTCCCTCTCTCTCTCTCTCTCTCTCTCTCTCTCTCTCCTCTCTTCTCTCTCTCTCTCTCTCTCTCTCTCTCTCTCTCTCTCTGTCTCTCTCTCTCTCTCTCTCTCTCTCTCTCTCTCTCTCTCTCTCTCTCTCTCTCTCTCTCTCTCTATCTCTCATACACACACACTCACACATATACACATAAACTCAAACTCAATCACTTACCACATCCCATGTTCAAACTCTAGGCAGCTAGGTAGTACAGTGGATAAAACATCTGTCCTGGAGTCAGGAAGACCCGAGTTCAAAATTTGGCCTCAGATAACTTACTGGCTCTGTGACTCTGAGCAAATCACTGAATTTCCACTTGCCTCAGTTTCTTCATTTTCAAAAAAGAAGGGGGTCATAATATCACCTGTCTCCCAGGATTGTTGTGAGGATCAGATGAGATGACAATTATTAAGCATTTAGGATAGTGCCTGTCACATAGTAAGCACAATTTAAATGTTAATTATTAGTATAATTTGGTGTTCATTTGTGTCCCTTGGCTCGAGCTTTCACTTCTTTGGAAATGAGCAGGGTCCTAGAAAAGTATCAATTCTCCTAAATGATACAAAACCAATCTGACTAGTGGCTACTTGTCATTGCTTCCCAGATGGAACCTCTGTGTGGGAAATCACTAGGACCCAGGACTCTCTTACCTAATCATATCATAGGCACTTAGTAAGTGCTAATTGACTGATTGACATTTAACAAGCTACATAACCAGGAATGTTCTGACTCTAGAGCTCATTATGATCTTTGCTTTCTCCATGCTCCCACAGATCCAGGCCAAAAACTCAGACTATAGGGTCTTCTAAACCATCAAGTTCCCCACCAGCCATACTATCAATTCTAGTCAAATTAATTCATGTTCACACTTTCATTCATCTCTTCTCTTCCTGAGGATCTATCCTACACACCACAGTGACTTCTAGTACTTCTCTGGGTGCCCCCTCATAACTCCCCTTCCCCATCCTTGGCAAGAGAAAAGAACTCAGGATTTTTAGGAAGTCAAGCAGTCTTAATTCTCTAGTGGACCTCTGTTCCCTAGGAGCCTAAATAGTGCCCTAGGCCTATACTACTCTTGGTGAAGTCCCCTCACCAGAGATGGAGGAAAACTTCACTGATACTTGCACATTCTACATGACTCCTATTATTAGTGAAGGGCAAGGCCAATTTGCTCTTTGTCATCATACCTCAATGGCCCACTCTTCTATTACAACTTTCAGAGGTTGTGGCTTTGGCCAATGTCTAAAGGGCATCCTTCCTTTCATTTGAAGTTTGTACTTTATAGATACATTCACAGTGAGAAACATCTTTATTAAGCACCACTCCCTGTTTTATGTCTCACCTGAAAGAAATAATCGGAGGATTTTTTAATACAATTAACTCCATGGTAGTATCTATAAAGGAAGAATGCCAGGCCCAGAGTCAGGAAGACTCACCTTCGTGAGTTGAAATCTGGCCTCAGACACTTACGAGCTGTGTGATGACCCTCGGCAAGTCACTTAACCCTGTCTGCCTCACTTTCTTCATCTCTTAAATGAGCTGGAGAGGGAAATGGCAAATCACTCCAGTATCTTTTCAAAAACAAACCCAAATGGGTTCTGAAAGAGTTAGATATGACTGAAAGGACTCAATAACAGCCACAATTTCTCAAGAAGGTGTGAGGAAGTTTCTTTATCTATTCCAGGGGATTATAAGTACTAATTAATAAAGATAACTGACCCAACAAAAGAAGCTCTTGGTGATTAGCTAAGAAATTCAATCATGCCCTTTGGACTTTTAAGGGAAAAAAAAGCCTATCTGCTCAAAAGCAAAAAAGAAAAGTTGAGGAGTTTGGAGAAAGAAGAGAATAATTGATAGGGAAAGAGAGAGAGACAGAGAGACAGAGAGAAGAAAGGAGACAGACTTAGAGAGACAGAGAATGTCAGGAGATGGAAAAGAGCACAGTTCCTTCTCTCTTGCGTTGATGGGATTTTTCCTCTTTCCCCCAACGTTGGCTATGATGTTGAGCAATGAAGCTATTCAATCAGAAAAGAAAGCCTATCTAGCAGTTGAGTTTGTTTGTGAGAATATGAGGCCTACTACAGACAGAGTTACCCAGAATAAGTCACCCAAAGGAGGAAGCAGCTTCCAAGAGCGGTATACCTGGCCACAGAGAAGAACGTTGGGAAGAATGGGAAGAAAACATGTTGGGGCTCATGCACAACAATACTATAAGTGGTCTTTCACAAGGTATCCTAGATCCTGAGATATCAGCCACACTCTGGGGACCAACCCATGACTACAAGTACAAGTACAAGTTGAGGGAGTACTACAAAGGTGGGTACTGCATTAATACATGCATAGGAAATGCCTGCTTCAGTAAAGCCATTGAGATTATATTTTACACTACTGAGTTAAAGGAGAGGCTTCTGGGCCTGGACTGAGTTAAAGGATGAAATACAGAACTACAGATATAAGCTGCAGAGAGGTAGCTTTTCATTTGATATAATGACAGCTTATATATGCATCAGATATAAGATATAAGTATCAGAGTTGTTTACAAGTGGAATGGGTTGCCTCTCAAGTACTAGTTTCCCTTTCACAAGACTTTTTCAAGTGTAGACTGAATGTTTATCCTTTTGTCAAAAATGTTATAGAAGGAATTCTTGGTGAGTATAGATTGAACCAGATGACTTCTGAAGATCCTTCCAACTCAATAAGATATTGTGATTCTATGGGAAACTTTTTTATAATGAAGAAAATGGACCCAGCTGAATCTGTTCTAAGCAATTGTCCATAAAAGTCTGTCCATTTCATTCTTCTGTCTTCACCAAGGATCTACAGTGCATAGGCAATTCTCATAAACATTGTATAGAGATAAAGAAGTAGGCATGATATTCATATATATTCATAGTTATTGGTATCTATTCAAGTCACTATTTGGGGAGTAATAATATCGCCCATGATCCTTTCCATTCTTCTGAAGTTTTCTCCTGTGTTATCTTCAAAATCAATAACGACTTTTTGAAATTGTATTGCTTACAAGATATATTTCTTTCTGTATGTTTCTGTTCCTGCAGAGACACTCTTCTTGATTTCATTTACTGAATACCATACTTATATTAGGACAATTTTTTTTCGATTTTTTTTTCACAAATACCATTACCTACTAAACTCTTCTCTTTTCTATTAATAACTTTTCTTTCTAAGCTAAGTCAGAATGTTAAAATTCCTTCAAATGCATAATGACATTAGCCATGATATGAGAAGCTGGTATACTGGAAGTATACCAGAAAGGTGAGGTAGTATCATAGAAAAGCACTGGATGTGAAGTAGTGAGGTTCTAATCCTGGCTTTGGGAGGTATTACCAATGTCATCACTGGTATAAAGTGAAACTTACCTGGGCCTTTGTTTCCTTAACTAAAAGATGAAAAGGATCCAGTCTAAACTGGATGATGCCTAAGACCTCTTCCGATCCTACATACATACTATCTACAGAAAGTAGATCATGCTACCTAATTATACTCTGATACCAGACAGATAGTTGTTGTTTGCCCTTTTGTTCTTGAAAAGGATCATGACATCAGGAGGGTGATGCCATCAATCGCAGGTGAATTGGATTTAAATGAGAGAGGTCTGTGCAAAGTCCCCAGCCTCACTTTTTCCTCCATCTGGAGCCATCTGGGTCCAGTGGCAAGATATAGATCAGGACAATTGGAAATGGCCCACACTAGAAAGAGAGCATCTGAGCATTCCTCTAGGAATTTCTCTGTATCTTAAACTAAACATTGTATCTTCCCACTGATCTCCTTCAGTCACATTCTAACCCTTTTCAATTGCTTTCCTATCAAGGTTTGGGTTCAAATCACAAGGTATAGCAAATGACTTATACAAGACACTTAGTTACACATCAAAGCAAAATTTATTGGAAAGATACACAGTAAATGTACCAATCAGATCCTCAGTAGTATCCTCCTTGGCTCTAGACTTCTTAATATGGACATAACATATCTGGGAATGCATCATGGCACTCAAGAGTCCAAGAGAAGCTCAACACCTCATATAGAGAGAAGTTATTATATGCCATAAGAGGGCTAGATGGAAAAGATGGCAAGTATTGGCAACACACTCATAACGCTTCCCATTACGATCTTGTGCAAAATACTTCAAGGGGAGATAGGAGGCTAAAAGAAACTTGGGCATCCAGAATATGCTTGATCTTATCTCTGGGAGGAGGTTGTAGGACTGAGGAAAACCAAGTTCTTAAAAAAATGCAAAAATGCAAACTTTAAGACATGACTGAATATCTGACTATCTTATGGGGAGTTAGTGGAGCTTAGCCCAATAGCAAAATCACTTTCCATGGCACTTAGAGTAATATTCTTCCCACTTCCTCTTCCTTGGCTTCCAGAGTACTTCCACTGTTCACTGAGCTAGGATTTTGAATCCTAGATAGTTAAACAGCTCACTACTCAGTGGCTAATACTTAATCAGCGGACTTTTTGGTGAACTGCAGGAACACAAAGATTCATTTAATTTGGTATCCTTTTACAGCTGTACTATGAGTTACCCTAGGGAAAACTCTCACCTGAGCACCTTCGGGCACTTTTGAAGCTCCAAAATGATTCATTGATGCTGACTTTTATCCTGGGCCACCATTTCTCCTTCTGCTCTTCAGATCAGAGAAATTAAATCTGGTAGGGAATTTGAAAACCATCTTAACCAAGCCCTTAATTTTACTGATGAGGAAACTCTTACATGAATAATGAAAATAAAAGGAAAATGTGTTGAGAAAAAATTCCTTTTGTACTAATTACCTGCCAGCTCTTAAATTAATTTTAGAATGTGAGGGTCTTTTAAAATGTTTTCTCTCAAATGTTCTCTCTAGAAGTGAGCCAAAGTTAATGAACTTTTGTTTTTGTTGCTTAAATTATGTCTAATTATATACTGGATGTTGAGGAAAGTGGATTAATTCCACATGTCATGTTATCCTTTGTATTATATTTATGTGTATACAGGTTTTATCCCTCCCCTTAAAGGCAGAGACTTCTTTTATTTAACTTTGAATCTTCCCTAGTGCCTCTCATAGCAAATGGAGCAGAGTAGGTACTACACTGTCAAGAGAACCTGGACTTTGACTTTGTAGACCTGGGTTCAAGACTAGGATTCAAGAAGGTCCTTGCTCTACCACTTACTACCTGTCCAGTTTTGGGTAACTCACTTTAATTGAATCTTAGTTTCCTCATCTGTAAAACTGGGATCCTACTATTTGTACTAACTATCTTGGGAGAGAGAGGAACACTTGGGAGGAAAAGTTTGTACTGTTATTATTTTTCTACTATACTATAAACTCTGTGAGGATAGGGATTATTTCTTATCTAAATTTTTCATGTCCTCCAGCACTTAGCACCACAGTGGGTACTTAAGAAATATTTGAATTGATTTGAATGGTATTGAATTGAATAAATATTTATTGATAAATTAACATTCAGATCACAAATATAACCTTAGGGCTCTGTAACACCAATAACCCTAAGCATTTATCTGTCATATTTTGGCAAAGCAAAATTTTGTAATAGGATGTAAGTACTCTTGAAGACAACTGGATTGGAAGAGATGTTGTAATGAAGTTACGGAATAAAAATACTTCTCATTTTATAGCTTTTAAAAATTTTCATAGTGTCTTCACATCCCTTACCTAAAGCACCTTACAACTATAAGATTTTGATTATTCTATAATCTCATTTGTAAGAGGGAAAGAAACCCACCTGACCTTGAATTGGAAGTCTGCCTCATTACACATCCAATATGACAATACTATGAATGGCAATCAACAGAGGCAGTTTGGTATAGCAAAAAAAATGGGCTGGACCTAGAATCAGGAGACACTGGCTTCAATTATGTTTCTGATATATACTATGGGCCCCATGGTAGGTCACTTAACCTCTCTGACTCAGAGTTTCTTTATCTGCAACTACCAACTAATGGGTAATTATGAAAAAAGAACTTTGTAAATCTTGAAGTGGCATATAAATGAGTTACTGATATTATGAGTTATAGGAATAGGGACTGGACCTGCCATTTTTTTACTATAGAAAACTGTCAGGTTGAGGAAACTTCCTCTGCCAGTGCAATTTGACACCTAGTATACAACTCTTACTCTTACTGAATTGCCTAGATTATTAAAAGGTTAAAAACCTCACTCGGTGTCATACAGTCAGTATGGGTCACAACTTCTTGACTTTGAACCCAGCTCTCCATATACGATACAATTCTTCTACCTGTTATTATCAAAATAAACCATTATTTTGAATATCTGAGGAAATATCACAGAAGTAGAAAGATCATTGTTGTTTGATATACATACTAAGTCTTCACCAGAACAGTTTTAGGAGAGAGAATACCTCTGATCAAGGTGGTTAGATTGGAATGATAACTTTCTATGAAACTGTTAGCCAAACTCTTGGAGATCTTTTGTCTTTTGCATTGTGTACCCTAAGATTATATTAAGTCAACATGATATATCATCATGATATGTCATATTAAAGTTTTAGGGAATATCACTGCCCAGTTACTTGGTCCTGTATTTAGTCAAGGCCAGAGTCTGGCAATCCTATGCCAGAAGTAGTGAAGTGACCTCCCACCTGACCATCTGACCATGCACCTTCTATCTCATGTTGCACTTGTTTGCAGAACAATCTTCAGCCTCCTTTGGAAAGCAAAGTGGTGCCTTCCACTCAATAATGAACATTCTAACAGTTAGTCATACCCTACAAATTCTGGTAATCCTGAACTGTAGGTCATCATCCAAAACCCATTCTTTATCCCCCACAACCTGAGTCCTTATTTCCAGTCCTCATCAACCCTCCCACCACATCTCATATGCCCCCTGGAATACCTATGACAAAGAAAACAAACTTCTTTTCCTCTCTCATTCTTTCCATCTTCTAGCTATTATTGAAACCTGCTGCTCCCCAATAACACAGCCTCCTTGACTACCTTTCTAGTGCTACACTCTAGTGCTACATTCCAGGGGGAGCTGGAATACTTCTTGCTCCTCATTGTGACTACCAGATTCTCTCCCTACCTCCCTACCTCCATCACTCAGTAATGTCTCCTCCTTTGAAATTCATGTTATTCATCTCTATCACCCAATCAAAATCCTGTTAGCTATGTTTACAGATGTCCAAGTCACTCTTCTTCCTTCTTCAATGAGTTCAGTACTCGATTCACAATTTTTATGTCCTCAGCTCCTACTCTTATAACAGTGGAATTAAACACACATATTGACACTCTCTCAAACAACCTAACTACTCAATTCCTCAACCTAATCATTTCCCATGACCTACTCCTCTGCCCCACCTCAGCCACAAACAAAGATAGTCATAATTTTGATCATGCCATCATCTACAAATTTACCACCTCGATATTCGAGAATTCCAAAAATCCATAGTCTATTGGCTTTCCACCTCTCTCTGCCTTCCCTTGTCATATCCTACTCTTCATCCACACCATGATCCCTTTAACTCCTGTATTCTCTCCCAGGCCTAGCAACTAGCCACTCTTTTCCCCATTTAAACCACTTGATGCACCCATTTAACTCTATACTCTCCTCTTCTTTTGAGTCCCTAATCATGTAACATTTCACCAATTGTTCACTACCAAGCCTTAGCCTTGGATTACTCTCACCATTTATAACCTTTATTCCTGCATATATGCTACTGAATGAAACTGGGGAAAATCATGCCATCCTTCTGATTGGATCTCCTATCACTTTGTTATACATTAACTGGGCCTTCATTGTTGCTAGGCAATATTTCTATACCTCCCTAATCAATTCACTATCCCATTCTACACAAGTCTTCAAAATCTTTTTCATTGACCTTCATACTTCCCATGGCTACCCTCTCTTCTACCTCTCAGCTAAAAACATTGTCTCATTTTTTCACAGAAGAAATTGAGGTCATACACTATGAGTTCCCTCCTCTTCCACTTTTCTTCATCTCACATCATTCATAGGCTTTCTGCTACTGTCTCCTCCTTTACCCATGTCTCACATGAAGAGGTCAACTTTCTCCTCACCAAGGATAACCCCTTTACCCACACAAGAAACCTTATTCCATCACATCTCCTCCAAGAGATTACTCCCCTCTGGTATCCCCAATCTATCACTTCAGTTTTTTTTCCTATCAATTCACCCTTTCCCTACTTCCTATAAACATGCCCATGTCTCCCCTATCCTGAAAAAAAAGAAGCCTCACTTGATCATTCCATCCCCACTATCATCCTATCTCCCTTCTGCCCTCTGTGTCTAAACTCCTTGAAAGTACATCTACAAATTCTTCTTAACCTTTGATAATCTGGCTTCCAACTTCATCGTTTGACTGAAACTGATCTCTCCACAATAATCTCTTACTTGGCAAATTCAATGGTCTTTTCTCAATCTTCAGTCTACCTAACCTCTCTGCAGCCTTTCACACTGTTGATCACCCTCTTCTCCTTGACACTCTCTTCTCTCAGTTTTTAGAACACTACTCTCACCTGATTCTCCTCCTACATATCTTACCATTCTTTCTCAGTCTCCTTTGCTGGAACCTCACCCAGATCATACCCTCTAACTGCAGGTTTCCCTCAGGATTCTGTCCTAGGTCCTATTTTCTTCTCATGCTATATTACTTCCTTTGGTGACTAATTCAGCTCCCATGCATTTAATTACCATCTCTATGGTGACTATTTTCAAATCCAACTATTCTGCCCCAACCTCTCTATGGATGTCTAATATTAAATCTCCAGTTGTCTTTCAGACATCTTGAACTGGACATCTTAAATTCAACATATCTCAACCTGAATACATTATATTTCCCCCTAAACTCTCATACACACACACACACACACACACACACACACACACACACACACACACACACACACACACACTCTCTTCCTATCTTCCCCATTACTATAGAGGATAATACCATCCCCCCCAAGTCACTCAGACTTGCTACCTAGGTACCATCCTAAACTCCTAATTATCTCTTGCCTCCCCACCCTATATCCAATCTTATGCTAAATCCTGTTTATTTTACCTTTGCAACATCTCTCAAATAAGCTCCCTTCTCTTCTCAGACACTGCCACTATTCTGTCCTCTGGTGCAGGTGTGAGCTGGCCTTCAATATCCTGTTACTGGATCTGACTGCCTCAAATCTCTCTCTACTCCAATCTATCCTCCATTCAGACACCAAAGAGATTTTCCTAATTTGCATGTCTGACCGTGTCATCCTCCTACTCAACAAACTCAAGTGACTCCCTATAGCCTTTAGAATCCAGTATAAGATCCTCTGTTTGGCATTCAAACCCCTCCATAACCTAGCTTTCTCCTATTTTTCAAGTCTTTCTAACATCTTATTCTCCATCATGTATTCTTTGTTACAATGACATGGTCCCCCTCCTGTTTCATGAACAAGACATTCAATCTCTGGAGCTCAGATATTTTCTCTGGTTGTCCCCCAGGCCTGAGATGCTCCCTTTTTTCATCTCTACCTACTGGTCTCCCTGGATTCCTTTAAGTCCCAACTAGGAAGCCTTTCCTAGTCCCTCTCAATTCCAGTGACCTTACTCACTTACTTGTTTCTCATTTATCCTGTATTTATATTTATAAATATTTGTTTGCTTGTTGTCTCCTCCATTAGATCATGAGCGCCTTGAGGACAGAGGTTGGTTTTGTCTCTTTTTGTACCTCCAGAATTTAGCACAGTAGTGCTAAATTCTAGTAGCACAGTCTACTATGTAGACACTTAATAAATGTTTATTGATTTACTCACTGATTGACCATTTATGCCCCATGGACCAATCCTGACTCCTTGATTGTTCATCTTCTTTCATGCATCAGCTATGAAAATTATATGAGCATGACTGTTAACATTGAGGTGTAGAGATTACAGTTTCTGACCTGAAGCTTGAGGAGTTGAGAAACAGGCCAAATGGAATAGCTGATTTTCAAAGTTGTAGTACACGGCATTCTAGAAGTTCTGGAATGGGACCTAGAAGCAACGTGATCTTGGATGGACATCTGACTGTTTCCTGGTTGCTGATATGTAAATGTAATATCCAAAACATTGAACTAAACATAGATTGGACATGCTTACAAGTATGTATGCTAAACATGGGTTCTTAACCTGGGGCCCATGAAATTGTTCTTTTTTAAATTTTTGATAACTGTATTTAAATCCAGATCATTTCCTTTGTCATCCTCTGTATTTTATTTTATTCATTTAAAAAAATTATTCTGAGAGGGGATTCATAGGCTTCACCAATATTGCAAAGGGATCCTCTCCACCACCAGAGAGAGAGAGAGAGAGAGAGAGAGAGAGAGAGAGAGAGATCCTGGGCTAGAGAATGAGCATAGTTCATTCTTCCTTTCTGATGGTATGTGAAATTTATTTTCACTTAACTTTCCTATGCCTCAGTTTCCTTATATATAAATTAGGAGATTGGACTAGATGGACTCTGATATCCCTTCTAGCTCTAGATCTGTGATCTTTAATCTTATAATCATATCCTTTTTAAAAAAAAATCTTATTTTTTGTATTGTGAACTTTATAATCTTCAACAAACACAAATATTTCAATAGACAAAAAAAAAGAGCCTCCTGACTGCCAGGACTCCCCAAGGATAGTGGTCCAGAGGCCAGAGTTTCCCTGTTGTCCTAGTCTCACCTTTTTCCCAGGAGGCAATTGCAAGCTGTGTAAATATTCCCAGACTCCAAGCTCTTAGGGGTAGTAAAAGCAATGTTTGCTTTTTCTTTTTCTTGTCTTCTGGTTGTAGAGTGGAGAGCAAGCAAAACACTATAGCTCTGGCTCTCACAGTGTGGGCATACATGCAATGAGATACATGAGACCTCTCCTTAACCTATGGCTTAAATGTATTTATTGCCTAAGAACTGGAGTTACAGTAAGATAAAATCCAGATTCATTTTTTCTGTGAATACAATACATAAATATGTTTGAATTTCTAAAGTTTAGAAGTAAATAATAGATTCCCCATCCAAATTAGTTATTTTGGTAGATTTGCACATTTGAAATGCATTTTAGCCTCATGTATCCTCATTAAATATACCCCACTTCCACCATCATTCAAAGAGATTCATACTTGTGTAAGGAATATTTTCAGATTGAGAAAAGCATCTCTTGCCCTAAATATTCCTTGTCTGAGCTTCACAGTACTGCCTCTGATGAGGATTCTTGGCACAGTTTTATTTAGAGATTACAGAGTCCCTTGGTTCTAAGCAGTCTTGTTAACACTAGCAGCATTGCCAGCATGAACTTATTTCAAACTTGGGATTCTGAATAGCTTGCTCTAATGCACAACCTACAAAGGATTAGGCCAAAGAATAGAATTGAGAAGTAGAAGTCCCATAAGCTGTGCCAGCCAAAGCAATCTGTGGCTAGACATGAGTTACCTTTGGATGAAAAAATCCATGGATATTTTGCTTGGATTGTTTTCCTTTATAAGAGATCTGGATATCAAGATTAGAACCAAGAGATAGGTCAGTGAAAGGAGACTAAGAACTAATAGATTAAGCCCTATTTATATTTCAGTGAAGACCAGAGATAGTTCCTACTTCAGGCTTTTAAGCCTTTTGTTTATTGCATTAAATCCCAGTCTGTTTTTCTGTAACTACGATGACCTAAAAGACCTGAAGAATGGCTGTGGACTGCATGCTTGTTTCAGAGTCAGCAGAGGTAGGGAGAGGGGAAAGGGAAGGGAAGGGAAGGAGAGGAGAGGAGAAGAGAGGAGAGGAGAAAGGAAAGGAAGGAATTGACAATATTATGAAGAATTAAGAAATGTGAATTAGAACTTGCAAGAAGGTTCTATGTGTTGTATGTGCCTTTTCCTTTGGCTGTTAGCACAGATTTATTCCAAGGAAATTTAAAATTCAAAGAATTGTTGAGACAGACGTTGGACAGCATTTTGACTACACATGAGCTGTAACTTCAGAGTCCTGGAAACTACACTGCAGAATGTGATACTGATGCTAATTAATACCTCAAATAAATAATTACTCACCACACATTCTCTAGGACATATGTATGCTATTCCATAACAACTCTGTCTTGCTCTCAGTTGGCTGTCAGCTAAGGTGTTAGCTAATGAAACTTAACACCTCCCAAGGGCACTCACATAATGATAGTAGACTCTTAAAAGTGAAAAATCTATGAAACACTGAGAAATTCAAGTCAACACACATTTATTAAATGCCCTTTGTGGGCAGGCCACTGTGCTATATGCTAAGAAATATCCCAAGTGAAAACAGAGTCCATAAAGAGCTTCTAATCCAATAAGTGGAAATGATTCATATACAAATAACTGAGGTAGAATAATATGCAGGCGCAAGTCGCATGCTATATGAGGTCCAAATCAGAGACTGGGTAGGAGGTAAAGGGGAGAATGCCACTGACCACTGAGGAGATCAGGGAATTGTTCCAGCTATAGGATGCAGTTAATAAAGCTTGAAGAATGAAGAGGGAAATCAATCTGGTGAAGGACCTTGAGATTGTATCTGGTGTGATAACTGACCAAGATGGTATCAATAGAAATTATGTGTGTATATATGCATATACATATGTATGTATACAAATAAATACATTATATATAATTTACAAACAGGTATGTAATTATATTTAGTGGTAAATTAATGTAATTCGTTCAAAGAACAAGGTGGTAAAACATAAAAGAATGACCGAAAGGGGCTTAACTACTTACTCAGGACCACTCCAAGTGGTAAATGCCCTTACAAAAAATACTATCACTTCCTTAATAGAACTTATATTCTAACAAGTGAAGGTAACATGTGATAGTCAAGGAGAAATATTTTGGTTTGGGAAGTCACGGGAATATTTGGTGATTGATTGACACATCCTTTTGAAGAACATTAGTTCTGAATTGGTAACTGTTCCCAGAACAAATTGTAGAAATTGAAAGAGTGAGGGAAGGGATCTCCAGCATGGCAGATAGGTGGAATTCATGCAATGTAGTGAAACTGGAGGCTAAAAAGATTCACCGGGAGGGAGCTGGGGTACAGAAGCATAACAAAAATGAAGGGAAAATGGTTGTTTATTTGGACAGGTGAAGGTAGGAAAGGAGTTTGTAATACAAAAGAGGGGAAGAATTGTTAAAAAAAAAAAGAAAGAAGTTATTTTCTTAATAGAAATGTGAAGTACTACTCATGTTAACTGTTATGCTGTCAGACACAATCACTTCATTGGTTATTTTTGCTTGACTGGTTTTCCTTGTTGCTCTGGAGGGAGGAAAATGACAATATAGTATAAAAACAAAAAAAAATCAATAAAACTTTAAATTAAGCCAACTATTATGAGGGAGGAAGGGAGGGAGGGAGGGAGGAAGGAAGGGAGGAAGGAAGGGAGGGAGGGAGGGAGGGAGGAAGCAAGGAAGGAAGGAAGGAAGAGGAAGGAAGGAAGGGAGGAAGGAAGGAAGGAAGGAAGGAAGGAATATGGGAGTTTGGTCTCAAGATGGAGTTATGGTAGAATGTAAACACCTTGAAGACTGGTACTATTTAGTTGTTTCATTTTTTTTATTTCTTTATCTCCCTAGAGATCAGGAGAATGCCTGAGGTTAGTAGGCACTAAATAAATGCTAATGAAAGAACAAATATGATGATCAGTTGAAAGAATTAGCCATGTTTCACAAAGGAAATAGAAGACTCAAGAGAGGCATGACAACTGTCTTCAAGCACTTGAAAAGTTGTCATGTGGGGGAAGGGTTATACTTGTTCTACTTGGCCCCAGAGGCAGAAATACCAGGCATGACTAGAAGCTTCAGAGAGGTAGATTGAGGCTTAATGTGATTTTTAAAAAGTTTTAATAATTAGAGTTGTCAGAGAGGATTCTGGGAAGATGGCAATGCAGGTCAGAAAATTTCAAGCTCTCCAGATTTCCCCCACAAAAAAGACAAAATAGTGCCTCAAGGCAAACATAGAATGGTTAAAAAAAAAATGAGTTGGGACAGAACAGTAGTCCTCCTGGAACAATCAGAAGAAAAAGTACAGGACTGAGATTTGGTCCCTGTGAAGTATAAACACCTCCAGGCTAGTTCCACTGAAACAGCAAGCAGTGAGCCCTGGGGCTAGGTTGAGAGGTATGCTTGCCTCCAGCCACAGGAACTTTCACCTCCCAGATAATGTGGGGAGTCTGGTGTCTGAGCACGGGAAGATTGAAAAAAACTCTGCTGATAAGGGACACCAGGCACAGTGGTGTTGCTGAGACACAGCCCTGGGCAAGAAGGAATCAGCACACATCTGGTGAGTGCAGAAGCAGTGGGGCAGGGACACCTCTGGCTGTAGGCACTTACAGGAGGTCACAGTTCTTGGTTTTAGTTCCAGGCCAGAGGGGATAATTGAAGGAAGATCTGAGGCCAGAGACATCACCCCCATGCCCTAGGACTAGAGGTTACAATAACAACTTGCTATAATTCTTTTTTTTTAAATGAGCAGGCAAAGGAGAAAGAACCCAACCATGGAAAGTTACTATCAGAATAAAGAAGACCAGAGTTTATCTTCAGAAAAGGCTATTGAAGCAAAAAAAAAAAAAGTCTTCTACTCCAAAGAGAAACACCAAATGGTCACCTGCCCAAAAAGAACTCATAGAAGAATTTTTAAAAGACTTTAAAAATCAAATGAGAGGGATTGAGGAAATTTTAAAAAAAAATAAGAACAATCCAAGTAAAAGAAGAAGATTACGAAAAAAGTCAACCAATTAGGAAAAAAAAAAGATCCAGAATCTTCAGGAAGAATAAGAATCAGGCAAGGGAAAGCCAGTGAAGTTATAAGAGGGCCACAAAATACAAAACAAAATATAAAGCACGAAAAATAGAAGAGAAAGTGAAACATCTCATGAGAAAAACAACTGATCTGTAGAACAGATGAAGAAGAGAAAACATAACGAAAATCAGACTACTTGAAAGCTATGATAAGAAAAATATATTGATACAATGATACAAAAATAATTAAAGAAAATTGTCCTGAAGTGTTAGAACAATAGGGGAAAGTAAAAATAGAAAAAAATACTGAGAGAGATCCTACAAGGAAAACCTGCAGGAATATCATAGCTAGATCCCAAAACCCCCATCTTAAGGAGAAAATATTATGAGAAACAAGAAAATATTCAAATATGGCAGTGTCACAATTAGAATCACACAAAACCCAGCAGTGGCTATACTAAAAGACCACAGATCTTGGAACACTATATATTAAAGAGCAAAAGAACTGGGGTTGTAGCCAAAAATATCATATTCAGCAAAGTTAAGCATAATCCTGAACAAAAATAAAATGGATATTCAATGAATTGTCAGATTTCAGGATTTTGTTGCAAAAGACATGAAATTAATAGAAAATTTGGTATACAAGGTCCAAGAAATATGTAAGGTAAACATCAAAGATTAATTACAAGGGACTCAATAAGGACAGAGTGTTGACTTTTTATATGAGGAAAAATAAATTATATATCTAAAATTGTTATTACTAATTGGGTAGTTGGAAAGAAAGATTGGGGTAGAGCTGAGTATGATGTGATGTTAAAAAGTGAACCATCTAGGAAAAGGTTAAAAAAGGTTAAAAAGTTTATATCTTATATAAATGAGGTATAAGAGGAAGAATTGACACAGAAGAATTAGATGGAAGAGGAGGGCTGGTAGTCCTACAGCCCTATTCTTATCAGGAATGGGTTAAAGAGGGAACAATACCTATATATCTAGAAGTCTTCGAAATTCAGAAAGAAGTAAAGGGCTAAGGGGATATGGAGGGGGAAGAGGATAAGGGAGGGATTTTAGGGTGGGAGAGAGAAGATAAGGGAGGGATCTTTGGTGGCAGAGTAGTTTAAGTAATAGGAGAGCAAGATAGTGGGTTGAAGTAAAGTAAATGAGTTAGGAGGGATAAGAAGTAAGAGAGAAACACAAACATAAATTAAAGATCAGGAATAGAATTTGTTAGGGAAAATGGCAGGGGTAGTAATCATGATCTCAGACAAAGTTAAAGTTAAAATAGATTTAATAAAAAGAGAAAACTGGGAGTTTGGAATATTATTGTGGTATAGGAAATGATGAGTTGGTGGACTTAGAAAAATATGGAATGACTCAGACCTGTGAAAGAAGATGTTATCAAACTTCAGAGAAACAGAGGACAAACAAATGTAGTACAGTTTTACACAGATGCATATGAATATGATTATACATAAGTATATGAGTATATTAATATATGAATGTGTATGTAAGTGTATATATGTGTGTGTATGTGTGTATGTATATAATATACATATATGTTTGTGTGTAGACATGTATGTATATACATATATGTGCATGTTCAAGCTTAATTGCAGCCTTCTTGTTGGAGGGGAGGAAGGGAGAAGAAAGAACAAAGTAAAAAATGCACAGAAGAGAACAAAAGAATACTTACAAGGAAACAAAGAAAAGATTGGCAGCTTAGAACACAATGTGTAGTATTTATTATACATACTTTCTCGAAATGGAAATTTATTGCTATATGTTTTGAATCCTTTCTTATGTTCCACCATGCACATGACAGTGCTTTTTTTTCTTATTTTATATTTAAGTTTTAGTATGTAAGTTAATATGTTTCTTTTTTCTTTTCTTGTGTGTTTAACTTTTAGTATTTAAATTCAAAATAATTTTTAAAAAAATAATTAGAGTTATATAAGTGGAATAGAATACCTCTAAGCATATTCCTCCTCACTAAAGATTTGTAATCAAAGGCTGGATAGCCATTAGTCATACAAAACACCTGATTCTTCTTTAGAGGTATGAGCTGGACTAGATAGGTCTCTTCCAGGGACCTTTCAATTCTGAGATCCTGTGACTCTTTGTCCTGTGGAAATCAGAACCTAGAGAACATTCCAGGCATAAGGAATAGTGAGATCAAAGATACAGAGGCAAGAAAAGGCAATATGTGCAATATATACAGGATACTAAAAGTAGAGTTGAGGCTATAATTGTGGAATGGCAAGGGAGAAGGGCTATATTTTCAGGCAATGGTCTCTACTTGGATTCCCTCTAGTTAGAAGGATATGAGTCCTTTCTTCAAAACAGCCCTGGATTAGTGGATTGGTGGAGTGCAAAGCAACAAAAGGTGAGACCTACCTGTAAACCATGAGAGTGCTTTAAGAAATAGCTCATTACATTATGTGTTAGTATCACATAATGCCCCATTTTGAAACTGCATAAATCCTGAAAGGCTAAGAGTTCAGATGCTAAAGTACTTCAAGCTTCTAAAAGAAAGTATTGCCAAAGTGGACATTATTTACTTAAAGGACTTCATTCTGTTCTTATTTTTTTCATTCTATCAATATTCTGATTTTTTCTCTCTTCTAAGATATCATTTTTTGCTGATCTTGCCTCAGATTACGCTCCAACAGAGGACAAAGCTAGAAATAAGCATTACTTCTTGGAATTCATTTAACCTTGAAGTTCTCCATCTTTTCAGGTCTCTGTTATTATATGTACTTTTCTTTTTTTAATTTACAGACCTCTGGAGAATGCCTCCTCATAAAGAACAATTGTAATTTCCTTTTCTCTTTTGTTGTTATTGTTGTTCATGTATTCTGCTTCTGGTCTGGACGCCTTTCCTCCTTCACTAAGAAGCTATCTCCAGAAGATCCTCAATGAGGAGTTGGGAAAAAAAAAAAAAGCAAGGCAACCCTGATGGCAGGCACACTACTTCACCATTGCCA
Source organism: Phascolarctos cinereus (assembly GCF_003287225.1). Taxonomy (NCBI): domain Eukaryota; kingdom Metazoa; phylum Chordata; class Mammalia; order Diprotodontia; family Phascolarctidae; genus Phascolarctos; species Phascolarctos cinereus. The sequence continues at coordinate 93,416,918 of NW_027556098.1, forward strand.
GAAAATAGTTAAGGTCATCATGTAACCCCAGTCAAGGGGGAGCAGATGGGAGGGAAGCAGCCCAATGAAGTTATAATGGGATAAAGAAGCATTAACACAGATACTTAATCATAGATCTACTGCTGAGTCACAGTAAGACCTTGGACAGGTCACTTCAATTATCTATAACTCTGTCCCTGCACCTGTAAAAAGCACTTTTCTAGAGAGTGTCAAGGCTCTGCTCATAAAGTGTCTGTGTTCATTTGTTTGATGTATGTGTTATATAGTGATTCCAAGAATGTGCACTATAGTAATCATAAAATATATGTCACAATAAGAGCACCAGCATTCACTCTTCAAATATCCATTAGTAGCTTAAATGCCACTATACAAAGGTCCTTTGGGTCATCCAGATGCAGTCTAATGGAACTTTTTTCCCCTCAGAACATCAATATGCCATCTGGATTTTCTACCCCTCTCTCATTTAAGGCCTATGACTAAGAGGGTGAAGAAGGTCACTCACTCCTTCAAAGCAGCATTAGATTAGTGAATCTCTAAATGCTGAAGCAACAAAAGGTGAGCGCTGCCTCCAAGCCATAAGACACCTGTCCATACCTCAGCTTATGAAGCAGTTTGTCTGCTTTCTTCTTCTTTTTTGCTTTCAAGACCCTTCTTCACTTTGTTATATCTCTCTTTTCCCCATAAAACTTATTATTTTTACATTCCTGCTGGATCTTTTCTCAAGGAAATCTGAGACATATTTCTGATGTGGCTGTTGTTGTTATGGATTCTTGGATGTAGAAAAACTATAATGGCAGAATAATTGATAAAAAGACTGATTTGGGAGCAACAAAGAACTTCTGCGATCCCCTCAAATCTCACCAAAGGTACTTAACTTAATCATAAGGCCAGCCTCACTTAGAGGCTCTACACTCATGTCGCTTATCAATTATAAAATTCCCCATATTAGAAGACTCCATCTTTTCTTTCACTAGGGATCCTGAGAGATGAATTGTCTGTCATACATAATCCCATGGTTTCTTGCCTTATGCTTTTATTCCATAACTAGGAGGTGTTTCAGAAGCTATCTAGCATAACCCTTCTCTCCCCACCTCCCATTTTACAGGTGAAGAAACTGAGGCCACAAGCAATGAAGCAAAAAAAAAAAGAATGCAGAAAAAGGCACTGTGGCAGCAGAGACTAAATATATATGCAAACATCATTTCTGTTAAAGTGGTAGTGGGGATTAGAGGAAATAAATGTTCTGAAATTATAGATTTCAGAATAAAGAAAACTTATATAGCTCTAGTGGATTTCTCCAGCCCAGCAAAAATGTCCATTTAACTTGAAGTGTCAGTCTTGGTCAGTGAATACTCTTTGTCTGCCACATGTCAGTTGCTTCATTAAGCAAAATCTGCATGTGCAGAAGGTAAAATGGGACAAGCATACAGGAAACTAAGTGATTCAGTCCCAGGATAAGGTTTATCTTCTGAAAGGTCTCAAAGGGTCATACCCAATCCCATCCAGCACAAACAAAGATAGATGGCATTTCAGGTCAGAGAAACCACTGGCACTTTGGGATTACCATGACTACTTTGTAAAGAACCAGAGACAGGAGCTAGCAACTTTCAATTTGGTAAATAATTTGCCCCTCCAGGCACTATGAATATCAAAGAACTTCACCATGACTAAGGATAGAGGCATATAAGATGAAAGAGAACAGGAAGATAGGAAGATAGATAGATAGATAGATAGATAGATAGATAGATAGATAGATAGATAATAAATAACAAATAGGTATATAGATATAGAAAGAGATGTAGACACAGGTATAGATAGATATACTGCAGAAAATTCTTGATTTTGCATCAATGGAACTGGCTTTGAAACTCAAATCTTCCACTTACTACTTCTTAGACCTTGGACAAGTTACCCTCTCTGGGTCTCACTTTCTTTATTTGTAAACTAAGGACATCAGACTACATTGTCTCTAGGCTCCTGCCAGTGCTAATTCTAAGTACCTTGGTACTTGTATTTCTCCTTGTTTTGAGCCATGGAATATCATTCATTTCAAGACTTTGCAAGGACACTAGAGATACTTTGCTTTCTCAATGTGGGCTGGAGTCAGAGCACGAAGAAATGATTTAAATATGACTTAAGGAAAAAATGCCTGGAGAGAGATTTTGTAACACTCTCAGAGTCCTGCCTTTTTTCCTTCTTCACATGGCACCCTGTAGTCACGAAAATAAGCACTGAGATGTATGCCTGTGGCCTAAAAGAAATCAGGATAAGCCTAATTAATAGAAATCAGCCAGTGAGCCTAACAGTTATGGATATATCTTATTTTTTTTTCTCTGCTCCCTTTTGCTTTGGTTTTCCTGAAACTGGGGTTATGTGGAGGATCGGAGTGTATTTGCTGCTGTCAGCCAGATGTCTGCATGTTCTCTTAGCCTAATGAGATGGAGTACAGCAGAAGGAAGGAGATGGATATGACTAAGAGGCATAGAGAAGGCCTCTGTAAATGTGATCAGTCAGAAAGAAATATTATAGACCTGGTGATTCTGTTTTTAACAATTTACAAGTCTAATACATTGTGCCTATGTCTGGTAATGTGGAATCAGGAGAGAGGCAAAGAAAAGGCAAAAAAGGAAAAGTAATGCAATGGAAAATCAATGAGACAAAATCTACACTTACATAAAATAGCTTAAAATTATTTGTGGTTTTCTAAAGCCTGGGTTGCAATTCCTAATCATTGCCCTACTAAGAAATCATTATTGTTGTGAGCAGTAGCTTTATAGATCTTGTCACTTAAAACCAAGATGTTCACAGCAGCAAGGGGCTTCTCAAGGGGATGGAGGAATTCAGAAGTAAAATTGGTGTCATGATTTTCACTGAAACTAAGTATATCATTATTATCCATCTTTTTTTGTAACTCTTGGGTCAGAGGCATTCCTGGCACTATAAGCCTTTTTTTGGGGGTCGGGGTGGAGGTGAAAGAATTCAAATCTATCAAAAAAAGTGAAAAAATTTCTCCATCCTACAACTTAATAGAAAAATATCTAAAGCAAGTCCTATTAAAAGAAAGGAAAAAGCAACTATTTATACTTTGCAAAAAGTAATTTATAGTAACCCAAAGTCACATAGGATCCCACAATGAATATTCATTCCTCAATGTCATATAAATGTGAGTCATTCTTTCATACAGGGGTCCTCTCAGTGCAGTTCCCATAAGCATGTTTTACCCTTGCTCTCTGTTACTTTCCTTGCTGATTTCAAATGTTGTTTTCTTTCAAGGATTTTCTTTTAGTCACTAAGGCCTTCTGTCTTAGTCCTATAAAAATTACTAGGGGAAGAAAAATTCTTCCTCTCCTTTAAAAGGCTAACTGGAAGTTAGGGCCCTCCCAAAAAAATTTAGCCATAAAACGAGACATTTTCTTTTTGGGGAGCACACAGAATTAAATTCATGAGTGCACCCAGTATATGTGACACATCCTTTCCTAACTGTTGCCCCTACAAAAAAAAAGCATAACTTTTTCCTGTTAATATTGTAATAGGAAAAATTGGGTGGGGATGACAAGAAATTCTGTAAAAATCTAAATAAATTATTTTAAATCAACTAAAGAACAAATAAAATGAGAAATAAATTATTATATAGCTCACAATAGTTAATTATTCAAATTGAATAAAAATAATAATAAAAATAAATATAACCTAAACTGGTTAACCTTGGATCAATGGTCATATTGCTACATTCGAACAAACTACTTACTTATGCCTGCTCAAAGGACCAAGATCAAAAGAAAGATGTTTATGTAAACCTAAGATATTCATTTCTGATGCTGGTTTGCCTCATGATCCAAAAAATAATAAAAACATTGACTGAGGTAAACACTTAATTTGCCAATATGCTTTAATTGTCTGTTGTATGTATACTAGCTGGTGGGGGGGGGAGGGTTACTTCTCTCCTTTGGAGTTCAATTTATAGCAGGATCATAAGATTTAGAGTTGGAAGGAACCTTATAGATGATGAAACTGCAGCTGAGAGAGATGAAATGACTTGCCCAAGATTGTGTATCTGAAAATCATTCTTTACTCTCAGACCTCCAGCCAGTGACACTTGTGGAATCTGCAAATGAGATATTTGAAACTCCACCCTAAACTTAGTGTCCATACCATTTCCTTTTTCATTTGATTTTTTTCATTCTAAACTTAACAAGCACAGAATAAAATGAACATTCTCACATACAAGGTAGAAGAGAAAAAGAGAATTATAAACAGAACTGTGAATCTCTATTTAGATTTTACTTTTCCTTTAGTTTATAATTTTATATATATATATATAATTTTCCTTTAAGGCTATGATAAATTCAACACATAACTTTCAAAGTTAATCTTACTTCTTTGTGTTTCCTTATGGCCTTACTTCTATTGTCTTCTGTGCATACAAAAATTCTTCAGTGACCCTCTTTTTTTTGGAAACCCTATTTATTCTTGCTTCCGTCTCCATCTCCATCCTTTCCCCTCCAAAAAATGAAAAGTAAAACAAAACCTTTTTCAATAAATAAGCATAGTTAAGCAGAAGAAATTTTACATAATCTATGTCCAAATTATATATATATATATATATATGTATATATATATATATATATATGTATACACACACACACACACACACACACACACACACACACACATATCATTCTGCACCCTGAATCTATCACCTCTTTTAGAAGGTGGATCACATTCATCATCATCTGCCCTGTCAAGTCATAATTGGTCATTATTGGTCATTGCATTAGTCACAGTTCTTAAGTCTTGCAATTTTTTTTTATTTACAGTGCCTATTATAATACAAATCATTCTAGTTCTGTTAACTGCATCATTTCATACAAGTCTTCACACATTTCTCTCAAACTTTTCCTTTTATCATTTCTTAATGTAAAATGTTATTCCATTGCTTTCATATACCATAATTTGCTCACCACTTCCAACATTAGGACTTGACATTACCCTCATAAGGAACTAGGGAGCATCAGTGATAATGAAAGAGCACTAAACTTGAAGTCATTGGACTCAAGCTTGAGTCCTAGATCAGCCACTTTCTATAGGCAGCTCAACTCCTCTGGGCCTCATTTTCTTCATCTGTACAAGGGGAGGGATTAAACTAGAAGATCTCTGAGGTCCCTTCTATTTCTAGATCTGATTGTGCCTAATAACTGGTTTAACAACTAAGAAATTATCCCAAGGGGAGAGTCTCCAAGAAGAGAAAGAGATCCTCTAAACAGAAATTACAGATTATAGAAATAAAGAATCAAGAACCACAAAACGAAAAGTTACATATTGGTTGCCATTTGAAATGAGTGGAAGGAGTAGCCACACAGATGTGTTCATAATTTCACTGATATTTGAAGGAGGTCTTTTCTATCAGAGCTCCTAAAGTATACGTGGTCCCAGAACCTATCAGCAATTCTACGAAATCATCCTAAAAGGCTGTACATTAGCATTAATGAATTCCCTCTCAGACTAAGCCAGGCTACACCATTAATTCATAGATTCATTGATTGTTGGAGCTTAGATTGTAAGCTTGAAAGTATTTGATTTTTGGCATTTGTACCCCTAGAATCTAGCACAGTTTTGCACATAGTAGGTGTCTGAGTGATCATCCCGCCCCACTCTTCATCATACCTAATAAGGTTCACATATAAGCAAAGTGAACCAAGAGAGGTTAAGAGATTTGCCCAATGTCACATAGCTGGTTCAAAGTAGAACTGGCACTAGAATCAGATTTGTTGCTCATTTTGCTTTACCACACTTGCCGTTAGGCCACCTTCTCCTTTTTGTGAACCAGTCAATAATAGGCCAAGACAAAAAGGGTTAAGTGAGTTGCCCAGGGTCACACAGCTAGTAAGTGTTGGAGTCCAAATTCGAACTAAAGAAGAACTTAAAAGAAAAGTGAAATGTGCAATTTCAGAGGTATTACCACTCCAAATGTACGTATGAGTTATTTGTGCCCAAATTGTGGTAGAGCCTTCGAATATCAGTTTGGTCTGATCAGCCTCAGACAAACACACTGTACTTTGATCCTGACATAGTGATGTCATTTGGGGCCTCTTCAAACACAAAAGACAACAACCACCACCAGTAACAGGCACTCTTGAAAAATACTTGATGTTGAAATGGATCTGTTTCAGGAAGAAGGGTTGGATATTTACAGGCCTGTTTCAATGCTGTGGTATCAAACTCAAATAAAAACAGGGGACCACTAAACCCTACATAAGGATCCTTGTGGGCTGCATGTTGACTTAGAAAACCACACATTAACATTATCTATGTTCTATCTATATTAATATTATCTATGTTGTATTTTTATTTATTTTGTTAAGCATTTCCTAATAAATTTTAATCTGCTTCACAGCACCCTCAGGATTATTATAGGCCACAAGGTAGCCCTATAGCCTATAATCACATATTTGAAACCTCTGGACTAGATAATCACCAAAATTCCTTCCAGTTCTATAATTGCTTGACTAGTTGATATATCCAAATATTCTTATATGATACAGAGGTTCTGGGTATTCTTTAGGAAAATTCTCACTTCGGTGCTTCATTTGCACCATGCACACAATCTTGTAATAATACCACTAAAGTAACAAGCAAAAAAGGCCATGCTTTGGGGATTCTTCTGGCCTTACAATTTGTGCTAACTTCTGGCTTCACAAAAGTCTGCTTAGTAGCCAGGAACACAACATCATTCTTATCTCTCATGTTGGTCTCTAGCCCCAGTAGCTAGTTGGGTCAGGATAAATTTTACAGTCTGGTGCCTTCATTCCCTCAGCATCTAGTCATTGGGTCTCTCACCCATTTTGGCACCTGTCACAGGTTTATAGCCTCAGCAATGAGCCCGCAATTCTCCATCCCCAGTTGTTCTCTAATGCCAACTGCTTAGAATTATTCAAATGGCCAAAAGCTACTTCCAAGATACACAGAGTAGTGGGATGAGATTGAGTTGGAGTAGGATGGGAAAGTAAAGCATTTTGGGGAAAAATTAAATTTTACTGTCCCACCTACATACATATGCTTAAAGTTTCCAAGTCAAATGCTACCTGATATTTCCATAAAAGAGAATTATGTAGTATCTTTTTTCATAAAGCTTTAGGGCAATCCATAGGTGGATGTGAGGCTGAGACAAGTAACAATCTATAGCTTCCTTTTTTTCCCCCTCTTTCCATTTCACAGCAGCAGTTTTAAGAAGGTGAAATCTGCTTGGAATGAATACCAAAGACATTATCAAAGGAGAATGGAAAGACAGATGTCATGAAGGGGCAACATTCTGTTTGGTGGTATGTATATATGGGGGTTGTGAGAGGGTAGGTGGGCAGGCAGCTAGCCAGCTCCTGCATGGTAATCATCTTCATATGTAGGTTTGTATCTCTTTTAGCACAATCTGGCAGGCTACAACTGTAGATTTCTTCCCCACCCACTGACTCCCTGAGTCATCCCAAGAGCATCTGGGGCCCAGAGAGAGCAACTACTTTGCTATATCACAAGGATAGTTGTGTTAAGGGAGTTTGTTTGTAAATGAGTTGCCAAGTACTATTAATTTTGGGATAAGTCCACAATCCTGGGAGAATTTGTCTAGCAATCAGTTTAGCTGCATTATCCAAATTCTTTCCCTCTTCCCATTTCATCCACATAATCAATTACATGGAAAAGATGTGGGAAGGGGTGAGGAGGAAGATGTGGGAACATTTTATTCTTTATCCAAGTACTACATCCATTTTTTTACAGTTAATCGATTCAGTTCAATGAACTTGAACTTGAATAAAGCCCTGAAAGAGGATGCAATTAAGTTGTTTCCCCTCTAGTCCTCCAGACTTCCTATTACGATCAACTGTATAACGCAATGAGAGACTTTCTATGTCTGCTTGACAGGATTCCTGGAGGTTACCAAGTGTAACTGCTTTGTGCATGAACATGCCAAATCTGCTTAATCCCCTTACCTAGGGCTGTGTTGTCCAACTAACCATCTTTTCCCTTATTTCTATTTTCACATTAATTCAAACTATCTTAACATCAAATAGGTTTTGAACTTTTCAACCTGAGAATGACTTTAGTGGGACAAAAGTTCCCTATCACCCACCCATTTCTCCTATTTGGCACAAATGACAAAAGAAGTCTTGTGGAATTTTTACCTGAACCAACACAATTGTAAAAAGATTTCTAAAAACTTCATTTTTGTGTGTTGAGAATGTGACTTAAATATCTAGTGGAAAACTGCCTTTTCTGTTTTACCTGTAGCTTGGAATTGCCCTTAGACTACTTACAGGATTATTATTATTAGATTAGATATTATTAGGATTATTATTAGAGTCTTTCTTGAACCACACATAACCATTATTCAACCAACTAATCAGTCAACTAGCACTTACCATGGGTCAGCCACTGTGCTAGATGATAAAGGGAAAGAAAAGAAAAACTTCCTGTCCTCAAGCAGCTTACATTATACTTGCGAAGGAAATACATATGTGTGTGTATGTATATATGTGTGTGTGCACGTATATATGTGTGTGCACATATATATGTGTGTGTATACATATATACATGTATGTGTATATATACATATATATATTTGAGTGTGTGTGTATATATATATATATATATATTTCAAAATATATTCAAAATTAGTATATACTCCAAATATCTGTCAAAAGTTTCTTCTGAAAGAGTAGCATATTTTCAAGATAAAATAAAAAAGATGTAGTATTCAAGTATCTTTCTCCAAACCATAAGGCAGGGCAGTAAATTAGGGTTTAGATAATAGATTGTTATCTAAGACAAAATCTAGCATTACAAATTCAACTAAATTCAATGAGCATTAAGTGCCTACTATGTGCCAGGCACAGTGCTAATCGCTGGGTAGAGGTATTGTGAGGGTCAAATGAGAGAATGAATGTAAAGCACTCAGCAAATGTGAAAGCTCTATGCAAATGAAAGTTATTATTATTATTATTATTATCATTAGCCTCCAGGCACCAGGCCTCCAGTCTGGTGATGATTTCGTTCCCTAAGTCTTCTATTGCATTCCTTCTGAGCTTGCTCAAGCAGTGTTTAAAGAGCAATACAGGATTGTGTTGGTATATTCAACAATCAGGATGGGGAGGAAGGGGTGAATGTATGGACTTATGCTTTTTAAATTTAATCTGCATTATTAACATTTTCTTAAACCTAAACAATCAACAAAACAATAAATCAACAGTTGAATTTTAGATTAACAGTATGAGGTGTAAATGTTCACACTGAGAATTTAACAAGGTAGTCTTCCAAGCTAGTTAAATCTGGTTAGACCTAACTTCAGAAACCCCTGGTGCTGAGGGTCAAAGACAAAAATGAAACTATTCCCGACCTCAAAGAGATTACAATCTAGTGGTAGAAAATATGTAAAGAGATAAATAAATAAATAATATGGAACAATTTCAGGGAGTTATCATAAACAAATGGGAGAAGGTTTTTCATTGAAGTTGACATTTGAGCTTAGCCTAGAAAAGAAACAGAAACAGAGGTAAGGAGAAAGAGCATTCCGTACATACCATATAACCATATTCCAACCATGGAATGTTTTATATATATAGTGAAGAGTAAGTTTGGCTGGAAAATTTGGCTGGCATCTCAAAGCCAGGAGTAATGGCCTTGATGGAAATTCATGACAAGTAATTATTGCTCCCCAAAATCAAAATAGAAGAGTCTTATGGCATGATTAATATTCTCTTCAGTTTGGTTAAGTCTGATGTTTTTCATGAGTATAAAGCTCACTTTTCTGGGTTGTCAATATTCAAAACTTTGTACTATAGGTATCAAAGTAATCAAAGAGACTATTTTGTAAAGCCCCTCCATCTTATCCCTGATCCTTCTCTAACTCAGGGACTTGACCACTTTTATGGCCCTACAAGTATTGCAATGGCCAATGCTCTTATGAACAGATTCACAACTTCTCCCCCAAACCATGAAATGTTTTAATTGTGTGCCTTTCTAATAACCATGAGATAGCCTGGAGACATCTGGAAAGTCTTTCACTTCTTTATTCCTGTGTAAACAAGCCCATTTCTCCAATCTGATAATCGTAGTCCCATATGGACACCCTATGCATACACATACTATGAATGATTGCTATCTGTTGAACCTCATTATAAAGATGTTCTAATTTCCCTCAAACTTTGGTGTCTAGATTTGACCCCACAATTTTGGTAGCAGTAGTAGGATTCAGATGAGGTGGCTGGAGGCTAGGAAAAGGTGAGGTAATAATGTGGCAACACTTCAGGCAGGTAAGAGATTTTGTGATTTCTGAAAAAAGTCTCTTTTCCCAGTGGGGTACTGAGGTAGAATCCCAAGAACCCTCAGGCAAGGATGTGGAACCTTCAGCCTCCAGGCCACATATGGCCCTCTAGGTCCTCAAGTGTGGCCTTTGATTGAATCCAGACTTCACAGAACAAATCCCCTTAATAAAAGGATTTGTTTTATAAAACTTGAACTCAATCAAAAGGTTGCACCCAAGGACCTAGAAGGCCACATAAGGCCACAGGTTCCCCACTCCTGCACTAAGGAATTTGGAGAGTGAGCTTCTTTTATAGCAATCACTGGATTGGGACTGGCCAGGTAATTGTTGGGGTCTCCTCTGTCAGTAATGGCTGAAAAATACAACAAGCCAGAAATGCTTCCAGTAGGCACATTTCTTGAGATTAGGACATGGCGTATTATGTAAGTTTGGAGGCAACAATATTCTGTACAGAAGGAGAGATTTAGGTAGAATTACCAGAAGGGCAGGTGGCAGGTTTATTTGCCAGTCTGGTGGTTAGCCCTGGTCAGAATTAACCTTTTTTTAGAGGAAGACTTCCTAGTGCTTCAGCAAGTACCAAATACCTGATGGGCCTTTAGTCCAAATGATATGGGAAAATTGGGGAAATTAGCAATGGATCCCATGGTTATACAGTAGAAGGATATGGGCTATTGGCCGAATGATTTTTTAAAATGCCTGTTGTGTAAAGACCAGATTGAAAAAAAATAATAATAAAGCTAATAATTTAGGAGCTGGGGAAATAGGGGCTAATTAAAAAGGAAGATTCCCTATGTAATATTCCTATTTTACCAGTAAAAAAAGAAGGAAAATCAGATAAGTATGGTCACCGTTTTATTGCTTTGTACAGGATTTTCTCATTTTCTTTTTTTCCTTTACATGATCTGTAGATCTTAACAGTCAAAGGTACCTTCTGGGACTCCTTGAGAGGGAGAAGTTAAAAAAAAATAACTAGCCAATCAGGTATGCCTCAGGAACTTAAAGTGTTCAGTATTTTACTTTTGTATTGTCAAGTATATAGTAAGCATTGTCTACATTCTGTGTTTTGGTAAATCCAAACTGACTTTTTCTTGTTGCCTGATCAACCAAAGAAAAAAGTGTTGTGGCTGGAGAGAGATGAAATGACTGAGAAAACAAAGGTTTGATCTTCTGAGCATATTGATTTATTAAGCAATCCATGGCAACTGCCTAACAGAGTGGAACTAGATCTCCTCAGCCTAACCCTAGACACCAAATACAGAAGGACAAACTTTTATATATTAAAAACAACTAATCAAATAAGGCTAATTAATTAAAAGGAAGCAATACAACATTAGGTAATCTGATTTCTATTTGGTTGAAAGATTAGAGACTTTCTTAAGAGACAGAAAGCAAACAAGTAAAATTCCTTGAATTCAGAAAAAGAGGTGATCCCCAAATGTCTGTACACAATCAAAGGAACATGGAAACAATAACTGATAGATCAATATGGGGCCAGGTTTTTTCTTTCCTTTTTTTTTCCCTTTGGTGAGGCAATTGGGGTTAAGTAACTTGCCCAGGGTCACACATCTAGTAAGTGTCAAGTGTCTGAGGCCAAATTTGAACTCAGGTTCTCCTGACTCCAAAGCCAGAGATCTATCCACTGTGCCACCTAGCTGCCCTGGGGCCAGTTTTCTGACAAGACATATGGGTTGCTTGTGATGTACAATTGTGAGAAAGCTACTTGCATCAATTTTTGAATCTGACTGGGTTTCTGGTCACCATAGCTTAGGTCCTTGGTTAATGATGTCTAAGCAGCAGGGAGGTCCTGTTTTCAAGCCATACAGTGCTAGATTCAAACAGCACAATAAAGTTCTCTCCCAATTCGCACAATTGAATAAAGTTTTCTCACAAGACAGAATATGGACTAGAACTATAATTGAAAGTACACTAAGCTATCTCAAGAACTGAGTCACAAGATGGAGTCACTGTGCTTCATTCAATTCCCACAATTAGCCCCTTGCTGTGGCCTAATCCCTTCAATTTCCTCAATTTCTTCAATTGAAAACTTTTCTGCAGAACTTTCAAAGCCTTCAGAAAAAGTCTGTCAGTCTGTCTCTCTGCATTTTTAATTCTAGTCAAGTTGGAGATGAAGACAAGAGACACAGATAAGTCTGCAGAAATTTACAGCACTGTAAACTAGAGATAAAATTTGTGACTGAAAGGTAATTTCTCTACTGTGAATTTCTAAACTGGGGTTTGAGGGTTTTTTTCTAGCTTTTCTCTGATAAGAGAATTTCTAGCTTAATTTTCTTTTTTTCTTTTTTATATATAAATTTATTTATTTCTAGTTTTCAACATTCACTTCCACAAGTTTTTGAGTTCCAAATTTTCACCCCATCTCACCCCTCCCCCCACCCCAAGATGGCATACATTCTGAATATCCCTTCCCCTAGTCTGTCTTCTCTCCCCTTCTCTTATCCCCTTCCCCTTCTATTTTCCTGTAGGGCAGGATAGACTTCTGTACCCCATTTCCTGTATTTCTTATTTCCCAGTAGCATGTGAAAACATTTTTTTAAATATACGCTTTTAAAACTTTAGGTTTCAGATTTTTTGCCTTCCTCCCCACCCACCCTCATTGAAAAGGCAAGCAACCCCATATAGGTTGTATATGTGCAGTTATGTAAAACACTTCCATAGTAGACATGTTGTGAAAAACTAGCTCTATTTCCTTTAATCCTATCCTGCCTTCCCATTTATTCTATTCTTTCTTTTGACCCTGTCCCTCCTCAGAAGTACTTACTTCTGATTACACCCTTTCCCAATCTGCACTCCTCTCTATCATCCCCCTGCTCTCTTGTCCCCTTCTCCCCTTATTTTCCTGTAAGGTAAGACAGATTTCCATACCCAATTGAATGTGTATGTTATTCCCTCCTTAAGCCAAATCCTATGAGAATAAGATTCACTCATTCCCTCTTACCTTCCCTCGTTTCCCCTCTACTGTAAGAGCCTTTTCTTTCCTGTTTTTTTTTTGAGATAATTAACCCCTTTCTATCTCTCCCTTTCTTTTTCTCTAAGTATAATCCTCCCTCATCCCTTAATTTTATTCTCCAGATAAGACCCCTTAATCTTCAACTAACCCTGTGCCCTCTATCTATCTATCTATCTATCTATCTATCTATCTATCTATCTATATACATACATATAATTTTTTTCCTCCAACTACCCTAATACTGACAAAGGCCTCATGAGTTATAAATATCACCTTTTCATGAAGGAATGTAAACAGTTCAATCTTAATAAGTCTGTTTTGATTTCCCTTTCCTGTTTACTTCTTCATGTTCCATTTGAGTCTTCTATTTGAAAGTCAAATTTTCTATTCAGCTCTGGTCTTTTCATCAAGAATGCTTGAAAGTCCTCTATTTCACTGAATGACCATTTTTTCCCCTGAAGGATTATACTCAGTTTTGCTGGATAAGTGATTCTTGGTTGTAATCCTATCTCCTTTGCCCTCTGGAATATTATATTCCATGCCTTGCGGTCCTCTAATGTAGAAGCTGCTAAATCTTGTGTTATCCTGATTGTGTTTCCACAATATCTGAATTGTTTCTTCTTGTAATATTTTCTCCTTGACCTGGGAACTCTGGAATTTGGCTATATTCCTAGGAGTTTTCCTTTGGGGATCTCTTTCAGGAGGAGAACTGTGGATTCTTTCAATTTCTATTTTGCCCTCTGGTTCTAAAATATCAGGGCAGTTTTCCTTGATAATTTCTTGAAAGATGATGTCTAGGCTCTTTTTTTGATCATGGCTTTCAGATAGTCCAATAATTTTAAAATTCTCTCTCCTGGATCTATTTTCCAGGTCAGTTGTTTTTCCAATGAGATATTTCACATTGTTTTCTAATTTTTCATTCTTTTGGATTTGTTTTACAGTGTCTTGATTTCTCATAAAGTCACTAGCTTCCAATTGCTCTATTCTAATTTTTAAGGAAGTATTTTCTTCAGTAATCTTTTGGACTTCCTTTTCCATTTGGCCAATTTTTCTTTTTAGGGCATTTTCTCCTCATTGGCTTTTTGGACCTCTTTTGCCATTTGGGTTAGGCTATTTTTTAAGGTGTTATTTTCTTCAGTATTTTTTTGGGTCTCCTTTAGCAAGCTGTTGACTTGTTTTTCATGATTTTTTGCATCACTCTCATTTCTCTTCCCAGTTTTTCCTCTACTTCTCTTACTTGCTTCTCAAAATCCCTTTTGAGCTCTTCCAAGGCCTGAGACTGATTCATATTTTTCTTGGAGGCTTTGGATGTAGGAGCTTTGACTTTGTTGTCTTCTTCTGGTTGTATATTTTAATCTTCTTTTTCACCAAAGTAAGATAATATAGTCTGACTCTTTTTGCACTGCTTGCTCATGATCCTGGCCAATTACTTGAGTTTTAAACTCTTTGTTAAGGTAAGAGTCTGCTTCCAATGTGGAGAATGTACTGTCCCAAGCTTCAGGGGTTTGTACAGCTGTTTTCAGAGATACTTGTAGGGACCTGTAAATTTTCAGTTCTTCCAAGGTGGTATGATAAGGGGCTAGGTGTTTACTCCTTTCCTGGCCTGTGACCACAAGTATTCCTTTCTGTCCTGTAACTGTGAGAAAGGGTTCCTTTCCACAGCCACTGCAAGCTCCACCATACCAGCTTTCCTCCTCACCCCAGCACTGCTGCCCAGAACTGTGACCCAGATCCAAACACAGACAAAGCAAGAGATTCCTGCCTCAGCACTGGCAAAGAGATCCCTGCAATCCCCTCTCTGATCAGCCACTGGATTCCCCCTCAGTCTGTGGGCTGGAAGCTCAGGAAGCAGCTGCCCCACCCCCAGGGCCACACTCTTGGGGAATGAAGCTGAAACCCCGCCTT
Organism: Phascolarctos cinereus; assembly: GCF_003287225.1. Classification (NCBI taxonomy): domain Eukaryota; kingdom Metazoa; phylum Chordata; class Mammalia; order Diprotodontia; family Phascolarctidae; genus Phascolarctos; species Phascolarctos cinereus. The sequence goes on from NW_027556098.1 coordinate 93,432,100, forward strand.
CCTCTCCGAGCACTGACAGAAACAGACTTTTCCCACTGATCTTCTAAGTTGTCTTTGGCATTCATGGATTGAGGAGTCTGGAAACCTCCACAGCTGCCCATGATTCAGTCCTTTGAGGCCTGCCCCAGGTTCCCTGCGGCCTGCGCTCCCACACCGTGCTGCACTGTGCTTCCAGCCCAGAGCGATACACCTTTCTGATCAATCATCCAGGTTGTCTGGGGCTGGAAAGTTGTTTCACTCTGTCTTTTTGTGGGTTCTGCTGCTTCAGAATTTGTTTAGAGCCATTTTTTATGAGTATTTGGAGGGGTTTGGGGGAGAGCTCAAGCAAGTCACTGCTTTCACTCTGCCATCTTGGCTCCGCCTTTTTTTAATAAACGCTAAAATATCTTAGTGAGTTTTGGGGTACCACTCTGTAGAATTTGTTTTAAGGAAAAATAAGAATAAAACTTGGTGAAAATTACATGGAAACAGTACTCAAATCTTTTATCACTTTCCTTGGAGAGTAACAGAGATATTATTCAAGTGCAAGAGAGAAAAATGATTTCACTGACAAAAAAGTAGAAAGGAAGTCAAGCTAGTTTAGAAATACCATCAGTGAAGTTCCAAAGTGGAAAAAAAAAAGGTTTGCAGTCTGCAATTCAAATTTATCTGGTACTTAAGAGCCATTTATCATGAAATCTTCACCATGTAAAGAGGGGCTTGTTTAAATCAGGGAATAACTTGAATATAAGTAAATTTTAATTTGGGAGAATGTTTTACATTACCACTCTATTTTCTTCTGTGAGTGATAGAATGTAATTGTTTAGGCAAAGTAAAAGTAAAGTCACTTAAAAGAAATTGGGATGGACCATGCATTTGTAAGCTTTTAAGAACCCCAAAAGTAGAAATATTGTAGTTAATTATTATTATATAATAAAAAGAAGTGCCAAATTTCAAAGGAGAAATTGATTGGAATGAAGAAGATTGGTTCTATACAGAGTCTGGGATAATATTTGGAAATAAAGACTAGAAAATTTAGAAAATAGAACAAACCAAGTGAGATGTGAGATCAGAATATGAAAAGGAAATAAGAAAGCTCAGTTTTAAACGGCTTTATGTGGTTATTCTTTATGATATGGAAAATATGTAAATATATCTGCAGTATAGAATTATTTGAAGAGAACATACCAAAATTCTGTTCTTGAAAGATGATTAGCAAGGCATATTCTAGTCAATATGAGAGGAATATGAAACCCTCATGAATCTTAAAAGAAAGGATTAAGAACATAAGCCTGACACTTTAAATTTTTGGCAGCAGAGTAATTGAAAAGAGTGAGCCCAATGATTTAAATTGCTAGTAATGGCCCTTGGGAAAATTGAGGTTTTTAATGTTACCATTAGTGATTGTAAATCCAGACTTGGTTTAGTTGAAGTTCTGCTAAAGAAAAAAAAATTATAATGTGGTCTCACTTACAATGGTGTGGGTTGTCCTCTTAGGATAATTATAGTAAAACTACTTAATGCAAAATACAGTTGCTATTTGACATTAAGGTAACATTCTTGGAGGAATCTATGGATCAGGAAAACCTGAGTTGATATTCAATCTCAGTAATTTACTGTGTGACCATAAGCAAGTTATTTTACCTGTTTGACTCAGTTTCCTTATCTATAAAATGGGATAATAACACCTACTTCTCAAGGTTGTTGTGAGGATCAAATTACAAAATAATTGTAAAGTGCTTAGCACAGTGCTGGCACGTGGTAAGCAACATATAAGTGTTAGCTATTGTTATATTAAGTATAATTACTCTATACTGGTCTTAAATCCAGTCGGTATAGAATATCAAAGCTGATAAAATAAAATTATTTTCTATGTAAGACAATTTGGAGGTGCATTAAAATGAATTTATGTTATTTGGCAAAAAGTTTTCCTTCATGTTTTAAATACATGATATTGTGTATGTTGCTACTGTGTCTCTAAATTTTCTTGTACTGTGAAATTGGAGGATGATGCAATTGTGTCACTTGAAAATTTAACTCTTTTTTGATCAAGATGCTGTTAAATTATCAATTATTGGAAGCTCTTGCCATAATGTTAAAACTATCAGGTATTTAATTGGGCATATTTTAAAAGGCAAAAATTAAAATTGCTAACTGTGAGGGAAAAGTCAAAAAAAATAGAAAGACCTTGTAAAATCTCCTTACCTATAAACTTGCCAAGTTCTTTGGGCCTTTCTACTTGGTCAAGGACACAATCTTATCAGCCCTATGGAAAAACTTGCTAAATGTTGTAAAATTCAAAAATAATGAGTCAGGTTACTTAGAAACTGGGATCCTCTCTTTCATCAGGAACATTCACTGACAAAGTAGGGGAAAAATTTACAAGTTTGCTTATAGTATAGAAATGATTTTATGAAGATAAAGAAAATCATGAAATTGTACTTTGAATAGTACATTGAAGTTATATCTTGAGTCAACTTAGTCTCCAGTTATTTTTGCTTTAGAGGGTTAATATACAGTACCTTAAGAGATGGATATCTGTTATTCTGGATACTTAAGTAAGCAGCCAGTGGCTTTTGAGTTTGAGTGAACTACCATATATTCACTATCGATGTGGAATTCCAGAATGTAATTATTATCCTAATTTCTAATTATTGACTTTTATGCCAAGATGGGTTTAAACTCAAGAAAAAACATGGGGAGAAGGGTAAGGAAGAAAAGGATGTTGTGTGATTTTTTTAATGCCTGGTAAACTTTTTATTGTTAACCATTATTACAACATGACAGAAATAATAACTATATCTAGCCCTAAAATAGTGAACTCACTGAGGTAAAATCCTTTGGGGATATAATCTGATATTATTCTTAGTTTTTAATTCAGTTATAATTGTCTGAATGGCCATTAAATTAGTAATCTACAATCAAAGAGAAATGTCATGAGCTACTCAAAGGAAATATAATGCTGCTATGTGTAGATGTCTGTGTCTGAGAAAGTTGAAGGGATGACTTTACATAGGTGAAGGTAAGATCATCTTAACTCAGTTTCTCCATTGTGTTATTCCATTTTTGAACAGGAATATTTCTCACTTGGTTAATTCTGAGTCTAGCCATAATATTCTGTGAATAATGTAGAACTTTGTTCAGTGATTGGATGTTTCAAATATTTAACTATGATTCTGACCTGAAATCAAACAGAACTAAGGCTGTTCTATCCTGTTATACCTATGTTAACAGTTACTCTGTGTTCTTGACTTAGTACTGGAACAATTTTACTCCATTACATTGCCTGGAATACTACCATTAAAAATTTCTCTCCTTACTTTCATAGTAAATCTAACGGTGGCAGGCAAAACTGTAATGCTTTTTAAATGAATTGTGTTGTTGCAATGTTCCAGTACCTCTGAATTTCTATAATGGGATGCAAATATAGGGTACCTTATTGGGTAGTCTATTTTGATGTTCTTCCTCTAGTTCTATTATTTATAAGATTAGTTCCATAAGGTCTGAATGATTTTTTACCACATGAACTAATTACTGGAAGGCCAATTTGATTAGAATTTGTCAGGTTTTACTAAATTATGCCATGTCTTATCACTAGCACACATTATCTAGGGAATCTCCACAAGTAACCTGAAACCTAGAGATGGTCAAGAAAATACCTCCACAAACCTACACTGAGCCATCCAGAGATGCTCTAAGAAACACATAGGGTATGCTTGCTAGACACCTGAAGATCAGAAACACTGCCAACAGACTTGACACTTCTAAAACTTGAGTTGTAGTGGATTTCATTATTTAACCTATTGTTATTTTGCTTGTTTTATTACTTCTGTGTTACAGACATGTTATCTATTCCATAAGGTACATATCATTTGTACTTGGACTGATAGTGATTTGGGAATTGTTTGCTGCTGTTTATCCTTTGTCCTCAAAGAGGACCATGACATCAGGGAGGTGATGCCATGACATGCACGTGAATTGAATGTAAGTGAAGTAAGGCTGAGGGAATTATTTAAAACAAGTTGTGAGACTATTTTTTGTCTCAAAGTGGGGAATTGTAGGCATCAAAGTAACCAAAATGACTCCATTTTATAAAATATCTCCATCTTGTCCCTGGTCTTTATCTAACTAAGGATCTTGACCACTTTTATGGTCCCATGGGTACTACAATAGCCAAAACTCTTACTACCAGATGTCAGTATAATAGGAAAGAAAAACAGGTAAAGCATTGCATTATGGGAAAAAATGTTCAAAGTATTTTGGGGCAGTAATATGAAATTAGTCTAGAACAGAAGTCAATAAACTGTGGCCTCTGAAGCCCAAATCTGGTCTGCTGCCTGTTTTTGTTCCTCTTCCAACTAAGAATTTTTCTTTTAAGATTTTAACAGAAGATTTTTTTCATTTTAAAGTGTAAAAAACATTCTTAGCTTAATGGACATACAAAAATAGGCAAAAGGGATTTTTCCTGGGGGCATTTATTTACAGAGCCTCCTGTCTAGAAAGACAGGTTAAAACCTGGTTGCAGATGGTTTTAAATGGCAATTACAGGAGTTTTGATTCTGTCTCACAGACAAAGACTCTTGAATAGCAGAGTGACGTGGTCAGAACCATAGCAATATCAATTTGGCAGCTGTGTGCCGGATAGATTAGGGTCAAGAGAGACTGGAGGCAGGGAATACAATTAGGAAGTTATTATAATAGTCTAGGTAAGCAGTGAGGAAGGGCCTGACACAGGGTGGAGGTCATGTGAGTGTAAAGAAGAAAACAAATGGAACATAGGTTTGGGAGAGTCAATAAGATTTTTCTCATTGGCTATGTACATATGTGAGAAAGGGAAGAGTTAAGAAATGTAAGAAAGTATATACAAAAAATAGTTACCTAAATGGTTTAGTTGGAAGACCTCCTAGCTCTCCAAAACTACCCCACTAATCCATTACATTGCCTGGAATCCTACCATTAAATATACAGTCTTCTGAAAATATACGCTGTATGTTGAAGAACCATGTCTCAGTATATAAATACCTGAAGGAAGAGATAGTCTAAGCAGCTCATTTTAGAGTAGACATCAGCAAGGTAAAATATCTCTAGAAAAGGGCAAGCAGAATAGTTGTGATGCTCAAAATTATAGTCAAACAGGATCAGTTGTTAGAATTAGGAATGTTCAGCATGAGGAAAAGTAGTAAGAGGAATGTGAAAATTGTCATGTATTTGAAGAACTGTCAGATGGAAGAGAAATCAAATCTGTTCTACTTGGGCCCAGAGAGCAGAACTATACGTAATGGGTAGAACTGCATTTCGATTTGATATAAAGGAAAACTTCATAACAATTAGAGATGTCCAAAAGTGGAATGGGTTCCCTCAGGATGTTCCCCTCCCCACTAGACATTGTCAGATAGAGATGAGATAACTAATTCTCTAGGGAAAGGGATCACAGGGACATAGCTCTAGAACTGAAAGGGACTTTAGAATCTAGGTCAAATTCTCCCATTACACAGGTGTGAAAACTGAGAATCAGAGAAATTAAGTGACTTGACTAAGGTCACACAGAGGCAGAAATGGAATTTGAACCCAGGTTCTCTATATTCCAAATCTAGAACACTTTACATAGAACATTTTGTATTATATAATGCTGAGTCACCAAAAAATAGTTTTAATATTAGACATATATATATATATATATATGTTATATATATATATATATATATATATATATAACATATATATATGTATATATAAAATCTCATTTTAGAGACGAAACAGAGAAGTTTTTGAGCAAGAAAAGAAGTAGAACCCAGGTTTCTCCTGACTATAAGCCTAGCACTGTTTTTTTCTCTCTGAACTCAAATACTCTGCTATTCTTTTTCATGTACCAGTCTGACTACATGGCCTCTGAGGTACCTTCTAACTGATTCTATATCTGTGAGCCCATCAGTAATACATTAAGCTGATTTTCAGTAATTAGAAATTGATTGTAGCTGAAGATGATTTTCTAGAATTGAATTATGAATAGTATACTAAGGAAGTAGTATCCAGTAAAAATAATGCTTGATTCAAAGAAAAGGGAAGGATAGATTTGAATCATGGACTCTGGCCTAAGACAATAGATAAAAAAGTAAGAGTTCTGAGTGGACATTGGGCTGATGAGCAGGAAGAAGGAAAGATGAATGAGGAAATGGAGAAGTGATAAAGACAGACTTTACCCATTTCATCATTTTTTTCATAGAGTAATTCCTAAAAGGCCATGGCTTTTGACAGTCACATGGAAATGAGATTTAGAAATGTGCTTTCAACTGAAAGGTGCTAGATGGAACCATGACCATATTTGGCTTTTATTTTATTCTCTACCATTTCACTTTCAAATTCCTAAAATACATTTCAAACCCAGTGCTAAAAATTGAGAATTTCTACATTGCCATATCTTTACTGGAATGCCCACACTTTTAGCATTACTCACAGCCAGGCCACACTGGTTGGAATATGTCCCCTCTTTCCATCACCAGAACCAAAGGCAAATGTTCACTGTGAGTTTATGCTTCCCTATTGTTGCCTTTAAAAACTATATGGAGTGAATAAAATAGCTAATTGGGGGGAAAATGTGATTCTCAGTTTGAAAAGGCCCGTAGAATTAGAGAGAACAGGAAATGTGTTTCTCCCATTAAGACGTCAAATCTTCTAATCTGGATGTCTCTACTAAATTGAGATAGTGCGTTGAGAAGAAGTATCAGTAAAAGCTATTACCCAACAAATTAAAGAAGTTTTAATTCATTGATGTTAACTATCTATAATGTACCATTGTGGACTCAAAAGATGAACTGAAAACTATCCTCCCAGTAGGATTGTATTTTACTTTTCTTTTGTATTTTTCATAACTATTCCAAATAGCTTTTACCTCCAATCCTTCCCTCTCCCCTCACCCACCCGAAATACTCCATTCGTTATTTCTCTTTTCAGTCATATAATCCTAAGAGGTGTGAGAGAAGATTCTCAGATATAGGGAGCTGAACACAGAGCAGGTGTTGGGAAATTGCTGTGATCTAAGTTTCTTTTCCTTTCTATTACAGAGACCCACATCAGGAACCCCTGTTGCTGCTATATTCTCTAAACAGAAGTTTCATTTGATTTTTTTTCCAGTAATGAAACCCGAGTCAGGAAGTTTTCAAGCTGCTGAGGATGCTACAAAGAATATGGGTCCTATTAGGCAAGTGTGATTTTGAAAATACCTGCCCCATTCAAAATGTTTCTTTAGGGCATCAAAGTAATCAAAATTTCAAGCCCTGCTGCCCCAATGATACCCTTCTGGCTGCCTGACACGATACTTTATAAGCAAAAACATGAACCACTTGCTAAAGAAGAAGTATTTTTTAAAATTTATTATTCACTAAGCCCCAGGGTTTCAGTGGCTCTGATAGTACTTCTCATGGAAACTGTTCAAAGCTTTACTTTGTTGAAGCACAGCTGATAGCGGACAACCCAGAGAGAGTATCAGAAAGGAACTTCTTTTCTAAGTCCCTGTTGTATTCAGTCACATCCAGAGTCTAAGTGACTCCAAGGTCAAGGCCCTGCATTAGGTCAACTTTCTGTATTAAATTCCAACCAGACTGGAGGACCTTATCTTCCCGTGTTTCCCATTTAATCCCTAAATAAATGGTGACCTGGATCATAGGATGACATAACCAGTCAGTAGCTGCTTCTATCATATCAAAGAAAGGGTAATGAACAGAAAGATGTCTGAATGATTTATTCTTCTTCCTTTTAGTGAATTGTCCAGCTGGCCAGTGTTTTGAAGACTATTTGAATTAATGGACCAAATATCATCTACTAACGAGTCTCTCCCACCCTCTCCCCTTTCCATGTCTGCTGTTTCTCTTAACCTCTTTCTCCTCTCCCCATCTCCTTTTTTTCCTTCTCCTTTCTTCTCTTTTGTGAGTTGTCTTCTTCCATTAGAAATTAAGCTCTTAAAAGGTAGGGATTGCTTTGTTTATTTGTATTTGTATGCCAGTCTTTAGCACAGTGCCTTGTGCATAGTAGCCACTTAATGTCCTAATCTATCTACTTACTTTCCTATCTATCTATGTATCTCTATCATTGAACTAAAGGTTTAGGGGTAGGGACACCAATTTTTTCAGATCAGTAAAGTCACTCTGTATCATGGTCCTATGACTACAAAGACAGCCTCTGACAGAGGTATGTATGCTCAAAAGAATGGGCAAGGACTCAAGTCATAGAATCATAGCATTAGTGTTGTCAAGGATGAACTTGATGAACTTGTGCCAGAAAGTACCATGATCCAGGACTTTGGCATGCTCTATTATGAAGGGACACACATATTGTCTGAAGTTCACAAATATCCAGAAAGCCACCCAGGTAAACAGATTCCCTAAGGCTGTCTAATTCTGGCATAATGAAGGTTCATGTGTCTCTCCTGCTCTTCTTACCGTCAACACAGTCAGCTCTACAGATGTAGCACAAGGGCCAGTTTAGGAATATCAACCCCTAAGGTACTGGTTCTCTTACTTATAGACGGATTAGGATTGTGACTGCTGTCATTAGGATTCTCAGCAACAACAGCTGCCTTTCTTTCTCCTATGGTTTTACTTCCCTGTCTTCCTGAGGCAAAATCCTTTGATTTCCTATGGTTTTAGCCAAGGTTTTAATTCCCTGTCTGTCTGATTTGTGCTACATTTTTGGGTCTAGGGATTTAATACCTAGTTTTAACTACAGTTTTTTTTTCTAATCTGAGCATTTTTTTTCAGTTTGATGCCAGAATTTTTAGACACTGTCCAATATTACATATGCATATTGATTAATTCTTCTCTGACCTAGAATTTTTAAGTGTGTATCACTTGTGCAATGGCACAACACAATACAAATAATCACAGTAATGATTATTATAATGATTACTGTTGATGAAGGAACACAATTTTCTTTCTTTAATCTAATAATAAATCGTTACATGCTTTCTCAAAGGCCAAAAGCAATGTCTAGCAACCAGAGCAAACCACCTTAACAATGGTTAAAAAGCAATGATTCAGGTCATGACTCATACTGGCTGAGATAACAGTGATTTAGGCCATGCTTATTATATCATACAATATTTCATCTGTTCTATCATAATCAGCTAGTTATTGACCCTGTCTTTAAAAATACTCAGGGAAAGATGATTTATACTTTTGATCATTAGGTAGTATTTAAGGAGATCTTCTTTACAAGTAATTTTCTCTACTAATTTGATTTTTCTTATTCTCAGTAGATATGTAAGACTAGTCATCAGTCACTATGAAATAATATTTTGTACCCTTTGAAAGGAATCACACATATAAGCAAATTTGGCAAAAAAAAGAAAAAAAGAAAGAAAAATAACAGTTGTTGCAGGGTCTAGGGGAATATAGGCACATTAATGTACTGTTGATAGAGCTGTGAATGGGCACAAACATTCTGGATAAGATAGAGATTCATGGATTCACACGCACTTTTCTTTTTTTAATCTTCTTTGTATGGGGAAACACATTTGCTGATGTTCATCAAGTTCACAAATAAAAAAAATGTTAAGGCATCAAAGAGTAGTGGGAAAAACATTGGTCTTAAAATCAGAATACCTTAATTCAAACCCTGAATTGAACTTTCTACCTTTGAAACTTTGGACAACTCATTTAATCTCTCTTGATCTCAGTTTTTCCTCTTTAAAATGGGGATAATCATATTTATATTACACACATGCAAACACACACACACACACACACACTCACCACAATTTGTTCAGCCATTCCCCAACTGATGGGCATATACTTTGTTTCTAACTCTTAGCTATCAAAAAATTGTTATTATAAATAGTTTTAAGTATATGGGAACTTTTTTAATCAATGTCTTCCTTAGGATATAAGCCCAGTATAAAATCTCTGGTTCAAAGGGTAGAGACATCTGATTTGCATAATCCCAAATTGCTTTTCAAAATAGTTATATCATTTCACAGCCTCACCAACAATGTATTAGTGAACCTACCTTTTCACAATCCCTCTCACATTAACTATTGCCATTTTTTGTCATTTTGACCAATTTTCAAGTAAAATCTCAGGGTTGTTTTGATTTACATTTTTCTTATTATTCGTGATTTAGAGTATTTCTTCATGTGATTGTGAATATAATTCTTCTCTTGAGAACTGTTTGTTTATATCTTTTAACCATTTATCTGTTGGGGAATGGATATTAACTATACATATATATATATACATATATATATATATTTCTATGTCTTGGATAACAAACCCTTTTCAGATAAATTTGATACAAATATTTTTCCCCACTTGACCACTTCCATTCACATCATATCTTATCTTGCATTAATGTTGTCTGTATAGAAGCTTTTCTGTTTCAAGTAATCAGTTATCTATTTTAACTTTTGTAATTTCCTCAATCTCTTCTTTATTTAAAAATACAACTCTTACCCATAGCTGTTAGAGGTACATGATCTGTTTTACTTCTACTGGGTTTTTTTTTTACAGTATGATCATTAATATTAAGGTGTCATGTCCATTCAGAATATACTGTGGAGTGAGGTATACAGTGTTGGTCTAAGACTAATTTCATCAGACTGCTTTCCAGTTGTCCCAACAGTTTTTTTGTTTGTTTATCAGACAGGAAGAGGTTTTTTTTTTTTGTTAGGAAACTTATGTTTTCCTTTATATCAAACACTGGTTCATTAAATTCTATTTTTTTTTCTGTATCTCCCTTGCCTAGTCTTTTTATTGATCTCTCTTTTTTTTTAACCAATACCAGACAGTTTTGATGATCACTGCTTTATAACATAGTCTGAGGTCTAGAAGTGCTATTCCCCCTTCATCCTTACTTCTTTTCCTCATTTCCCTTGACATTTTGGGTATTTTTATTTTCCAAATGAATTTTGTTAGTATTTTATCAAGCTTTGTAAAGAATCCTCTTGGCAATTGGATTGGTATAGCATTAAAAGTTTAAAATAATCTTGGTAGTGTTGGGGTGTTTTATATATATAATGGCACTTCTTGCATTGAATACTCTTCCATCTATTTAGGCTACTCTTTAATTCTTAAGGAGTATAGTACAACTGAATCTATGCAAGTCTATTGTGTGCTTTTGGATGTTGATGCCTGGATATTTAATGCATTTTCTAATTATCTGTAATGAGATTTTCCTTTCTATTTATTGCTTTGTGTGTTTGTTACATAGAAATGATGTTGATTTTTAAGAATTTATTTTGTAGTCTTCAGCTTTGCTGAAGGTATTAATTATCTCAATTAGTATCTTTGCTGATTCTTTGAGGTGTTCCAAGCAGCAAAAATGCATAGTTTTATCTCCTCTTTACTCATATTTATTCCTTTTTTCTTTTTTTATCTTATTGCTATTGCTAACATTTACACTACCATATTAAATAATAATGGGAAGAGTGTGCAGCCTTGCTTCACTCCTATATTTATAGAAACAAGGTTCTAAATGGTGGAGTAAGAAGTAAGTCACTCTCACCCTCCCTTACCGACCTCTGAAAGCCCAGAAATTATTACCCCAGGAAAAACCCTGGAGCAGCTGAACCATCAGAAAGACAAGGTGCAGCAGCCTTGTAGCCCAGGAAGCTTAGGGGACTAGCTGGAAAGGCCCCTCTCACTCTGGGAGAGGGGGAACAGTACAGGACAGGAGGCAGCCAGCAGCAAGCCCCACCTCAGCAAACCAGGGGGAGATTCTGAGCCCCAGGGCTGTGGGGCAGGTAAGCACCAACACCAGGATCCCCCAAGTGTCTAGCACAGGCAGCAGAATGGGTAAATACCAACTTGGAAAACAACCACATGCGCCAGCGATCTCCACCAGCCAAATCTCCCAGGGCATCAGCACAACTCCAAGCTGGCAGACATCTTCCAGTAGCCAAACATTCAAGTGCTTTAAAGAAGCCAGAGTGAAGAGGAATCCTTCAGGAGCCAGAATCCCCACCCCACCCTGAGAGATCCAGGGCTGCTGATCCCGGCTCAGCACCGGGTAAGCTGCCAGTCCCCTGCAACCTCCGTCAGCACATAAGGCCCCAGCACACAAAGCCAGTGACGAGGTCCTGGGATCCCAGCACAAGAAGCTTGGGTCAGTGCCCCCTAAACTCAGGCAGGAGAGTTCAACTTTAAAAGCCAGGAAAAAGGCAAACACCCTGATCAGAAAGCAGAAACAGACAATGACCACAGACTCTTATTATAGGGACAGGGAAGATCAAGGCACAAATTCAGAAGAGGACAACATTGTCAATATACCCACATCCAAAACCTCAAAGAGGAATATAAACTGGTCTCAAGCCAAAAAAGCCTTCCTGGAAGAGCTCAAGAAGGATTTTAAAAGTCAAATAAAAGAGGTAGAAGAAAAATTGTGAAAGAAAATGAGAGGTATGCAAGAGAGTCAATAGCTTGGAAAAGGAAGGACAAAAATTGACTGTAGAAAACAAGTCCTTAAAAAATACAATTGGCCAAATGGGGGAGGGGGGGAGAACTACACTGAAGAAATCAACTCCTTAAAAAGTAGAACTGGCAATGGAAAAGGAGACACAAAAACTCACTGAAGAGAACTCCTTAAAAAATAAAATGGGCCAAATGGAAAAGGAGGTACAAAATCTAAAAGAAGGAAACAATTCACTAAACATTAGAATTGGGCAAGTAGAAGCTAATGATTCTATGAGATATCAAGAATCACTCAAACAGAAACAAAAAAAAAATGAAAAAAAATAGATGAAAATGTAAAATACCTCATTGGTAAAACAACTGACCCGGAAAATACATCCAAGAAAGACAATTTAAAAATCATTGGTCTGCCTAAAAACCATGATGAAAAAAAGAGCCTGAACAGCATTTTTCAGAAAATCATCAAGGAAAACTGCCCTAAGGTATTTAGAACCAGAAGGTAAAATAGTGTTTAAAAGAATCCATCAATCACCTCCTAAAAGAGTTAAATTGAAAATGCCAAGGACTAGTGTAGACAAATTCCAAGGCTACCAGGTCAAAGAGAAAATACGGCAAGCATCCAGAAAAAAAAAAAATAAATATCATGGAACCAGTCAGGATTACACAGGAACTTACAGCTTCTACATTATAAGATCCAAGGGCATGGAATATGCAAAGGAGCTTGGATTACAACCAAGGATCAACTACCCAGTGAAATTAGTCATAATCTTTCAGGGGGGAGATAGACATTCAATGAAATAGGGGATTTCCAAACCTCACTTAGATGTGATGATAAAAAATCTAATTAAGTGCTGAAAAGGGATTGTTCTGGGAGAGAAGGAAAAGAGGAGGCAGACAAGGGTAAATTACATCACATGAAAAGGCACAGAAACCTATTACAGTAGAGGGAAAGAAGGGAGGATGATGAACATTGTTTGAACCTTACTCTCATGAGATTTGGCTCAAAGAGGTATACAAATCTAACTTACCCTATAGGCAGTAGGAGGGAAAAGGGGAAAGAAACGAGAGTGGGGAAAGAAAAGGGACGGGGGAAAGAAGGGAGGGAAGAAGCAGTAAGAGTAAAGGGGAAGAAAAGGGAAAGGAATAATAAAAGGGAGGAGGGACTGAAGGAGGCGGTGGTCAAAAGCAAAACACTAGTGAAGGGGGAAAGGAAAAAGGAGAAAGAAAAGCATAAATGGGGGGAAAGGATGGAGAAAAAGACACAGATAGTAATCATAACTGTGAATGTGAATGGGATGAACACTCCCATAAAACGAAAACAGATTGCCAAATGGATTAAAAACCCTAATCCGACAACATGTTGTTTACAGGAAACACATTTGAAAAAGAGTGACACATACATGGTAAAGGTAAAAGGCTGTAGTAGAATATATTATGTGTCAGTTGAAGTGAAAAAAGCAGGGGTAGCAATCCTGATCTCAGATAAAGCAAAAGCAAAAATAGATCTAATCAAAAGAGATAAGGAAGGAAACTACATCCTGCTAAAAGGCACCATAGACAATGAAGTAATATCATTACTAAACATATATGCACCAAATGGTATAGCATCCAAATTCTTACAGGAGAAGTTCAGGGAGTTACAGGAAGAAATAGACAGCAAAACTATACTAGTGGGGGACCTGAACCTCCCCTCTTGACACTAGATAAGTCTAACCACAAAATAAACAAGAAAGAAGTTAAGGAGGTGAATAGAACATTAGAAAAGTTAGGTATGATAGACCTCTGGAGAAAACTGAATGGGATAGAAAGGAATATACTTTTTTCTCAGCAGTACATGGCACACACAAAAATTGACCATACTAGGGCACAAAAACTTCACAATCCAATGCAGAAAGGCAGAAATATTAAATGCATCCTTTTCAGATCATGATGCAATAAAAATTATATGTAATAAAGGGCCATGGAAAGATAGACTAAAAAATAATTGGAAACTAAATAATCTAATCCTAAAAAATGATTGGGTCAAACAACAAATCATAGAAACAATCAATAATTTCATTCAAGAGAATGACAATAATGAGACAACATACCAAAACTATGGGATGCAGCAAAGCAGTTCTTAGGGAAGTTTTATATCTCTAAATGCTTACATAAATAAAATAGAAAAAGAGGAGATTAATGAATTGGGCATACAACTAAAAAAATAGAAAAAGAACAAATTAAAAATCCTCAACTAAACACCAAATTAGAAATATTGAAAACCAAAGGAAAAATTAATAAAATTGAAATTAAGAAAACTATTGAACTAATAAATAAAACTAAGAGCTGGTTTTATGAAAAAAACCAATAAAATAGATAAACCTTTGGTTAATTTAATTAAAAAAAAGAAAGAAGAAAACCAAATTACTAGTATCAAGAATGAAAAGGGCGAAGCTACCACCAAGGAAGAGGAAATTAAAACAATAATTAGGAATTATTTTGCCCAACTATATGCCAACAAATTTGACAATCTTAGTGAAATGGATACATATTTACAAAAATATAAATTGCCCAGATTAACAGAAGAGGAAGTAAAATACTTAAATAACCCCATCTCAGAAAAAAGAAATTGAACAAGCCATTGATGAACTCCCTAGGAAAAAATCTCCAGGGCCAGATGGATTTACATGCGAATTCTATCAAACATTTAAAGAACAATTAATTCCAATACTATATAGACTATTTGGGAAAATAGGTGAAGAAGGAGTCTTACCAAATTCTTTTTATGATACAAATATGGTGTTGATACCTAAACCAGGAAGAGTCAAAATAGAGAAAGAAAATTATAGACCAATTTCTCTAATGAATATAGATGCAAAAATTTTAAACAAAATACTAGCAAGTAGATTGCAGCAACTTATCACAAGAATAATACACTATGACCAGGTAGGATTTATACCAGGAATGCAGGGTTGGTTCAATATTAGGAAAACTATCAGCATCATTGAGCATATCAACACCAAAACCAACAGAAACCACATGATCATCTCAATAGATGCAGAAAAAGCTTTTGATAAAATACAACACCCATTCCTATTAAAAACACTAGAAAGCATAGGTATAAATGGAGTCTTCCTTAAAATAATAAATAGCATTATCTAAAACCTTCAGCAAGCATTATATGTAATGGGGACAGGCTAGAAGCATTTCCAATAAGATCGGGGTGAAACAAGGATGTCCATTATCACCACTGTTATTCAATATTGTACTGGAAACCTTAGCTTTAGCAATAAGAGAAGAAAAAGAAATTGAAGGCATTAGAATAGGCAAAGAAGAAACAAAGCTATCACTCTTTGCAGATGGCATGATGATATACGTAGAGAATCCTAGAGAATCAAGTAAAAAACTACTTGAAATAATAAACAACTTTGGCAAAGTTGCAGGCTATAAAATAAACCCACATAAATCATCAGCATTTCTATATATTACCAACAAAGCCCAACAGCAAGAGATAGAAAGAGAAATCCCATTTAAACTTACTGTAGACATTATAAAATATTTAGGAGTCTACCTCCTGAAACAAACCCAGGAACTCTATGAACACAATTACAAAACACTTTTCACACAAATAAAATCAGATCTAAATAATTGGAAAAACATCAGTTGCTCATGGGTAGGCTGAGCTAACATAATAAAAAATGATAATCCTACCTAAACTAATTTACTTATTCAGTGCCATACCAATCAAACTACCAAAAATTTATTTTATAGAGTTAGAAAAAATAATAACAAGATTCATTTGGAAAAACAAAAGGTCCAGAATATCAAAGGAACTAATGAAAAGAAATGCAGGGGAAGGTGGCCTAGCAATTCCAGATCTTAAATTGTATTATAAAGCAGCAATCATCAAAACTGCTTGGTACTGGCTAAGAAATAGGGAGGTGGATCAGTGGAATAGGTTAAATATGCAAGATGCAGTAGTCAATGACTATAGTATCTATTATTTGATAAACCCAAAGACCCCAGCTTCTGGGATAAGAACCCACTCTTTGAAAAAAACTGCTGGGAAAACTGGAAAAGAGTATGGCAGAAACTAGGCATAGACCCAAATCTCACACCATATACCAAAATAAAGTCAAAATGGGTTCAGGATTTAGATATAAAGGCTGATACCATAAGTAAACTGGGAGAACAAGGAATAGTTTACCTATTAGATATATGGAGAAAAGAAGAATTCATGACCAAACAGGTCATTATGAAAAGCAAAATGGATAATTTTGATTACATTAAATTGAAAAGTTTTTGCACAAACAAAGCCAATGCAACTAAGATTAGAAGGAAGGTAGAAAATTGGGAAAGAATTTTTACAACCAGTCTCTCTGATAAAGGCCTCATTTCTAAAATATATAGAGAATTAAGACAAATTTATATTTACACAAGCCATTGTCTGATTGATAAATGGTCAAAGGATATGAACAGACAGTTCTCAGATGAAGAAATTAAAGCCATCTATAGTCATATGAAAAAATGCTGTAAATCATTATTGATTAGAGAAATGCAAATCAAAACAACTCTGAGGTACCACATCACACCTATAAGATTGGCCAACACGACAAAACAGGAAAATGATAAATGTTGGGGAAGATGTGGGAAAATTGGAACACTAATACATTGTTGTTGGGGGTGTGAAATGATCCAACCATTTTTGGAGACAATTTGGAACTTATGCCCAAAGGGCTACAAAAATGTGCATGCCCTTTGATCCAGCAATAGCACTTCTAGGGCTATATCAAAGAGATCAAACAAATGGGAAAAGGACCCACATGTACAAAATATTCATGCAGCTCTTTTTGTGGTGGCAAAGAATTGGAAACTGAGAGGATGCCCATCAATTGGGGAATGGCTGAGCAAGTTGTGGTATATGAATGTAATGGAATACTGTTGTGCTATGAGAAATGGTGAACAGGCTGACTTCAGAAAAACCTGGAAAGACTTATATGGTCTGATGCTGAGTGAAGTGAGCAGAACTAAGAGGACTTTGTACACAATAACAGCCACATTATGCGATGAATATTGTTAAACTGAACCCTTCTCAGCATTACAAGGATCTAAGACATCTCCAGAGGCTTCCGGATGAAAAATGCTGTCCACATCCAGAGAAAGAACTATGCAAGTCGAATCGCTATCACTTATTTTTACCTTCTGTTGAGTTTTGTTTCCTCTTTCTGATGGTTCCTCCTATTGGTTTTAATTTTTACTTACAACTTCACTAATGTGAAAATATGTTTAATAGGAATGTAAATGTAAAGCCTATATCAGATTGTGTGCCATCTTGGGGGTGGGCGGAATGGGGAGAAAATTTTCACCTCAAAAGCATATGGAAGTGATTGTTGATAAATCAAAATAAATTAATAAAATTTTTTTAAAAAGAAATATTCTTCTATTTCTTTTGTGTTCTCAGTTTTGTTAGCATATAAGAGTGAATAATATGTTCTGATCAATTTTTTTATTTCAAGTTTTGCTATGATTTCACCTTGCTCATTTGCTAATATTTTCTCTTCTTTTTAACACGATTAGCTAAGTGTTTATCAATTTTATTTTCCTTTTTAAAGATCAGCTTTTAGTTTTATCATTTCTATTTGGTTTCTTTTGTTTCCAACTTATCTTTCTGCTCTAAATTTTAGTATCTCCTTTTTTGTACTTATTTTAGCTTTATTTGTGGATTCATTAATTTTAGATGTATATTCAGTTCATTAGTCTTCTCTTCTCCTGTTATATTAGTATGTGGTTATAAAGATATTATTTTTCCCCTGAGGATATCTTCAGATGCATCCCAGAAATTCTGGCATGTTGCTTCATCATTTTCATTTTCTCTTACATATTTATTGTTTCTACGATTTGTTCTTTAAGCCACTCTTCTAAGATTTCATTGTAAAGTCTCCATTCGGGTCTCTATCTTTTGTTTGTGGTCCCTGAATGAACTTCTATTCTTATTACATTACGGTCTGTAAACAATGTATTGATTATTTCTGCCTTTTTTCATTTGCTTGAAATATATTTGTGCCCTAGTACCTGGTAAAGTTTTACTTTTAAGTTCCAAATGGCACAGATTAATATGTTTATTCTTTTGTTGTACCATTTAGAAATTGCCACAAGTATTTTAACTCTACTTTCCTCAATAATTTATTCAGTTCTACATTTTCACTTTTGATTATTTTTTGGTTAAAATTATGCAAAACTGAAAGAGGGATATTGAAGTCTTCTGTTACTATTGTGTTATTGTCTGTCTTCTTGAAGCTCAGATGATGTTTTCTTTATGAATCTGGATGATAAGTCATTTGGAGTATGTAAGTTTATTACTGATATAGATTAGTTATCCATCTATGGCTCCCTTCAGCTTATTATAACTTCCTTGTTTATCCCTTTTTATTTTTGGATGTTTGCTTTTCCTGTGTCTGATAGCATGATGACAACTCCAACTTTTAAAAAATTCACTTGATGCATAGAAAATTTTTTCATCCCCCAGTTTTATTTTGTGTATGACTTTGTTAAATATGTTTCTTATAAGAAACAGATTGTAAGATTTTGTTTTCATTGTCACACTTTTTCATTTTAGTAGATTATTTAATCCATTAACATTTAAAGTTATAAGATCTAAATTTATATTTTCCTTCTCTAAAATTGGGCTTTTTTAAAGTTATAGTTTTCCCTCTCTTCTGCTGTAAACATAGTATTATGTTCCTTCAGTTATTTTTATCTTTTTTTTTTAAAGATAGCTGTGTTCCCACTGGCTCTTTTTTCCTTCATTCCAAGTCCCTCTTTTCATTTGTTACTCTTTTCTCTTTAGGGTTTTGTTTATTAGTTCCTCTCTTTTTCTTATCAGTTAGGCAGGTAGATTCCCCCTTAATCTCTCTGCTTCTGCCAGTTCAGTTCATTAGTTTTTTGTAATTTCATTTTTTTTGCCCCTTTCTCAAAAGGATTTCTTTCACTTTCTTCATTATCCTTCTTCTCCTTCTGTTTACACTACACCCTCAGTCTCTGATTCATGGCCCCTGTTATAATTTGGTCTCTCTCTTTTCTCTTTTTGCTCCATACAAACAAGGCTTTCAAGGCATCAGTGCTAAGCTCTAGGCTCTTTCTACCACTGCCTTGTAGGGTTTATTCCATGGATACCCCTTTTCTGTTTCTCTCAGAACAATGCCAGTTATTGCAGGCCTCAGAGAGGACACTGCCCCATGGTTAAGGCACCTTTCCCCTCTTACCGGTAGGTACCTTCTCTTGTTAATCTTTTTTCTCTACATTTGCCTGGATATCCCTTTCCTGGGTCCATGCTCTCTTACTGCGCTGGGTGCCGTTTGTCCTTAGGGGTTACAACTTTCCCTCCTAGGACCAGTAGACTTTTCAGGCACCAAAACCCATTGGCCTCATCCAGTATAAAGTCTTCATCTACCATAACCCATAGAAGCATTCATTAGCCTCTGTTCCTTAGTCCTTTGGACCAAAATCAGCAGTTCAGAGCTTATTTTCCCCAAAACAGGAAGTTCAGAGCCAATAGCAGTTTAGAATTTTGCAGCATTTTTCCATCTGGGTTACAGCACCTAGAAGTCTTTTACTGCTAGAGATTGAGACCCCAGGAAACTTCCATAGCCCAGAGTCAGAATCAGTCCCCATTGCAAAGCAGAAGGAAGGAAGGAATTGGGTGGAGGCATAGTTTCGGGTGGAAGCTTATCTCAAATCCTTGGGTCTGCTAGTGTGGCCTCACTGACAATAGTGTGGGAGATAGAGGAGGGATGCTTAGTGACCCTTAGTTCCTGTGTTTGGGGTTTATTTTTTTCAACTGGGGGGGAGGGATTCTTCCCGGTCCTATATCATGGAAACAGCATAAATTGATTTATCTTTGACACATTTCCATTTTAGAAAGTTCAGGAGATCATGGGGATCAGAGAAAATGTCAAGTCTGCTAGCTTGTTGCTTATATGCTCCAGATTCTATTGTATTTTAAAGAAAATTGTGGAGAGTTTCCATAAACTTTCTTTTTGATGTAATTTTGATGTCTAAATGTTAGATATTAAACTATTTTTTAAATGATATACTTGAAGACAAACTCCTCCCTCAAGCTTCTCTTCTCCAGGATAAATCATCCTAATTCCTTTCACTTTATCTTGAAGCTCTGACTCTGATTCTGCTCATTATTACAAATAATCAAGAGTTGGCTTAATTATGCTGCTGACACAAGACCACTTAACTTCTTGGACCTTCAGATCTTGCTAACCTTGTCAAATTTTATCCATCTTCCATTTAATTTTTGTGTCCTTAATCTGTGTTCTTATTGGACATTATCCAATTGAGTTCAGTTCTCAGCCCTAATTGCCAAAGCAGCTTTTAAATTAGTGTCCACATTTTAAGCCATTGGGAATTTTCTCTATTCCTTCAGGCCCCAGAGAAAATGTTAAATGTCAGGTCCAGGCCTAGTCCTGTCAAACAACACTCAGTAACACCTCCAGTTTAATATACTTACTCTTACATTCTGTCTGAGTCTAAACCTTTGAGAAACTGCTCACCTTTCCAGAAGTTATGCTCTCTCTCTAGTCCATGTTTTCTCTGTTTACTGATGAACACATCAAAAGAAATGAATAAAGTCAATTTTTATAGTCAAGATAGATTAAGGATAATTGACAAGCATATTCTATCATGTGAAGCACTCTGTCAGAGAATGAGATTAGATAAAAATGACTTGCTCTTTATGAAGCTTTGATAGTTGTTACCCATTTAGCCGGGAAGCACCATGGTATAATGGAAAAATGATTAGTTTTAGAATAACAGGACATGTATTCAAATCCTAACTTCATTGTTGTATCTCTGGGTAAGTCATTTAATCTCTCTAGGCCTCAGTTTCTCTCTGTAAAGGGAGGAGGTTGGACCAGTTGATTATAAAGGTGATTTAAAACTCTTCTAGAGGAATTTTAAAATTTTTGCCTGGTGTTTTTCAGAAATAAAAGTTAAATGAGACAACTGTCATTCCTACAGTCAATCTTTCCCCCCCCTTTTTTTTGGCATTATTCTGGCTTTTTCTAAACTTTAGAAACCACATCCAACATGTAGGACTTCACAAAATTTGTTTCAAAGGCTTTAAATTGACTTTGGACATTTATTTTAGCATCTTGGGATGCAAGAAATTAGAATCTGTAGATTATTTATTGACTCTTCATACAATCATTCATCTTCCTCAACCATTACCTTTCTTTACCTTCTGAGCCAAACCCAAGCTCCCCCCACCTCAAAGTGAAATCTTAAACTTGATGTGATGCTCTTGGGGGGAACCATGTCAATGTTGAAAAGACTAGAAAGATTGACATGTAGTTCCTTCAGGTGATAGTACCATAAATCTTTTACATCAAATGTCAACAGATCCCTGCCCAGATATTAATTTGCATCCTGCGGGTGCTAGTTTTTAAGGAGTTGCTAATAAATTTAATCTGAAAGATATTTAAACATAATATAAATTTCAAGTCAACCAAGCTCTACAAAAGTGTATTTTTCCCTGTCATATAAACCTCACACTGTCAGTGGGAGACACACAAAATGGAGACTCTACCAGTCACTCACAGTCACTTTGCAGCTACAGGATACAACATGAAAATCCAGACCTTTTAACCAAAGGTTACAATATGCAGATTTTCTGCCTGGTCAGGATCATTGGGTCCAGTGCAAAATGGTTAAGTTCACGTAAATATGTATTGTGGGAGCAGCTGTGTCCTTTAAAATGCTTATGAACATTTCCTGAGAAAGTAAACATGACATATTTTTTTAAACTCACTGATCCATGATTTTCTCTTCAAAAATGGAATTAATTTTTACTCAAGGACTATCTTCTAACCCATACCTACAGGAAGGTTACTCACTTAAAATATCAATCCATGACAAAAATTTTAATCCCTGGCTGGATAACTGTTTTCTGTCTAGAACATATAGAGGCCACCTCACATTTTCACTAGCCAGTCAGTTAATAAGTATTAATTAAACGCCTACTATGTACCAAGTACTATGTTAAGCACAGGGAATCCAAAAAAAAAAAAGGCAGGGAGGGACAAAACAACTGTCCCTGATCTGGAAGAGGTCAAAGTCTAATAGGAGAGACAAAACATAAGCATCCTTAATATGTACAAGATATATAAAGAATAAATTGGAGATAATCAACAGAGGGAAGACACTGTCCTTATTAGAAAATGCAAATTCATTTTAATTGTCAACCCACAGATGCCAAGTATTGGAGGTAATCTTAAAGATCTTCTGTTGCAACCTACGTCTTGATTCAAGATTCTCTTCAATATGACCCCAACAGATGGCCAGGTATCAGGCCTCTGCTTGAAAATTTCCATTGATAGGAAGCTCACTACTACAAAAAGCAACCTATTTCATTTCTGGACAGCTCTGTATGCCATAGGATCAGAGATTTATAGTGAGAAAGAACCTTAGAGATGATGTTATTTGACCCCCTCCCTTTACTAAGATCCGGACTTGCCCAAGGACATACAGTTAAGTGGCAAAGGAAAGAATAAAATCCATGTCCTCTGCCTCCAGAAATTATGCTCTGTCCACTGCAATTAAAGTGAGAGCAAACAGTTCTCAATATTGACCTAACCAAAACATGATTATGGAGGTAAATCTGCCTCATGTAAAAAACCATGTTATGCTTTCCAGAGTCAAATATCATTGCATTTAGGACGCTCTGGTCTTTTTGTGCAGAGAATTTTCTTTCTTTAAAAAACAAGTTTAATCTAGAACTAGCTGAGCAGGAGAGAGGCTAACTGTTTTGTGTAGCATCTCATCCAACACTGATCCCCCAAAATGTTGTATACTAATCTTGGGCTTGATTTGATGGTAAGTAAACAATTACTTTAGGATCATAGGATTTGGACCCTAAAGATATCTGAAAGTCCCTCTAACCCAACATCATAATTTTAAACCAAAAGAAAATGACTTCCATAAAGGGCAAATGACTTGGCCAAGGTCCCGTAGGAAGTAAGGTATCATTACCAGTAATGTATTCCCATTTGAAATTATATTTGTTCTATATGAGCACAAGTGTTTTAAATGTATTGCTGTATTTTACTTTTTTTTTTTGGCAAAATGTGCAGGTGTAAGGAAATGTTAGCCCAACTGGTATAGAAACCCAGGCACCACAAGGTCTCAACAAGCATAGTACTTATTGAGCTTTACTATGTGCAGATGAGAGGAATATTTTTTTTAAGTAAAATATGGTCCCTGACCAAAGAATCTACAAGGAAGTAGCTTTTCCAGCATGTCAGCAATATCTTAAGAATCTAGATCATCTGTTGCTGCAAGAATATATGAGGTTTACTATCTGAGGTTGGGTTTGCTCATTATTAAGGCCTTCTCTCTCCTTCTGCTCTCTTGTTTGCTTATTTGGCTTTGACCTCTGGTGCCATTTTGACTTCTGACTTCTGCATGATCTCCATGGCTCCTGCCTGATTTCTTGGCTCTGATTCTCTTCTCCATCTTTGACCACAGGCTTCTGCATCTTCTGTGGTTCCAGACTGTCTGCTCACTTTGATCCTGCACTTGATTCTTCACCTCTGCCTTGGTTCTACTGGGTTTGGCTTCTAGCCTGGCATCTCAAATCAATGATTACTGTTAGCTCAGCTTGACATTTGAACTCCAGGAGCTTACAATACTGTTGAAGAGAGAAAAGACTTCCCACTCTCTCTCACCACCACCCTCACCCAATCTTTAAGTCCTGTCAATTCTACCATCTACCTCTCTTGTTTGTAGCCCCTTCTCTACTTTGACATTGCCATCACCGTGTTTCAGGACCTCATCTCCTCATACCTAGATTTTTTTTTAATAGCCTGCTGGTTAGACTCATTGATTCAAGTCTCTCCCCACTCCAATCTATCCTCTGTTTAGCTGTCAAAATGATCTTCCCAAAACGCAGATCTGACATACAGCTCCCCTGTTTAATAAACTCCAGTGGCTTCCTATTACTTCTAGGATGAAAAAATAAAATCCTCTGTTTGTTTTTTGAAGCTCTTCATAACCTAGCTCCTTCTTTCCAGTCTTCTTACACCATCATTCCCCTCTGTATACTCTGGGATCCAGAGACACTGACCTCCTTGTTGTTCTCTCCACAGGATACTAGATCTCTTGACTAGTATTTTCACTGGTTGTCCCCCAGGCCTCCAACTTTCTTCATCCTCATATTTACCTCTTTGATTCTCTTTCTTTGTTCAAGTCTCAGCTAAAGTCTTACTTCTGCCAGTAGGCTTTCACAGTTCTCTTTATTCTCATTGCCTTCTCTCTGAGACAACCCCCATGTTAGCCTGTATATAGGGTGTCCCAAAAGTTTCAGTGTAGTTTTAAGCTATTAAAACTATTGCAAGATTTAAATGTAGGTGTTTTAAGCTGTTAACACATAAAACCACTCAATGTCTTTTGGGATACACTATATCTTTTTGGTACATAGCTGTTTACATGCTGTCTCCCCCATTAGAGTGTGAGGACCTTGAGAGCAGTAACTATTTCTTTTTTTTTTTTTTGTCTTTCCTTGTATCTCCAGTGCCTTGTGCAGTGCCTGGCCCACAGTTAGTGCTTAATAAATTCTAGTTCACTGACTGATATATGCTTGTCAGCTAAGGAAGAAGTAGCAGTTAAGAAGACTAGATAGGAGGTGATCAAGTGCCTAAATGGCTGATATGGTGGAATTCATAGTGGGGAATAAAGAAGACTTTAATATTTGGGAATGCTTGGTGGGGTGCAAGGATCTTGGAGATAGAAAGTAACCACATGAGCAAAATCAGAACTGGAAATAAGCACTTCAAAACTACTTTGTATCTAACTACTTTGTATGTATTTATGTTTATTCTGCATATGGGTATGAGATGGGTACATTAAGTGCCTCCCAGAAAAGGAAATTCCCTCTACCAATGCGGGACTGAAACTTTTCTTCAACATGTAGTCTTAGAGAATTGCTTGGAGTGTTTGGTGTCCTTCTTCCTTGAAGAGGACCAAAATGACATCACTATGTTGAAGTCGACTTATAGTGCCTCCTACTGTGCCTGATAAGACCAACACATGCTCAAGAGGCTGCACCACCCCGAAGGCACAAAGAGCCTACACAGTACCAGGAGTGCTGAGAGATCAAGTGACTGGCCCAGTGTCACAAAGCTATCTATTTTCTTTCTTAGCCGGCTGACTCACCCCAACTTGCCTTTACAATGGCAGGTCTAGGATCCAAGAGAAGAGCCACTAGAATGCTAAAGATAAACCTTTTGTGGGGGAACACATTCTTTCTTTATTCTCACCATTGTAACTCTCTAACCCACTGGTATGGAGATGAGTCATTCACAATAATGTCACTCTCAGATCTTAAGTACAACCATTTACTTGACAATAAGCACTTTTACTTCCAAACTGAAGAGCTACATAAGCTATTTTTATATACAATCACCATTAAAAGGGCATAGAGAAAGTTCTAATACTATTGTACTGGCTATTAATTCCTTTTAAATCTTTTGTGATTCAGTCATGTCTGACCCTTTGTAACCCCATTTCGGGTTTTCTTGGTAAAGATACTACTAGAGTGGTTTGCCATTTCCTTCTCCAGCTCATTTGACAGATGAGGAAACTAAGACAAACTGGGTTAAGTGACTTGCCCACACAGCTAGTATCTGAGGCCAGATTTTACCTTGACTATGTTTGACCCCTCCATCCAGATTTTTTATTATCTTTGTTTTGATTTTAAATTTATTTAAATCAACATTTACTTCCACAAGCTTTTGAGTTCCAAATTTTCACCCCATCTTGCCCCTCCCCCCACCCGAAGATGGCATGCATTCTGAATATCTCTTCCCCTAGTCTGCCTTCCCTTCTGTCTCTCTCCCCCTTCTCTTATTCCCTTTCCCTTCCACTTTTCTGTAGGGCAGGATAGATTTCTGCACCCCATTTCTTGTATTTCTTATTTCCCAGTTGCATGTGAAAACATTTTTTTAAACACGTGTTTTTAAAACTTGGGTTCCAAATTTTCTTCCTTCCTCATTCCCTACCAGCCTTCATTGAAAAGGCAAGCAACTTAATATAGGTTATACATGTGCAGTTATGCAAAATACTTCCATAGTAGTCTTTGTGAAAAACTAACTCTATTTGCCTTAATCCTATCCCACCCCTCCCATTTATTCTATTCTTTATTTTGACCCTGTCCCTCCTCAGAAGTATTTGCTTCTGATTACCCCCCCTTCCCAATCTGCCCTCCTCTCTATCATTCCCCTACTCTGTTGTCCCCTTCTCCCTTTATTTTTCTATAGGGTAAGACAGCTTTCCATACCCAGTTGATTGTGTATGTTATTCCCTCCTATGAGAATAAGATTCACTCTTTCCCTCTCGCCTTCCCCCGCTTCCCCTCCACTGGAAAAGCCTTTTCTTTTCTGTTTTTTTTGTGAGATAAATTAGTCCATTATACCTCTCCCTTTCTCCTTCTCCCAGTATAATCCTCTCTCACCCCTTAATTTTATTCTCCAGATATGACCCCTTCTTCTTCAACTCACCCTGTTCCATCTTATCTATCTATCTATCTATCTATCTATCTATCTATCTATCTATCTATCTCTCTATATACATACACATAATTTTTCCTTCCAACTACTCTAATACTGACAAAGGTCTCATGAGTTACAAATGTCATCTTTCCATGCATAAGTTTCTTATGATTTCTCTTTCCTGTTTACCTCTTCATGTTCCATTTGAGTCTTGCATTTGAAAGTCAAATTTTCTATTCAGCTCTGGTCTTTTCAACAAGAATGCTTGAAAGTCCTCTATTTCACTGAATGACCATTTTTTCTCTCGAAGGATTATACTCAGTTTTGCTGGGTAGGTGATTCTTAGTTGTAATCCTATCTCCTTTGCCCTCCTGAATATTATATTCCATGCCCTGCAATCCTCTAACGTAGAAGCTGCTAAATCTTGTGTTATCCTGATTGTGTTTCCACAATACTTGAATTGTGTCTTTCTGGCAGCTTGTAATATTTTCTTCTTGACCTGGGAGCTCTGGAGTTTAGCTACAATATTCCTAGGAGTTTTCCTTTGGGGATCTCTTTCAGGAGGAGATGGATGGATTCTTTCAATTTCTATTTTGTCCTCTGGTTCTAAAATATCAGGGCAGTTTTCCTTGATAATGTCTTGAAAGATGATGTCTAGGCTCTTTTTTTTTTTATCATGGCTTTCAAATACTCCAATAATTTTAAATTCTCTCTCCTGGATCTATTTTTCAGGCCAGTTGTTTTTCCAATGAGATATTTCACATTGTTTTCTAATTTTTTCATTCTTTTGGATTTGTTTTACATGTCTTGATTTCTCTTAAAGTCACTAACTTCCAATTGATCTATTCTAATTTTTAAGGAAGCATTTTCTTCAGTATTTTGGGGGGTCTTCTTTAGCAAGCTGTTGACTTGTTTTTCATGATTTTTTTGTATCACTCTCATTTCTCTTCCCCCTCTTTTTCTTCTACTTCCCTTACTTACTTCTCAAAATTCTTCTTGAATTCTTCCAAGGCCTGGGACTGATTCATATTTTTCTTGGAGGCTTTGGGTATAGGAGCTTTTACTTTGTTGTCTTCTTCTGGTTGTATGTTTTGATCTTCTTTGTTACCAAAAGAAGATTCTATGGTCTGACACTTCTTGAAAGGTTTGCCCATGATCCCAGACAATTACTTGAGTTATACACTCTTTATTAAGGTAGAGGTCTGCTTCCAATGTTCCAATGTTCAGGGGTTTGTACAGCTGTTTTCAGAGATAATTCTAGGAACCTGTAAATTTTCACTTCTTCCCAGGTAGTATGATAAAAGGCAAGGTGTTTACTCCTTTCCTGTCCTATTCTCTGGTCTATGAGTGAGGACAAGCCCTCTTTTCTATCTTGGAACTGTGAGGAGAATTTCTTCTCAGCTGCCACTACAAGCTTCACCATGTTAGCGCTCCTCCTCGCCCCAGGACCGCCACCCTGAACTGTGACCCAGATCCAGGCACGGGCAAAGCAAGAGATTCCTACCTCAGCACTGGCAAAGAAATACCTGCAATCCCCCTCTGATCAGCCACTCAATTCCCCCACAGTCTATGGGCCAGAAGCTCAGGAAGCAGCCGCCACCCCAGGCCATGTTCAGGATATGGGGGGCTGAAACCTAGCTTCTCTCTCACCACAGAAACAGACTTTTCCCACTGACCTTCTAAGCTGTTTTTGGCATTCATGGGTTGAGAGCTTTGGAAACCACCACAGCTGCCCTCAATTCAGTCCTCTAAGGCCTGCTCCAGGTTAGCTGTGGCCTGTGCCAAACTGTGCTCCTCCCCCAACCTAGCATGATATACCTTTCTGATCAACCATCCAGGTTATTTTGGACTGGAAATTTGTTTCACTTTGTCTTTTTGTGGGTTCTGCTGCTTTAGAATTTATTTAGAGCCATTTTTTATAGGCATTTGGAGGGGGTTTGGGGGAGAGCTCAAGCAAGTCACTGCTTTCACTCCGCCATCTTGGCTCTACTCCTATTACCTTTTTATAATGCTAGGATTTAATTTTTAATAGATTTTAGTGATAATTTGTGTTTTCCCATCACCTAGAATTTCCCTACCATGAGGTGATGTATCATTCTCCTGTCTCCTTCCAGATTTCTAGTCTTATAATAAAGTATTTTTAAAAGAAGGGGGAAAAAAGAGGAAGAAGTGAAAAAAAAATCAACAAAATATCAATACATCCCAAAAAATCTGATGTCATATGCAATTTTTCACACTTGTGGACCCCTGCCCATATATCTTGTCTTTAGGAACTATTTTACAACAATTAGGTTTGATTATTTTTGTGGCTTAAGTTCTTTCGACTTATTTTGTTGTAGTCATTCTGTATATTGTTTTCCTGATCCTGCTTATTTCACTTTCATCAATTTATATAAATATTTCTATTCATTATTTTAATGGTTCAAATCACTCTTCTGGAACTCTCAATCGCTCACCTTTTCCTTATGATGTTAAAAAGAAAATCTTCAAATACTCCCTCTTTACCCAAGTTTTAAAAACAAGTTTTTATTTGATCATCCTATTGTGTTAAGTTACTTGACTTAACACTTCGAGATTTTAACCACTAAATTCTGAAACTCAATCATTTGCAAATGAGCTAAGGCAACACAAAGCCCTATAATCTCAGCCATCTCTAAGTCTTCAAACCTGTCCTCTTACTGTTCTGTTTCTAAAAACTATATGGCTTTACATTTATATTTTATAATTTTTTTGGTAAATAAAAGATCCTTTTATGCTCCTTTCAGCAATGAAAGAGGTGATATCTTACATTCTTTACAATGAGATTTAAGGTTTTTTTTATTTTACAATATTCATTTTCTGCCCCTCTTGTCAACAGCCAAACTGCTCACATCTTAATTGAAAGCTGTTTCTTTACATGTGGATTTGAGCAGTTTTTATTTAAAAAAAAAGTTCTTTGTCTTTCATCCACTAAACTGTTCACTTTTGAAAGGGACATTAGCTAGCTGACTACTTCTTTTGCCTTTAGAGAAAAGTGCCTTTTCTGTCCCTTTCAGCAGCTAAACTGTTTACATCTTAATAAGGCAATCCCTTACACTTCTAGATCTTTGTCACTCTTTTAGAACACATGCTCTTTAACATCAAATGGTCACCTGCCCAAAAGAATTCATAGAAGAATTTTAAAAAGACTAAAAATCAAATGAGAGAGATGGAGGCAAAACTATAATAAATAAATAAATAAATAAATGAGAATAATCCAAGAAAAACAAGAAGACTATAAAAGGAAAGTCAATCAATTAGAAAAGAAGATCCAGAATCTTAAGGAAGAAAATGACAGCTTGAAAATTAGAATTGGGCAAGGAGAAGTGAGATAAATTATAGGAAATCGAGTAATAATAAACAAGATATGAATGATGAAAAATAAAAGAGAAAGTGAAACACCTTATAAGAAAAACAACAGACCTAGAGAATAGATCAAGAAGAGAAAACATTCCTAAAAAAAAGAGAGAGAGAAAACATAAAAATAATCAGATTAACTGAGACCTATGATCAAAAAAAGAATCTTGATAAATAATTAAAGAAAATTGTTCTGAAGCATTGGGGGGTGTGAGGGAGTAGAAATAGAAAAAATCTATCAATCATCACTTAAAAGACATTCCATTAGGAAAACTCATAGGAATATTAGTCAAATTCCAAACCCCCACATCAAGGATAAAATATTAAAAGCAACAAGAGAAAAACAATTTAAATATGATGGTGCCACAATTAAAATCACACAAGACCTAGCCATTGAAAAAGTATTGCAGGTCTTGGACACTATATTGAAGAGCAAAAGAACAGGGGCTCCAGCCTGAAAATATCATACCCAGCAAAGTTAAGCATAATCCTGAATGAAAAAAAGAAAAACACTTTGATCAACTGTCAGATTTTCAAGATTTTATAAAAAAAAAACCTCAACTTATCAGAAGATTTGACATACAAGAGCCAAGAGAAACATAAGGTACATGCCAAAGACTGATCAAAAGGAATTAAATAAGGACAGAGAGTTTACTTTTTATATACATGAAATGCAAAATGAAAGTCTAAAATTCTTATCAATAATTGGGTGGCTCATAAGAAAGATTGGGGTAGACCTAAGTATGATATGACTTTAAAAAGTAAAACCATTTAGGCACGCTAAAAAGAGTAATTATTTTATACAAATGAGGTATAAGAGGAAGAATTGATAAAGCGGAATAAGATGGGGAAGGAAGGCTGGTAGTTCTAGTAACCTACTTTCATTGGGAATGGGTTTAAGAGGGAATAATACATATATATTTAGAAGAGTGTAACAGTCTTATAAATTTAGAAGAAATAAAATAGTGAGGGCATAAGGAGGGGAGAGAGGACAAGGAAGGATTTCTAGAGGAGAGGGAATAGGTTATAGGGAGCTATAGAAGTGTTTAGATTTATGGAAACAGGAGGATGGGGAGAGAGCAAGGTAGAAGTAAAGTTGAGGAGTCAGGAGGGATAGGAAACAAGAGATATGTACAAACATAAAAACAAAGATCAGGAGTAGAATTTGGGAAAGTATATGTCTATATAAGTAAATATATATGTATATGTATATGTACAATCTAGAGCTATAGAGAAATATATCCACACTCATTTGCAGCCTTGGGGCAAGAGAGAACAAAGTATTTTTTAAAAAAAAGTGCACAGCAGAAAAAAAAGCAAACTTACATGGAAGCAAAGAAAAGATGAACAGCTCTCTACACAAAGTGTAGTATTTATTACACAGGCTTTCTTTTTTTAAAAAAAAATTCACACAGGCTTTCTTGAAATGAAAATTTATCATATATTTTGAATTCTCTCTTATGTTCTGCTATGCACGTGACATGCTTTTCTTTTCTTACTTTGCAATTAAATTCCAATATTTAAGTTCATGATTTTTTTTTCTTTTCTCTATTCTGTATTTGTGTTTTGGTGTTTGAGTCTGAAATAAAATTCAATTAAAAAAATAAGAGAATATATGCTCCTTGAACATAGTTGTCTTCTTTGTACTTGTATCCCCACAATTAGCAGAGTACCTGGCAAATAGTAGGTGTTTAATAAATGCTGCTTGATTGGTTCCATGATGTGGATATTAGCCTGACTGGAATAGAGTGATGGGAGATAAAACATAATAACATATTTAGATACTGCCACTAATGTACTCTTCTTTGCCTCATCATGGCTTTGAGGTCACCCTAGGTCACTAAATCAACGGAGCCTAAGCTCTGTCAAATCCTAGCAAGCTGAAAAGATTTTGAGAATTGGTCTTGTACTGGATCATATTTCTATTGTTCAAGGACCAAACTAAGTTTATTGAGGTTTATCACTTGGTTGTACTCAGGTTGAAGAATTATTCACTTAAGAGGTCCCAGATTTTTCTTGAACACAAAGGCTTTCAATCAATGTCAGCTGAGTTTTTCCTTGCAAAGAAATTATAGATCCTTTAAGTATTAATGTAAGAACATATACTTCTAATTGCCTTGAAACCATTTTTTCCCCTTTTGATCTTTATAACTACCCTGAGAGGTAGGCAATCCAAGTATTATGAGGGTAGAGTCTATTTTTATTTTGCCTTTGTATCATTAACATCTAATATAATGCCTAGCACTTTAGGGTTTAATAAATGCATGGTTCAGTATAATAGCCAATAGAATCTAAGGAGCTGGGTTCAAATCCTGACTGTCAAATCCTAGTGTGACCCTGGACAAAAAGCTTAACATTTCTGGTTCTTAGATTCCTTATCTATTTTTAAAATATATATTTTAAAATGAAAAAAATCGTTTGGGCTAGATAACTTAAGAGCTATTTTTCAAAGCTAAATCTGAACTGAAAGAGACTTTTGAACTCATTTAGTCCAACCCCTCATTCTACAGGTGAAAAAATTAAACTGAATTCCTATTTTTACAGATAGGGAAACTGAGACTCTGAGTTTGGAAATGCCCTTGAAGGCCATTTAGTTCAATTCACTCATGTTGAAATGAAGAAACTTAAGTCCAGAGAGGTTAAATCATTTGTTTAACATCACATACCTAGTAAGAATCTGAAGCAGGATTTGAATCTAAGTCACTTCACTTCAGAGTCAGTGCCCTTTCCAAAGTAAGATAGTCACCTAACTAGCAAGTAGCAGAGCCTAGATTTGAGTCCTGGTCTTATCAGGCCACCTTTCAGATAAGATAACATGTGCAGCCCTGGGACCACCTTTCCATATTTGCATTCAATAATCTTCCCCAAAATTGGGTTTTTAATTCCTTTCAAATGTCATGTGCTTCTAATAAGACATCCCTGAATGACTATGATGATAGATAGTGGAGGAAAAGTAGGAGAACCAAACCTCACTTTGTTTTTGACCTTTGCGTCTAAGTTACCTGGCAAAGTGAAAGGGGGTGGGGAGGAACTTGAAGTGAAGCAAGCTGTTAAGCAGGCCAGTCATTTGGGTTTAGCACAGGTGGGTTCAGGAATGGTGCTATGGCAATTAGTGAAAAATAGGAGCGCATACAATAAAATAAAGCTGTATGTTGCTTAAATGGCTTTAACAATAACCATTACACACCAGTTCATTTAGAGGCAATAAAGTATCTGTTTTAAGAGGAAGGAGAAAAAAAAAAGATCCAGGAAATAAAAACCTGGGGGTGGGAGGGAAGTGTGTGGGAGGCAGAAGAGGGAGAATCAGGGAGTGTGAAAGGTGTCAGGCTTTTCTTTTCAGTATGCAAGTAGATTAACATCAGAACAATAGATTTCCTTTCTAATCCTTTCAACAAAGGTTGGTTTGATTATCTCATCTTGGGGCTGAAAAGAGTGTAGCCCATAAAGCCGGCTTAGGCTTCATTTGTGTGTTTGGGTTTCTAGAGCAAACACACAGAAAGTATAAAAACATACTAGAAATTCTTAGTGTATGGATTTCTTTTTAATCAATCAAATTTAAATGAGATACTAAGACATAAATAAAGTAATATACAATAACCACTAAAGTACTTGATGCAGTTTTTCAGTGATAGGGGCCTCTGACAATCCAATCTTTCATTGGAGGGATAGACTCCAAACACCCCTACATTTAAACATGATCCCTCTCCATTCTTTCCAGACTTTCTCTTGTAGTCTGAATTGTCCTGGCAGCACCAGCAGTGTCTAAAGAGTAAATCTTTTTATTATATTCAAACCACAGAAAACACAGACTCTTAGAAATATTCTCCATGCAGTAATGGCACTGGTATTTGAGTTTGCTGAGGTCAATATAAAAATTAGCCTACTTAATAGAGTTTCGGCATCAAGATTTGTTTTAAACAGATCTCTGTATCTTATACAGGCTTATACAGGCTGTAGGTCAATACCTTGCTTTGTGTAATATAAGTGTTCCTAAAAATTGAGTGGAATATAAAATATGGTAAATTTTATGAAATTTTAATGTTGAATCATAGATTTGCATTGGCAGGGATTTCAGAGGGCATCTATTCTAACAGGCTCACTTTAAAATGAGGCTCATAGGAGAAATAACTTGCCTAAGGTCACATAGTTTAGATAAATAGAAAAGTGCAAATCTGAATGCAGATTCTCTGATTCCAGTTGTCTTTTCCCTATAACATACTATCCCTTAGTCAGTCACGATTCTTACAAGAACATTTGGGTGAATCGTTTTGTAAAGGGGAAAAAAAAAAGAGATGGTCTGCAAGTCAGAGACCTGAGTTTGAATAGATCTCCTGCTTAGGAATGTGTGGCCTTAAGCAAATGTATTCTCTGGGCCTCAGTTTCCCTATCCATATAAAAGGAGCAGTTAGACTAGGGGTTCTCTAAGGTCTTTTCCAACTGTGATCCCTTTGTTGCTATGATCCCATAAACCCTTCTGTAATATAAATTATTATTTCATAATTAAAATGTTTTATAGGTCAGATTGTATATAGTGGGCTTTCTCAAGGTGAGAGACACAACTAACACATAAATTCTATTCATGCAAATGGCCACTAGAAAGATTTGCCAATTTCCAGTTTGATTTTTTTTCTGTTGTTTTTTGGAGTTTACTCATTCTTTTAAATTTGTTTTTAGTTTTAAACATTCACTTTCACCAGATTTTTAGTTCAAATTTTCTCCCCATCTCTCCCTTCCCCCAATTCCAAGACAGCTTGAATTCTGAATACCCCTTACCCTAATCTGCCCTCCCTTCTATTACCACCTCCACCCTTCTCTTATCCCCTTCCCCTTCTATTTTCCTGTAGGGCAGGATGGATTTCTATATGCAGTAGCCTGTATATCTTATTTCCCAGTTGCATGTAAAAACAACTTTCACATTTGTTTTTAAAACTTTGGGTTCCAAATATTCTCCTTTCTCCCCTCCCTACCCACTGTCATCAAGAAGGCAAGCAACTCAATACAGGATATGCTTGAGTTGTCATGCAACATACTTCCATAGTAGTCATGTAGTGAAAAATTAACTTTATTTCCCTTCATTCTATATCACCCCTCATTTATTCTATTCTCTCCTTTGACCCTGTCCCTCCTCAAAAGCGTTTGCTTCTGATTACCCCCTCCCCCAATCTGAACTCCCTTCTATAATCCTTCCCTCTCTTATCCCCTTTCCCCCTATTTTCCTGTTGGGTAAGAGAGATTTCCATTCCTAATAGAGTGGTATGTTATTCCCTCCTAAGCCAAATCCAATGAGTATTAAGATTCATTCATTCCCTTTCACCTTCCCCCACATCCCTTCCATGGTAAAAACTTTTTCTTGTTGGTTTTATGTGAGATGATTTACCTCATTCTACCTCTCCATTTCTCTTTCTCCCAGTATAATCCTCTCTTAATCTTTAATTTTATTTTTTAGATATCATACTTCATTTTCAACTCACCCTGAGCCCTCTGTCTATATACATACATACATATATTCCTTTTCCATTTAGCCAATTCTGATGTGTGTGTGTGTATACACATACATATATATGTACATATAAATACACACATACATATATTTTTTTCCCTCCAACTACCCTAGTACTGAGAAAGTTCTCATGAGTTACAAATATCATCTTTCCATGTAGGATTGTAAATAGTTCAACTTTCATAAGTCTCTCATGATTTCTCTTTCTTGTTTACTTTTTCATGCTTCTTCTCAGTCTTGTATTTAAAAGTCAAATTTTCTATTCAGCTTTGGTCTTTTCATCAACAATGCTTGAAAGTCCTCTGTTTTACTGAATATCCATTTTTTCCCCTGAAGAATTATGCTCAGTTTTGCTGGGTAGGTGATTCTTGGTTAATCCTAGATCCTTTGAACTCTGTAACATCATATTCCAAGCCCTCTGATCCCTTAATGTAGAAGCTGCTAAATGTTGTGTTATCCTGATTGTGTTTCCACAATACTCGAATTGTTTCTTTCTGGCTGCTTGCAATATTTTCTCCTTGACCTAGGAACTCTGGAATTTGGCTATAATCTTCCTAGGAGTTTTCCTACGATCTCTTTGAGGAGGTGATCGGTGGATTCTTTCCATTTTTATTTTACCCTCTGTTTCTAGAATATCAAGGCAGTTTTCCTTGATAATTTCTTGAAAGATGGTGTCTAGGCTCTTTTTTTTTAAATCATGGTTTTCAGATAGTCAAATGATTTTTAAATTATCTCTCCTGAATCTATTTTCCAGGTCAGTTTTTCCAATGAGATATGTCACATTGTCTTCTACTTTTTTATTCTTTTGATCTTATTTTATAATTTCTTGATTTCTTATAAAGTTATTAGTTTCCATTTTCTGCATTCTAATTTTTAAGAAGTTATTCTCCTCATTGAGCTTTTGGACTTCATTTTTTATTTGGTCAGTTCTGCTTTTCAAGGCATTCTTCTCCTCGTTGGCTTTTTGGACCTCTTTTGCCATTTAGATTAGTAGTTTTTTAAGGTTTTATTTTTTTCAATATTTTTTGGGGGGGTCTACTTTACCAAGCTGTCGACTCGTTTTTCATGATTTTCTTGCATCACTCCCATTTCTCTTCCTAGTTTTTCCTCTACTACTCTTACTTGCTTCTTAAAATCTTTTTTGAGCCTTCTATGGCCTGGGACTAATTCATATTTTTCTTGGAGGCTTTGGATGTAGGAGCTTCGACTTTGTGGTCTTCTTCTGGTTGTATATTTTGATCTTTGTCACCGAAGTAGTATTCTATGGTCTGAGGTTTTTGTTTTGTTTTGTTTTTTGTTTGTTTTGTTTTGTTTTGTTTGTGCTGCTTGCTCATGATCCCAGCCAATTACTTGACTTTTAAACTCTTTGTTAAGGTAGGGCTGTGCTTCCAGGATGGAGGATGTAGTGTTCCCAGCTTTAGGGGTTTTGTGCAGGTGTTTTCAGAGATACTTCTAGAGACCCTTAAATTTTCAGTTCTTCCAAGGTGGTATGATCAAGGGTGAGGTGTTTCCTCCTTTCCTGGCCTGTGCTCTGGTCTATGAGTAACTACAAGTACTCTTTTCTACCTTGGAACTATGAGGAGGTTTCCTCTTCACCAGCACTACAAGCTCCACCGTGCCAGCATTCCTCCTTGCCCCACGATGGCCACCCAGGACTGTGACCCAGATCCAAGCACAGGCAAAGCAAGAGAATCCTGCCTCAGCACTGGCAAAGAGACCCCTGCAATCCCCCTCTGATTAGCCACTTGATCCCCCCACTGTCTGTGCTCCAAGAGCTCTGGAAGCAGCCATCACCCCAGGACTATGCCAGGGCTGAGGCTGGACCAAGCTACTCTCTCACCCAGGTCCAACAGAATTTTCCTACTGACCTTCTAAGTTGTCTTTGGCATTTGTGGGTTGAGAAGTCTAGAAACCGCTACAACTGCTAGTGATTCAGTCCCCTTATGCCTGCTCCAGATTTATTAAGGCCTTTGCCTGTGTGGCCCCCACTGAACTGTGCTCCTTTCCCAGCTTGACTCAACAGACCTTTCCTATCAACCATCCAGGTTGTCTTGGGCTGGAAATCTATTTCATTCTGTCTTTTTGTGAGTTCTGCTGCTCAAGAATTTGTTTAGAGCCATTTTTTACAGGCTTTTTTGGGGTTTGGGGGTGAGCTCAAGCAAGTCACAGCTTTTACTCCACCCTCTTGGCTCCCTATTTTTGTTTTTGTTTTTTTTTTTAATGCTTGAAATCTTAGCAAGGAACAAAGTCATTCTAGTATTAGTGATATTTTAAATTGCAAATGCTTCCAGAGAAGTTGGTAATATTGACTAATTTACTTTAAGACTAAATGACTATTCTCTTGTAATTGTTGTGGGGGGATGGGAGTGCTGGATATGAAGTTTTAGCAGGGGAAGGACAATCCAAGTCATTGAGTGTGAATTGGGCAGTATGGAACCCATGGCCAAAAATCTACTTCTGGGCCCACCTCCCAGTTTTGCTCAGGCAAGCATCTCTTCATTTCCCATCCAATTGCACTTCTTTGGATTTCTCCACCATGTCCCTTTACTGGGTTACCTTCCCACTTCCCTTCCTGTGTTGTATTTTCACATTAGATTATAACTTCTTGGGGAAAGGGAATGTAAGGTTTTTTCATATTTGAATCCCCAGTGCTTAGCATAGTGCCTGACACATAGCAGGCACCTGATAAATGTTTATTGACTGACTAACTCACTGATAGCCCCTTCTCTCTTCTGAGGCTGCCACTGCCTGGTGCTGGCCCTCATTGCCTCACAAATGAATGAATAGACTGCTAGTTGTCTTCCCTGACTCTAATCTCTCCCCACTCCAATTTGTCTTCTATTCAGCTGTCAATTGATAATTCTAAAATACAAGTCCCACCTTACCCCTCATTCATTAAACTCCAGTGACTCTCTGTTACCATCAGGATCAAATGAAAAATATCTCCATTTGGCTTTCAAAGCCCTTCATAATCTGGCCCCTTTCTACTGTTCTCCTCTTTACCTTACTCCCTTCCATGTATGCTGCAAATCCAGAGACATTAGCTATCTTTCCCACATAGCATTTAGTCTGTCCTCTGAGTTTTTTCCCTGGCTATCACCAAGGCCTGGAATGTTCTTCCTCCTCATCTCTACCTCCTAACTTCCCTGGCTTTCTTCAAGTCTCAGCTTCTGAAAGAAATCTTTCTTAGTCCTCCTTAATCTCAATGCTTTCTCTCAAATATTGCTCTCAATTTATCCTGTATCTCATTTATACATAATTGTTTGCATATTGTCTCTCCATTTAGGCTGTGCATACTTTTAAAGCAGGAATTGTTGGGACTTTTTTGTTTGTTTATGTTCCCTTTCTTTGTATCCTCAGTATTTAGCTCAGTGTCTGTTACATAGTAGGTGGTTAAGGTCAGTCAGTTAACTGACCTATCCATCTTATCTTTAGAACTATTAGCTAACAGGGGATTCAATGCTAATACCTAACTCACATCAGTTTATATCTGTGTGTGTGTGTGTGTGTGTGTATGCATATACATATATACACACACCTATATATATACACTCACACATATATATGTAACTCAATTTCAACTCATTCCTCACCTCTCTTCTCTTTTTTTTATAGCCTATATACATTTATATATTCAAAAAATAT